>NC_056741.1:260391884-260991884 GCF_019279795.1 Protopterus annectens | reverse complement strand
GTAGTTTTGCTAATGGAACCAGTAGAATGCAGGATGCCATGTAACCCAGGGCCTGTAGGAATCTCCTTGCAGTCATCTGGGTGAGTTTTGCTAAACCTTTGAAGTTTTGAGGTAACTTCTCTTGCTTGTCTTCTGTCAGGTAAGCCATTTGAGAGGCTGTGTCTAGTTTGGCTCCTAAGAAGATTATTTGCTGGGATGGCTGCAGTCTTGACTTTTGGAAGTTGACTGTGTATCCCACAGCTTGAAGTAATCGTATGA
This sequence comes from Protopterus annectens, assembly GCF_019279795.1. NCBI lineage: Eukaryota > Metazoa > Chordata > Ceratodontiformes > Protopteridae > Protopterus > Protopterus annectens. Next base: position 260,991,626 of record NC_056741.1, on the reverse strand, counting down.
CATATTCCAGATTTTTTGTCAACATCAATTTGTCGTCCGCTTGTATGAGGCAGTCGTCCAGGTACGGGTAAATTTGTATCCCCTGGAGCCTGCAATGAGCAATTACTGAAGCCAGGCATTTTGTAAACACTCTGGGCGCAGTAGATAAGCCAAATGGCAATGCTGAGAATTGATAATGCTCTGGCCCTGCAAGAAATCTGAGGTATCTTCTGCAGCTGTGTCTGATAGGGACATGCAGGTATGCCTCCTTGAGGTCCAGAGTAATCAGCCACGACTCCTTGCCCAGCATGGGAAGGAGTTGCTGTAGAGTCAGCATTTTGAACTTTGGTACAATGAGAAAGGTGTTTAATGCGGACAAGTCCAGTATTGGTCTCCACTGAGTTTCTTTTCTTGGAACAAGGAACAGTCTTGAGTAAAACCCCTGTTCTTGTTCTTGTTGTGGAACTCTTTCTATTGCTTTCATTTGATTTAGCAGAGAGATTTGCTTGATAGCCTCTGCCCTTTAATGTTGTGGTAGATTTGGCATGCCTTGTTTTCTTGGTAAGGTATGAAAATGAAACCTGTACCCTCGGTCTATAATGTCCAAAATCCATTTGTCCTTTGTCAGTCTGTGCCAGTTTTCTGCAAACAGAGATAATTTCCAAGGGAGCTTCTAGTTGTTCCCTGGTAGGCGGTAGTAGAGGAAAGTCATTGAGATTGTGGTTGTTGGGCAGGAGAAACCCTCGTCACCTCTTTGGTTTCCTGGCTGCCATTGACGTCCCCTGTAAGGGCCTCTGTATTGGCCTCTTCCTCTGCCACGTCTGTTCTTACCCCTTTGAAACTTTTCTGGATTAGGAAAGGACCAGTTTTCTGAAGGCCAATTCCTACTGAATCTGGGGGTTGAACCTGGAGGAAATCCTTTACAGTTTGAACTGATTTTGCTTTTTCTTCGATAGTCTTTAACACATCCTTAGCATTTGCACCAAAAAGCTTGTTCTTTTCCAAAGGTGCATCCAGAAGTTTTGCTTTTACATGATCTGGTAGAGGTTGATCTTTTAACCAAGCATGTCTACATCACTGCCCCTGTCATAGCTGCCCTACATGAAGCTTCCAGTGCATCATATCCACACTGCAGGAAGTGATTGCTTACTTGCTGAGTGTTATGTACAGCTTCCTGCAAAGTCTTCCTGTCTAAAGGATCAGGAGAAGCTAATGTTTTTTGTAAATCTTCTAAGAGATAATCCTGATATTGGAACATATGAAAAAGGCAATTTAAAGCTCTCATAGATAAGGTAGTGGATGTGTAAACCTTTTTACCCCATCTCTCTAATGACCTTGCTTCCCTGTTGGAGGGCAAAGGATTTTTTGAGGTGGAGGCTGAAACTCCTTTAGGCCCCTGTGAAATAGTTTCCAAATCAACAGTATGGGCCCTGAATAAATGGGAATGAGTTTCTGGGACCTTGTAATACCTGTCTGGCTTGGCTGGGTCAGGAGGGAGAGAATCAGGGGTAGCACTAGAATCAGAATACAAATCATCCAGAACATCAAGTACAGAAGGAATAGCTAAGGGCCTGTGCTGAGGCTTCTTAAGGAAAGTCCTAAGGCGTTTCCTGGAATCAGAATATTCCTGGCCCTGCCACTTGAAATGTTCCCTCATGGTGTGCAGAACTTCCCCAAAAGAAATATCCTCAGGAGGGGAGGCCGAAGGTATGGAATCTTCTGCATCCGAGTCCTCATAGGTCTGGAAGAGCTCTTCCTGGCTATCAGAGTGGACAGAGCCCTCAGAGTCTTCATCTGAAGGAGTAGGGTCAGATGGGTTCAACCCGGGGCCTTTTATCAGGAGGAGGCTGGGATGCTCTCTCAGGATGGGTCTGTGAACCTCTAATCATGGAAATTAAATCAGCAGCCATGGACATAATTTGTGTCTCCGGAGTCGGCTGAGATAAGGATTTACAAGTAATATGCTTTGTTTTGCTGGCTGCCTTAGCCCTAGTGTAGGCCTTAATAGACATGGCCATAGGAGGCCCGGCAGCTCCACGTGCAGGAGTGACCTTGTCTACAGCAATGGTCTCGGGCATTTCCTCGGTTTCGGTATCCGGAGGAAAATCTATAACTGGCGGAGTAATGTCTGGAATCGGAGTCGTCGGTAATGTGGTGTCTTCGGTTCGGAGCGGTGGAGAGACCGTCTCAGAGGGAACCGGAGCACTCCCGCTAGGTTTTGGAGTGGAGTCGGTGGTAGACACGGGCCGAGGATGTCGGTCCCGGTCTTTTCGCTTTTTGGGAGTTTGCGATGTCGGAAGATCCGACGGCATGGTGTAAGCAAATTTATCGCCGAAAAAGTCTTCAGCGAACCCCGCCCGGCGCCTGAGAGTGCGCTTGTTGAAGCGAGCACAGGCTACACAGGCCGAGACGTCGTGGTCTGGGCCCAGGCAAGGGAGGCAGTAAGAATGGAAATCCTTATGAGGTATTTGTTTACCACAAAAAAGACAATTGTTAACTTTTTCAGTAATTTCTGACATCGGCTGAGGCAAGAAAAGGTCCCCAACGGGGTACTTAGCTTTTTTTGATGAGTTCGGTATCGTAGAATACAGGAGCTGACCGACCGGCACTTGCGAACTGCTTCTGCTTCGGGCACCGCGCGGCAAGAAAGACTGAAGAAAATGGCGTCGGCTGATGCTTATATACTCCAGCCGCTCTGACGTCGGAGAGAAATGCGACATCAGCCGACGTCGGACCCAGACTTTGGAATCCGGCCGACCGAGGGCTGCCTGAGGCAGGACAACCCACATGTTATGACTGCAGTTGCATTCTTGAAGGACGTCTAGTGGTATGCCACAGGGCTCAGTGCTGGGGCTACTCCTGCTCGCAATACACTTCTTTGAAATTAAAGCTAATGTGGAAGGCCTCTGGAAGACAAAGTTGGCCGATGACTGCAAGCTAGGGGGAATCACTGAACCCGCCAATGAAGTAGATATCCTTCAGGAAAGTCTAGATCAGACAAATAATTGGTGCCAGAACCATGGCCTAAACCCAAATGTGAAAAATGCATCATTATACCCTTCCGGTAGTCAAATACCCCTGCAAATTATAACATCAGTATCACACCCCTAAGAGTAGACTCAGAGGTGAGAGATCTTGGTACACAGATAGATAGTAGCCTGAACTTTGACCGCCATATCTTTACGGTGGTGAGAAAGTCCTTCTGTGTGGCACAACTAGTAAGTAAAGGTGTGGCATCCAAATCCAAGGAAATTATAGTCCCACTGCATTCAACCCTCATTAGACCAATAATAGAGTACAATGCGCCATTTGGCATGTACTTGACTAGGCACTTACAGCAGCTGCAGTGAACTCAAGAGGTTCCTCACAAGGAAAATACAGGGTGCAAACAACATATCCTATGCAGACAGACTAAACGCCCTACCCCTTTACTCTGTCTCCTGCTGACTACTAATGGGTGACCTACTCCTGAGCAAAAAAGCACTCACAAATCCAGCCCCAAAGGAGCTGCTACACACCCGAAAGTCAAACAGCACAACAGTCACCTGACCTAGGGATCTAAAGTTAGTCAGCATTTCAAACAAAACACGCTGGAGAGACATGCGCGTCTCAGAGACTGCTCCTTCACAGGAACAGGTTTCCTATTCGTATTAAGCAGAGCCCTTCCCTGGTCCTCTTCAAATGCAAATTGGGTCAATGGATGGGGAATCACAAATTACACCTGGGGTAGTGCCTATGTCCAATATCAACAGGGACCATCTGCAAGATACTCGAGGCATAGGCACAAACCCATACCATCCTCATGCCCCAAGGAGCTATACATTACACAAAAATAGGGTTATATTGGCTAGGCTTCTAAGGGCTCTTCAGCAGTTAGCCTAATAATCTCCTATGAACCTACGAAACAATGTATGCAAATTATTAGTCAGGACCAGCAGACACTGCATTTGTAATTGAAGCACTGAAATGCAGTGTTTATCAGAAGCAACCTCTGCACTAATAATAGTTCTTTTTAATGTGGAATTATTCAGATGACTTAGTTGTGCACAGTTGTCAGGGGGTTAATACTTCTTATGTCCTCATAAAAATTATTCTATTTAAATTGTGCTACGCCTGGCTAGACTGTATGGTATGAGGCTAAAATGACCTTTATACAGTTTCAAGTAGCTCATCCAAAGCTACCAATAAAGTACATGATAATTTATGTATTCGTACCAATAAGGGGTATACACTGTCAACAAAAGTGACTAAAGTACAGTTGTGTACACCTACCATAAATGTAGATGCTCGAGTGTCTTCACTGTTGCAGTCATAACTGTAGGGTGTTCCTGCCGGCAGGCAGCCCGAGGTCGGCCAGAATCCCAAAGTCTGGGTCCGGCGTCGGCTGTACCAGCAAGTACCCTGACGTCCGAACGCAGAGGTACATAGCTGACAGCCAACGCCATCTTTTCCAGCCTTTCTTGCCCCAGATGTCAGAAGCTCCCCAAAATATCCAAAAGGTGTCCCAAAGGAAACACAAATACACCACAAGGAAGAGGAGAAAGAACAAACAGAAAACAAGAGGGGAATGGTGGGAGGGAAACCCCGACTGCAACAGTGAAGACACTCGAACATCTACATTTATGGTAGGTGTACACAACTGTACTATGTTCTTCGTGTTTCACTGTTGCAGTCATAACTGTAGGGTGGAATCCCAAAGCTGTGAAGGAGGGTGGAGGTTATGCAGAAGAAGGGGCAGCCAGAAGACCCTGCAAGACAGCAGAGGCAAAACCTGCCCTAGACTTAGAATACAACAGTGCTTAGAGAAGGTATGCACTGAACTCCAAGTGGCAGCTTCCAAAATGTCCTTGGTAGGAACTCCTCTGAGAAAAGCTGCTGAAGTGGCAGCTGCCCTAGTAGAATGACTCCTAACAGTGCCTGGAATCTGTTTCCCAAAATGAGAGTAACAAAACCTTATTCCATGAGCAATCCATTTGGAAATAGTTTGTTTAGAAATAGCCTTGCCTAGAGAACTGGAGGCATAAGAGATAAGCAACTGTTCAGATTTCCTGAAATCTTTAGTTCTGTCCAGGTAAAATCGTAGTTGTCTGTGTACGTCCAATGAATGTAAAATCCTTTCCCCTTTGTTTTGAGGATTTGGAAAGAAAGTAGGAAGGTGAATAGTCTGATTTAAAGTCACTTTAGAAATCACCTTAGGCATAAATGTAGGATTGGTCCTCAAGGCCACCCTGTCTTGATGGAAAATAAAATAAGGTTCCACAGCCATGAGAGCTTGCAACTCTGACACCCTTCTTGCAGAAGTCAATGCTAATAAAATAGCTGTTTTCCAGGATAAGAACTTGATATCCGAAGCAGCAGCAGGCTCAAAGGGAGGTAAAGTAAGCTTCTCCAAAACATAATTAAGATCCCAAGCAGGAACATGAGGAGTTCTGGGAGGTTTTAAATTCTTAGCCCCTCTCAAGAATTGTCTCACCAGTTGATGAGAAAAAATGGGGGGATCAGTGTTGAAATGAGCCGAAATAGCAGAAGCATGAATTTTGATGGAAGAGAATGAGAGGCCTTTAAGCAAGAGTTCAGAGAGGTAGAGTAAAATGGAGGAAATATCAGGTAGAAGAGGATCAGAACCTCGATCCCGCATCCAAATACAAAATCTTTTCCATTTAGAAGCATAAGATTTTCTAGTGCTAGGACGCCTAGCTTCCAACAGAACATCCAAAACTTGTTTTGGAAGAGCAGAAGGAATCAAAGGCCTTTGTAGAGCCAGGCTGCCAGGCAAACAGTCTTGATTTGAGAGTGTAGCATCTGACCCTGATGTTGGGACAGAAGGGAAGGAGACAGAGGTAGAATCCAAGGAGGTTCCAAGAACAGGTGTCGTAGGGTTGGATACCAGAACTGCTAAGGCCAATTTGGAGCTATCAGAATGATAATCTTGGGTCTGTCCTGTTTTATTTTCAGTAGCACCCGAGGCAGAAGAGGAAGAGGAGGGAAGGCATATCCCGAAAGATTCCTCCAGCTGAAAGACAAGGCATCCACTTTCCATGCTGTTTTGTGGAAGGACCTGGTGCAAAATAGAGGCAACTAATGGTTGAGATGGGATGCAAACAGATCTATCTGAGGACAACCCCAAACTGATGTAATCCTGCTGAATAAGTTGGGGTCCAGCATCCATTCGTGGGGATCCAAAAGATTTCTGCTTAGGCTGTCTGCTAAGAGATTTTGCTTCCCTGGGATGAATTGAGCTTGAAGATGCAGGTTCAGATTTAGAGCTGTGTCCCATAGACTCATGGCTAGTCTGCAAAGGGGGTAAGAGTGGGAGCCCCCCTGCTTGTTTATGTACCACATGACTGTGGTATTGTCTGTACGAATCAGAAGATGTCCTGGTTGCAAAAATTTCTGGAAGGCTAGAAGAGCATGTTGGACTGACAACATTTCCTTCAGGTTGATGTGCCAGTGAAGATGTTTCTTTGGCCAATAGCCCTGCTGGCAGTTGTCTAGAAAATGAGCTCCCCAAGCGTAATCCGAAGCGTCTGTGGTCATGATCTGAGAAGGCTGAGGCAGACAAAAGGGGTTTCCTTCGTTTAAAGCACAGGCCCTGGACCACCAAAGGAACTCCTTTTGGAGGCAGGGAATCAGAGGCATCATTGTTTCCAGGCTGTGGTAATGCTGAGACCATACACTCTTTAGGTACCATTGAAGTTTTCTCATATGAAGCCTTGCATTTGGAACCAACAGGATGCAAGAAGCCATGTAGCCCAAAGCCTGCAGGAATTTCCTTGCAGTGAGCTGAGTCAAAATAGCCAAGGTTTTGAAAATTGCTGCCAGATGTACTTGCTTTTCTGGAGTCAGGAAGGCCTTTTGCAGGCTTGTATTTAGAAGAGCTCCCAAAAAGATCATTTGTTGAGAGGGGATCAATTGTGACTTTGTGTTCACTGAAAATCCCAGTAGCAGGAGTCGGCGCTGAACAAACTGCAGATGTTGAAGTAAAAGATCCTTGCTGTCTGCCTGGATAAGGCAATCGTCCAGATAGGGGTAAATTTGAATCCCTTGGAGTCTGCAATAAGCCACTACTGGAGCCAGGCACTTGGTAAAGACTCTGGGCGCAGTAGATAAGCCAAAGGGCAGTGCAGAGAATTGAAAGTCTCTCGAGCCTGCCTTGAATCTGAGGTATTTTCTGAGCTCCTGACTGATGGGAATGTGTAAGTAGGCCTCCTTCAGGTCCAATGTTACCATCCAAGCATCCTGATAGAGCATGGGAAGAAGTTGTTGCAGAGTAAGCATCTTGAATTTTGGAATTTCCAGAAAAGTATTTAATACTGAGAGGTCCAGAATAGGTCTCCATGCATTTTGTTTTCTTGGGACCAGGAAAAGTCTTGAATAAAAACCCTTGCCCATCTCTGGGAGTGGAACAGGTTCTATGGCTCTCATGGCCAATAAAGCGTCTACCTAATTTAAGGCCTCTGACCATTGATGTTTTGGCAGATCTGGCCAACCGTAAGACCTTGGCAGAGTATGAAAGTGGAATTTGTAGCCTTTTAAAATCACATCTAAAACCCATTTGTCCTGGGTTATATGCGTCCAATTTTGGTAAAAAAGAGATAGTTTTCCTCAGAGAGGAGCTTTCAGGCAAGAAGGACCTGTAGCCCAACAGAGGGAGTCATTGGGTCTGCTTCCTTTGTGATTGAGGTCTGTTTTCTCCCCTTCTAGGTGAAGAAGCAGTCCACTGTCTGGACCTATAAGAGGCCTGTGTCTGTGCCCGGCCTCTAGACTGTCTATATCTTCCCCTTTGAGGCCTGTCAGAAGTGGGAAAAGACCAATTTTTGGAGGGCCAATTTCTAGAAAATCTAGGAGGCTGAACTTGTAAAAAATCTTTGACAGCCTGCATAGACTTTGCTTTTTCCTCCATCCTTTTAATAACCTCCTCAGCCTTAGATCCAAACAACACATCATGTTGAACAGGGGCATCTAACAGTTTCGCCTTAACCTGCTCAGGTAAATTCTGCTCTCGAAGCCAAGCATGTCTGCTTATAACAGTACCAGAAGCTGTGGCCCTGCAAGAAGCTTCCAAGGCATCAAAACCACAATGTAAACTATGTTTGCTAACTTGTTCGGTTGCATGCAAAACATCCTGTAATTCCTTGTCCTCTGCACATGCAGGAGAAGTAGAAAGCCTTTGCTTTAAAACAGACAAAAGAAATTGCTGATACTTGAACATATGAAACTGGCAATTTAAAGCTCTAATAGAAAGAGTAGCAGAAGTATAAACCTTTTTGCCCCACCTATCCAAGGCACGAGAATCCTTTTCAGAGGGAATAGGATTTTTAGATGAAGCGGCCTTAGCAGCTTTAGAACCGTGAGAAATAGTTTCTGGATCTGCAGAAGGGTTCTTAAATAAGAATTGATGGGAATCAGGGACTCTGTAAAATCTATCAGGCTTAGAAGGAGCAGGCAGCAAGGAATCAGGATTCAGGTTAGCTTCAGAAAAAGCATCATCCACAATGTCAAGCACAGGAGGAATAGCCAAAGGTCTGTGTTGAGGGAGAAGGAGAAATTCTCTAAGTCTCTTTTTGGAGGCAGAATAATCCTGACCTTCCCAATGAAAATGCTCCCTCATCTCATGTAAAGTTTCCCCAAAAGAGAAATCTTCAGGGGGAGAAGCAGAGGGAATAGAGTCCTCTGCATCTGAATCCTCATAAGGAGAAAAAGAGTAATCCTGGTCAGAGAAGAGACAGAAGACACAGAAGCCTGGTCAGAGGAATCATAAGGTAAATCCTGTCTAGGCCTTTTTTCAGGAGGAGGGTGAGAACCCCTAATCATTGAAAGTAAATCCTCAGCCATCCGTAGTAATTGCTTCTGGGACTTGGGAGCTGAATCCGAAGCAGCTGGAGTAGAAACCCTTGGTTTAACAGGAGTTTTTGTCTTTGCCTTTGTTGAAATAGTTATATGTGAAGGCCTGAAAACTCCCTCAGAAGCCGGTACCTGCACAGCGGTTCCGGACCCATCTGAAGGAGCGACGTCCGAAGGTCCTGCAGCAGATAAAATATTAGGCCTAGATGGCTCCCCATGGGAGTCCATGTCGGCCATCGGTTCAGAAGTGGCGGACGACAGGGGCTGCAAAAGCGCCTCACTGACGACCGCTGAACCCGAAGCTGGCTCCGGCTGCGAAGAATCCTGTTTGGACCTCGGAGGCCTATCCCTGTCCTTGCGTTTCTTTTGAATTCCAGTTGTCGGTAAAGTATCCGACGACATCCTGTAATTAAATTGTCTACCGAAATAGTTCAAGGCCCAATCGTACCTACGCTTGATAGTACGAGAATTAAACCTAGCACAGAACCGACAACAAGAAACGTCGTGGTCAGGGCCTAAGCAAGGTAGACAGTAAGAGTGGAAATCTTTATGAGGTATTTGTTTTCCACACGATATACAATTATTAACTTTTTCTGACATCGGAGGAGCAAGAAAAAAAAGTTTCCCCAACGGGGTACTTAGCTTGAGAAGAGAAGTTGAAAACTTCGGACCGAAGTCAATCAAAGCACGTTGTTCTGAATACGCCAACCAACGACTTGCGAGCTGCTTTCCACCGCACGGCAAGAAAGACTGGAGAAGATGGCGTCGGCTGTCAGCTATGTACCTCTGCGTTCTGACGTCAGGGTACTTGCTGGTACAGCCGACGCCGGACCCAGACTTTGGGATTCTGGCCGACCTCGGGCTGCCTGCCGGCAGGAACACCCTACAGTTATGACTGCAACAGTGAAACGCGAAGAACATCTGCTGGGGGGTGGGGGGAGCTCTCCTTACATTATACGCTTATCTGGTCATTTTCATTTTTTTTTTAATCTGACTTTGCAGGACTTGTGTGTGTGTGTGTGTGTGTGTGTGTGTGTGTGTGTGTGTGTGTGTGTGTGTGTGTGTGTGTGTGTGAGTGTGTGTGTAATATTTGACTACTGTGCTTGTGTGCTACAAATTTAAAATATGTGATTTTGGTCATTATTATTGTTAATTTGTAGCTATAATCGCTGGGTTTGGGTGATGTCTGTAGATCTACATGACTGACCCTGCTGATCAGACAAAGTTAAAAAGCCATTAGTCTGTCTATGCAGGACTATGTGCATTTGTGTAAAGCAAATGGGATACTTTACTATGGACATTTTTATTACACTCAAACATAATGCATACACAGTTGACTTAGTGGCTGTAATTGTCAAGTAAAAGTATTAGTGGATTACAATGACAACAGTCTGAGTGGCCATTAAGGTTTGAAGTGTTCTGAAATGGTTACTTTGGTCATTATTGGTTCATATGTTTTGTTTCAAAGCTTACTGGAAAAATGTTCAAAAAAACAAATGTGAAACACGCACTAAAAAATGTTGCCATATTAAGCAACAGATATAATTTAAAACAATCAGGAAGGTGACTCAAAAACACATGTATTTATGCAAGTTCATAAAAATGTGTGTAGGGGGACTATGGGTTAAAAAGCCCAGAGACCAAGGTACACAATCCATCAATGGCCAAGAGTATTTTTCAATTAATGAGAGTTTCAATGCAATTTTCAATGAGTGCGAATTTCAAGGAAAAAGAAATTTGCTGTTGCTCACGCTAAGTCTGACTTCAATGTGCAATTGTTTTATCAAATGGTTATCAGTGTTTGTAGTGAAAAACTGGAATTAAATTTTTTAAATTAAATCCAAATTTCTGTAATCATTGTAAAAGTAAAGAAGAAAATAGTGTGTACATTAGAAGGACTGAACAGCGTTTATGGTAAACAGGAGAGAGAGCCAGATAACGGTGATTAAGGTAAATGGAGAAAATATGGTCAGGTAATGGGGTGCGGGAATGATGGGGGGGCTGGTCCATTACCCTGTTTGGGACCCCATTTGACCATGATCAGACTTCTGAGTCTGGTTATTACAGAATCCTTTTAAGATGTCTCGCAAGAAATTCTACACTTTTCTGGAATAATGAAAACACATTACAAGGTTTTTAATGAATAAATGTGAATGCCCAAAACATCTCTCCAGGCACATTACAAGGGATAAAGCTCAATTTAACTAACCCTCCCAAACATAACCACCTCAAGTTCAACCTAGTTTCTGTTTTTCCACCAGCCAAACTACTACACAACTACCCCAATGGAATACGTTACGTTTACATCAAGGCAATTATGAAGAAGCAAGATAAAGAACAACTCTGCAAAAATACCCTCCCATTCTAAAACAGTTTCTATGCAATTCACTTCCTCTTCTTTAAATTATGTTTACACCCTATGGCAGCCCTTCTTACTCACAGCCTTACAGTACAACGGACTAGCAAATCCAGTCCAAAGCTAAACAAGTCGTCATAATCCCTCTTCCTAAACATCACCTAAAGCTGCAGAGGATTACTGGCTAACAGACATCCTTGACACTATAGCAAAACTGCTGGGAAGAAGTCATATAAACAAACAATACTTTTCAACCTGCCAGTGCAAGAAATCCAGACAAAGCCTAAAATAATGGGGGGGGGGATGAAGTCCCAAAAATAGAGACAGATTTTAGATGAGACTTATAAACTTAGAAAGTTGCTAGAAAAACAAGATTTGTGTTAGCATGCCTTTTCTGAAGCATATAATGTCTGAAACCCAAATATACAGTGGATATAAAAAGTGTACACACCCCTGTTAAAATGTCAGGTTTTTGTGATATAAAAAAATGAGACCACAATAAATAATTTCAAAACTTTTCCCACCTTTAATGTGACCTACAACATGTACAATTCAATTGAAAAACAAACAAATCTGTTAGGGGAAAAATATAAAAAATACAAAATGTACAATAAGCTGATTGCATAAGTGTTGCTGTTGTTTGTCTTTCGGTTTTTCCCAATTAGGGGTCGCCACAGCGGAACTCCAGTCCGCTAATGATTGGCAGTAGATTTTCACGAACGCCGAGGTGCCAGCTCGATGTTCAACCTTCAACGAAGGCACACCAATTTACGCATGTCTTTCGAATGCCCACCCAACCGCGGGGAGGACATGCAGACTCCACACAGAAGGCACTCCCCATACTCCAGCTGACAATCGAACGGGAGAACCTCTTGCTGTGAGGCAACAATGCTACCGCTGCACCACCGCGGATGTGCACACCCTTAAACTAATACTTTGTTGAAGCAACTTTTGATTGAATGACAGCATTCAGTCTTCTTGGGTAGGAGTCTACCAGCATGGCACACCTTGACTTGGCAATATTTGACCACTCTTTCTTGCAAAAGTGCTTCAAATCTGTTCGATTGCGAGGGCATCTGTTGTGCACAGCCCTCTTCAGGTCACTCCACAGATTTTTCTATTGGATTTAGGTCTGGGCTCTGGCTGGGCCATTCCAAAACTTTAATTTTATTCTGGTGAAGCCATTATTTTGTTGACTTGGATGCATGCTTGAGGTCACTGTAGTGTTGAAAAGGTGAAATTCTTCTTCATCTTCAGCTTTCTAGCAGGCACCTGAAGATTTTGGGCAAAAGTGACTGGTACTTGGAAATGTTCATAATTCCCTCCACCTTGACTAAAGCCCCAGTTACAGCTGAAGAAAAGCAACCCCAAAGCATGATACTGCCACCACCATGCTTCACCATGGGGATGGTGTTCTTTTGGTGATGCGAAGTGTTGTTTTTGCACCAAATGTACACTTTCGAATTGTGGCCAAAAAGTTGAACCTTAGTCTCATCAGACCATAACACATTTTCCCACATGCTTTTGGGAGACCTGATGTATTGTTTTGCAAATTTTAGCTGTGCCTGGATGTTTTTCTGTGTAAGAAAAGGCTTCCATCTTGCAACCCTACCCCATAGTCCAGACATATGGAGAATATGGGAGATTGTTGTCACGTAGTACACAACCAGTACTTGCCAGAAATTCCTGCAGCTCCTTCAGTGTTGCTGTAGGTCTCCTGGAAGCCTCCCTGACCAGTTTTCGTCTCGTCTTTTCATCAATTTTGGATGGATGTCCAGTTCTTTGCAACGTCACTATTTTCTCCACTTTCTGATGACTGTCTTCACTGTGTTCCATGGTATATCCAATGCTGTGGAAATTTTTTTGTACCTTTCTCCTGAGTGATACCTTACAACAATGAAATCCCTTTGATGCTTTGTAAGCTCTCTGCAAACCATGGCTTTTGCTGTAGCAGGCAACTGAGTAAATGTCAGGAAAATCCTACTAGGACAGCTGAACTTTATTTGGGGTCAGAGTCTCTAATTGATGGCAGGTGTGTACCCAAGAAAACTGAATGTTGTAATTAAATCAAAAGGTGCTTCAACAAAGTATTAGTTTAAGGGTGTACACACGTATGCAACCAACTTACTGTACGTTTTTTATTTTTTATATTTTTCCCCTAACAGATTTATTTTTCAATTGAACTGTACAGGTTATAGGTCACATTAAATGTGGGAAAGGTGTTGAAATGATTTATTGTAGTCTCATTTTTTATATCACAAAAACCTAGCATTTTAACAGGGGTGTGTACACATTTTGTATCCACTGTATGTCTATTTAGTTCATAAGTATTATGCTAACTGCCCTTGCGGGCCATTTTAAGCCTAGCCAATTTCTTTTTGTGCTCAAAATAACCTATCCCACTTGGTTATAGATTGGCTTTATCCATCCCATAGCTGATAATTGTACATTACCCAGACATTAATTGGGATCATACCATAAATAACTGCAGGGGACCCATGAATGGGATAAATCATTTACGCACTGCCATTGACCATTAGTAGTACAGGGGCAGTAATGGGAGAAATTTTCTTTTTCCCATCCATAAATTTAAGTTGTGCTTGAATACGGACAGGTATGAACTTTATTTTTTGTGGATGAGAGTCAGTACCAGAACAGTTGTATCCTGTGTGAGATAAAGGTTTAGATCCGTAGACCAGGTATTTCTGATGCCATATGACATGCTAATGTGCAGCAAATCCATCAGTAATGGGTCGGAGGATGCCTTGCATGCCAGACGCAAGTTACCTCTTAGCAGTCTGCAGGAAACAGAGTATAGTGACAAGAATTTGAGTTGGTCCATTTAGGACATGTTTAGGTTTTGTATCATTTTACTAAGATATTTCTGTGGGTGCTCCAGTTGTTGCATGTGTCTGGACAGATACATGTCAAACAGGACATTATACTCAATGACTGGCCTAAGAGAGCTTAGTAAAGGGGGGGAAATTACATCCCTAGATCTAGACACAATCCCTTTATTTAAAAGCTGTGCAATGTAGAAGGCCTTTCTTACAAATGACACATTGGTCAAACATTAGGTCAATGTTCATATAAGTTCCAAATACCGAACAAAGGCCAACACTTAGGGGAATACTGTCAGTGTGGTACAGGGCTTCCCAAAATATGCAATAATGTATTTTTTGGCATTTAGTTTCAATTCATGATTTCGCCATCAGTTACTTGGGTCGGGACAAACCTTCCTGCAGGATGGCCAAATCATTTGGGGATTCAAAGACTGCTCTTAGCTTGCAGTCATCTGCAAACTTAATCAGCCAGAGCCCTTTTGGTATTGACTTTTACTTCAGAAAAGTAAATGCTAGAGAGGAGTGACTTCAATTCTCAGAGATTTGCCAGAAAACCACAAATTTTATGATGAACAGACCAAGAATATGAGGAAAAAATTTGGACATTCTGTGAAAATCTGGACAGTTGAAAGGTTTGAATCAGACCTTAGAGTACCATATACAATAGGACATTGCCTTGTATAAACAGCATGGCTTCAGACTGAATATAGTATCTTTACAGCCATTTTCTTGCTTAACATCATTGTTTCTAATTGTGAAAGAGCAAACTGGCAGTGACTGTGTACATGGCCTAAAAAGAGCATCTCAGTGTGCGCCAAGCATAACAGCCTATTACTAAAACTTAAAAAAACAGCAGAGTTGTTGATGAGGTTTTTGCTGCTGGTTCAAAACTAATTATGAAAACAAAACAGCAACTTTTAAGTATCTCTAAAACTGGCTGCATAACAATAGACTTACATTAAACACCAATAAATGTTCTCTGCAACTGGCTGCATAACAATAGACTAACATTAAACACCAATAAATCTTCACCCTCATGACCAAACCACTCCAACCGTGGGTAAATCCAGCATTACCCACACCCAGCCATGTTAGTTATATGTTGCGTTATGTTTGTGTTGTTATTTAGGTTTTTGTTTGCTTTACTTTGTATTCTTCCACTTTTTGCAAGATAAAACAGTCCACACTTTTACTTCATATTTATTATTTGTCTTAATTTATATAATGTGGTTCTTGGTATTTATTTTATATGTAAAACAGAGTTTCCAGTAGTAGAACAGTTGCAGTGTGGATCATGATTGCTGGTAAGATGATTTTGTAGGGTTTACATTGCTTTTGAATAATAAAGTAGGTTAGGAAGTGGGCAGTGAATGGCTGTTTACTGTATGAGTGTTAGGTATTTGTTTTATTTTTAAAGCACAATAAAACAATAAAGTACAGTTCTAGAATGGTTTTGTATATTTGCTGCTTGCTAATAATGTATGGTTTAGTTTATTTGAAGTTGCTGGTGCAGGATACTTTAGGGACAAGACTTCTTAGTTAGTTTGCATTTGTAGTGTGCACGCTAATTGGATTGGGAATCAGCATGCAAGCTTGCGAGTTCACATTGTATAATGATGATGTAGTATTAAAGTATTACTGAATACCAGTATATATTTCCTACCAAAATATGTTCAAGTTGCATTTGCCAAACCTCCTTAAATATCCCTACTTTTGTGGAGAAATCCTGACTTTACCACTAAATTACCTTCTGTATGTCAAAAAATAAAATGTGCATAGAAATATACATAAACACAAAGTTAAGTTTATTAATGCGCTAACTAAATTAAAACATATAAGAAAATGTCCTGATCCTGGGAAAATTTCATTTTGTTCTTGACTTTTGAATTTACAGGGACTAACAGTGTTAAGAATAACCCACCACGCGAGTATGGAAAGCAGTACTGCTGCTAGACCCATGTCAGAAAACAGCCTTATATCATTTTTTTTTCCAACAGCCACACTGGTTTCCTTATTTACATACTCCACAGTGGTGACGTGTAATGTAGTCTAGCGGTCCCACGTAGCGTTTGTTATATCATTCGTGTTCAGACAAAGCTCATACAAGGTCCCCATAAATAATTACAAGCTTGGATTAGCAAAATACAGTCAAGGTAAGATACGAGATTTTGGGACTGAGTCATGTAGTTGCTTCTTGTAGTTTTTTGATGTACTAGGAACAGAATCATTATTGTATTACACTGATTTTTTATCTATATTTTGCTAATCCCAGTTTGTAATTATTTATGGGGACCTTGTATGAGCTTTCTCTGAACACGAATGATATGACAAATGGTACGTGGGACCGCTAGACTACATTTTGGAAATGGTTAATATTGCACTGGAACTAGGTTTTAACACTCCTAAATAACTAAATGTTGTTTTCACTTTAAATCTTTAGTTGAAGTCGCTGCTTCATGATTCCTTGGCGAATGGACTTATTACTTAGGTTACTTTGGACTTACAATGTGCATGCTGATTGGACTGGCCAATCAGCGTGCACGTTTCTCGTCTTTGCCAAGATGGCACTGTATAATTGTTGTTATATCACCACGAAAGAATGTTGGTTTAACACCAGATCAAGCCCTATCTTTTTTGCCATATGTGAAAATCAATTTTAAAAAGGTACTCAACCAACTCAAAAGTAGTTTACAGATTAAGTCAACTTCTAACAAAGAAGCTAGGCATGCTATTACTGTCAACAACCTCTTACCAGTCACTGTCCCACTGTATTCTGCCCATAAAACTGACATCTTAGAAAGAACAGAAAATAAAATAAAAATAAGATGCATCCACCTTCATCTTTCTATGAACATCTCTGTACGACAATCAACAAATGTAACTGGGCTCTCGTGTAGAGGGAGGTGCTTACCTTCCCCTAAACACCCTAACCTATAAAGTATTAACTATTGCTGCCCACAACTTAAAATGTTTCTACCTTTTAGAAGTTCATCCCACACTCTAAACATAGAATAAAAGCTCCTTGTTAAGCCATACTACACTCTGGCAATTGCAGAAAAGTCATTTCCTAAATTAGACCCAGCATTCTGGGATATAATCCCATGAAATGTCAGATGTATAACCACCCTTGAAAACTAGAAATCCCTCAAGAAATACACAGAAATCTGCAATCATGATTAAAACAAGCATTCCCATCCTCCACTCTCTTGCATCCCTAGGCATTACTCCATACCTCTTGTTCCAGAGGTCCTACTCAATCTTGTGAATGCTTAGCCAATTCTCTAACAAGACAAATACATCTGTTGATTATATTGCCCTTTCCTGTACTCTGATAGCTAGATTATTTCAACATCATTTATTTACACATCTCTTTAATATCATTCCTTCTTTTCTACAAACTTCTTCTTAATCGTTGTTTTCTTTACTAAATTATTACCCTTTTCCCATTCTGCCTTCATTATTTCTAATTTCTTAAGGTCACCTAAACTGCTCTTAATTTTTCTTAATTCTTAATGTACAACGGTTTATTTTCACTGTGAACCAATATGTTCTGCAAACTGCATACTTTACTGCAAATACTGATTGTAACATTATTGTTGTCTAGTTTTGTTTTTTGCTTTGTAAAATTTTTACTTAAATTAGGCTGCTTTGTCTTTAAATGCCTCATGGCACGATCTGTGGCTGAAAAGGATCTTTGGACTGGTGTGTTAACATGGTTAACAAATATAAAAATAAAATAAAAACAATTGTGGACATGTATTAAAAAAAAGTTCCACTTCACTCTGTTTTTTTCTAGCAAGAATACCTTTTTAAGCAATCTGCTACTCCTTAGTGCAACTGTGGCTCAATTTAACATTTGAGAGCATCAGTAATCCAGGTAGCACACATCCATGATGCAATAACATCAGAATAATGTGGGTTCTATTCCCACGGCAGCTGCACAGACTCACTTCTATTTGGCAGCTAGCACAAAGGATTAATGCAATAAGCTGTTAATGAGCTGCTTTCTGTAGTCCAGAGTTTGATTTCCCCAGCTTCCATCCACTTAGTGGTGTGACTTTGAGCACATCACTTAAACCAGACTTTTCAACTGGGTATTTGGGTTAGATTCCACAATGGTCACCTAGATCACCAATAAATACAGGTCTACTTTGTAGGTAGAATGCAATACCATGGAACCTTGTGATCAGTTTTGTCTAAAAGACCACTGGGAATACAGCTTTCCTTTTTTAGGTACTGCATTGTTTGTCACATGTTTTGGAATAACTTTAGTATTATTTCTAAGGATGCACCTGTCTAGAGCAAATGTACAGACATGTACACACAGGTTACATGGTAGGGACGGTTAGGATTCAGACTGTTGCTTCTAGTACAAGTGCACAAGCAGCCCTTAACCTTGTTAAAATACTGCTCAGATCTTGACATTTTATTTATTTTTATTTATTGTTTGTTGACAGGTTAGTTCCTGTGGGCTAACGGCCTCTTTTCACAGGAGAAGCAATGTGGTATTTATTTTTCTAGGGGAAATTTGGCCAGGGCATTTGGGAACTTCTCCTACTCTTTCCAAGTGGTGCTGTGGGATCTTTTGCATTCAGCTGAGCTACCACCAACTCAAGCAAATGGGACCTCGGTTAAGGACTTACCCGAAGGATGATGCACTCAGGTGTGCAGTATTCCCCTTATACTGCACTGCTGTGTCAGCTACCCATCTACCTTGTATGGGAATAGAATACCCACAGTATTCTGCACCAAAAACCAATATGCTGTCTGTTGCACCACCAACACTGCTACGAATGCTAATGATGTTAACTCCCATGCTTAAACTTCCCCCGATTCAGCAGCACTTCTCTTCCGTATGTTTAGAGAGCCACTCTGTCTGGTTGAAGCAATCATGAAGACAGTTTACTTGGTGGAAAAAGACCCACTGATGATATTCCCACACTGGGCAGCAATCAAGAAAATGTGCAGAGCACTGGGATGTATTCCTTTAATTACCAAAATGCAGTAATAAGTCAATTACCAACTCCCTGGGCTGTCCAACCCCCATTCCTCTTGCACAATTAGTTGCAAATGAATACAGCACTAACAAGAGATTCTTAAGTGCTTTATCTGAGGAATTAATTTTCAAATCTCAGTTTTATGGCTCTGTGGCCTCAGACTTATTGATGTTAAAGAATGGATCTTTAATTTATAAATTCTGTGTGCTAAATATTAATGAGCAGTAATAGTGGCAAGGACAAATGACATTTCTGCCACCTCTTAACAGCAAACAAAATCTACATACTTTAATATTTTAAGCTTTGCTAAATATTTTAGGGTTGTGTTTGTTGATACTGATCCTTCTGCACATTTGAATAACTAAATGCTCAAGAAAACGCTTGCTTTTAATAGCTTTCTCAAATGTGAAATTTACTCACTGGGATTTCTACAATCTATTTTAAGAGATTTGCTTTATAAACCAAAATTTCTTCATCGTGATGGCTTTCATTTTAATCAGGCTGGAAATAAGCTTCTCAGTAACTGCATCATAAGTATTTTTTGTTCTCTACAGAGTTTTTACTGATGTATGCAGGTGGGTAGCAATATTTATGAGCTTGAAACATGTCTCTGTGCTGAAAACACTTCTATCACTATGATTCCATAGTTTGGACCACAATATGACCCTCATTAACATTACAAATTATTCAGGATGTAATTTTGTATAACTTCCAAAAATGTATGTTAGGGGACAAACAAACCAAGATTAAAATTAAGCTACACTGATGCCAAAATACTATTTGTGGAATCATAAATATCCGATAAACTCATGCCTCCTTACATCTACTATATGCTTTTTTCAAACAAATAGTTTTACTCATGAGAACAGCACTTCCTGTCTCCTCTTGTCAAACTTTAACTCAATACCTGTTTCTGGCAATTTAAACTACCCAAGTGTTGACTAGGAATCATTTGGATCTACTGGATTCTCATTCTATCCTACACACTTTGTTTCTTCCATCAGATCAACATACAATTTGCAGCCTCTTGCTCTTCAGCTACATAGAGTCATGTGATAGTATCAGAGTTTAGCTATATGGTACAGTCCATCCAGAAAAGTTACTTTAGGCTGATATGAACCTATTATGTTACAACAAACAGAATCAGAAACTGGAACTGACCTGAAGACTCAATCATCTATCAACAGTATACAAACCAGATGAAATTTATTTCATGAAACACTATGCACTACAATTAAGAATCCTAGTCCAGCCAATACAATGCTGACTTCTAGTGGAACAATAAAGCACATGTTTAAAAATATGTACAAAAAATAAAACACTGGAATGTCTTTAAAACTTACTCAACCACACATAACTATGCTCATATTTTCCAAATTCTTTAGTTTTTTTAAAGAAATGTACTCATCAAATTAACATATGGCATGAAAAATCTCTCAACAACAACACAATTATTAATCTCAAGGCATTTTTCATGCATGGTAAAACAACCAAACATAACACCACTATGAGCACAGAACTTCATATATCAAAGACGAAATCATCTCTGAAGTATCATCTCTCTTACAGAATTCTGAAATGGTGATTTTGGCAGTGGCTACCTCTAACAATAGCATTGCTAGTATATCCTCTGACTGCGGTTACCATGTCAAATCATTGACACCAAATTGGTGTATAAAGCCTTTCACAGATTGTTTCAAGTATAGTCCAAATGTCGGCTTTGATGTGACTGCAAGAGTGGTCATTAAGAAAGTACTGTTGTGTACACTTACCATAAATGTAGATGTTAGAGTGTATTCACTGTTGCAGTCATGACATTTGGGTTAACTGCTTGCAGTAGCCCTCAGTTGGCCGGATTATCAAAGTCTTGGGTCCTGCGTCAGTTGCTGTCTCATCTTCTGTGACATCAGGTAGTCAGGGGTATAAAAGCATGCAGCCAATGCCATTACATCAGTTTTTCTTGCCTCAGATGTCAGGTGCCCCACTTAAAGGGAAGCAATTAAATATAATACATACATACATACATATACACACACACACACACACACACATATATATATATATATATATATATATATATATATATATATATATATATATATATATACATATACATATATATATATATATATATATATATATATATATATATATATATATATACATATATATATACATATACATATATATATATATATATATACATATACATACATACATACATACATACACACACACACACACACACACACACACACACAAGGTTATACCTCCAACAAAAAAGCAAACACACCAAAAAGCTTTTAAGTATAGTAAAGGAGAATAGAGGTATAGCCAAAGGAATTCAGGGGGCTGGAGGGAGGGTAACCAGGACTGAAACTGAATACATTCAAACATCTACATTTATGGTAAGTGTACACAACTGTACTATGTTCTATGCGTTTCACTGTTGCAGTCATCACATTTGGGTAGATTCCCAAAGCTACGGATGGGAGGAGGAATTTAGATAGCATTAGGCCCAGCAAGACTGCAGTGGCAAAGCCAGCTCTGGATTTAAAGAAAATTGGCAAATGGTAATGCTTGGTTAAAATATGTACAGAACTCCAGGTAGCAGTTTCTAGGATGTCTCTGGTAGGGACACCTCTGAGAAAGGCTGTAGAGATAGATGCAGCCCTGGTTGAATGGGGTCTAATCCCCTGTGGGATAGGTTTTTTTACAGTGCTTATAGCAGAAATGAAAGCAATTGCCTATCCATTTAGAAATGGTTTGCTTTGAAATAGCCTTCCCTTCTGCCCCTGCAGCAAATGCCACCGGCAGTTGTTCAGATTTCCTTTGAGGTTTAGTCCTGTCCAAGTAAAATCTAAGTTGTCTGTGCACATCTAAGGAGTGCAGTATCCGTTCCCCTTTGTTCTGTGGATTAGAAAAGAAGGATGGCAAATGAATGGACTGATTAAGAGCCACACTGGATACCACCTTGGGCATGAAAGAAGGATTGGTCCTGAGGGACACCCTGTCCACATGAAAGATGATGAAAGGCTCTATTGCCATAAGGGCCTGTAATTCAGACACCCTAATTGCTGAATTGATTGCTAAAAAGAAAGCTGTTTTCCAACAAAGGAATTTTAACTCTGCAATTGCAGTTGGCTCAAAAGGAGGAAGAGTGAGTTTTTCCAATACAAAAGTAAGGTCCCAGGCTGGAGTTGGGGCTCTCCTGGGTGGTTTTAAGTTTTTTGCATTTCTGAGGAACTGCTTGAGCAGTGGGTGAGAAAAGTGGTTCTGTGTTGTAATGAGCTGAAATGGCTGAGGCGTGAATTTTGATGGAGGAAAAGGAAAGGTTCTTGTGAAGCATCTCAGGTTAAGTACTGAAGAAACTGAGGTAAATTGGGCGCTGCTGTGGTCATCCCTTGAGTTTGGTTCCAGGCGCAGAATCTTTTCCATTTGTCAGCATAAGATTTTCTACTACTAGGCTTCCTTGCCTCCAAAATGACATCCAACACTTGTTTACTGAGGGATGGTAACGGATACATTAGGTAATTAGCCAGGCTGCCAGGTTCAGGGTTTGAAGCTGGGGATGCAGAATCTGGCTCTAATGCTGAGACAGCAGGGTAGGGGTCTGAGGTAGGTGCCATGGGGCCAGGTGTGACACACGGCGCAAGAGGGGGTACCAGTGTTGGCGTGGCCAGTATGGTGCAATCAGTATCATCCTTGGTTTGTCCTGTTTGATCTTTAGTAGTACTTTGGGGGGGGGGGGCAGAGGAGGAAAGGCATAAACTGATAGATTTTTCCAGCTGAAGGAAAGAGCATCCACTTTCCAAGCTTGTTTGTGAGGAGTCCTTGTGCATAATTTGTCCAATTGGTAATTTTGGGGGGAGGCAAACAGGTTTATATTTGGGATCCCCCATTTGTTGACCAACATGTTGAAAATCTTTGGTTCCAGTTTCCACTCGTGCGGGTCCATGAGATTTCTGCTTAGTTTGTCTAACAGTGTATTTAGTTATCCTGGCAGGAAGTGAGCCTGTAGATGCACTTGGTAGATCAAGGCTGTGTTCCACAGAGCCATGGCTAGTCTGCAGAGGGGGTAAGAATGGGTACCCCCCTGCTTGTTTATGTACTACATAACAGTGGTGCTGTCCGCCTTTACCATTAATTGTCCTGGAAGAATGTGGTCCTTGAAGGCTGTCAGAGCATTCTGTACAGCTAACATTTCTTTTTGATTGATATGCAGGTGCATTTGACTTGGGTTCCATTTGCCCTGAATGCACTTCCCTGCCAGGTGAGCCCCCCATGCATAGTCTGATGTGTCTGTTAGGGTTTGGGCATCAGGGGGTAGAGTGAATGGTAGTCCCTTGTTTTGGTGGCAGGCCTCTGCCCACCAAAGGAATTCTATCCGTAGGCAAGGTGTGATAGGAATCATTGCTTCTAGATCCTGAGAATGTTGACACCATAGGCTTTTTATTTTCCATTGTAGTCTCCTCATATGCAGTCGTGCATATGGAATTAATAGAATGCACGAGGCCATGAACCACAAGGCTTGCAGTATTTGCCTTGCAGATAGCTGGGTTTTTGTGGTCACTAGTTTGAAGTAAGTTGTCAAATGAATTTGTTTCTATGGCGTGAGGAAAGCCATCTGGGAAGATGTGTTCAAACTTGCTCCCAGGAATATAATTTGTTGACCGGGTACCAGATGTGATTTATTTTCATTTATGGTGTACCCCAGACAAGTTAACACCCTATGTACAAATGCCAGATGATTCAGAATTATGTCCTGGCTTTCTGCCTGAATTATAAATTGTCCTGGTATGGGTATATTTGAATATTTCTTTGCCTGCAAAATCCAATTACTGGAGCTAGGCACTTTGTGAATACCCTGGGCGCAGTAGATAAGCCAAAGGGCAATGCAGAGAAGGTACAGTTGTGTACACTTACCATAAATGCAGATGTTAGAGTGTATTCACTGTTGCAGTTATTACATTTGGGTTATCTGCTTACAATAGCCCTCAGTCGGCCTGATTAACCAAGTCTTGGGTCCTGCGTCGGTTGCTGTCCCTTCTTCCATGACGTCAGATCGTCAGGGATATAAAACATGCAG
The DNA here is from genome assembly GCF_019279795.1 of Protopterus annectens. NCBI lineage: Eukaryota > Metazoa > Chordata > Ceratodontiformes > Protopteridae > Protopterus > Protopterus annectens. The sequence goes on along the minus strand of NC_056741.1, from coordinate 260,967,518 downwards.
CCGACACCATTACATCAGTTTTTCTTGCCCCAGATGTCAGATGCCCCCCTAATGGGAAGCAATCAAATCTACAAGTATAAGGATATACCTGCAACAAAAAAGAAAATACACCAAAAAGCTTTTAGAGCATAGTAAGTGAGAGTAGCGGTATAGCCAGAAGAAAGGGGGCTGGAGGGAGGGTAACCAGGACTGCAACAGTGAATACACTCGAACATCTACATCGAACATCTACATTTATGGTAAGTGTACACAACTGTACTATATTCTTCGTGTTTCAGTGTTGAGTCATTACATTTGGGTAGATTCTCAAAGCTAAAGTTAGGAGGAGGAATTTAAATAGAATGAGGACCAGCTATAAGGCCCTGCAAGACTGCAGTGGTAAAACCAACTCTGGATTTATTGAAAACTGGTAAATGATAATGCTTGGTGAAAGTATGTACAGAACTCCAGGTAGCAGTTTCTAGGATGTCCCTAGTAGGGACGCCCCTGAGAAAGGCTGTAGAGGTAGATGCAACCCTGGTTGAATGGGGTCTAATGCCCTGTGGGATAGGTTTTCCATGGTGCTTATAGCAGAAATGAATGCAGTGGCCTATCCATTTTGAAATTGTTTGTTTTGAAATAGCTTTCCCCTCTGTCCCTGCAGCAAATGCCACCAGCAGTTGTTCAGATTTCCTTTGAGGTTTAGTCCTGTCCATGTAGAATCTGTGCTGTCTGTACACATCTGAAGAGTGCAGTATCCGTTCCCCTTTGTTCTGTGGGTTAGGAAAGAAGGTAGGCAAATGAATGGACTGATTAAGAGCCACACTGGATACCACCTTGGGCATGAAAGAGGGATTGGTTCTGAAGGACACCCTGTCCGCATGAAAGATGATGAAAGGTTCCACTGCTATAAAGGTCTGTAATTCAGATACCCTTCTTGCAGAAGTGATTGCTAAAAGAAAAGCTGTTTTCCAGTAAAGAAATTTTAAATCTGTAGTAGCAGCTGGCTCTAAAGGAGGAAGAGTGAGTTTCTCCAAGACAAAGTTAAGATCCCAGGCTGGAGTTGGAGCTCTCCTGGGTGGCCTTAAATTTTGGCCCCTCTGAGGAACTGCTTGAGCAGTGGGTGAGAGAAGAGGGGAGGCTCTGTGCTATAATGAGCTGAAATGGCTGAGGCATGGCTTTTGATGGAGGAAAAGGACAAGCCCTTATGAAGCATCTCAGTCAAGTATTGTAGAATCTGAGGTAAATTGGGCACTGCTGCGTTCATTCATTGAGAATGGTTCCAGGCACAGCATCTTTTCCATTTTGCAGCATAAGATTTTCTAGTACTAGGCCTCCTTGCCTGTAAAATGATATCCATCACTGATTTACTGAGGGATGGTAAAGGAGAGATTAGGTAATTAGCCAGCCTGCTAGGTTCAGGGTTTGCAGCTGAGGGTGCAGAATCTGGTTCTCCTGCTGAGACAACAGGAGAGGCAGGTGCCATGGAGCCAAGTGTGACACACTGCGCAAGAGTAGGTACCACTGTTGGCGAGGCCAGTCTGGTGCAATTAAAATCGTCCTTGGCTTGTCCTGTTTGATCTTTAGTAGTACGCTGGAGAGCAGAGGCAGAGGAGGAAAGGCATAAACTGATTGGATGCTCTATCCTTCAGCTGGAAAAACCTCTTTCCAAGCTAACTTGTAGGGAAACCTTGTGCAAAATTTCTCCAGCTGATGGTTCTGGGGGAGGCAAACAAGTCTTTATCTGGGTTCCCCCATTTGCTTGTCAACATGTTGAAAATCCTTGGTTCCAGTTTCCACTCGTGTGGGTCCATGAGGTTTCTGCTTAGTCCATCTGCCAGTGTATTTAGTTTTCCTGGCAGGAACTGAGCTTGTAGATTCACTTGGTAGCTCAAGGCTGTGTTCCACAATGCCATGGCTAGTCTGCAGAGGGGGTAAGAATGTGTACCCCCCTGCTTGTTTATGCACCACATGACAGTGGTATTGTTCTGGAAGAATGTGGTCCTTGAAGGCTGTCAGAGCATACTATACAGCTAACATTTCCTTTTGATTTATGTGCAGGTGCATTTGACTTGGGTTCCATTTGCCCTGAATGCACTTCCCTGCCAGGTGAGCCCCCCCCCATGTATAGTCTGATGCGTCTGTTGTTACGATTTGGGCAGTAGGGGGTAATGTGAATGGTAGTCCCCTGTTTTGGTGGCAGGCCTCTGCCCACCAAAGGAACTCTAGGCATAGGCAAGGTATGATAGTAATCCTTGCTTCTAGATCCTGTGAATGTTGACACCATAGGCTTTTGAGATACCATTGTGGTTTCCTCATATGCAGCCTTGCATATGGAATTAGAAGAATGCAGGAGGCCATAAACCCCAAGGCTTGCAATATTTGCCTTGTAGATAGCTGGGTTTATGTGGCCACTTGTTTGAAGTAAGTTGTCAAATGAATCCGTTTCTCTGGCACGAGGAAAGCCATCTGGGAAGTTGTAGTCAAGCTTGCTCCCAGGAATATAATTTGTTGACAGGGTACCAGGTGCGATTTCTTTTCATTTATGGTGAATGCTAGACAAGTCAGTCTGAACAAAGGCCAGATGATTCAAAAGAATGTCCTTGCTTTCTGCCTGAATTAGACAATCGTCCAGGTATGGGTATATTTTAATATTTCTTTGCCTGCAAAATGCAATGACTGGAGCTAGGCACTTTGTGAATACCCTGGGCGCAGTAGATAAGCCAAAGGGCAGTGCAAAGAACTGATAGTGCATGTAGCCTGCTTTGAAGAGTAGGTATTTTCTGCAAGACTCCCTGATTTGGATGTGCAGGTATGCTTCCTTTAAATCTAGTGTTGCCAACCAGGCGTCTTTGGCTATCATGGGTAGCAACTGGTGAAGAGTTAGCATCTTGAATTTTGTAATCACCAAAAAGGTGTTTAGGATAGACAAGTCCAGGATAGGACACCATGAGTGGTCTTTTCTGGGTACCAGGAAAAGTCTTCAGTAGAAACCTTGTCCCTTTTCCTCTTCTGGTACAGCCTGAATAGCCTTTAATCTTAAGAGAGAGAGTACTTGCTTTTGAGCGTCCGCCCACTGATTAGGGGGTAGATCTGGCCAACCTTTTGGGGTTGATAACGTGTGGAAGTGAAATCTGTATCCTTGGGAAACTATGTTTAAAACCCATTTGTCCTGGGTAATGAGTTCCAAGTTCTTTGCTTGCAGAGCAATCTTTCCTAAAGGAGCAGTCAGTTGAGAAGTGCTTGGAAGTTTTAAAGTTGTCATCGAGACAGCTTACCATAGGGGGGATACTACTCCCAGATTTGAAAGTGGGAGCCCCCCACTGCTTAGTCCTGTGTGTACTGTGGGACTGAAGCCTGGATGTTCTGCTGGCTCTGGGTTTGAACTGAGAAGGCCTGGAAGAGGCAGGAAAGGACCAATTTTTTGAGGGCCAATGCCTACTAAATCTAGGAGGCTGCACTTGCAAGAAATCTTTAACAGTTTGCATAGATTTAGCTTTTTCCTCCATCTTTTTAAGAACTTTTTCTGCTTTGTCGCCAAACAGGCGGTTCTGATTTAAGGGAGCATCCAGCAATTTAGTTTTAACATGATATGGCAAAGATTGCTCCTTAAGCCAAGCATCCCTTCTAAGTACAGACCCGGTGGCAGCAGCCCTGCAAGATGCCTCTAGTGAATCAAAACCATATTGCAAAGTATGTTTTCCAACCTGTTCAGCAAAATGCATTAAATCCTGTAAATCCTTATTTTATTTGTATTATTTTCAGCACAATCAGGAATGATCATTTTCTGTTTAAGCAATCCAATGATATGCTACTGATACTTTAACATATGAAACTGGCAATTTAAAGTTTTTCTGGGAGTAGGAGGTAAAGAATCAGGGGGCCAAGCTAGATTCCGAAAAGGCATCGTCAACAATGTCCAGCACAAGAGGGATAGCTAAAGGCTTGTGTTGGGGCAGGAGTAAGAAATCTCTAAGCCTCTTTTTAGAATCAGAGTAATCCTGGCTTTCCCAGTAAAAATGCTCCCCAAGAGTATGCAAGGCTTCACCAAAAGAAAAATCCTCTGGGGAGAAGCAGTGGGAATAGAGTCCTCTGCATCAGAATCCTCATAGGTAGACGGGTAAATCCTGGTCATCAGTGGAGACAGAAATTTCAGAATCCTGGTCAGAAGTATCATAAGCAAATTCAGTCCTAGGTCTATTAGAGGGGGAAGGTTGGCTTCCCCTGATTAAAATAATAAGGTCTTCAGCCATTCTTATCGTTTGTTTTTTAGGCATAGAAGCCTGACCATGCAGTCTGGGCGTCAGTTTCCTAGGCATGGTTCGAGTTTTAGGCCTAGAAGAAGAAGATGGCATTTGTTTAATATGCAAGTCAGTAGGCCTGAATACAACCTCAGAAGCCGGTGCCTGCACAGCGGCTCCGGACCCATCCAAGGTAGAGACAATCCGCAGGTTCCACAGTTGAAGAATCTCGCGGCATACCGGGCTCTGAATGGGTCTCAGTAGAGGCCTGCGAATCTGAAGTAGCGGGTTATCAGGGGCTGCGAAAGCTCCTCACTGAGTACCGGCGAACTGGCAACTAGCTTAGGAGAAGCGTAGTCAGCAGCTTTGGACCTAGGCGGCCTGTCTCTGTCTTTATCTTTGCGTTTTTTCAGAATGTTGGTAGTCGGGTGGCTTACCAAAGACATATCTGGATAATTGAACAGAGTACCAAAATATTTAGAAACGAAAATTTACCAATGACAAACAGTTTGCGGTTTAAATAAGGCACAAAACCTACAGCGAGGTACGTCGTGGTCAGGGCCTTGGCAAGGAATACAGTACGAATGAAAATCTTTATGAGGTATTTGCTTTCCACAAGAAATACAATTATTGACTTTTACTGACATCGGTTTAGAGCAAGAAAAAAATTCCCCAATGGGGTACTTAGCTTTAGTTGAAGACTTCAGTTCTGAAACTCAAAAATGAAAATTTCAGGAGTCTGCCGACCGGCACTTGCGAACTGCTTCTGCTTCGGGCACTGCACGGCAAGAAAGACTAATGTAATGGCATCGGCTGCATGCTTTATACCCCTGACTACCTGACGTCATGGAAGATGAGACAGCAACCAAAGCAGGACCCAAGACATTGATAATCAGGCCGACTGAGGGCTACTGCAAGCAGATAACCCAAATGTGATGACTGCAACAGTGAAACACGAAGAACATCACTACAATAATACTGGATCTAAATGGTTATACAAATCTACTACAGAAAACAGATCCAATGTTAAAAATTCACAAGGAATACAAGAGGTCAGTAGTAAATAACTACAGACTAATAAGACTAATCTCTGAAACTAGAAGAAATTTGAGCATATTCTTTTGAACATTCCCTAATTTTCTAGAATTTTATCAGTTAACTACACCAGCATGGACATATAAAGACCTGCTCTTGTTTTAGGGTTGCAACATTTTTGCAGAAATATAAGATTTTGCAGGACAAAACATACCGATGGCCAGTGCAAAGGACAGAACTTCACTTTTTTACCAAAATAAAAGCTTACTCATGTAGCATTTGTGTTGCTTATGCTACTTCTTTTAACAGTTAGGTGTCTCAGATACAAATAACAGATTTATCCAACTAGTAAAGCAAACTTAGGAAATATTTTTTTCCCTAAATCTCAAGACATTTGACATTTTTTCAGTTTTTTTCCCCTGCAGGACACAATTGTCCAAAGACAGACTTTTCCTCACAAAGAGGGACAGGTGGTAACCCTATCTTGTTGTTCTAACACAGTCTTCTTTCACACTAACATTAACTGACATACTGGTTCAAAACTTACAGGTAGTTGTAAACTTGACAACATACCTACCACTGAAGGCATTTTTTTTGGGGGGGCTCATATCCCTGGGGAAACCAACTGTTGCCTTCTGGTTTCTTTCAGTGGCTGTTGGAGTGGCCATTTTGTGCCATGTCTATTCCTTCAAACATTACCTATCTTAATTCGTGTGTGTGTGTGTTTGGGGGGGGGGGCTGTCCTTTTTCATATTTGCATGACCCCAGTGTGCGTTTGGAAAAACAAACATGATGTATTAAATTTGCTGACAACATGACAACTGCCTGCAGAAGTGCTACTTCTGATCTAGAACCTTAAAGCCCTCTCAGGACATATCATAACCCTTCAAAGCCCCTCATTCAAAACTACTCTTTAAGCAGGACTTCTCCATTCTTGCCCCAAAAGTCTCGGCTACAATTCCTGTGCACATGAACTCTATTACATCCTTTCTTAAGTTGCACTCACAGCTAAAGTTCTCATTCAGACAATCAAAATAAAAATACTTTCTTATTAATGGAATCAAAAATCCACCCATAAATCCCATTCTCAGCATAAATTCTACATGTTATTTATAATGTACCTGCTTAAAATGTATATAATGTCTGACAATGTTGCACTCACAGCAGTTGCAGTATTTCTGTAACTTTAGTTGTTTACAAAATTCTGACAATGAATAGTATTGTACTGTATCTTATGTATTATTTTTGATCCAATTGGAAACTTCACATTTCCCTGGACTGAGCCTGGAAATGGTCCAGCAGGATCATTATTCCAGTACTCCACCATGCTCAACAAATACAAATAAATAAAAGATAAATAGGTACTTATGTATTATCGCAACCAGATTTCAGACCTGTCATTTTTCATGGTTTTGAGAAAGGAGTCTTTGTGTTTGTACAGGGGTCGGCACATTAAGTATCAGTGTCTGACATTGATGGGCGACTGTTTCGTGATTTTAAACAAAATGAAAGAACCAAGCTGTACGAACTCAGTGCTATTTTATATGGCCGGATGTTAATAAATGCTTCCCTTGTCTCAGTTCTCAGCAAGTTCTAAGGTGTATGACAAACGTGCATTTCACGTTGCATTTCTTTTTATATACTTCAAAGTAACTGCTGGCCTTGTTTGAAGCGCTTCAGGGAACAACATTCCTGTGTAATTCACAAAGCTACAGTCAGCTTCATTAGGGCGAGTCCTTTTTACAGTCATCATTGTCCCGTTAGTAGCTCAGTCCCCATTGTCATCGTGACCCCAACTTATTTGTACCTATTGTTCTTTGAAGTACAGCAGCCTTACAATGTGTAAACCCTTCCTACAGTGACAGAAATAATGGCCTCAGACCCTACTCAAAGGTAAAAGTGGCAAAGATCGCCTCTCCCCTCTACACAGACTCTCCACAGTATGAGTTTCCCTTCTGAGTCTGTAACAGCCTTCAGAAAGCAGTCCCAGCACCATGAAAATTAAGTCATTGCCCTTGTCAGAAAATTTTTTTTTTTTTTTTTCGGTCCTCTTCTTTCTCTGGCTCTCTCTGTCAGGAGCACCCCATTTCTGGTTCTTCATATATTTTGGGAACTGCTGTGAAGTGCACAACCAAGAAGGTAGAAACATGGCCCGGTCTGGAATCTGGTTGCGATAACACGCAAGTACCGAGAAAATATTAATAGCAATGCCACACTTAAAGCTAACATGTGTAGTATAATGCGCATTGGCAAGGACATTATGCAATAAACCTTGCAATTTAAATAGTGCCATTATAGGAAAACCTTAAGATTACACGGATTTGGGCAAATTTTTCATTTAAAAATAATTCAGTATATGTTATTTTGCAGATGTTATCTATTAAGGGAGGGAACACACCCATTTTCAACGACATCCCATTCTCTACAAATTTACCACCTAAATATTAGGTGTCAACAAGAAGGTTCATAATTTGCACGCTCTCCTAGATACTCACCTACCAGATATAATATGTCTAACTGAAACCTGGCTAAAGCCAGAGATCAAAGATAATGAGCTCATCCCACCAGGGTACAATATACATAGGAACGACAGAAACAAAAAAAAGGGTGGTGGAGTTGCTGCACTCTATAAAAGTAACCTTAACGTTACCATTAATGCTACCCAACCACCACAAATCTCTAATGCTGAAATACTCGCCTTGAAAATTCAACTGAATAAAGAAAAAAGCATAAATTTAGTTGTTATGTATATCCCTCCCGGGAATAATACTAATACTTTGGAGAATATATTAAGCTGGCTAACTAATAACTATCCACAAGAAACTATAATTATGAGTGATGTTAACATTGACTGGTACCTATGTTCCACAGAAAATAACCCCACTCACATTAACCTTCATGGTTTCTCACAAATTATAACCACCTCCACTAGAATAGGAAACTCCAATCAAAAAGAAAGTATTCTTGATTGGATCCTTATAAACAGTCACCCCCACATGTATATGTCAGGGACCCTACCAAATGACATTAGTGATCACCTTATAACATATATTACTAAAAATAAACCAGGTTACTCCACAGTCCCAGTCTATAGATCAGTCAGAAACAAAAAAAAGTTTGACCTCACAAAATTTAAAAATGAGCTGAAATCCTGTAGTTGGACAACACTCAAATATCTCCCCCTAGAGGAAGCAGTAGAACACTTCAACACCACTTTCCTATCCATACTAGATAATTACGCCCCCAAAAGACTCATCAAAACTAAAACTAAGATTGCACCGTGGCTCTCAATAGAATCTAAACTTAAAATCAAACTCAGAAATAAGGCTTGGGAAACCTGGCATACAACCAAATCTATCTTAGACCGCACTAAATTCCAACAACTAAGAAATGTAACGAAAAAAGCCATACTAGCTGACAAAAAAAACTATTATTGCCGACTACAGAATAAGCACCAAAATAACCCTCAAAAATTTTGGGCAGGCTTAAATAACCTTCTCCACCCAGGTAAGTCGTCTACTCCAACCCCAGAAGTAGTAATGGATAAAGACCCTGAAGAAATAGCCAATACCTTCAATACTTTCTTTACAAACATTATCCAAACCTTAGCCAACCAACTATCCACCAACAACCTAACGGTTATTGAGAATATCCTACAACCTATAAATACCTTCAACCTAAAAAGTGTCCCTACATCCTCAATAAGATCCCTATTACAAAAACTTAAGCCAACTACTCCCTCAGCAGACCTACTCCCAGCAGAATACCTACAAAAAACTGCAGATGTCATAGCCTACCCTGTTTCTATCCTTATCAATCGGACCTTTACAGAGTCTACAATACCGTCTTTATGGAAAATATCCCACGTTATTCCACTCCATAAAGGGGGGTCCTCTACAGAACTAACTATAGGCCCATAGCTATAATGTCCCCTTTAGCCAAAATTATGGAAAGATGTATGCATAAACAACTCCTCCAATATCTTATCCATAACAAACTACTAACTAGTTCTCAGCATGGCTTCAGACCCAAACACAGTACCACAACGGCCCTCCTCTCCTTTACAGACACAATAAATCATAACCGTAATGACAAAAATGTGTCTTCAGCCCTCATTCTAGATCTATCAAAAGCATTTGATATGGTCAACCATCAACTACTTTTGGACACCTTAAAAAATCTCTACCTGGATAACTTAACTCTAGACTGGTTCAAAGCCTACCTCTCTGGCAGGAAACAAGCAGTACTGTGGCAGAATAAACTCTCCAATTTACTACCTAACACCATTGGGGTCCCTCAAGGGTCCATATTAGGTCCACTTCTCTTCTCGGTCTTCATTAATGATCTCCATAAAGCCATTCCTGAGGCCACCTGTATTCAATATGCGGACGATTCTACACTAGTTTGTTCGGATATATCTCCTGATAGACTAGTTACCAAAACTCAAAGTTGCTTTACCAAAGTGGAAAACTGGCTATCTGGTCGTCAGTTAATCCTAAATCCAAAAAAAACTAAATTATTGCTCTTTCAGCCAACCCACAAACATCACCTTATCGACTTCTCTATAACATCAAAAAATGGCACAATTATCTCCCCAGACCCTCACACGAAACTACTAGGAGTCACTATTGATAATAAACTCAAATTCGACACACATATTAACTTAACCATTAAAACAGTAAACAAAAAACTAGGATCGCTATATAGAATTAAAAATTTCCTAACCCCAATGGCAAAAGTGACCATTGCCCGGACACATTTGCTCTCCACCCTTCTTTATGCATCCTCAATATTTACCAACCTGAACAAAACCAACTTAAATAAACTATCTTGCTCATACAATCATATTGCAAGATTTGCAGCAGGAACTCCATATAGAACTCATCATTGTATCAACCTAAAAAACCTAAGATGGATAGAACTCCCCAACCTTGTTAAAGTTACCCAACTCACTGAGGTATTTAAAATACTCAAATACCCTGACAAATGTCCTTCACTTGAGAACTTAGTCTTACCATATACCAACCTAAATAGTCTACGCTCTGCTAACAGACCACTCTTGAAAATGGTCAAAGCTTTCAACGCAGGAGGGGATGCACTTTTTACAAACGCCGTTGGAAAAGTCTGGAATTCTCTTCCCCCTAGTATCCTCACTATTACTTGTCTACCCCAATTCAAAAAACAACTGTTTCACCACTTTCAGTCGCACTGGCTATGCCAATGCTCATTTCCTGACTAACCCTATCCAGGTTACTAAATGGCTTCCTTTCCTTACTCAAACCTAAATCCTCTTGTATTTTTTTCCTGTAAAAACTCTCTTATAATAGTCCTCTATCTACCAGTTTTTCTCATAGGAATAGTTGACTTCTTCCTCCATGATCAAGGCTTTTTTCTGTTCTTTTTATCAGTAGACTGTTTTTAAATGAAATTACCTATAGAAATGATATCAATATAATTATGACATTGTTTTATTCTTATTCTATCACATCATTGATAATGTACTAATTGAAATCTCCCACATTATCTATTATGTAAATAACGGAATCTTCACTTATGGTTTGTTTGTTTTTTGTCTGTTTTTTGTCTATTTTTATCTGTATTGTTCGGAGCTTTTCTCCCCGGGCCTCCGCTGAAAATGGACATGTATCCAGTCGGATTTCTCCCGGTTAACAAATGTAAAATAAAATAAATAAATAAACACTGCTGAAGTTCAGAAGAGCAGCATTCCTCACACAGATGTGTGAACATTCACATACAAATTTTTTGGGCATACTAATTTCAAGACTGAGGTACCTTGGAGAATTAATTCCCTTTATTCCAAGGTACAAACAGCAAGAAAATCTCTGGCCTCTTTGGGACCAGGGATGGTGCCTAGTCGCTGTTGGTGTGGTTCTTATTTTCAAAGTAACGTCTTTCTATTTTCCTGGTGGTGCTGTTATTCGAAGAGTTAACTCAATCTCCATTTCTTGTAGGGTTACCACCTGTCCCACTTTGCGAGGGACAGTCCCTCTTTGGGCAGTTGTGTCCTGCAAAAAATTGTAAAAATGGCAAATGTCCTTAGATTTTAGGACAAAAGTATTTCCTATATTTTATGTAATAGTTGCATAAAACAGTTATTCTGTATCTGAAACACCTAAATGTTATAAGGAACCGAATAAGCAACTAAAATGCTACAAGAATAAGCTTTTATTTAGGCAAAAAAGTGAAGTTCTGTCCTTTGTGATGGCCATGAGTATGTTTCGGCCTGCAAAATCTGACGTTTGTACAAAAAATGTCCCACTTTGGGCATTTGAAAAGGTGGCAACCCTAATTTCTTGTGGTTACAGAAGTTATTAAATTTAACCTATTAAAGCTGAATAAGTCTCAGGAGACATTTGTCTCTTCACAAATGTTTTGTTGACTGCCGAGACAGATGAGCACTGCTCCAAATCTAATGGTCAACTAGGGATCTTTCGTCAGCATATATATGATTAAGAAATAGGGACATTCCATAAGTTTTTCCCTCCCTGGGCGTAGCCTCTCCTGGGAGGGGGTGGAGTTGAGGCTCTGTGAAGGTGCTGGCCACAGGAAGTGCTTCCCTTACAAAGCTTAACCCTTTTATAATTATTAGTCCTTCAGTTTACACATCCAATCTGTTACAATGCAAAACAGTCAATTACCTGCACACTTATTACAAGCTACAGAAATCTTGGCAGTACTAATTACACATGTAGCAAGGAAAGTGCGACACAGCAATCCCCATACTAGGTAGTGCAGGGAGATGCAAAGTCTTCCCCCACACATAAAAAAATACTTTACTTAAAAGGGTTACAAGTTTCATTTTTCACTTTGTGCTGTGCTGCATTTGCACATCAGTAAGAGAAAGAAAAGTGCAACACTTCAGAGGTGAACACATCTGTTGAGAGATTCTGCCTTAGAACAATTATGCTGATATTTAACTTCTCTTAAAAAAAGCATTTGTTCTCATATCTAGTCGCATATAATCACTTGTTTTGTTTATATTAGAGTCTCCTATCAAAACAATATATTTTTTTTTTATCTGAAATACAACTAATGTCAGATTTTGAAGTTATTACAACAAACTGTGGACACAGCCATATTTTCAATTTACTATCATTTACTCCATTCATTCATTGCTGGTAAGTTGCATCATACTCCTGTAGTGATACTATGAGCAGATATGATATTCCACTGAGGCAAGTACGGAACACAAGCAGATTATTAGGCCTTTTTTCCATCTCTCTCTCTCTCTCTGTCACACACAGACACACACACAGACACCAAGACAGATGAACCTTGGAGAATTAATTCCCTTTACTCCAAGGTAAAAAATAAAATAAATCTCTGGCCTTAGACATTCACACACATTCACAGGCACAGACATACCTTTTATCCCCAGGAGACTTGCGTTTAACATTACAAAGATGAACATTTAGTTAGGCTGGGTCATTTCTTTGCAGGTCAATACACTCCAAAAGGAATCAGAGTGGGCTAACTACATGGGACTCCAAAAGGTCAAGGTAGTTGGGAAAGCTAGACTACAACAGTGAAGGTACTTGAACATTTACAGTAAGTTCCTAACAGACTGCTGAGTCCTTACTTACTGGGAATATTTCCCAAGGTAAGACAACAGAGGGAGGATGGTTTGTTTGTGTCTTTCGGCTTTTCCCGGTTAGGGGTCGCCACAGTGGAACTCCGGTCCGCTAGTGATTGGCAGTTGATTTTTACGTACCGGCTTGCCAGGCCTGATGCACAACCTTCAACGAAGGTACGGCCATTCACGCACATCTCCACGCAGAAGACGCTCTAGCTAAGAATCAAACCGGACAGCGTCTTACTGTGAGGCGACAAGAACATTTTAGAATAGCAAGCCTTGCAAAACAGCACATTCCGTCCTGGCTCTCAAGACTGCCCAGAATATATGGAAGAATGTGTGCAAAAAAGACCTTCAGAATAGCTTGTGTACTGACCTTCCACAAAGGAATAATGTGGTAGCTGCAGTGGCTCTGGTGGAGTGGACTCTTACATGCTCAGAAACAGGTTTACCATGAGCAGAATAAGAAAAGGAATGCAATGTGCAAGCCATTTGGAGAGAGACAGAGAGTGTATATGCATTTGATATTTATTGACTGGTTTACCATCTTTTCCCTTTGCTAAGGGTCCAATATGTTTCCTGAACTCTTTCATCTTATATAAATAAAACCTCAGCTGTCCATGTACATCCAGGGAAATGGATTTTTTCTCTTTTATTTTGGGAATTAGGGAAGAATACTGTCAGACAAACTCCATGATTGAGGAATAACGCTGTGACCAACTTAGGCATAAAAGAGGAATTGGTATGCAGAAATGCCCGTCCTGGTGGAATAACAAAAAAAGGTTCTCTGTACATCAATGCCTGGAATTCTGAGATTCTTCTGGCAGAACTAACTGCCACCAACAATAGGGTCTTCCACAATGAAAACTGAAGAAAAGCAGATGAAGCTCAGAGAGAGCTAGGTTCAACTTCTCGAATTCATAACATCCCATGGTGGTGCAATCTCTATTTCAAGAAGTCTAAGGTGTAGGATATCACTTACGAAATAACAGAGGGCAGGATCCATAGGTGGATAGGCTTGAAATAAAGGCACAGACTTTTAATGCTGCAAAAAAATGTCAATCTTATATAAACATCTGAGAAAGACACTCCAGGTCCATAGCCACTTCTACCTTATTTGGGTATTGCTCTCCTGAATGGCATCAGAGTGAGAACTGCTTCCACTTTGTTAGGTATGATTCCTTCATGTCTGGTTTCCTAGTCTCCCTTATAACTTTAAGCATATGGTAGGAATACACATGCCTTGCTAGATGAATATACATGCCTTGCTAGAAATTAAGGTGAAATCATCAAGGCTATCTACCTTTGGATTTTAAGTCTGGGGTACAGGAGGTTCATAGGTTCGTACTAAGCTAACTGCCCTTGCGAGCCATTTTAAGCCTAGCCAATTATCCCTTGTGAGACTCAAACCCTGCACCTTGTGTTTGTAAGGCAAACACCTTCACCATTAGGCCACCCTCCCAACCCTTGCCCTTTGATTTGACAAGAGAAGGTCTTATTTCATAAAAGGCCAGCACTGAGGGTGTATCCCTTGTTAGGCAGTGTTGCTATGGCCAAAAGGAAGCAAAGAAGGATTACTTCTGCCCTTTCCTCATCAACTTTAATCAGCACCCTGGGGAATCAGTGGACAGAACATGTAGAGAAACAGACCTGTCTAACCCAGGCAGACTGCAACTATTTCTCAGTCTTCTGGAGTTCCTGTCCTGTAGCAGAATTTTCTCATTTATACAGGAAGACATTCTTATTTAGCAGCAATTTGAGAGAGTATATTTGAGATCTGCTTAGCTCATCTGCCAGAACATTTTCCTATGAGTGGATGTTGGTCGCTGTTCATGTCATTGATTTGTTCTGCTTACAAAGCTTGCAATGCAAGCCTACACAGTAGGTAAGACACAGAGCTCCTTTTTGTTTGCAGATATACCACATCACTGTAATGTTGTCTGTCATGACCTGGAAGAACACATTTCCATATCTGGCTGAATGCTTTCAATGCCAAGATCGCAACTGGCATTTCTTTTACAGGGATGAATTTTTCCTCATGAATTGGTCTCACAGACTCTTGAATCTGCAGTGTATGTGCCCACATGGGCCCACACTACATTCAAGGAGTCTGTAGTGCGACTTAACATTGCCGGAACCTGTCTGAATGGAAGCCTCGGGTTCAGATGGAATCTTCTATCCACCATGAGATTTCTTTCCTGATGCAAATAGGAAGCAGACCTTTGTTTCTAAAGGTTGAGAGTACTGGCACCACCAGTTTCTTTTGAACCACTGGAGTTTCCTCCAGTGCAAACGGGTCTAAGGCATCATCAGAATGCAAGAACCCATATATCCCAGCACCCTGAAAAAACTGCCTTCTAACTAAGGACATTCTAAAAGTAAAGGGTCAGAGAAGCAAATTTTCCCTCTGGGAGGGTAGAAGGTTAGGCTTCTAATTAAAAGACCCAGATCCCTGAAAAAGTTTAGGGTACAATCCAATGCTTTGGCTATCCACTCCAACGTATCTGCCTGGATAAGGCATTCCTCAACATAAGGATACATGTGTACACCCCTGATTCTGCAATGTTATTACTGGGGCTAGACACTTGGTAAAGACTCTGGCTGCAGTAGACAAGGCAGTAGTCAAGAAAGTGAATAGTAATCCTTGACAATTCGGATATGTAAGCAAGCGTCCTTTAGGTCTAGTGTAATGTAATGAGGGGATAGTACAGGTAAAACTCTTTGGAGAGAGCATTTGGAACTTTGGGAAAAATGAGACACTTGTTTAGGTGACATAAGTCCAGGATGCACCCTCTTCTTTATTGGGTACAAGAAATAAACAAATAAAAACCTGTGTCCCCTTTTCCTGGAGCTACTCCACGACCCCTTCTTCCTGCAAATTTCTCAGCATGGAAGGAATCGCACTGATATGGTCTTTTGGAACAGGGAGAAACTCCCTGCCACTTGCAACTTCTTGGCAATGTAACCTGCAACCATGATGGATAGTGTTCAAGACTCACTGGCCCTGAGTAATGTTGCTCCAATTTTGAACAATAAAAGCTAAGCACCCTCCCACATTTCCTGAGGGAGAAAGGGATGGAATAAATAGGATGGGGTAGGGAGGGAAAGGACAGTTTGCTCCCCCACGCCCCATGATCTTATACATACGGACATCGAGATCATCATACATTGGAGAAAAAGCAATATTCTGAGAAACGGTATCTTGGACTTCATATATATTAGTCCTATCTTTCAGCCATTCCTTCTCGGGACTCTGTCTAGCAGGTCCCAACATTTCAAATGGTTACCTCTCGGACACCTACAACTGAAGGAACAGCAACTGTTCTAGTCTCAGGCAAGCCCAAGAAAGCTCTCTCACTCTGAGATACTTTCTGTTGGAATGTTTCTTTGCAGGAGACTGCTAGGGGCATTGAGCAATAACATAGTGGTTTATAACCAGCCATGAGCTGGGCCCATGGTAGATTCCCGGGAAGTATAAAATTGTCTATAGGGCTCTCACCACCCCAGGGATACCAGCTCTCATGACTGAGGAATGAATGGGTTGATTAGACACAGTTAGATGAGCTATCAGATTTCTTCTTAAAGAAAGAAAGAAAGAAAGAGAAAGAAAAAAAGAAAGAGAAAAAAACTTCCATAACATTGTAAACCTCCTCCTTCAAGGTCATGCTGTCCACTTCACGTGGGGGGAGGGGGGGTGAAATTCTTCCAGTCCAGTCAGCAAATGCAAAATTGGTGCTATATTCTATGATTAAGCCAATGCAGTTGATATACATACAAACTTGCCTACTACTCTTCAGGGTATAAACTCTGGCCCTTCCCACATCAGCTGCTTTTTCAGAACTACTTCTCCAAATAGACTCAAAAAGTTAAACTTTCAAATTCAGTTTCTCTCTCGCTCTCTTCCACTGCTCCAAAGTGGGTCCTACGTGAATTACTACTGTACTGTATTGCTTTTTTAACCTATGTTGCCGCTGCAGGCTCACAGTAGGTATAACGACATACCACAGAACACTGATGATCCCATTATTTTTTAAACCATTTAACAAAGCTTTGACTATTCAGGACATGTTGCAAAATGAGCTGTTAATCTTCCTGCAAGGATTAATACTGTGCTTCATGTTATTCTCCAGCTATACAAACATCTCAAAGGCTCACATCTTGGAACAATTCACTACAATATGTTTAGGATGCCACTGTTGATAAAACATTTAATGAAACTATGGCTATTAAAATCAAGTTGCAAGCAGGGGTGCTACGCTTAGCAGAAATAGCCAGCAAACTGCAATCTACCACTGAACTCGGCAAAAAAATAAAGCTACAATATTCAGAAATCTAAAACTGGCAATGTCAGACGGACCCCCTTAAAATAAAGACTCAGGACGAATTCTACAATGGTTTAGTACAAACCTTTCAATATTTAAGTACGGAGCTTGATTAAAGCCTTAACATACTCTGACTATGATATAGTACAGAACACATGCTAAACAATAACTGCATTACTCCTCTCGGGAGAGAGCAAAAGCCTCATCCACTATTTACTGTTCTGTTCTGTGGTGGTGCTATCTGAAACGAACTTAGACAAGAGTACAATAAACTAGCTGCCTCATACTGAAGGCTTGCTAGATGGTAGCTCAATGGTGACTCCCAAACTACTAAGTTCCAAAGGACACACTGAAAAGCTCAGCATACTCAGACATGCTTTAGAAACACTGAAGATACTGATCACCAATAAACCTTAAAAGAGAAGACACAACCAGTTCCTGTGTTGCAAGTTTAGCAGAAACCCAATGGCAAACAGCTACAAGCAATCCAAATGCAGAAGTTCTTGATTCTAAACAAAGGATGATCCCAATGAACTGAAGACGCTGGAAAAGACACAGACAACTTACTCAGCTGAAGGGCAAGCCTGAAAATTACAAGAAGCTAACAAAGCATCATAATGAAGTTCTGAATCCCTCAGTCTATACCAGTAAACTGTGCAACTCTAAACAATTTAGCCAGACACTACCCTCAGCTCACCACTTAAGAGAGGCAATTCTGCCTTTTAAGTTTAGTTATTTAAATACTAAAGGAGCTCATTCAGCTGTCGAATACTGTCATTGAGACATGGGAAAAAAGCACATCCCTACACTGCAGAGCCAAGGCAAGAAAAAGGGACTCTGTAAACAGTTTTAAAACCAAAGACCAAAAAGGGAGCAGCCTGTATTAAAGACGTTGGTTCTCAGCTGAAAAGTGTAAAACCTGCAATGTTTTCTGGAAACTTATAGGTGCCTGTGAACATTTAAAATAACAAAAGAGAATAAAAATAGTCTCTCCTAAAAAGACGCTTGTATCTAGTGGTTTACCATCTTCTTCTTCTTCTTTTGGCTTTTCCCAGTTAGGGGACACCATAGCGGATCACCTGTCCACTCATGATTGGCAGTAGAGTTTTACAGTGTCAAGTTGCCAATCCGGTGCCCAACCTTCCATGGAAGGCACACGCACGCACACACTCACGTCTACGGCCAATTTAGAATGTCCAATCCACCTACAGCATGTCTTTGGGATGTGGGAGGAAACCGGAGCACCCAGAGGAAACCCACGCGACCACAGGTAGGACATGCAGACTCTGCACAGAAGACACCCCAGCCGAGGATCGAACCAGTAAACCTCTTGCTGTGAGGTGACAACAGTGGTTTACCATGTTAATAAATTAATATAATAAAATGATCATCAATTAGGAGTAGTAACAGTTAATGCTGCTCAAGTCTAAGGTGCGACAAGCTTCTTCTTAGGAAACTGGGAATCAACAAGTAAATCCTACTTCTAACTCTCTTCTCAGCCAAATGAGCTGGCCCAGTATCACCCTTACAAAAAAAAAAAAAAAAGAGAGAGAGATAAAAGAGAATGCTCAATCAGTTTCTGACAAGCAGACTGGTCTTCAAGAAGGGGAATGGCAGGAACATTTCCAACTCACATGAAACAGCCCAGTGGGCATCCCTAAGTTCAAACAATACAAGCCTACCTCCCACCTACTCTTTTAAATTACTGGAATGGTGAGGGTGAGGAACATGGTTGAATGGCTGCTTATGTGCCCTGGATGCGTCTATCAGAAAGTAGAGATGGGATGGTGGCCTATTATGCAGCTCCATTTCTCAGTGGGATGGTGGCCTGTTATGCAGCTCCATTTCTCAGTGGTGCTGAAACCTTTTTTTTACTGCTGGACTTAGCAGGTTTTCCAGAATTAGCCACAAAGTACAGTTTTGTACCTACCATAAATGTAGATGTCCGAGAGGTATGCATCTGCAGTCCTAACAAATGGGTTGTCCTGGCCTCAGGCAGCCCTTCGGTCGGCCGGATTCCAAAGTCTGGGTCTGGCCTCGGCTGATGTCGCACTTCACCCGACGTCATAGCTGTAGTTCAGCGGGTATAAAGGCATCAGCCAACGCCATTTTCCTCAGTGTTTCTTGCCCCAGATGCCAGGTGCCCTCTAGGAAGGCTAAATTTGGATAAATGCAAATGTTTCCAAATAATAGAGAGCAAATAGGAATAAACATGTATATACATATATACAAACAAATACACCATAATAGATTCCCCCAGCTAGCTACAAGATGGGCAAATACCCTAGGAGTACCACAGAGGGGAAGGAGGGTGGGTAATCCTGACTGCAGATGCATACCTCTCGGACATCTACATTTATGGTAGTACAAAACTGTACTATGTCCTTCAAGGATGCATCTGCAGTCCTAACAAATGGGTAGAATACCATAGCCAAACTGGGGGAGGAGGCACTAAGAGTTTATGGTGTAGTTAAGATCCCTTGCAAAACAGCAGTGGCAAAACCTGCTCGGGATCTGGAGTATAAAGGCAGATTATAATGCTTGGCAAATGTATGCACGGAGCTCCAAGTAGCAGCCTCTAAAATGTCTTTGGTAGCCACTCCTCGTAAGAAAGCTGTAGTAGTGGCTGTAGCCCTCGTAAGAAAGCTGTAGTAGTGGCTGTAGCCCTTGTGGAATGAGGTCTGATGTTTTCTGGAGTTGCCTTTCCATGAAAAGAGTAACAATATCTAATGCAACAATATCTAATGCAATTTCCTATCCATTTTGAGATTGTTTGTTTTGAAATTGCTTTTCCTTCCAATCCTGTTGCATATGCTACCAGAAGCTGGTCAGTTTTTCTATTGTTCTTGGTTCTGTCCAGGTAGTAGCGCAATTGTCTGTGTGCATCCAAGGTATGCAGCAATCTTTCCCCCCTATTCTGTGGGTTGGGGAAGAATGTTGGTAGGTGTATTGCTTGGTTTAATGATACCCTGGAGACCACCTTTGGCATAAAGGTAGGATTAGTTCTCATGGACACTCTATCCTGATGGAAGATAAGGAAGGGCTGTACTGCCATCAATGCCTGTAATTCAGAAACCCTTCTAGCTGAAGTGATTGCAAGCAGGAATGCAGTCTTCCAAGATAAGTACTGTAATTCTGCTGTTGCTGCTGGTTCAAAAGGGGGGGGGGAGTGTCAATTTTTCTAACACAAAGTTCAAGTCCCATGTAGGCAATGGTGGTTTCCTTGGTGGCTTTACATTTTTAATTCCTCTGAGAAACTGCCTGAGTAGAGGTTGAGAAAAGACTGGAGGATCCATGTTGTATTCTGCTGAAATTGCTGATGCATGAATCTTAATGGAGGAGTAAGACAGACCATTGTGGAAAAGCTCTGCTAAGTATTCCAGGATGTTAGCTATGTTTGCCAATGATGCATCTACTCCTTTTGTTGCACTCCAAATGAGATATCTTTTCCATTTTGCTGAATAAGTTTTCCTTGTTGAGGGTCTGCGAGCCTCCAAGATAATGTCTTTAACCCTTTGAGATAAATCTGGGTTATTTTTCCTTATGTAATGTTCCAAGCAGCTAGCTGCAGTGTTTTCAAGTTTGGATGTAGGATTTTGAAGTTGTTCTGTGTTAGCAGTAGAGGTAGTAGGGGTAGAGGCCATGCGTGTTCCCGGGACATACTCCTCAGTAGTGGGTACCAATGTTGCCTCGGCCAATCTGGAGCTATCAAGATGATCCTCGGGTGATCTTCTTTGATCTTCAGTAGCACTTTGTGCATCAAAGGAAGAGGTGGGAATGCATATGCTGTCAGGTTTTCCCAACTGAAGGATAGGAGTCCACCTTCCAAGCAAGTGGGTGGTATGTCCTTGTGCAGAATTTTTCAATTGGTGGTTGTGTGGGGATGCGAACAGGTCTATTTCTGGCAGTCCCCATTTCCTTGTGATGGTTTTGAAGATGTCTGGATGCAGCATCCATTCGTGGGCATCCGTGGTGGTTCTGCTTAAGATGTCTGCTAGTATATTTTCTTTTCCTGGCACGAATATGGCTTGGAGCTGAATGTTGAGGCTCAGGGCCACATTCCAGAGGTCCATTGCCATCCAGCATAGAGGATATGAATGTGTGCCTCCCTGTTTGTTGATATACCACATAACCGTGGTGTTGTCCGTCCTTATCAGCAAATGACCCTGTTGAAGAAATGGTCTGAATGTCTGAATTGCCTATTTTACTGCCAGCATCTCTTTTTGATTTATGTGTAGGTTCATCTGGTCTTGAGTCCATAAGCCTTGTATGCAATTGTCCACCATGTGTGCCCCCCAACCGAGGTCTGAGGCGTCCGTGGTGATAGTCTGGCTTGGGTGAGGCCTGTGGAAGGGCAGTCCTTTGTTCAATTGACAGGCCTGGGCCCACCACTGGAATTCTTGCTTGAGGCATGGAATTATTGGAATTTGGGTTTCTAGGCTGTGCTTGTGCTGAAACCATAAATTCCTCAGGTACCATTGCAACTTCCTCATATGTAGTCTGGCATGTGGAATTATTATTATGCAGGATGCCATGTAACCCAGGGCTTGCAGGATTTTCCTTGCTGTAAGCTGGTTCTGCGTTGTTAATGCCATGAAATAGAGTGGTAGCTGCTTCTGTTTTTCTGCTGTGAGGAATGCCATCTGGTTTGATGTGTCCAGTTCTGCACCCAGGAAGGTTATCCTTTGGGATGGTATCAGCCTTGACTTTTTTGTGTTGACTGTGTATCCCAGGGCTTGCAGCAGGTGAATAACCTTTTTCAAATCTTTTGTTAATTTGTCTTTGCTGTCCGCTTGTAACAGGCAGTCGTCCAGGTATGGATAAATTTGAATTCCCTGAAGCCTGCAATGAGCAATTACTGATGCCAGGCATTTCGTGAATACTCTGGGTGCAGTAGATAAGCCAAAAGGCAATGCTGAGAATTGATAATGCTCTGATCCTGCAAGAAATCTGAGGTATCTTCTGCAATTTGGTCTTATGGGGACGTGCAGGTATGCCTCCTTGAGATCCAGAGTCACCAGCCAAGACTCCTTGCCCAGCATGGGAAGAAGTTGCTGTAGGGTCAGCATTTTGAATTTTGGAACAATGAGATATGTGTTTAGAGCGGACAGGTCGAGGATAGGTCTCCATTGGTTTTCCTTTCTTGGTACTAGGAAAAGCCTTGAATAAAATCCTTGTCCTTGTTCCATAGCCGGTACCTTTTCTATAGCTCTCATCCTTAGTAAGTGGTCTATTTGCTGTAGAGCGTTTGTCCTTTGGTTTGGAGGTAGGTTTGGCATTCCTCTCTTCCTTGGAAGAGTATGGAAGTGAAACCTGTAGCCCTTGTCTATTGTCTGTAAAATCCATTTGTCTCCTGTAATGTAATGCCAATTTACTGAAAATAAGGCTAATTTTCCACCTAAGGGTGCTGCCAGTTGTTCCCTGGTTGGCGGTTTCAGAGCCAAGTCACTGTGATTGTCCTGTAGAAGTGGTAGTGGCTGGATCTGTGGCAGTAGTTCTCTGGCTGTTAGGCTGCCACTGACGCCCCTGTAGGCACCTCTGGATTGACCTCTGCCTCTAGGGCGTCTATTTCTGCTTCTCTGTGCTCTGGTGGTGTCTGGAAAGGACCAATTCTTGGAAGGCCAGTTCCTACTAAACCTCGGAGGCTGGACCTGTAAGAAATCCTTGACTGTCTGGACAGATTTAGCTTTTTCTTCCACCTTCTTCAACACTTGCTGTGCAGGGGAACCAAACAAACTGTGCTTTTCCATGGGAGCATCTAGAAGCTTTGACTTTACATGGTCTGGTAAGGACTGCTCTTTTAACCATGCATGCCTTCTGATCACTGTACCAGTCATAGCTGGTCTAAAGGAAGCCTCCAGTGCATCATAGCCACATTTTAAGGAATGATTACTGACCTGCTGAGTGTTATGCACCAAATCCTGAAGGGACTTACGGTCTAAAGGTTCAGGCGAGGACAGTTTTTTAGTGAGCTGATCTAACAGAAATTCCTGATACTGAATCATGTGGAATTGACAGCTTAAGGCCCTAGCCGAAAGAGTAGCAGAAGTATAAACTTTTTTACCCCATCTCTCCAATGCCCTAGATTCTCTTTCAGAGGGGAGGGGGTTTTTGGCAGAGGCAGCCGTTACAGCTTTGGGGCCCTGTGAAATAGTTTCAGGATCTGCAATGGGAGCCTTATACAAATGATAATGTGTGTCTGGAACCCTGTAGTATCTGTCGGGCTTAGCAGGGGCCGGAGGCAGTGAGTCAGGGGCAGTACAAGCATCATTAAATGCATCATCCACAACTGTAAGTACTGGAGGAATAGCTAAAGGCCTATGCTGTGGTAAATGCAAAAAGGTCCTAAGCCTTTTCCTAGAGTCTGAAAAATCCTGGCCCTGCCATTGAAATTGTCCCCTCATTTTCCCCAAAAGAAAATTCCTCAGGAGGAGAGGCAGAAGGTATGGAATCCTCTGCATCAGAGTCCTCATATGGAGAATAAGGGCCCTCTGGAGGATTTGTATTTTCTGAATCATCAGAGGAATAATCTGAAGAAACTGGCTCAGGGGGCTCTGCTCTAAGCCTCTTCTCTGGAGGTGGGTGAGAGGCCCTGTCAGGGTGAGACTGGGTTCCCCTGATCAAAGAAATGAGATCCTCTGCTAGACTAAGCATTTGAGTACTAGAGCTAGGCCTGTGAGAGGGGCTTTAGCAGGCACGGCCTTTGAAGATTTAGCTGCTTTAGCCCTGGCAAAAGCCTTAATTGACATGGATGCAGGGGGCCTAGCAGCTCCACGTGCAGGAGTAGATACATCTAAGGGGATAGTATCTGATAAATCCTGAGAAACTGTAAGAGCAGGTGGATTTTCAGTAGCAGATTCAGCCATGCTGGAAGAGGACTCGGTAGAAGGAGGCATGCTTTCGGCCGAAGGAAGAACCGGACTCAGCCGGCGAAACCGAGACACTCGGTTGGCTTAGCCGGTTTCGCCGAAACCGCAGACCATGAAAGTGTCGGTCCTTTCCTTACGCTTTTAGCTAAATGTGAAGTCGGTGTCTCCGACGGCATGATATAAGCAAAAGCGGAGCCGAAAAACTCCTCTGCAAACTCCGACCGATGTCTAAGTGTTCGTCGGTTGAAGGAAGCACAGGCTAGACAAGCTGCTACGTTGTGGTCTGGGCCTAAACAAGGTAGGCAGTAAGAGTGGAAATCTTTATGAGGTATTTGTTTCCCACAAGTTAAACAGTTATTCACTTTTTCTGACATCGGCTGAGGCAAGAAAGAGTCCCCAACGGGGTACTTAGCTTTTTAGAAGTCTTCGGTAGTAGCAATCTCTGGTTCTGACCGACCGGCACTTGCGAACAGCTTCTGCTTCGGGCGCCACGCGGCAAGAAAGACTGAGGAAAATGGCGTCGGCTGATGCCTTTATACCCGCTGAACTGCAGCTATGACGTCGGGTGAAGTGCGACATCAGCCGAGGCCAGACCCAGACTTTGGAATCCGGCCGACCGAAGGGCTGCCTGAGGCCAGGACAACCCATTTGTTAGGACTGCAGATGCATCCTTGAAGGACATCGTAAGACATTTAGAATGAACAGTTCTTTATCCCCTTGATCTGGAGACTGTCAACAATATTCTGGGACACCGCGGCAGCATGGGGTGGAAAACCTTTAGCATCAGAGTTACCCTTGGCCAAGACACTGGAAGTGGTTGTGGGATCTCCACTGGTCTGTCTAGTGAATTTAATTATGTTATTCTTTCCAACAACTGGACCCTTAAGGAAGCTTGAAAACAAGAAATGAAAACAGGCAACTCAAGAAGCAGGCATTAAGGACAACCTTTTTTTATAAGGAAAGGAAGCCACACACTGAGACCATCGGAACTTGCATCAGGCCAAGAGAATAGCAAAGGAAACAGCTATAGAATTAGTTTTGAAAGCATATGATTAGGAAACACTCTGGGGACAACCAGGCTGTCAAGATGCTTCTAGGCCTCAAGCACAGTGCATGGTATCCCAAATTTTAAGTCCAAATGAAGTGATAGCTGAAAATTCTTTCAGTTTCTGGCCAACATATCTGTTAAGCCTTTTCCTAACTTAAGAATATACAGTATAGCCTAGGGCTTCTTAGATCATGCAGAAACCTTCTCAGAAAGAATGCTTTTTTGTGGAAGAAGACTCACCATCCCAGATTAATGATGGAAAAAGCAATCCAAATTCTCTACTCCTGGTGACAGAAGCTGACTCAGAGACTTGGAGAAAACTTTTCTTAAAAAGTTACCTACTGCCCCTGCACTGAAAACCACAGAGCACTGAATGCATAAAAAGCAGAGAGATGAATGCTTTTGTAAAGGGTCATAACCTAGAAGGTCAGCATGGCAGAGGCTTACATCTGAGGAACTAAAGTGAGTTGGTGCCATTGTCAGTATGGCAGAAGATGTAGCCAGTTCTAGTAAAAGCAAAAACTTCCTTACATTGAGAATGCTCATGCACAAGTGGCTCAGTGATGTCCACCAAATGTTTTTTGATATGTGTGGATATCACAAATGTTGGTCCTAATCTGGGGAAGGTGCAAACTGCTGCTCGTCAGAAGAACTTGTTTTGCACTACTGAGCAGCCACTGCTGCTTGAACAGACAGCTATGGGCAGACATTTCTACTGACACAGTCAAATCCAAAGGAGGAACCAGAGTCTGATATCACTAGTAATACAGCCATAAGCCTTAGCAAACTTAAGACCATTCAGAGACTAAAGAATGCTCAACTAATTGTATATCTGAAGAGAGAGAAAAAAGCCAGGAAAGTACTTTTCTTTGTCTATATGCAAATTGCCTAACTAGTCTGAGTTTGGAATTGTTTCCGCATTACCTTTTACTATCACCTACTGCTTTAGGCGATCTGGCCTCTTTTTGCATTGTCTATACTATTTTATATCTTTTTAGACTTCTTTAGCCAATACTGTCTTGCCAGATATTCTTGGTTGCACTTTAGCCATTTTGAGCAGTTCCATTTTGTTTAATATTGTCTTTGCTCTACTGAAATCACCACCTTGAGTAACTCAGCTTGCCCTGAGGTAGAAGTCAGCTCAGAATTAGTTGTGATTTCATCAAAGTGTGACAAATTGCTACAGGTCCTGAGGGATTTTCAGCATTTGGCCTTCAGATTTCACTAGCTAGTTTTCATTGGTTCTTTCTGTTTTCTTCTGTTCTACTTACTGTGAGTACTGGAGCTGAGCTAGTTGTACTTCTACAGCAGGTAGTATATGGAAGTAAAATTCTCTCTTCTTCCACTACAGTAAGGGTATCTTCTTAAAATGGTAAGTTTCCACTTCGTCTGAACTGAACTGCGTATGCCAAGATATGCGAGCTTCCTCCTAGCTGCTC
The DNA here is from genome assembly GCF_019279795.1 of Protopterus annectens. Classification (NCBI taxonomy): domain Eukaryota; kingdom Metazoa; phylum Chordata; order Ceratodontiformes; family Protopteridae; genus Protopterus; species Protopterus annectens. Next base: position 260,940,991 of record NC_056741.1, on the reverse strand, counting down.
AGATCTGTTCAGCAAGAGTACCATTTGCAATAACCAATCTGGTGTTAAGATGAACATAAAAACCAGCCCAACTAACTTCTATAGCAGTAGTATTTCCTCAGCCCCATTTCAGATTTGCAGTTTAAATCTAGCAGCACTGGTCATCATAGGAAGTCAATACACAATCCCACTCCAGTCCTGAGGCAGAGTACGAACTGCCTCATGCTCACCGATGATAGATTCCTTTGTATTTAGTAGGAGTTTATCTGTGCCCTTTCTCAGCTAGCTACATGCAGTAAGCTTAACTCTGGCTTACCCCTACCTGCACCAATGCAACATCCACAGATTATAAACTGTAAACTGTCTTATGCAGATACCATGAAAAATACTTATCAAAGCCTGCTAGGACTCAGAAGACTAGGCATCTGACTAAATCTTGCAATTTACCTCCTGCACACAACAAAGCATCAACAGCTTGATTCCAAAATAGCTCACTCTGACATTATAGGAAACAGAGACATTAACAGGAGTCACACACATCTAGCACACACAAGCGATTAAGATAAAAAGGCTAAGCTAGTTTGGCTGGCAAAGTCCTGGTTAAAAGTAACTCCATAGTTAGACACACAGATACTCCACTCACCTGGCTAAGCAAAGACAGGGTAACTAAGTTGCCTCTCTGGTACCAGGATAAGCAACATCACTAATGTCAAGTCGCTTCAACCCAGGTACACATATGAACTAATCACTGCATATGTGACAGTGAGTGACTTGAGACACGCTTCCATGGATCATCTGAATAGGAACATGAGGAGCTCTCAAAATATGCATCTGGCAAGGGAGAGAACAAGTATTGAGCAGTATACTACCATCATGAGGAATAATATAACAATACAAATATGATACTGGACTTTGGCTTAACTCCTGGTGTCATTCTAGGGAGGTCTAATATTGATCAGCCTGAGATGTGATATCAGACAACCCCAGCTGCTTTGCAAGCTATGATCTGCATAAATCTCCTCATGGCTTCCACATACTGGCTAAGACTTTTTCTTCGCCCATAATCCCTTTTTTTTAAGGAAAGGTCAGTATACTCAAATTACTCCACACAGCCAACCACAATCACAATTATATAAAATGTAGCACTATTCAATGCTAGAAGCCTAACCAAAAATTTCTACTCCTTACAGGCATTCCTAGCCTTTTAAAAATACTAATAGGTTCATAGGTGTGTACTAAGCGAATATCCATGGAACCTTTACAAACCTAGCCCATAGGATTACCCTGACATCGTGCCACCCGACCTTAGTTCCCAGTGCCTCTATCGAGTAGAGCCACTGGAGTGATCCTCAGGGTGAATTTTCTATTTCCCATCCACTTATCAAGGTTTCTCTTAGGGAGCCAGTGAGGTGCTCTGTTTGACATGTATGGGAAGTCTATTCCATAGCAAGGGCAGTCTCAGGGTTATGAACCTGTCCCTCCAGCACGTTCTGTTGATTGTGGTAATGAGGTTGAGGTCACTGGAGCGTGTGGTGCGGTCGGATTGGGATTTCTTTAGATGTAGAATTTCTAACAGAGCTGGATCAGACATGGCTTTGTATGTCAAGCAGAGATCGCCTCTCTCTAAGTAGGCAATATGAGAGAGAGAATAGTTAAGAGTTTTTTGAGTCTGTCCATATAGGACAAGTGTTTAAGGCCTAGGATCCTCTTTGTGAGGTCCTTTTGCTGCCTCTCCAGTTGTTGCAGGTGTCTAGTGAGGTACATGCCAAATGGGACATTGTACTCGATGATTGTCCTAAAGAGGGAGGAGTAGAGGGAGACAATGACCTCTTTCTTCCTGGATGCAAAACCCTTAGTAATGAGATGCACCACATAGAAGTCCTTTCAGACCACAGTGGCAATGAGGTGGTCAAAAGAGAGGCTGCTGTAAACCTGTGTTCCCAGATCTCTTACAACACCTTCTGTGTTCAGTGGACTACCATCGATGTGGTAATTCATGGGAGCCAGGTTTTTTCCCCAAGGGGATGATGACACATTTCTTAGCCTTAAGCTCAATGTCAAACACCAGTTGTTGGTCTCCGAAAGACCTTTCTGCAGGATGTCAACATCACTTAAGGAGTTAATAGCTCCCAACTTGTAATCGTCTGTGAACTTTGTCAGCCAGAGACCCTTTGTGTTGGCCTGGAATTCAGAGAAGTAGATACCAAACAGGAGGACCAGGACAGAACCCTGTGGGACTCCACTTGTGACGGATCAGCAGTCTGACTTGGAGTCTGCTGCTTTCACACTGTGGGTTCTATCTGTGAGACAGTTTGCAACCCACCTAGTGATATAGGGGCTGATGCCTAGCTTAGTGAGTTTTTCTGTAATTTCCGAATGGGGAATGGTATCAAACGCCTTGGCCAGATCAAGGTAGGCTGTATCAACCACCTTGTCTTCATCCACAGCTCTGGTGACTGACTCAAAGTCGTCAACCAAGTTGAGCAGGTATTATCTACCCTTCACAAAACCAAATGATGGGAATCCAGAGTTTGGAGATTCCCTATATCCTTGTTTATTAGGCCCATGATGATGCGTTCCATAGCTTTGCATATCAGACTCGTCAGGCTAATGGGATGATAGTTCCCAGGGTCTGTAGCCGCTCCTCCTTTGTGGAGAGGGATGACTGTAGCAGTGCGCCATTCGTTATGGACAAAGTCTGAGATGATGCTGTGATTGAACAGGGTACACAGGTGAGGTCCCAGTTCACTCTGTAGTTCATGAAGAACACAGCCACGGATATTGTCAGGTCCCATGGAAGCTGTATTCTTGGCCTTGGACAGTGCTGTTTTAACCTGTGCAGCAGTAATACTGGGTGTCTGGCCATCTACTGGTATTGTGATTGGTCCTTGGGGGGGAGGGGTAAAGTTGGCACTGAATCTGTCGGCCAGTATATTAGCAATATCTGTTGGCTCAGTATAGGAGGTACCATTGTGCAGTAGCTCAGAGCAAATCTGGGTATTGCCATGGAGATTTTTTACATAACTATAGAAGGCCTTGTGGTTGTCTTTACTATCTGCTGCAATTCTGTTTTCATAGCTAGCTTTAGGGGATTTGATGAGGGATCTCAACTTTTTGTTACGGCTGATAAGGGAGTTTTTCCTTGTCTTGGGACTTCATCTTATTCCGCATCAGTTTCCTTCTACTGTTGTAGAGTTTGTTTATGACAGGGGACCACCAGATTGGCTTCTTTTTTTTTTGTGAGGAGAGCGTTTTGGTTATACTGGGTATGGCGAAATCCATGCATTTGGGTACATGTTTATACAATGCATTGGTGTATATTTTGGTGGCCATGCAACTGTTCTCCATTTGCATGGGTGCCATGAAGTTAGCCAACTCTGTTTTTAGGAGCCCAAAGTTAGCTTTGGAGAAGTTTTTCATGGTGGTTAACTTTGCGAGAGGGGGGGGGGGGTGGATTAGTTTGCGGTCGGATCTAACCAGGGAGGAGTTAACTATTGGTGTAGAGCAACAACTAGTCATTGAAACATGATTTTGAAAAAAAACAAAAGCTCTCTATGCAATGCATGGTTTTACTGACAACCACTCCTTCAGTCCCAATTAAAAACTGCGGTGGTGGTGCTGCGGTAGCGTTGTCGCCTCATAGCAAGACGTTGTCCCGTTCGATTCTCAGCTAGAGCATCTTCTGTATGGAGGCATATGTGAATGGGGCATGCCTTCGTTGAAGGTTGTGCATCAGGGCTGGAAACCCGGTTTGTAAAAATCCACTACCAATCATTAGCGGACCGGAGTTCCGCTGTGGCGACCCCTAACCGGGAAAAGCCGAAAGACACAAACAAACAAACTCCTTCAGTCCCAATGCTGAAAGTACAGTTTTGTACTTACCATAAATGTAGATGTTCGAGTGTTCACCCTGCTGCAGTCATCACACTTGGGTTATCCTGCCGTCAGGGGGTCCCGCAGTCGGCCAGAGTTCCAAAGTCTTGGTCCAGCGTCGGTTGCTGTCGCTTCTTCCCTGACATCAGTGCGCCAGGGGCATATAAGAGGCATCAGATGCCATTTTGTTCAGTTTTTCTTGCCCCAGATGTCAGGTGCCCCCCAGTAGGTGGTCACTATCTATTGCCAATAAAACATGTAATGAAATTACAAAGCATACCTTCAGCTACAAGCAAATGCACCACAAAGGTTGTATCAGATAGAAAGGTATAGAAAGGTTCAGCTAGGTCAGAGGGGATGGAGGGAAGGTAACCTGGACTGCGCAGCAGGGTGAACACTCGAACATCTACATTTATGGTAGGTACAAAACTGTACTATGTTCATCGTGTTACCCTGCTGCAGTCATCACACTTGGGTTGAATCCCAATGCTAAGGATGCGTGATGGAGTTAAACAGGGTTAGAAGAAGCTAGTAGGCCCTGCAAAACTGCAGTGGCAAAGCCAGCTCTAGTCTTAGAATATAGAGGTAAGTGATAGTGTTTGGTGAAGGTGTGCACTGAACTCCAAGTTGCAGCTTCCAGAATATCCCTGGTTGGCACCCCCCTGAGAAAGGCTGCTGATGTAGCAGTAGCCCTGGTGGAGTGGGACTTAATGCTAGCAGGTACCGATTTCCCATGATGTGTGTAGCAGAAACTTATGCAATGTCCTACCCATTTTGAAATGGTCTGTTTTGAGATAGCTTTTCCTTGTGGTCCTGCAGCATAGGCTACAAAGAGTTGGTCAGATTTTCTGAAAGCCTTAGTTTTATCCAAGTAGTAACGTAATTGCCTGTGAATGTCCAAAGAGTGCAGGAGTCTTTCTCCTTTGTTCTGGGGGTTTGGAAAAAAGGTGGGTAAATGAATGGTTTGGTTTAGGGCCACACTGGATACCACCTTTGGCATAAAGGAAGGGTTAATTTGTAGAGAGACTCTGTCTTGATGAAAAATGAGGAAAGGCTCCACTGCCATTAGTGCCTGTAGCTCTAAGACTCTTCTAGCTGAAGTTATTGCTAGCAGCAGGGCGGTTTTCCATGAAAGAAACTTTAAATCAGCTGAAAAAGCTGGTTCAAAGGGCGGCAGTGTAAGCTTTTCCAGAACAAAGTTGAGATCCCAAGTAGGTGCTGGTGCTCTCCTGGGCAGTCTTATGTTCTTAGCCCCTGTGAGGTACTGTCTTAGGAATGGATGTGAAAATAAAGGAGGATCCGTGTTGTAATGAGCTGAAATTGTGAGGCTTGGATCTTAATAGATGAAAAGGAAAGTCCTTTGTGCAACATCTCAGTTAAATATTGTAGAATCTGAGGAATGTTTGGATCAAGGGGATTTTGGCCTTTAGCCTGGTTCCAGGCGCAAAATCTTTTCCATTTGTCTGAATAGGCTTTCCTGGTGCTGGGCCTCCTGGCCTCCAGAATGTCATCCATAACAGCTTTGGATAGAAGTGTTGGCTGGCTGTTTAGATAATTTGCCATGCAGCCAGGTTTAAAGTCTTGAGCTGGCTGTGTAGAATCCGATTGTCTCGCTGGGTGAGCAGGTGAGGAATTTGTGGTAAAATCCATGGTGGGCCGTGGGCCATGTTCCTTAAAATTGGATACCAGTGCTGGCGTGGCCAATCTGGTGCAATGAGTATCATTTGTGGCCTCTCTAATCTGACCTTCAGCAGCACCTTTGCTAGAAGAGGCAGTGGAGGAAAGGCATACACTGTTAATGTTTTCCAACTGAATGAGAGGGTGTCCACTTTCCAAGCTTGTGGGTGGAATGTCCTTGTGCAAAATTTTTGAAGTTGGTAGTATTGGGGGTTGGCAAACAGATCTATGTCTCGGCGTCCCCATTTTTGAGTTATCATTGCAAATACTTGTGGATCTAGTTTCCACTTGTGGGGATCCATGATGTTTCTGCTTATGTCATCTGCCAATGTGTTTTTCATTCCTGGCAGGAATTGTGCTTGTAGTTGAACTTGGTAAGACAGTGCTGTGTTCCACAAGGTCATTGCTTGCCTGCATAGTGGGGAGAAATGTGTGCCCCCTTGCTTGTTTATGTACCACATTACTGTGGTATTGTCAGTCTTTATTATTAGTTGTCCTGGGGGCAAGAGGTCGTTGAAAGCTGTTAGGGCATTCTGTACAGCTAGCATTTCTTTTTGATCGATATGCAGATGCCTTTGATCTGTAGTCCATTTGCCCTGAATCCACTGTCCTGCCATGTGTGCTCCCCAGGCATAGTCCGATGCATCTGTTGTTATAGTTTGCCTGGCTGTGGGTAAGGTGAAAGGCTGACCCTTGTTGAGGTGACATGCCTGTGCCCACCATAGAAACTCCTGTTGAAGGCAGGGAGTGTTATCACTGTTTCCAAGCTGTGGAGAGTCCATACACTTTTCAGGTACCATTGTAATTTCCTCATATGCAGTTTTGCAAATGGTATTAGTAGTATGCAAGATGCCATGAATCCAAAGGCCTGCAGAATTTTTCATGCAGGGAGTTGGGTCTTTGTTGCCATTATTTTGAAGTACTGAGTCAGCTGTTGTTGCTTGTCTGGTGTGAAATAAGCCATCTGGGCCGCTGTATTCAAGCTGGCACCCAGGAATATTATGTTCTGTGAGGGCACTAGTTTTGATTTATTTTCGTTTACTGTGTACCCTAGGCAACTTAAAAGGTGTTTGACAAACGCCAGATGCTTTAAAAGAATGTCCTTGCTTTCTGCTTGAATAAGGCAGTCGTCCAGGTATGGGTATATCTGAATTCCTCTTTCTCTGCAGTATGCAATTACTGGTGCCATGCATTTTGTGAAGACCCTGGGCGCAGTAGATAAGCCAAAGGGCAGTGCAGAGAATTGATAACGGGTTGAACCTGCAATGAAGCGGAGGTATCTTCTGCAATTTTGTCTGATTGGGACATGCAGGTATGCCTCCTTGAGATCCAACGTTACTAGCCAAGCATTCTTGCCCAGCATGGGAAGAAGCTGCTGTAGTGTTAGCATCTTGAATTTTGGTACTTGCAGATAGGTGTTCAGAATTGAAAGATCCAGAATGGGTCTCCATGCTTTGTTCTTTCTGGGGACTAGAAATAGTTTTGAGTAAAATCCTTGTCCTTGCTCCTGTGTAGGTACCTGCTGAATGACTCATGTCCATGAGAGCTGTAATTTGTTTTTGTGCCTCTGCCCATTGATTTGGTGGCAGGTTTGGCATTCCTTTTATTCTTGGCAAGGTGTGAAAGTGGAATCTGTATCCTTATGAGACAATGTTTAGGACCCATTTGTCTTTTGGATGATGTGCCAGTTGTCTGCAAAAAGTGCTAATTTTCCTCCCAAGGGAGCTGCCAAGAGAGATTTGCTTGGTAGTTTGAGGGTTAAGTCATTGTGTTTGTCTTCTGCTAGCTTGGGGCCTGTCTTCTCCTCCTTTCTGGGTAGCAGCACCCCACTGGCGAGGTTTGTAAGGGCCTTGTGACTGACCTCTGCCCCTTGGGCATCTGTATTTGCCCCTCTGTGATCTGTCAGAAGCTGGAAAGGACCAGTTTTTTGTTGGCCAAATTCTGTTGAAACGAGGAGGGTGTACCTGTAAAAAATCCTTGACCGTCTGCATAGACTTTGCCTTATCCTCCATTTTCTTTAAAACCTCTTCTGCTTTGACACCAAATAAGACATCCTCCTGTAAAGGTGCATCCAATAATTTTGCTTTAACATGATCAGGTAGGGGTTTTCTTTTAACCAAGCATGTCTACGTATGACAGACCCAGTAACAGCTGCTCTACAGGAAGCTTCCAATTAATCAAATCCACATTGTAACGTATGCTTGTCCACCTGTTCAGCTGCATGCAACAGATCCTGCATTTCCTTGAATTCAGACTGTTCAGTATGTGTGCTCATTTTTTGTTTTAATTGAGACATTAGGAACTGCTGATATTTCAGCATGTGAAACTGACAATTTAATGCTCTCACAGCCAGAGTTGCTGAGGTGTATATTTTCTTTCCCCATCTATCTAGGGCTCTGGAATCCCTTTCAGAGGGTACAGGATTTTTAGCCATAGAAGCTTTAGGACCCTGGGAAATTGTTTCTGGGTCAGCCACAGGGCTTTTATAAAGGAATTTGTGCGAGTCAGGTACTCTGTAGTATCTGTCTGGTTTGGCTGGAGCAGGAGGTAGAGAGTCTGGATTTCGACTAGTAAACATCATCCACAATGTCTAAAACTGGAGGAATAGCAAGTGGTCTGTGCTGGGGTAGTAAAAGGAACTCTCGGAGCCTTTTCTTAGAATTAGAGTAGTTCTGGCCTTCCCAGTGGAAATGTTCCCTCATGGTATGTAAAGTTTCCCCAAAGGAGTAGTCTTCAGGGGGGAGATGCTGAGGGAATAGAGTCTTCAGCATCAGAGTCTTCATAAGGGGGAAAAGAGTAATCCTGTTCCTCAGAAGAATCTGAGGAAACTGAAACCTGGTCAGAGGAAGCATAATCCTCCCCTTGTCTTGGCCTTTTATCTGGAGGGGGATGGAAACCTCCTGATTAGGGTAATCAAATCTTCAGCCATCTTAAGCATCTGTTTCTTAGGCATGGGGCCTTGAACTGGAGACTGATGTACAGTCTTTTTTGGTTTTAATGGAGTTTTAAGCTTAGCATAAGATTTAATGGTGAGTGTAGTCGGTCTGAAGACACCTTCTGCAACCGAAGGTGTTTCTACTGCACCGGGATCTCCTCCTGCTCTGGTGTCGGAAGGGCCTAATGAAGATGGCTGCGACGGCCTAGTACACTCAGTTTGAGAATCCAAAGCTGTCTGGGGTTCCAATTCTGCGGTCGTCAGGGGCTGCGTAGGCACCTCACTGAGAACTGGCGACAGGCCCAGCAGAGGCCTCGGAGTCTGGCTTGGTTCTAGGCTGCCTGTCCTTATCCTTGCATTTTTTATGCATGCCGGTCGTCGGCTGCTCCGACAGCATGATATAATTACATTTCCTACCAAAGTAATGTCGTGCAAAGTCAAAATGGCGTTTGATAGTTCGTTTATTAAACCTAGCACAAAACCGACAACATGTGACGTTGTGGTCTGGGCCTAGGCACGGAATACAATAGGAATGGAAGTCCTTATGAGGTATTTGCTTCCCACAAGAAATGCAATTGTTAACTTTTTCTGACATCGGACCGAGGCAAGAAAATGTTCCCCAATGGGATACTTAGCTTTATTGAAGACTTTGGACTGAAATTCAATTCGAAAATCTCAGGTGTCGGCCGACCGGCACTTGCGAACTGCTTCTGCTTTGGGCACAGTGCGGCAAGAAAGACTGAAGAAAATGGCATCGGATGCCTCTTACATACCCCTGCCACACTGACGTCAGGGAAGAAGCGACAGGAATCGACGCCGGATCAAGACTTTGGAATTCAGTCCGACTGCGGGACCGCCTGATGGCAGGCTAACCCAAGTGTGATGACTGCAGCAGGGTAACACGATGAACATCAACTGTTATACATAAAAGGTGGGAATAATTTTTCAAGAATATGATGCTTTCTGTAAATGTCTTTAAACATTAATGGTCTTACAGATGAACACAAAAAAGAAAGAGTAGTTAACCATCTTAAAAATGTAGAGTGCAAATGGCTATGCTGCAGGGGAGATGCTTGGAAATAACTAAATATGTGACTTTAATACAGAAAGGTTTTCAGGATGGTTATTCAGCGGAATACCTGCGGCAAAGAAAGACAGGGGTATTTATATTAACTGCAAGAGGAGCTCCAACAGTGACAGAAGAGGATTAAAAAAAGACAAGAATGGTAGATTTGTAGTACGAAGGGGCTAACAGCAAGGGAGTAGGATTAGACTGCCAATTATTTATATTCCACCAAAAACTGCTATAATAGACCTTAAGAAAATTCTGGGAGAAATAATCAGCTTTCTGCAAGGAATAGTACTTACAGGTGGGAACTGGAATTTGATTTGCAACAGTGAAGATGTGTCTGGGGGGGCCCAGAAGGGAAAACATAACAAAGGAAGGTAGACTTTTAAAGACATTTCTGAAAATATTTGGCATGGAAGATGTGAATTCAGTACTAGGAGTTCGGAATGAATTTAAATATAATTCCCAAAGATACAAAAATTGGGCTAGGCTAGACAGAACTTAGAGTTCACAAGAATATGTACATTTACATTTAATTGAAGGTCTTGATAAACACCAAGTAACTATTTCAGACCATGCACAAATAATAAAATAAAAATAAAGGGTAATGAAATAAAAATGAGACACTGGCATTTTCCCACCTATCTGCTGAAAAGAGCGGAATTTAAGGAATGGGTAGTGGAAATTATTCAGGAGCTATTAGGTAAGACAGAAATTTCATCTGAAAAATATAGCTAGGGAGGCGGGATAAAATTAAAGCAGTTTATAAACAGAGTGGAAATAAAAGAAAAGAAGATAAGGTTAAGAAGTAACAAGAATTATTTAGAAGGACTGGCAGATATTATAAAATAACTGTATAATGGTAGAGGATAACTCAAAATTGTAGATAAATGTACCAAAATGTAAAACTCCAAAACGAAGGAAGGTAAAAGCAAAAGGATTTATTAAGTCCTCCTGATAAGAGTGAACAGCACTACAGGAATCAAAACAAGCAAATCTGCCTTACAATGATGTAGTACTCCTGTATAGGTATGGCGTTCCATAGACGAGCGGAGTTATCCTCTACCATTATACAGTTATTGTGTTTCCTATTTATTTGGCGAGATATTATAAAATAGCAGAAATCTCATAGAATAAGATGATGTGCAACTGCAAATGCTAAACAAAAAATAAGGGATTACCTTGATAATATACATGTGTTTAGAAAGATGGCCATTAAGCAACTGTTTTTTGATAATTCTAGAGCATGAAAACTTTTAGCACAACAACTCAGGCAACAGAAAGTAGAAAAGGCTGTTAACAAGCTTAGGGAGCCTATAACAAGGAAGATAAAAACAAGGGATCCTGTAGAAGTATTAGAAATACAGTGTTGTGGAACATATTGTGACGGTTTCAAATCTTTTTGGATACAAGTCTGTATAAAGCAGAGAAATATGGAAATCAAGAAAAGGTACAAATGGAAACATTTATGGAAGAATGAAATATGCCAAAGTTAGAGGTACAGGAGGCTCAATTACCAACATTTAGGATAGGAAGAAAAGAGGAGATAAAAACGGTGATGTATAAACAATCGGCAGGAAAGTCCCCAGGAACAGATTGCATTCCTGTGCAAGTTAGGAAAATAGGCAGGAAAAACTGGTAAAGATCTGGAAGGTTTTAACAGTATTTTAAGAGAAGTATTATGTAAGCCATGGTGGTACAACGGTAGCATTGTTGCCTCACAGCAAGAGGTTCTCCTGTTCGATTCTCGGCTGGAGTGCCTTCTGTGTGGAGTTTGCATGTTCTCCCCGCGGTCGAGTGGCCTCCGAAAGACATGCGTGAATGGGCGTGCCTTCGCTGAAGGTTGGGCGTCGGGCTGGCAATGCGACACCATAAAAATCTACTGCCAATCATTAGCGGACTGGAGTTCCGCTGTGGCGACCCCTAACTGGGAAAAGCCAAAAAGACAAACAACAACCAACATCCTGGAAGAAAGCGATGGTAAATGAAATACCTAAAGAGGGTAAAGATTAATCACATCCAGCTTCCTACAAGCCCATTTCAATACTAAACCATAATTATAAAGCATTTATGTCTACAACGGCTAGAATGGTAAAAGTGATGCCAAAATTGATAGATATGAATCGGTGTGGGTTTGTGGAGGGCAGGCAAACATTTGACAACATTAACAAAACACTTATGATCCAGAGGGAAGTAAAATGTAAGAAAATGCCACTGTTGATGGATGTTGATGCAGAAAAAGCATTTGACAGAGTAAGCAGGGACTTTAGAAGCTGAGCAATGGAAGCATTTGCATTCTCTGACAAAATTATAAGGTTGATTAGGAGGATATATGAATGACTGGAGGAGAAAATTAAAGTGGGTGTGGTACACTCTGTTAATTTCTGCTTGAGCAGAGGAATCGGGCAAGGGTGTCCTCTCTCCCCTTTGTTATTTGCATTATATTTAGAACTACTGGCAAAGAAAATAAGGCACTAAAAATTCAAGGAAATAATTTGTATGGCAGTCGAGAAAAGTTGTCTCTATTTGCAGATGATATTTTATACCTGACAAAACCAGAAAGGGACATACAGTGTTGTGGAACATATTGTGATGGTTTCAAATCTTTTTGGATACAAAATGAATAAAGCTAAAACAAAAACAATAGCAGTAAATTATGTACACACACACGAATTGGTTCACAATATCCATATTTTTGGAGACACAACAGAATGAAGTATTTAGAAGTATGAATTAAAAATTATTCCACTGTGGCAGTTAAGGATATGTGGGAAGAGACTGAACAAAAGACAATACAAAAACTGGGAAAAGGAAGCTATGTTACATGGATAATCGATGGCAAGACAAGTAGTTAAAATGTTTTTAGTCCCTTTAGTCTTACACACAGGTCAGACATATTTTTATCAACCAGAGGAGAAGTTGTGAATAGCAATTAATAAAGACAAGGGCGCCGAAACCATAGTGAGGGGGAGGGTGCGCACCACCACCACCACCCCCACACAAACACTTTTACAGCTGCAAGACCTGTCTCCTAGGGAAAAAAATTAATGAAGTGACAATTATCGGTGTTTCTTTAAGGAGGACCCATGTGTGCGTCGAGCGTTAATGTGGAAGTGGATTTAAACATAAGAGCGCGGATGTTTAATTAACTGGTGTGTGTGAGTACCTGTGTTTTCGGGTACAAGGTGCAGCTTTTAAGGAGAGGTATGCTGAGCCCCCCATCCCCAAGTGCTGCCAGAGTCATGCTTCTTTACGGTAAGGAGACTTTTGCTTTCTTGGTACATTTAGGTACAGTACAGTTTTTGAGGACTCCCCAGTGTTCTCTCTTACTGCTCTGGTTTTAAATATATTGCTCGTTTTCAAGTGGTGGTGTTCTCTTATTGCTCTGTTTTTTTTCAAGTGTGTGTGTGTGTGTGTGTGTGTGTGTGTGTGTGTGTGTGTGTGTGTGTGTGTGTGTGTGTGTGTGTGTGTGTAAAATGCCCCAGTTAGGTATACCTGGTGGTTAGTGTTATTTAGGCTCAAACCCTGTACCTTATATGTACAAGGTACAAGAGTCTGAATTCTCTACCCATAACACCACTTGTGATTCAGGGAGTTCGAGTCCATAGCTCTCAACTGTCCAGATTTTCACAGAATATTTGGCTCATACTTTTGGTCTGTTCCTCTTAAAATTTGTGGTTTTCTGGCAAATCAGTGAGAACTGAATTCACTAAATAATGATAGCCCTTTAAATTTCAGTCTTCCTATCTTTCAGGAAACACATGGTAACACAAACACTTAATTTTATTAACTTTCTAAGATTATACAAGCAATATTTAAAATGTGTCCCTAGTTTTGGGCCTCTGCCCTCACCCCCAAATACATTTTGGCTTTTTCAGCTTTTTTGTGCTGCAAAGTTGGGAGATTTAGTTCAGTGTCAAGTGGATTTTACAAGGAGTTGAGAGCCTTAGGGGAAGATAAGTTTAGTGCTGCTCATGCCAAGTCTGTTTGCATTGTTAGTAGCACAGCAGGTAGTATGCCTGCTTTTGCTGCAGAAGGCTGTGGGTTCTACTCCCACAGTATGCAGATGGATCGCTGACACTGTATTGTGTTGTACTTTAACTCATTCACGCCAATGGAACTCAGGAGGTTTGCACTGTAACTTCCAATGGGTGGAGATTAAGCCTTCTGAAAGGATCAAATCATGTCCTCACATTTCAAACAAATGTTCATATCTCTGGAACCATGGGCGTTATGAAAGAAGTACAAATTGCACTCCCTTCAGCCAAAGATATTTTTATAGTGGTTGTATTCCTTAGGTTCTAGGTCTTAAAATTACTATTATGTTTATAATATTGTGTAAACAACTTACAATATCTCAGCAACCACTCAAGTTAAATACATACTGTTGGCAGTATTTTATTCATCTAGCGGAGAGCTTTCGTAAGACACTAAGGAGTTCTATCTGTGTTACTTGGTTGTTCAGATATTTAGAAAAATGTGAAAATTATATCTATATAAATTAATATCACAAATACAACAGTTAATATCTCTTTACCTGTACTAGACAGAGGTTAAATTTTAATGCAGTTGAGTTTGCCACTGTATATGCTTTAAGATGAAATGTTTTAAAACCTTGCACATAGCATGGTTTTGGAATTATTGATGCAAATACGAACAAGCAATATTTGATGCCTAGAGGTGTCAGTAGGAGTTAACTGCCAATGCACCTGGAGAAGTCACTCGGATGTACTGAGGGAGTGGATGCTCCAGTCCTGTGAATGTCCTCCTTTGGAGGAGTTACCTAGTAACTATGAACTGGTTTGCCATCCATTCCCTATTGCAATATTACTAGCTCATTACTTTTTTAATATAGCACAGGCAATTTATTCTTCAAGGGCAACAGGCTCTTTATTTGTAGATGAAACAATGAAATATAAAGTTGTTTGCTAGCAGCAACCTCTTCATTAGTTACAGATCCCTTTAATGTGGAATTAGTTAGATGACTTACTTCAGCAGAGATGTTGTACATTTACTGATATTGGTAGATTGTAATAGATGTTTGAGTGGCCTTTTATGGTTTAAATTTTCTGAAATGGGTAGTTTTGTCATTATTGGTTCATACATTTTGTTTCACTGCTTACTAGAAGACTGTTCAAAACTACAAATTTAAAACACATTCTAACAAATGGGTGCTGTATTATACAAGGAATATAATTTAATACAATCAGGAATGTGAATCAAAAACGCATACACGTATGCATGACATTAAAAATGTGTAAGAAGCCTATGGTTTGAAAACAGCCCAGAGGTAAGCTTAGTCCTCCATTGGCCAGATGCAAAATGAATGTGGGTTTTCATACCGTTTCAATGAATGTGAGTTTTAAGGGCAGAGAAGTTTACTGCTCACGCTAAGTATGTTTTCATTGCAAGACAGTATTGCTTGTTTAGCAAATGTCTCATTGTTTGCACTATTTTATTTCAATTTCTGTAATCATTGAAGAAGTAAATAAGAAAACAGTACGCACGCTGACAGGTTTAAACAGTGCTTATGGTAATTGAGCGGAAATAGCCAAGTAATGGAACACTGGAGCGGTTGGGAAGGGGGCTTCTGCTGCAGGGGTAGGGGGTTGCTGCAGGTGGGGCTACTCTGGTGGTGCCCAATGTATAATCCTGCTGTCTAGGTCCCCATTTAACCACAATCCAGCTCTGGCATTCTGCACTGTTATTTACTATAAATAAGAAGTTGAAATGACATTATCGTTATTCTTTGGGAAGTCATCTACTCTAGAGAACTGCCAAATTGACAATGCCACCTGATGTTTGGCATTTGGGAACTTGTGTGTACAGTGACCTAACATTTGACCAACATGTGCCCAGAACCATAAGACAGTCTATATATTGCACAGTTTATAAACAAATTGATTGTGACTCGTTCTAGAGATGTTATTGTCCCCCTTTATAAAGCTCTCATTAGGTCAATCATTTTGTATAATGCTCACTTTGGCATGTATCTGTCCAGACCCATGCAACAATTAGAATACCCACAGAGATACTCAAGTCCTAAACAAACAGGTCTTGCATGGACCACCTGAAATATTTAATACTATACTCAGTATCCTAGAGTGCTTAAAGGTGACATGTCTGGCATACAAGGCATCCTCCGACCTAATACTTACAGACCTACTGAACATCAGCAAGTCAAATGGCATCAGAAATACTCAGTCCAGGTATCTAAACTGAATTTTGTGGAGAGATGGACATATATCACAGAGGCTACCACTGTTCCAGAACAGACTGTCCATTCAAGTAAAACAAAGCTCATCCCTGTCCATATTCAAATGCAGCTTGGATCTAAGGATGGGCAATAGAAAATGTACTCCAGGACTCCCCCTCGTGCCACTAATCGATGGAGGCAGTTCCTAAATGCTGCATCCCTTACATACTTCTGGTATGATCACAGTTATTCACACTAGGGATAATATACAATTATCATCCATGGGAGAGGCAAGACCAATCAGAAAATGTTAATTCAAGCACCAAAAGGGAAATTGGCTAAGCTTAAAATGTCCTCCAAGTGAACCTATGCTGCAGTAGTAAATCGTTTAAAAATTGCCCTTTTAATATGGCAAGAGTCAAGTGGGATAAAGTTATTCTTCTCACAGAACATTGCAGACTGGGATTATCCAATCTGAAGGGATATTTCAGAGCTACACAGTTGAGGCTCCTATACACAGCACAATCAGAAAGCTATAATTCAGTGATAACAGATGACTATGAAAACGGGGAGAAGCTCAAGAAACATGGAGAGACTGGGATTTTGGATCCATACCTTTAAGAAGAAGAACAATAATCCTTAAAAAAAATGATATTCTGTACTTATTTAACATTTGTTTACCAGGAAAGCCCAACTTGGAACACAGCCAATTTTCAGGGGAGGCCTGTGGGGAAACACTCCAGATGCAGGTCTTTGTATTCATAAAGTAGCAGAAAATATTCTAAGAACTAAGACAACACAGGAATGGAGAAAGGAGATTCTACCAATAGGGATCACTGCAATTCGGGATACAGATAACAGGCAAGAAGGGATTGGAATTTATTGGACAAAACTGGCAAATGAACTAAGGTACTGGGAGCAAAACTAGAGAGTGGAAAGGTAATAGAATGGGAAGAACCCAACAAATATCTGGACTGCAGGTTAGAGCTTGTGTTCCCTTTCATGGATTGATATCAGAGTACAGGCAAAAAGAAAGAGGTAGGTAGGGGGGGTCCTAAACTAAAGACCAGCACTGGCGGAGTTTTTAGTAGAATATAGAACAGAAGTTGCCATTAAGAAAGGAATAATTAGTAAAGTATTGAAATACAATAGAATATAAATATAATATTGCATAATAATTATAACAATCAGAAGAGGTTAGAAAGGATTGGAAGAGAGACTGGATAAGCAATTCACAAAGAAACAATGAGGGGATATATGTATGTCTCTCAAATATACAACAAAGTCTAGAAGGATTTAGAATCTTTGCTTGGAAGTATTTACATAGGTATTTTTATACCCCAAATAGACTCCGAAGAATTTTTCCTCAGGTAGAAAACAAATGTTGGAGGTGTGATGGGGAAGAAACAGGTAACTGGGAACATACTTTCTGGGAGGCTGAGTTGGCAGACTTTAAAGATTCCCTGCAGACTGCACTGTTGGAAATACTGGGTAAGCAAAATGGGGTAACTAAGAAAATTATTTTTTTTTTAGCTATGATACAGAATTGCAGTTGCCTAGACACAGTAAGGTCATGCTGGGTCTAATTATGATGGCTGCCAAAAAAGCAATTACTTGAAAATGGAAATAAAAGTCTAAACTAGCTTTACAAGAAGTAGCGAAGACAGTAACATAGCTTCATTGGACAATACCAGGCTACTGGCCCGGAGACCCTTATAAGCCTAGCCAACAATTTAACCCATGGCCCCACAAAATCAGTACCTGTTTTCCCTGTCCAAAAGGGACACAGGTGGGATCCCAGGGGTATATATTCTGTTTCCCATCCAGTCATCCAGGTTTGTCTTAAAGAGAGCTAGTGAGGTACTCTGCTTGCCATGGAGAAGAAGTCTATTCCACAGATGGGGGAGTGATTAGGACACATCTATCCCACCAAGTTCTATTAATGTCACAGACCAGGTTGAGACCTTGCATGTGGGTTTGCACGAGTGGAGGTTGACTTACAGATATGCAGCAACTACATCAATGCCGAGTCTGAAACGGCCTTGTATGTCAGACACAGGTCACCTATGAGCAGTCTGTACGAGACTGAGTAGAGGGACAGGGCTTTTAGCCCATCTGTATAGGACAGCTATCTGTATAGGACAGGTGTTCGAGACCCTGGGTTTTCCTAGTCAGGAACCTCTGTGGTCTCTCCAACTGCTGCATGTGCTTGGCAAGGTACATGCTGAAGGGGGAATTGTATTCGATAATAGGTCTGATAAGGGAGGAGTACAGGAATGTTATGACCTCCTTGTTCCTGGATGAAATACCCTTATTTATGAGGTGGGCCATGTAGAAAGCTTTCCGTACAATGGAGGCAACATGGTGGTCAAAAGTCAGGTTGATATCAACCTGGGTGCCCAAGTCCCTCATGACCGATTGCATGCTTGGTACGTTGTTATTAATGTCAAAATTAGTACGGACACCATTTTCCCCGAAGGGGATAATGATACAATTCTTGGCATTCAGTTTGAGGCCATGCTTCTGGCACCAGTCATTACTTTGGTTAAGGCCCTCTTGGAGGATGTTCACATCACTAGGGGAAATTTATGACCGTGCCCAGCTTGCAGTTATCTGCAAACTTGGTCGGCCACAGACCATTGGTTTTGGCTTGCACCTCAGAAAAGTAAATCCCAAATAGTAGAGGCCCCAAGACCAAACCTTGGGGGTACACCACTTGTTACGGGTCTACTACTAGAGGTGGTTTCCCCTATTTTGACTGAGTGGGTTCTAACAGTAAGCCAGTTAGCTACATATGGGTTGATGCCTAGGTGGGAGAGTTTATCTATTATGCCTGAGTGGAGAATAGTGGCAATGGCTTTGGCTAGGTCAAGGTAGGCGGTGTGCACCATCTTGCCCTCATCCATGGCTTTGGTGACTGTTTCGAAGAAGGCAACCAAGTTTAACAGTCATGATCTCCCTTTGACAAAAGCAAACTGTGTGGGATCAAGCGTTTGCAGGTTGCCAATGTCCTTGTTTATAAGGTCCATGATAATGCGTTCCATGGCATTGCAAATCAGGCTAGTTAGGCTAATGGGTATATAACTGCCAGGGTCAGTAGATGCTCCACCTTTGTGCAGAGGGATGACAGTGGTTCTCCTCCATTCTGCTGGGATTAAGCCGGTGCAAAGGCTTTGGTTGAATAGGGTGCCTAGTGATGCTGAGAGTTCATGCCTGAGTTCATGCAGGACACAGCCAGGGATGTTTGTCAGGTCCATGGAGACTGTATTTTTTGCCTTTACGAGGGCATTAATAACCTGCTTCCCCTGGTGATGAGGTGAGGGGGGCAGGTGCTGGGGATGTCCTGGTTTACTGATGGGGGGGGACAGGGAGGTGAAGTTTTCGCTGAACTTGTCTACCAGCAGGTTAGCCATATCCATGACATTTGTGTATGTGTATGTCTTTGATAAATATTAAAATTCCACTTCCTTTGGTTTTGTAGCTCTGTTTGGAGTCTGAAAGTATTGTAGGACAAGTAACCTGGTAAGGCTGGGGTGCTCTCCTCAACTTTGAACTAGGTTTCAGTGACTGCACAAATATCAGTTTCTTCCAGGGTGAGGAATGCTTGCAATGAGTACAGTTTCATGTTAAGACTCCATTTAGCAGCATGACTTTTAAATTTTGTTTAGAAAATTTTTTCACGTTGGTAATTTTGTCCTCATGACTTTGCCTAAAAAGGCACTACTGGGGAGGCAAGAGCCTTTGCCAGAAGCCTGAAGCCAAGAGGAGGCAGATGAAGGCACTCTGGCAAAGCATTGTGGTCTGTCAATTACATCCTCCCAAGCTGTCAGGTACTGGAGCCCCTTGGAATGATATCATAAACTAAGCCAATTGTTAAAGTCAATCATTTTCTCTTGGTACTGAGGCATCATTCTGGGTGATGGTAGGATGCTGCTTAAGGCTAGGGATATACCTGCCTGGGACACACATTCAGCGAGCTCAACCATGTGTCTCTTATACAGTCCAGAGAGGCACATCTCAAGTCATTCACAACAACATGGACTATGACAGTGTCTTAACAGTACCTATTGTTGAGAGACTTGAGTACGTGAGTGATACGGCAGATACTAGCACCTGACAAGCAACTTACCATGACTTTCCCTTGTTTAGCCTGGTGAGGGGCACATCTGTGCATCTCACGACAGAGTCTCCTATGACTGGTATGTTGGGTTTGTGGCTGGGCCTTAGAGGCTGCGAGACACAGACATGTGTACTATGTGTGGTGCTTGGTGTGGTGGGTTGTGATATGCGTGTGTGCTTTTGTTTAGGTATAACACAGGAACTGCAAGGTGGAGGATGGACCCAAAATATTGCTGATAGAGAAAAACAAAAATTTCACCACTGCAAAAAAATTTTCATTTCTTTTTCTTTTTTCAATTTTTTTTATTTCATTCAAGTTGGTCCTTGTCTGTCACTATCTTCCGGGTTCCTCCCACTCTCCTACAATCCTTTTGTTTAGGTATGTTTTTGCTGAGAACCTCCACATGTGTAGGAATGTACTGTACAGGTGTGAGAGATAAAACAACTGAAGTTGGGATCTTTAGAAAAGGGTAGGAGAAAATTACATAGGAAAAAAATGGTAATTGTGGTGATCAATACATGCAGAGGAGGAACAAGGGTTATAAGAAGGCAGGACTTGAGTGAGCTATGTAATGTCCGACTGACAATGATGACATACATTACAAGTTATGTACGATGTATGCAGCTACAGTTGTGTTAGTATGGTCTGTAATGTATAATGTTTGCAAATGAAATTGTGTTGGTATGGTTTATTTTCATTTATATAAGACTGCCTATGTCATGTGTGATAATTTATTAAAGATGTTTCTTGTTTAAAGAAAAGTCTCCTTCTGCTATGCCAGGAACCCAAGATAAAACAACAAGCAATGCTGAGTCAATACAAAACATCATATGATCTATCCCTGAGGACACTGTCAAGATATTAGCAGACAAGTTCAGCTCAAACTTTACCCCTCTATCTCCTCCAAATTATTCACGGTATATAAGCATGCCTAAAACATCCCCCACATCACCTCCAAGAAGTCCTACATGCTTTCTCTCCAAGGCTAAAAACACTAGGCTCCATGGGTTCTGACAATGTGTCAGATTATTTACTTGTCATTATCAAACACTGCCTTGCTGACTTCTCATTTAGTCTGTTCAACCTCAGCCTCTCCACTGGATTTGTGCTAGATGTACAGAGAACAGACGTAGTTATCCTACTCCAAAAAGGAGGGACCCATGACTCACTTAGGCAACTACAGACTTCACCGGCATTATCTGTAAGGCAGTGACGCACATCATTATGGACATCATAAACAAGGACATAAGACGTCTTCAAACCTGGACCCTAATCAAATTGGGTTTACTAATGGCAGATCCTATCTAACCTGGTGGACTTGTTTGAACAAGTCACGAAGGCATAAGAATCTGCTAAATCAGCTCACGTGGCATACCTGGACTTGGTCAAAGCCTTTAATACCACTCCACACAGGTGTCATAAATAGGATAATCTAATTAAATATAAACCCCATGTTACCAATGGATGTCAAATTGGTTTACCAACAGAACCCATACTGTTATTGTTGTAGGTACACTCTCTACAAAGAGTAGTTACCAGTGGTGTCCCTCAGGGATCGCTACTGGGACCACCCCTCCGATATCTATTTGTCTGATGTTAAAGCAGACATCAAAAGCCCATGGCTGACAAAGTTTGTCGATAAAGTACAGTTGTGTACACTTACCATAAATGTAGATGTTTGAGTGTACTCACTGTTGCAGTCATTACATTTGGGTAATCTGCTGGCAGGTTGCCCTCAATCGGCCTGTCACAAATACCCTCAATGACCTATTTATTATTCATAAGGGTCCATCTCATGCTAACAAATGGTGCTTGGACCATGACCTCAAACTAAATCCCAAAATAAAGGGAGCTTTGTGTTCTTTAGCAAACCTGGGCACTCTGGTTCATAACATACAGGTGACATCCCCCCCCACACACACACAGACACACACTAAAAATCAACTCTTTCAAAAGGGGCTTGGGTACCTTCATTAACAATGAGCTATCCTATGACAACCATGTGACCACTGTTAGGAAATCCTATTATATAGCAATACTACATCACCAGAGGCATATTTTTTTAGATCCAGGAAGTCATTATCCCACTCCATTATCAGAATTTAATGTTCCTTTGGTATGTACTCAGCTAGTTATTTGACCCAGCTTGAGAAACCACAGCATTTCCTAACCAAAAAAGGTCAAGGGCATGTCCTCTTTGATTCATCCTGACTGCCTTAAAGCGGTCTCACCCTTTTTTCACTTCCTACTGACTACTGAGAAGAAATCTCTGCCCTGTCAACAGAGTCTTGAAAGATTTGATCCTACATAACCTCCTACACATACACAAAACTAATACCACCCTAAACACCTGCTAAAGAGACAAACTACCATAAATACAACTTGTTGGCAGGATAGATCTCTATCACAGAAAATACAACTTTTAAAGAACAGAATCATCTTACAGGTAAAGCTTAGTAGCTTCATGACTTGTTTTAAGTATAACCTGGATAACTGGATTGGTAATCATAAGTACATAGCAGGTTACTAGGCTAATGGCCCTAGAGCCCTTACAAACCTAGCCAAGTTCAACCCTTAAAGGTCAGAGATATGATCTATGTTAGAAGCAGATCTAAATCACCATCGACTGCCCCATATCGGAGAGGGACACAGGTGAAACCCTGGGATGAATTTGCGGTTTCCTATCAAATCCTCCAAGTTACGTTTACAAAGGGTTATGAGGGGCTCCGTTTAACCTGTATTTGTAAGTTTATTTCACAGGAGACGCAACCTCTAGGAGACGTATCGGTCTCTCCAGCAAGTCTTGCTAATGTCACATGCTAGGTTAAGGTCCTTAGTGAATCGTGTACCACTTGACTTATGAATGTGCAGCATTTCCCTTAAGGCAGGATCAGAGGTTGCTCTGTATGCAAGGCACAGGTCACCTCTGAGTAGTCTATACGATACAGAATATAATGACAGTAATTTCGGTCTATCCACGCAAGACATGTGCTGAAGACCCTGAATTTTCTTTTTGAGGAACTTCTGAGGTCTCTACAGTTGCTGCAGGTGCCTGTTTAGGTACATACCAAAGGCAGCATTGTATTCTATTACTGGCCTGATGAGGGAAGAGTACAAGGGGTCATAACCTCTTTTGTTCTGGAAGTTATGCCCTTGCTTATTAGGTGAGCAAAGTACAAGCCCTTCCTTACCACCATGGAGTCATGGTGATCAAAAGTAAGGCTGCTATCAACCTGTGTGCCAAAATCTCTCACCACTGATTTAGAGCTTAAGACATTGTTATCAATATGGTAATCTCATGTATATCACCTTTGCCAAAGGGAACACTAATGCATTTTTTGTACTGCATTTAAAGCCATGACTTTGGCACTTTGGTCTGCATAAGTCCTTCTTGTAGAATGTTGACATCATTTAGGGACTCAATGACTGCTCCCAGTTTGCAGTCATCAGCAAACTTTGTCAGCCACAGACCTTTTGTTTTTGTCTGTACTTCTGAGAAGTACATTCCAAACAATAGGGACGCTAGCACCTTTCTGGTAATGGGTCTGCTGGTGGAGGTGGAGTCCCTATTTTGACTGTATGCATTCTGTTAGTGAGACAGTTTTCAACCCACCTGACAGTATATGGGCTGACCCCAAGCTGAGTGAGTTTTTCAATGATGCCTGAGTGGGAGAATTGTGCCAAAGGCCTTGGCCAATTCTAGGTAGGCCATATGCACAGATTTGCCTTTGTCCAGGGCTTTGGTGACAGTCGAAGTCTATCAGGTTCAACAGGCAGAATATCCCTTTAACAGAACCAAACTGGGTCTAGTCAAGTGTTTGAAGGTCTCCTGTATCCTTATTTATAAGGTCCATAATGATTCTCTACATGGCCTTGCAGATAAAGCTGGTTGGGATAATGGGTCTATAGATCCCAGGGTCAGTGGATGCACACCCTTGTGCAAGGGGATGACAGTAGCCGTTTTCCATTCAGCAAGGACAAAAACAGTGCTTAGGCTATGGTTGAAAAGAGTACCCAATGGTGTTGAACTCCTGTTTTAAACTATTCAGAGCACAGACTGGGATGTTATCGGGTCCCATATATGCTGGGTTTTTGGCCTTGGAGAGAGTGGTAAGACCTGTGCTTTAGAGATACTAGGTGGAGAACAGGTGGCAGGAATGTTTTGGGGTATATGTGGTGAGGACAGGGGGTAGAAGTTTTCAATGAAACTGTCCACTAGTAGGTTGGCTATTTCCACTGGTTGAGTATATGTGGTACCATTCACTACCAGTTCAGTGCTAATCTGGGCCTTTTCTTTAAGGTTTCGGATATAGCTAAAGAATGCCTTATGGTTATCCTTAGCTAGGGATGGTATACAGAATTGCTTGTTCAAACTGAGAAGGGTGTTCCTTCTTGCTCTTAAACAGCAATTTCTTCCTTTTATTATATAACCTGTTTATAGCAGATGGCCACCAGGAAGGCTGTTTTTTTCTTGAGGATCTCGCTTTGGTCCTATCAGGAATGGCTGAGTCAATACAATGGTATAGATGTTTATACAATGCACTGGTGTATATCCCAATATAGTGTCCTTGCCGTCAGTGGTGACAGGAGCTTTGAAGCTATTAATGCCTTCTCGTAAGAGGCTATATTGGCTTTGGAGAAGTATTTTAGCCTAATGTCTGCTGGGGGAGGGGGGCCGATGCTATTGTTACTTTGAAAATGACTGATTTATGATCAGACTTCACCAGGGAGGGCCACACACTTGTTGTGATGCACTGTTCTTCCATGTTGATGAGTACCAAGTCTAGAATGTTTGGGCCCCTTGTGGGGGTGCCAACTATCTGCTCCAAGGCATTTGAGTAAACAAAGTCCAAGACCTTTGGGCGAGTGTGCTTGTACACATGTAATTTACCCACTCTATGGACGGGTAATTAAAGTAATACCCTGGTAATTAAAGTGACCTATAACCAGGGTGTTTGCTTATATTTTGAGTGACTCAAGTAGATCCAGGTAGCCAGTGTGGATATCATGGTTCATAGAGGGGGAGCTACAGCTGACGATAAATTGGAGATGGGTCTTTACTATAGTTATCTGGACATGGAGTAACTCTAGGGAAATCATTCTGCTTAACCAGTCTGGAGGTGTATTTACAATGTTCATGGGATGAACAACCTACTACAAACCTATGAACCTATAAATCAAATGCTCAGCAGTGGAGAAGGTGGTGGCAGCCAAGAAGGAGAGGGTGCTTTTTCTATCCTAGACAGCAATGAAAAGCACAGCTTAGGGGTCTGAACTTGTGCTCCCTTATCAAGTATTTTTCAGCCTTGTGCCAAGTAACCACAAAGCAATCCTTTGACTGGTGCTCCTTTCTCTGGCTCTTTCCCTGCTCAATGACAATAGAGCTACGAAAACATGAAGCTTCAAATGACATCAGTTGTGAGAGGCAAATGAGAAACACTGATACATACCAAGGTTCTCACTGTCATGTGACAGTCCAACATAAAACTGAAGAAGGTGGTTTTTCTTTGACATCTGTTAAGTGTTTACTAGGTTTAGGTCTGGACCTCACTTGTGGCACCATAATAACAAGTACTTAGGAGACCTAGAAAGGCATAAAGATATGAAAGAAACTGCTCTAATAGTGGGTACAGCCCTCTCTTACACAAGGCACATGAAAGCTGGCATTAGTCACAGAAGTATGGCTTCAATGGAAGCTGGTACTGACAACTGTGGCACTGAGAAAATTAACTGTGGGGGGAAAAATCCAACTAACTAGACACTCTAGAAGTCTTTCTTTAGTTTCTTTCTTAGCAAACACTTGACAGTGATGCAGACAATCATGAAAGAAGGATAAGAGAAATCTTAATATAGTGTCAGCCTGCTGGGTTGCAGGATCAGTCAGGTACTACAGGATGTACGTCACTCTGAGCTCACTAATAGCCTGTCCTACAGAAGATGCACTTTCTCTGAAAATGTCTAAAAATCTAAGTCAAAACATAGAATCTCACACACACACTGGATGTTAGCAGACTTTCAATAAAAGTAGCCCACAAGTTCATCAGATATTACATTCTACAAAAGCTTATGTATCTTCTGAAATGCTCCATAATTAAGGTAGTAACATCTGTGAACTTGGGTTTTTTTCAGACTGAAGGGTAGTGGAGCTAGCTATTCAGCTTAAAGGCAAAACATTAGTTTTTTTTTTTTTTTTTTTTTAAAGGCCCCATTAAAAAGAATAGGCTTTTGCACAGACCCTATTTCTTCAACATTTTGATAGCAAAGCAAATTACACAATGGCAGCTTATAAGCTTCATTAACTGAAGTAAAATAATTACTGGGTTTTAATAGTTACTTTGATATGAATTATTTAATTTATTAGTGTTTAAGTAGCTGTACTGAATGCCGTCCACACTTCACAGTAATGCGAAACCACAGTCAAATTTCAAGTGGTAGTAAAAGAGTACCTACACCAATATGGATCATTTACTACTATACACTTTCTTAGAAAGAGTGTTGGCATGTGTTGTTTCAGAACCGGGATTTTGTGCCTAAATATTTAGCCTTTAGTCCTTATGATATTTAAAGATTACCAACTTACGTAAGAATCGAAAGGAATAAAAAGAAAAGACTTTAAGAAGGGTGTCAGCTCTCATTGAAGGTCAAAACCCAAAGACAAACACAGAAAAGAATAGCAAGGGTTAATTCCTGAAGCAGCAGGCATCATAAGGAAAATATCTACAGGAATGCAGATGTAGAAAATGAAAGGTGACACTTTCTTTTAAGCATCACCCCCCCCCCCCCCCCAAAAAAAAAAAAAAAAAAATCAATGAGTAACTGCAGAGAACAGTCTGAACATTAACCCTTACATGTTCACAATCAGTCAAGCAAATCGGCAATTGATGCATCTAACAAGTACTTTTCAAGCCAAACGTCTAGGGCATTCCTAGGCTCACTGCTAAAGCAAAAGAAAAAGTACCTTATTTCTATGTGGACTCAATTTGTCAAATGGACTCGGGCATTTCCCACTGTCCAAACTTGAACTAAACCAGAAGCCATTGTCAGTTGGCTTCCACTGCCCACGCAAACGAGATGTTGTGTCAAAACAACTGAAAGAAAGAAAGAAAGAAAAAAAAAAAACAGAAGATATTCTAAAGACCAGCACAATGATGACAGGGCCCATAAATGCAGTTCTGCACATAAATATTATTTTCCCCCAAAGAACTGGAGCTACACATACTATCTGTTACAGGAATATATGTTTAGACAGAGGTGGGAAGCACAAAATATGTAAAAACAAAGCAACACTTTTCTTCACAAAAATATTGTAAAGCTGCAAATGTGTTAACTGTTTACAGATGAACCCACATGCCCTACAGCAGTCAACATTTTTTCACAGATTTTTATGAATTAACTGTGAAATACAATAAATAGCAAAAATAAATATACGGGGAAAATTTTCTTCCTCCAGCAGGCCCCCAGCACTGCCTGAGTTAGTATCAATGACGCACACTTCCTTATATAATAGCCTATAATTTCCTAGACTGCATGCCCCCCTTTGAGCTACAGACACGCACGTGCACGCACGCGCACACACAGACACACACACACACACATATGCATACACAGCCCTTGGCACAGTGCCAGGACTGGCCCTCATCAGTTAGCCGATTCCATTCACAGAGAGGGGTCCAAGCTGAAGAGGAAGAAATGAAAAAATATACAGACAGCTACTATATCAAGATGCTGCCGCTGTTCCAAACAAAAGAAACTCTTACTCAAAATAAACCTTCATGCAGCATGCACCAAATGGACCTTTGTGATGTTTTCACAGAAGAAATCATAATCTTGTGTACAAGAAATCTCATCTGTTCTGTGGCAGGCTTTGTTAAATTAGCATCATAATCTTACTTCAATTTAAAAATATATACATGTACACATGCATGCTCTATCCTCCGCTCCCCTGAAAGATTCAGCTGTTTTCAGAGCCTTTGTGGGAAGAAGATGATTCACAACAAAATGGAGGTATATTTTTTATGCTGTTTATTTTGTTTGAATGCAAATTTTAAAAGGGTACTTACAGTACAAGTCTATGCAGCAGATTCCCTGTGGCTGATTCGGAAATAAAAAAAAAGAGAAAAAAAAAGAAAAAGAAAGAAAGAGAAAAACAGAGAGAAAAGGGACAGAGAGAAAGATAGAAAAAGAAAAGGGAGAGAGAGATTGTTATGAAGAGCCCTCTCAGCAGTGGATGGGCGGCCCCGCAATCTGTGCCATCCCCCTCCTGGGACCTGCAGCAATACTTTCTCAAAACGGGCACTTCCCTGCCAATCATGCACCGTACAGTTACATTAAACAAAAGACCTGGGGGATGCCTGCTTATTTCTACCCACAATGCCTAGCAGGGGGCAGGCAAGAAACCAGTTGCGACCGGTTTGTAAGCTCAGGACATGAAACTATCTATTTTCATTTATTTATTTATTTTTGAGTCATTTGTGGTTAAGAAGTAAATCCCTCAAACCAGGCCCCTCCAACAACACATACACATGCCATCACCACCAAGCACAGTACAGCAATGTACTAAGTCTGTTCCCATTCATGAGTCTGTAGTACTATTATTTTTTTTTTTTTTTTTAAACTTTCCAACTGCTAACTTTTATCTACCTGATTTCTGAGGACAACCTCTATATATGTATTTTACTTTTTTGTTGACTGGGTTAATCGCACTAAGCCTGTGGCCTATTTTCATGGCAGACCAGAGCTCTTACTTATACTGAGTATGGGTGAGTTTCCCTACTTTTTTAACAAATGCCATGAGATCTTTTACACCTAACTGAACTACCACCAAATACACACAGAGGATATCATAGTTTAACATCGGATCCAAAAGACAGCACCTCTAGAATGTAGCACCACATGACGTTGCAACACAATGTCAGCATTCAAACATAAATTTAAAACACGTGGTGAAGGAACAGAACCCACAGCCATCTGATCTTTCCAACAACAGACCTGAATGCATTACCTTCTTAGCCACTGATGCTGTTACAGCTCCAAAAGGAACAAAATTAACTAACTTCACAACATAAGGGCACTATGGAAGTGATTTTTATACATACCACAAAAGCGAACTTTAAAAAGGAGAGAACAACCAAAGAAAAACAAAACTTCAGAATTACTGCCCAGTAGTGATTGGCTAAGCTAATAACACAAAAAGGTTGGTCCTATATCAGAGATCAGTGCTGACAATACTTAAGCTTACATAAAATCTCATCAGTTCAGCCAAAATCTGTTACCATATACAACTACTTTACTAATGAAGAGTGCAACGAATGGGCCCAGCTCACCTAAAACTGACTTGGATATAATAGATAACTGAAGGAAGAAAGAAAGAATAAATAAATGAATGAATGAAAGAACACACAAAACTTTGCTAGTTATAGCTACCACTATAAAGATTAGCGGTCTGCCTCCAGACCTCCACTTGTGCTACCTAGAAAGCTTTTATACTAGAAATTCAGCATTCTAATGAAAAAACGACTGTTTTGACACTGACCCTCAAGTGTGATCACAAAGCAGTGCAGCACTTGAATGGAAATCACAGTTGGTATAAAAAACATTTCTGCAGAAGATGCAAACTTCTCCACCCTCATATGGGTGGCTGCAAATCCTACGTTATTTACATGTAGCACAACACTTTTTTCCAATATTCTTTTCGATTTTATGTAAACAACAAGCAATTTAAAAAGCCGTACATCATTTCAGCCCTATGCATTTGCATCTTGCCTGTCAGACTGTTTGCCAGCTGTTTGAGGGTGAAGGCTGGTATAATGGTTAAGGTGTTTACCTCGCAGACAAAAGATACAATAGTTGTTTCTCACCTTTGAGAGGGAAACTGGCTAGGATGAAAATGGCCCACAAGAGCAGTTTACCTAGTACTTACATATTAACCTATATTCCAACTGCTGCTCACTGTAAATTGTTTGTATCTGATTTTCTCAGCTTTGTAGCCCAACTGAAAAAGGTCCTGTACCAGACCACTCACCTGGTTAACAAATATAATAAATAAGAAAATAAAAAATACCAACTTGGGGATTAATGCATCAGAGAGAAATAATAAATTGCCAGGATACCACAATTTCAATTTTCTCAAGCAACACGCAGTTTTTACAAATTAGAGATTTGACATAAGAGTACCACTCAGCATTGTGTCGTACATAAGCCTTACACCCAAGAAATTTTACCTCACCCCAACCACTGATGAAGGCAGACATTGGGTATTTTGTTTGCAATGTCATATGACAACCTGGTAATATGCATTCAAGTATACACTGTGCACACATACACACTGTGCAGGTGTTCATGCACAAGTAAAATTACACACCACACACACACACACACACACACACACACACACACACACACACACCAATATAGAATTGTTTCTGTAAATTCTCCCCATCCATCCATAAAATATAAGGCACAGCTGTGTCAACTCACAGATGCACAAAACATACTTGCAGAGGGAGCAGTTTTCTGGGATAAGAGTCACTAAAATAAACAAAACATCTTGTTACATGTGCAGAAAGATATCCACATATACACACAAGTGTGTGTATGAAATTAGTAATGCACAAAATTAGTAATGATACATGAAGTTTGACGACTTGTGAAATGAAGCTTCACTTTTGGTTGACTTGTATGCAGGAACAAGGAGGATGGCATCATGGTTAAGGTGTTTACCTTGCAGACATAAGGTGCAGGGTTTGATTCTCACATGGGGTAATTGTCTAGGCTTAAAATGGCCCACAAGGGCAGTTAGCCTAGTATGAACCTATGAACACATTTTGCTTATTTGGCGGATTGCCCTTTACTGGCTGTTGTGACACCACGGATTTAGTATACTTAACTAACGTAACGTAACTGAGTGGGGAAAGTCCATAACGAAAATTGTGTACGCACGCATGTGTATGTTTTTGACTGAAATCACAAAATTCAAGGCCGTTTTGGTTGCATCTGAGATTGTGGACCACTGCAGTGTGTGTGTGTGTGTGTGTGTGTGTGTGTGTGTGTGTGTGTGTGTGTGTGCGTGTGTGTGTGGTGAGTGTAAAACCTTCAAAACTACAAAAATATACATATACTATCAAATGGTACATTCAATTCTGCCCCAAAATAAAGACTTCAGAATTTCTTCCCAAACAATAAAATAAAAATATGCTATCATTCTTTAATGGACAGTCTTCCTGCAGTATCTATTTTACATTCTGTCTAGAAATATGACTGAGGTTTTGTTATTATTAGGATACAATGATCAAGATGTTCTTCAAAAATATAAGCACATTTTCTTGATTAAATAATCCCACAGAACAGCTCTCAGCAGATAAATAGGTAATTGTACAAAAATAGAAGTTATGTACTTACCATAATGATAAGTATGTGTTGTCTTATTTTCTTCTGGTTCAACGTATAGGTAGTCAGATCCAACCTTAGATTTGCAAAAGCTGTTGAGGTTGCCATTGTTCTGGTAGAATAAGCCTTATGTTTTGATTGTTCTGGTAGAATAAGCCTTAGGTTTTGATTGTAAGGACAGACATTTTGACTTATAAACAAATGAAATGTAGTCTCCTAGCCATTTGGGTTACTTTACACACTCCTTGTCCACAATTTGTCTTGGAAAAGGATATAAACAATTGGTCTGATCTTCTGAAACCCTCAGTATGATGTAGATAGAACCTAAGTTACCTATGGACATCTAAGGTATGTAGGGGTATATTCTCCTTTGTTAGTAAATTTGGAAAAATACTGGCAAATAAATCTGTAGGTTCAACTTAAGATTCCGAAGCTACCTGGGTGAAAGGAGGGTTTGTCCTCAATAACACTCTGTTCTTATGAAAAGTAAAAAATGGGGGGGGGGGGTTGCAAGAAAGTCCATGTAATTTCAACACATTTTTTGCTGATGTAATGGCAAGAAAGAGGGTAAAGGTACACTTCCATGAAAGAAACCTTGGGTCTGATGAAGCTGCAAACTCAAAGTGTTTGGGATTGAAGTAACCAAGCAGCAACAGGATCACGGACTGGGGGTCTCAATAAGAATGCTCCTCTGAGGAAAGCCTTGGTCACCTTAAGAAAAGCAATGGAGGCACTGTTATGTCCTATGTGAAAATTTGAAATGACGGCTATTTGGACTTTGTAGAGTAGCTACAGCCTGTCCTAAATAGTTCAGAAAGAAACTCGTAAAATCTCAGGTAAAGGGGCTGTAAAAGGGTCTAACCCTATTGAAGAGGCCCATAAAGAAAAACATTTCCATTTATTTTTGTAAATCTTCGTGGTCAAGTCCCTTTGAGAGGAAGAGATTATATGGACTACCGGAGCAGAATGCCTGGCATCTCTGGCAATTGTTAAAACTGGAAAAAACATGAGGTGAGTTTTAGGGCCTGGAGATCTGGTACAGGTAACCGAAGGCTGACACAGGTGATCTAGGATGAAACCCAGAACTCATGGTGAGTGCAGAAGATGAGGCCAAAGAAAGAGGAATCATATCTGCCAAAGCCAAAAAGGGGCAATATGCATTACTTTAGTGTTATACTCCATGGCTTTCTGGATAAAACATGGTGATGAGGGGAACTGGAAGAAAAGTGCAAAGGAGATTTGGGGGACAAAAATGGACTACAGCACGTCTCAAGTAACTTCTGCATCTGTTGTTGAGATATGAAGCAAAGAAGTCACAGCAAGGTTGGTCCCAGCAATTAAAAATCTACATTGCCACTGTTCTGTTAAGTGCCCACTCGTGAGGAAACAGAATAGTTCAGCTCAATTTGTCTGCCAGAATATTGCACATCCCAGGTATGTGCATTGCTACTAAAAAGCAGCTCAAAGACGTCACCCACTGCCAAACTCTCACAGAGTACGAGCATGTTCCAACTTTGCTGATGCACCAAAACACCTACATGTTGTCCAAGTGGATGGCAATCACATCCTTAGGTAGGACATCCTGAAAGGCCTGCAACATTAAGAGGACTGAGCTCAACTCCAAGACACTTATGTGAAATTTGGCCTCTTCACACCCCTGAACTGTCTTCCCTTCGAAATGCTCCCCCGACCTAGAAGGGAGGAATCAGTAGTCACTGCGACTTTGGGAGTAGGGGGGACAGAAGGGTCTGGCCTGAACAACTGTCTGGGATGTAATCCACCACTATATATGACCCTGCAAAAACCTGTGCCATGTGAATCCTGTTGTGAAGAGGTTAAAGTTTTTCTGACCACTGTACACTGTAATACTCTCTCATGATATCTGGCCAGACTAACAGAGGAGGCCATTAATCCTGAGAGTTCCAGAATGAGTCATATTTGAGGTAGAAGGTGTTTTAGCACTTGGCTACAGACCCGGTAGAAGGTGTTTTAGCACTTGGAGGGCTACAGACCCGATGTGTGTCATACTAGGGGAAGTCATACTATCTGTTGTATGGTGCTTATGTGGCACCCTATGAATTCTATGCTCAGACAGGGAATAGCTTGCTTTTGTTGAAGTTGACCGATATTCTCAATTCATTTGCAAGGGTTAAAATTACTGACTAGTGCTGAAATAATAGACTCTGAGGCAGTGCCCTGAAATGATGGGGACTGGCTTCCAGCTAGAAATGGAGGAACCTCCTGGATATCTTCGGATCTTAATATGATGGTAGGTATCCTAGACAGTGATAAAGCACATCCAGTCATCCTTCCTCAAGGTTCCCTATTAGATGAATGAACGCTTAAAATGTCGAGTACGATATGTTCGACAGCTTTTAAGTGAACGTTCATCTAAGCAAAACTTGTATGTCAAAACAAGGAGTTTCAAAAAGTTATAGTTGGCCAGCCATAAGAAAGCCAACGGCTGACGTCAGAACCTTCACCTTGTCTAGCTGTTCTTACAGTCCTCCACTGTGGTGCGATCTCGGAGTTCGTATATTTAAGAAAGGGGGTGTGGGGGCACAGCCCCCTCGTTGGGGGATGTGGGGGGGAGCCCCCCCACTTTATTTTGTTTGTTGATTTTTTTTTTTCATTTTTTTTTGGGGGGGGGGGGTTAATGGTGTATTGTACATTTTTGCCATCAGCCGTTGGCTTCCTGACGGCTGGCCAACTATAACTTTTCGAAACGCCTTGTTTCGACATTATGGGATTTTGCTTAGATGAACTTTCACTTAAAATGTCAAGTACGACATGCTCGATAAATTTTAAGTGTTTGTTCATCTAAAATAGACCCTTCCTCACAAGGGGGTAGAATGGACTGTACCGTGACTATCCAGAATTGTATCAATTTTACATATTGATTTAGATTGCTAAGATCTAATACTGGTGAGGTCCCCTGTCTTTTTTGGAACTAAAAAGAACCTGGAACAGACTCATGATCCTAGTTGGTCAGGGGACCAGTTGGATGACTTGTGTAGTAACCCTGAAACCCCTGTTGCTGCAAATTCCAACTGATTGGGTGGAGTATCGAGAGAATCTTTGGTCTTGCTGTTGGGGACTCCAAAAAGGGTACTGTATAATCTCTGGCAAAGATCCTTAGAACCCAAGAATCTTGAGTTATTGCTTGCCAGACTAGAGGGTGCAAGGAGAAGTGTCCCCCAACTGCCTCCAGAGTGCAGCAGTTGGGTAAATATTCAGGAACACTGATAAGGTTTCTCTGTGAACAGCCCAAGGAAACTTTGTTTTTGCGGACCATCTCTACCTTGTTGGTGATGTTCAATGGAGTTGCTCACTCCTCTTCCTCAGGGAGACCAGTCCCCAGGAGTGTCCTGGTGAATACCTTGGGATTTCTTGAACCTCATTTTTCTTTCTTCTCTTTGATTCCTGGAAAAGGATCTCTGAGGAGTAGAAAAATGGATCCCTACAGCAGACAATATCTTACAGTCCTGTTCACTCCTAGTTAAGAGTTTTCTTTACTTTTGGTCCAAATAAGGTGGAGCCATAACAGGGGGCATTTATGATGGACATCTTAAAGCTGTTCACAAAACTGCAAAGCTGCATCCAGACATGAAGTTGCATGGTAATTTCTGTGCCAGGTGCCCATGCTGTACCATCTGGTACATTAGACAGTTTCATGGCCACATTCAAAGATGACTGTAGGACACAGTTTTGGGTATCCACTGTTTTCTGGATGTCCGTAGTAAGCTACCCAACAGGGACTTTGAAAGCTCCTTGATCAAGTCCCTTTGGAAGCATGTCAAGTGTGCTAGATAGTTCAGCACTTGAAGTGCAAATGTCAATTAAATGAATGCCCATTCCCCAGTCAGTTAAATGCTCCTGACATGGACAGAGGAATTTTCTTCTTTTTTTGTAGCTGCTGCTACCACCATGGCATCTACTGTGGGACCCTTAGCCCAATGTTTTATATCTTTGAGGGCAACTACAATTTTATCCAGCTTTTTACATGATAGGGTCTGCCACATCAGTTTCTTCCAAGCCTACTGGGTGACAAAATCAAACAAGTTGTCAAAAACTGAGACCAACCAGAAAAGTCTCATCTCCCCTGTTTTAGCAATTCCAGAATATCTCCAAAGGATAGGTTTTTGGGGTTGGGGGGAACCTTACTCAGTGAAAGACTTAAGAAAGGAGTCAGTATAACCACCTTTGTGTGCAGTCATTGCAGTAAATTACTAATAACCATGGAGAAAGTACAGTTGTGTACACTTACCATAAATGTAGATGTTAGAGTGTATTTACTGTTGCAGTCATTACATCTGGGTTATCTGCTTGCAGGTAGCCCTCAGTCGGCCTGATTAATAAAGTCTTGGGTCCTGTATTGGTTGCTGTCCCTTCTTCCATGACGTCAGGTTGTCAGGGGTATAAAACATGCAGCCGACGCCGTCTTTCTTGTACGAAGCAGAAGCAGTTTGCAAGTGCCGGTCGGCAGACTCCTGAAATTTTCGTTTTCGAGTTTCAGAACCGAAGTCTTCAACTAAAGCCAAGTACCTAAACACGAAGAACATCCACACGCTGTCCATGTCAAGTGTGTGTTCCAACTATTTATTAGAAAAACAAGTTAAGTGTTTTCATCCCCTCAAGAACTTCATCAGAACCTGATGCCATAAAAAATCACATGACTTATATACAACTTAAAACATACATCGCCCAATCACATTGCATCCTCATGTCAGTTCCTTAACTTAAGTCACTATCTGAAACAAAATAAGCATAACCAATATGACAACCAATATGACAAAACATAATAAAAACCTAATAAACAAAATCTTCCTACATTATTTGTAACCAATCATACATAAATATACCCACATTTCAACATGTGCCTATTGTACAAAAATTCTGTTTAAAATGTTATTTAAAATGCATATACTCTCTTAAAATGAGCAAAATTAGCGCAAAAAAATATTAGTTTAGCAGCTCTCATTTTAAATACAGGATTAATCGTGACATATTCATTTTAAACCTAGTTTGTGCATTGCATCTAATCTAAACTGCCAGAGAAGTTCCTTGTAACATAAATTCTAAGGAACTGGGCCATTCTAAAAACTGATGAGTTGTTCCAGCACATAGGAGAAACACCCACACTTACATACAAGGTTGACAAGGGCATTGAATAAGTGTTAGAAAGGGATCCCAAACCCCATAAATTTGAAACAACCAAATGTGGTAGATGTAGTTACTGCAACCACATATTTAACAAAGGGGAAATTGTTCTGAACAACAGTTTTAACAACAAAGTTACTTTTTCAAGAGGAGACTGCAACACAAGTGGGAAACTTTCTAAAAGAACTTATGAACACCTATATGACATGCAAGGAAATGCAATAAAAACAATGCATTGTACAAACACACCTGTGTATGTGAGGGCCATAAGAAGTTTTAGTAGTAGTTCCACTAGAAGCTAGAGGGGAACTTGGGAAATGAAAACAGAATACAAGGAACTTCTATGGCAATTTAGATTAGATGAAGTCCTTGAGGGGACAAAAGCACTTAACTTTTTGTTGTTTTTCTAATAAATATTTGGAACACACTCTTGACCTGGACAGCGTATGGTTCTTCATGGTTAAGGGAGTCAATATGCTTCAGCTTGCAAGTCCTCCTCTAGGGAATGTGTCTCGATGCTTCTAAAGGAGA
Organism: Protopterus annectens; assembly: GCF_019279795.1. NCBI lineage: Eukaryota > Metazoa > Chordata > Ceratodontiformes > Protopteridae > Protopterus > Protopterus annectens. Next base: position 260,904,066 of record NC_056741.1, on the reverse strand, counting down.
CGACTTGGAGTCAGATGTGGAGCTCAAACTCTGAGTGGTCTCGAAGCTAATTGGATCTGTCTGTCTCTGTCGACCAGAATGAGAGGAAGAAGGTACAGGCTCCAGTGGGAGTCAGGATAGATTCTAACTCTGCACACACCAGTCTTCTTGGTTCAGTCAAGACCCTGCCTACAGCCTAGAAAGCGGACTCAGCCAATGCAGCCGATTAAGAACTACCCATTAAAGCAAAATTGGTAGCTTTCTCAACTACAGAGGTGGATGGCTCTGAGTAGGACCTCGAAACTGAGCTATCCAGGGCTGAATCTCTAGGTAGTAAGGATGACTCTGAAAACTTCATTCAATTCCCCCATCAGGGCAATAACTTTGATGCTCCAGTTCTGAGATATTGAGAAAGTGAGGGAAGAAGTTCAAGTCAAAGTCTCCAGGGCTATCAGACCGGATGCTGGTACGGGGAGGGATCTCATATGCGTTGGTTCTAAAAAGTGAGATGGTGTCGGAAAGTACAGTTGTGTACACTTACCATAAATGTAGATGTTTGAGTGTATTCACTGTTGCAGTCATCAAACTAGGGTTATCTGCCTGCAAGTAGCCCTCAGTCGGCCCGAATACCAGAGTCTTAGCATTTTTGCGTTGGATGCCGTCACTTCTTCCCTGACATCAGGTCGTCAGGGGTATAGAAACAGGCAGCCGACGCCATTACATCAGTGTTTCTTGCCCCAAATGTCAGAAGCCCCGAAACAGGGAGCTAGGACATTATGTGAAAAACACTACCAGTAAAAAGTAAATACCAATACCAGTACGGATAGCCATAGAGAGGAGAGACAGAGAAAACCAGGGGGCTGAAGGGAGGGAAACCAGGACTGCAACAGTGAATACACTCGAACATCTACATTTATGGTAAGTGTGCACAACTGTACTATGTTCTTCGTGTTTCACTGTTGCAGTCATCAAACTTAGGTTGATTCCCAAAGCTGAGGAAGGATGGAGGCAGTCAAGAAGAGTTAGAGCTGGCTAGTAGGACTTGCAAGACTGCTGTAGCAAAACCTGCCCTGGATTTGGAAAAGATAGGTAGGTGGTAATGCTTGGTGAAGGCGTGTACAGAACTCTAGGCAGCAGCTTCCGGGATGTCCCTGGTAGGGACTCCCCTGAGAAATGCTGTAGAGGTAGATACAGCCCTAGTGGAATGTGTTCTGACCCCTTGAGGGTTTGGTTTTCCATGGTGCCTGTAGCAGAAATGGATGCAGTGTGCTATCCATTTGGAAATGGTTTGTTTTGAAATGGCCTTGCCCTCTGCCCCTGATGCAAAGCTGAATAGCAACTGTTCAGCTTTTCTGAAAGGCTTAGTCCTATCAAGGTAGAATCTGAGCTGTCTGTGCACGCCCAAAGAGTGCAGGATCCTTTCCCCTTTATTTTGAGGATTAGGGAAGAAGGTTGGCAAATGGATGGATTGGTTGAGAGCCACAATGGACACCACTTTAGGCATAAAGGAGGGGTTAGTCCTGAGGGAAACCCTTTCAGCATAGAAAATGAAGGGTTCCACAGCCATCAGTGCTTGTAACTCAAGACACTCTTCTAGCTGAAGTGATGGCTAGAAGCAAGGCTGTTTTCCAAGAGTGGAATTTTAACTCTGCTGAAGCAGCAGGTTCAAAAGGGGGAAGTGTAAGCTTTTCCAATACAAAGTTAAGGTCCCAAGCAGGGGTGGGTGCTGTCCTTGGTGGCCTTAAGTTGTTTGCCCCTCTCAGGAACTGTTTGATGAGAGGGTGAGAGAATAGAGGTGGCTCAGTATTGTAATGAGCCGAGATGGCAGAGGCATGGATCTTAATGGAGGAGAAGGATAGGCCTCTGTGGAGTAGTTCTGCTAGGTAATCCATGATTAGAGGTAAGGATGGCAGAGCTGTGTCCTTTCCTTTAGACTGAATCCAAGAACAATACCTCCTCCACTTATCAGCATAGGATTTCCTTGTACTGGGCCTTCTGGCTTCAAGGATGACATCCAGCACCTGTCTGCATATGGTTGCTGGTGGAGTATTCAAGGAATAAGCCAGGCTGCAAGATTTAGGGTTTGCAATTGTAGATGCAAAATCTGTCCCTCCTTCTGAGAGCAATGTTGGGATCTGGTGTAGGTGCCAGGGTGGCACCGGTCAGGCTGCGCAGGAGTGGGTACCAGTGCTGGCGTGGCCAGTCCAGGGTTGGCCTGTCTTGTTTTATCTTGAGTAATGCTCTTGAGAGAAGGGGCAGAGGGGGAAAGGCATAGATTGAGATGTTTTCCCATTGAAAGGATAGGGCATCCACTTTCCAGGCCATGCTTTGAGGGTTCCTGGTGTAGAATTTGCTTAGCTGGTGGTTGTAGGGGGAGACAAAGAGATCCACCTCTGGGGTCCCCCATTTCTGAATCAGAAGGTTGAAGGTACTGGGCTCCAATTTCCACTTGTGTGGGTCTAGCAGATTCCTGCTTAAGTCATCTGCCAGTGAGTTTTGTTTGCCTGGCAGGAATTGAGCTTGTAGGTGGACTTGGATGTCCACGGCCATGTTCCACAGGGCCATGGCTAACCTGCAGAGTGGGTAAGAATGGGTTCCCCCCTGCTTGTTGATGTACCACATAACTGGGGTGTTTTCTGTTTTTATCAGCAGTTGTCCTGAAAGAGTAAGGATCTGAAAGCTGTCAGGGCATTCTGTACAGCTAGTATCTCTTTTTGGTTGATGTGCAGATGAATATGACTTGGGCTCCAGTAGCCCTGAATACATTTGCCAGCCATGTGAGCCCCCCATGCATAGTCTGATGCATCTGTGGTCAGGGTCTGGGTGGCGTGGGGTTGAGTACAAGGCAGTCCCTTGTTGTGGTTGCATGTTTCTGCCCACCAAAGGAACTCCGTCCTTAGGCAAGGTATGATATTCCAGGTCCTGGGAATGTTGGCACCAAAGACTTGAGTACCACTGAAGTTTCCACATATGCAGTCTTGCATATGGAATTAGTAATATACATGAGGCCATGAACCCTAGGGCTTGCAGTATTTTTCTTGCAGATAGCTGGGTTCTGGTGGCCATTTGTTTGAAGTAATCTGTCGGATAGACCTGTTTTTCTGAAGTGAGGAATGCCATCTGGGAAGTGGTGTCCAAGCTTGCTCCCAGGAATACAATCTTTTGACTTGATGGTGTACCCCAATGAAGTGAGAAGACATTTTACAATGGCCAGGTGCTGAAAGCAGCAATTCCTGACTGTCCGCCTGAATCAGGTGGTCGTCCAAGTAGGGGTAAATTTGAATATTTCTCTGCCTGCAGTATGCAATGGCTGGGGCCAGGCATTTTGTGAATACCCTGGGCACAGTAGATAAGCCAAAGGGAAGTGCAGAGAACTGACAGTGCATAGACCCTGCCCTGAAATGTAGATAACTTCCTGCATGACTCCCTTATGGGGATGTGTAGATAGGCTTCCTTTAAGTCTAGAGAGTGACTAACCAGGCATCCTTGGCTAACATAGGGAGAAGCTGTTGCAGGGTAAGAATCTTGAATTTTGATACCACCAGAAAGGTGTTGAGAACTGAAAGATCCAGGACTGGGCGCCAAGAGCCCTCTTATCTGGGTACCACGAAGAGTCTGGAGTAGAATCCTTGACACCTTTGTTCTACTGGAACAGGTTGAATAGCTCTGATACTGAGCAGGGAAAGTACTTGATTTTGAGCCTCTGCCCACTGGTTTGGAGGAAGGTCTGGAAACCCGCTTGGGGTTGGCAGTGAATGGAAATAAAACTTGTACCCCCGGGATACAATGTTGAGGACCTATCGGTCTTGAGTGATGGACATCCAGTTTTTTGCATGAAGGGCAAGTTTTTCTCCTAGGGGCACAAGCAATTAGGCAGGGCTGGGAAGTAGAGTGAAGAAGTCATTGTGAACTTTTGGCTTACCACTCCCTGCTTTAGGGGTGGGGGCACTCCATTGCTTAGATCTCTGCATACCCTGAGACTGTAGTCTGGGTGGTCTGTTTCCCCTGAGTCATGTTTGGGAAGGCCTGGAGGGGGCTGGAATGGACCAGTGTTTTGAAGGGCAATGCCTACTGAATCTAGGGGGTTGCACTTGTGGGAATTCTTTAACAGTCTGCATAGATTTAGCTTTTTCTTCCATCTTTTTAAGAACCTCTTCTGCTTTGGTGCCAAACAAACAGTCCTTATTCAAATCAGCGTCTAGTAATTTAGATTTGACATGATCTGGCAATGTCTGCTTCTTCAGCCAAGCATGTCTTCTCAGTACAGAGCCAGTGACTACTGCCCTACAAGATGCTTCTAGGCCATCACAGCCACATTGCAAAGTATGCTTACTGACCTGGTTTGCAGAGTGTATAAGCTCCTGCAATTCTTTATTTTCTGCACAATCTGGAAAAAAGTTACCACTTTTTGTTTAATAAGTTCCATAACATGTTGCTGGTATTTCAGCATTTGAAACTGGCAATTCAATGCCCTGACAGCAAGGGTTGCAGAGGTATATACCTTCTTATCCCATCTCTCCAAAGCACTGGAATCTCTGTCTGAAGGGGTGGTATTCTTGGCTGTAGTAGCCTTAATACCTTTATGCCCCTAAGAAATGATCTCTGGGTCAGCAGTAAGATTCTTGAAAAGAAACTTGTGAGTATCAGGTACTTTGTAGTACCTTTCTTGTGTACTAGGGGGGCAGGAGGTAAAGTGTCAGGAATAAGACTGGATTCCATGATTCCATGAAAACACCATCCACAACATCCAGGATAGGGGGTATAGCTAAAGGCCTGTGCTGAGGCAACTCTAAAAAATTTTCTGAGTCGCTTTTTGGACTGAGGATATTCTTGGCATTCCCAATGGAAATGAATCTTTGCACCAAAAGAAAAATCCTCTGGAAGGGAGGCAGAGGGAATGGATTCCTCTGCATCCAAATCCTCAGGCTGATAAGAGCATGTCTTCATAATCAGAAAGGTCAGAGTCATCGGACTCCTGGTCTGTAGAACCTGAAGGGGACTGGATTCTTTGTCTCTTTGCAGGGGAAGGCTGACTTCCCCTAATCAGTGTAATAATGTCTTCAGCCATTCAAAGCATTTGTTTTGTGGCATGGTTGCCTAAGCATGCGCTTTGGTCGTCTGTTATCTAGGCGTAGTGCATACTCTGGGCCTAAGAAACTCTGGAGTTTTGGTTAGAAATGAAGTCGTCGGTTTGTTTCGAACATCGGTAGAGCGAAAAACTGCCTCAAAAGCCGGTGCCTGCACAGCGGCTCTGGACCCATCCAAGGTAGAGTTATCCGCTAGTTCCATAGCCGAAGAAGAGGCCTGCAAATCCATAGAAGCAGGCATTAGGGGCTGCAAAGGCACCTCACTGAGTACCGGCAGACTGGTGACTAGCTTAACGGAAGCATCGTCGGCAGTTTTGGACGTATGCGGTCTGTCTCTGTCTTTATCCTTACTTTTTTTGGAAAATCGGCAGTCGTATGGCTTACCAAAGCCATTTCAGAATACGGAGATCGACAGTGAAAGAATTTAGTGACAAAGAGCCCGATGACGAATGGTTCAGGTGTTAAACAAGGCACAAAACCAACAGTGTGGGACATCGTGGTCTGGGCCTAAACAGGCGACGCAGTAAGAATGAAAATCTCTGTGAGATATTTGCTTTCCACAGGCAAGACAATTGTTAACTTTTTCCGACATCGGTTAGAACAAGAAAAAAAGGATCCCCAACGGGGTACTTAGCTTTAGAAGACTTCAGGATTGTTCAACTCGAAAACGAAAAAATTCAGGTAGTGGCCGACCGGCACTTGCGAACTGCTTCTGCCTCGGGCTCCTCCTCGGCAAGAAAGACTGATGTAAATGGCATTGGCTGGCTGTTTTTATACCCGACATCAGGGAAGAAGCGATAGCATCCAATGCACAAATACTAAGACTCTGGTATTCGGGCCGACAGAGCTACCTGCAGGCAGAAAACCCTAGTGTGATGACTGCAACAGTGAAACATGAAGAACATCTGGCATGGCAAGTGTTGAAGACCTGATCCCAGTCCTCTCCTTGGGGATGGAGCTGGGAGGACTCCCAGCTGAATCTATGAACTGAAAAACTTTCTCTTCCAAAGGTTGGCATCCAGTTCATTAAGGATTCTAGTGGACAGACAAAACCTCGAAGAAGAAGCTATTGATGAAGGTCACAATAGGAGCTGCTGAGACCAAGGCTAATCAGCCCTGGAGAAAAGGAAGTTTTCAGGGAGGAAGTTCAGATCCCGGATGCTGTAGGATCCAACTGCCTTGATATCTTAAGTGCTAGACCCAAAACAGCAGACAGATCTGGACACCTTTTCTTTTTGTCAGCTTGTTATGGTCTTTTTCTGTTTTTTTTTTTCACTGAGGTTTGTTTCCATCTGTCTTTCTCTCTCTCTTCACCCTTCCTTTTCAACGGAAGGACAGTTAGAGCATGCCTTCAGATCAAAAGACATTTTGGACCCTGTCTGAGGGGGAAGGAGCCCTTTCAGAATGAGTTTCTCTTTCCTTCCCTGGACAGCCCTTTTGCTCAAGGCGGCACAAATACTACAAGTGTCCTGCAAGTGGGAAGGCCCTAAGAAGTACACAGAGAGAGAGTGTGGGTCTTGGCGTGGTATCTTATGCCCACAGGAGGAGCACTTTTTAAAGCCTGTAGACTTCTCAGACATCCGAAAAAGAAAAAAAAATTATATTACAAAAAAAAATTTATATTACAAAAAAAGATTAATATCTATACTAAAACAGAACAATAAGTATGCTATATATGTGCATATCCATCTCCAACTCTAAATCTGAAGATAACACACTATAAACAGCATAAAAACTAGAAAAATCTATGCTAATACTATAAACCAGCCTAATTACCTATGATTAACATGAATACTAAACCTTATTTCTAAAAAAATTCTATTTATTGATCTAAAGGGAGATGCAAAGTTTTTGCTTACCAGGAAACAGGATTGAGCTCTCTGTCAACACGTCTGGCTAGGCAGGCAGCAAATAAGATCTTAGATAACGCAGCCAGGAGAGGGGGATTGTGGGTAGGTGAGTAGTCAGAGCTCTCAGATCCAATACTATGGTATAAGGTGCCGAGATTGGATCTGACCAGATCTGACTACCCACACATTGAATCAAAAGAAAACAGTAAACACTGGATCATTTTCTTCCCTCTCATTAGTCTGAGTAATGCCTTTACTGGGCACGCATGCATATTCCCAACAAAGCAAACACATATTTAGCTCTCTAGATTTTCTAGCTGCCTTGGTGATGGAGTCAGCTGCCAAACTTCACAAGCACAGACCATACTGACAACTAGTAAGTTTTCTTTGCCCTTCCACACAGATGTACTTACAGACAAGTCTAAAAAGTGATTTTTATCATCAGTATATGTAGTGCAGATTACCTGCCTACTGATGGAAGGGCCAGCTACTCATGCTATTCCCACCCAGCTAATGAAGACAAGCATAAGTTGGCACATCTCACTTGAGAGAGAGAGTTATGGGATATTTTTCATTGACTTGTAAACTGGTGGAGGCCAGGGTTAGCTGCGGGCAGTGTGTAACACTGGACATGGTCGCATGCTCGCAACAATGAGACGGTACATGTACCACAGCATACATGGTGCCATGTCAGAAATCACTGCCATGGCCTGTGAGGTACAATTACACAGTAGGATAATGCAAAAAACTAAGCCTCTCCTTTCTAAAGCATGACAGCATTCAAAACACACTACCAGTCTTTGTCTCGAGTGAAATTAATAGGCACTAGGCAATAAACTGTCATGTTAAGGACTAAGGGGTGGGTAGGGAGAAGTCTAAAAAGTCTTACTGTGTACACACAAATAATGTTTTTAAAATGATCTGTTATGGGAGGGGCAGTGAGGCCCCATACTTCTGAATAATAATCTGCAAACCTATGAGTCTAAACATTCACTTATCCGCTTCATAAAAACACCATCACCTTAATAGCTTTTTTTTTTTTTTTTACCTGAAAGGTTAAATAAGGTAAGACAATTATAGCAATAATAAATAGTTGTTGTGTCTTTCGGCTTATCACGGTTAGGGGTCACCACGGCGGAAAGTACAGTTTTGTACCTACCATAAATGTAGATGTCCGAGTGCTCATACAGCTGCAGTCATTATAGATGGGTTATCCAGCAGTCAGGCGGGTCCTCGGTCGGCCGAATTCCAAAGTCTAGGTCCGGCATTGGTTGTCGTCGCTTCTTCCCTGACGTCAGTGCGGCAGGGGTATAAAAGAGGCAGCCAACGCCATTTTCTTCAGTTTTTCTTGCCCCAGATGTCAGGTGCCCCCAGAAGGAAGGCAAAACATAAAGTTATGCAAACATGCAATATAGAATAATCAAAAAACAGTAGTTGCAAGCAAATACACCATAAGAGAATACCCCAAATAGGTTGTATGATAAGGTGTTTGTCATAAGGCCTGTCCTAAGAGGGGATGGAGGGGGGGGGGGTAACCTGGACTGCAACTGTATGAGCACTCGAACATCTACATTTATGGTAGGTACAAAACTGTACTATGTTCATCGTGCATACAGTTGCAGTCATTACAGATGGGAAGAATCCCAAAGCTAAGTAAGGGTGGCAGGCACTAAGTGGAACTAGGAGGAGCGAGGATGCCCTGCAAGACTGCTGTGGCAAAACCCACGCTAGATTTACAGTATAGTGGAAGGTGATAGTGCTTGGAGAAAGTGTGCACTGAACTCCAAGTGGCTGCTTCCAAAATGTCCTTGGTAGGGACCCCCTGAGGAAAGCTGCAGAGGTAGCTGTGGCCCTGGTGGAGTGGGATCTGATGCATGCAGGCACAGTTTTTCCATGAAATGAGTAACAAAAGCGTATGCAGTGGGCTAGCCATTTTGAAATTGTCTGTTTGGAAATAGCCTTTCCTTGAGCACCTGTAGCATAGGTCACAAACAGTTGCTCCGATTTCCTGAATGGCTTTGTCCTGTCCAAATAATAACAAAGTTGTCTGTGAATGTCCAAGGAATGTAGTAGTCTTTCCCCTTTGTTTTGTGGATTTGGATAAAAGGTAGGTAAAGTGGATAGCATGATTCAAAGCTACACTGGATACTACCTTTGGCATAAAGGTAGGGTTGGTTCGTAAGGAAACTGTCCTGATGGAAAATGATGAATGGTTGCACAGCCATGAGGGCCTGTAGCTCCGAAACCCTGCGTGCTGAGGTGATAGCCAGAAGAAAGGCTGTTTTCCATGACAAGTATTGTAGTTCTGTTGAAGAAGCTGGCTCAAAGGGAGGAAGGGTCAGCTTTTCCAATACGAAGTTGAGGTCCCAAGCAGGGACTGGTGGTTTCCTTGGGGGTTTTATATTTTTTGCCCCTCTGAGGAACTGCCTTAAGAGAGGATGTGAGAATAAAGGAGGATCTGTGTTGTATTGTGCAGAAATGGCTGAAGCGTGGATCTTGATGGAGGAGAAGGAAAGTCCACTGTTTAACATCTCAGCTAGGTACTGTAAAATTTGAGGTATATTTATTACCCAAGGATTCTGGCCCTTTTCTTGATTCCAGGTACAAAATTGTTTCCATTTGGCGGAGTAGGCTTTTCTAGTAGAAGGTCTTCTGGCCTCCAAGATGACATCCTGCACCTCCTTGGAGAGGAGAGTCTGTTGGGAAATCAAGGAATTCTCCATGCAGCTAGATTTAGGGTTTTGAGCTGGCTGTGAAGGGTTTTGTAGTTGTGCTGGGACAACAGAAGAGGGACTAGAGGTAGGATCCATGGTGGGGAATGTGTCAGGCTATTCAGGAGCGGATACCAGTGTTGTCTTGGCCAGTCTGGAGCAATGAGAATCATTTGCGGCCTCTCTGCTCTGGCTTTTAATAGAACCTTGGGCAGCAGAGGAAGAGGCGGGAAGGCATCAACTTTCAAAGCTGTCCAATTGAAAGAAGTGCGTCCACTTTCCAGGCCTGTGGATGATAGGTCCTTGAACAAAATTTTTTCAACTGGTAATTTCTGTGGGTAGCAAAGAGATCTATGTCTGGCTGTCCCCATGCCTGAGTTATCTTTGTGAAAACTTGAGGATGCAACTTCCATTCGTTTGGATCTGTCATACTTCTGCTTAGGTTGTCTGCCAGTGTGTTTTCCTTCCCTGGCAGGAATTGTGCCTGTAGTTGAATTTGCAATTCCAGTGCTGTGTTCCATAGGGTCATGGCTTGCCTGCACAGGGGGTATGAATGAGTTCCCCCCCCGTTTATGTACCACATCATTGTGGTGTTGTCTGTCCTTATCAATAGCTGGCCTGGATGCAGTAGGTCTTTGAAGGTCATAATAGCATTTTGCATGGTTAGCATTTCCTTTTGGTTGATGTGTAGGTGCTTCTCTTTTTGGGACCATTTTCCCTGAATGCACTGATCTGTCTTGTGTGCTCCCCTGGCGTTGTCTGAGGCATCTGTTGTGATGATTTGAGTTGCTTGAGGTACACAGAAAGGGAGACCTGTGTTTCTTTGGCATGCTTGAGCCCACCACAAAAATTCCTTTTGAAGGCATGGAATGAGTGGTATAATTGTTTCCAAGCTGTGGCTGTGTTGAGACCATAAGTTTTTTAGGTACCATTGAAGTTTCCTCATATGCAGCTTTGCACATGGGATTAGTAGGATGCAAGATGCCATGAATCCCAGAGCCTGCAGGACTTTCCTTGCAGTTAGCCTGGTGAAAGTTGCCATTTTGCTGAAGTATTGAGACAGTTGTCCTTGTTTGTCTGGCGTGAGGTAAGCCATCTGGGTACCCAGGAAAATTATTTGTTGAGAGGGTATTAGTTTTGATTTCTTTTTGTTGACTGTGTATCCCAGGAAGTTCAACAGTTTTATTACAAATGCCAGGTGCTGCAGTAGTATGTCCTTGCTGTCCGCTTGGATCAGGCAGTTGTCCAGATATGGGTAGATTTGTATTCCTTGTAGTCTGCAGAAGGTGATTACTGCTGCCAGGCATTTCGTAAACACTCTGGGCGCAGTAGATAAGCCAAAGGGCAATGCAGAGAATTGGTAATGGGTTGAACCTGCAAGAAATCTGAGGTATCTTCTGCAATCTTGTCTGATAGGAACATGCAGGTATGCCTCCTTGAGGTCCAATGTTACCAGCCAAGACTCCTTGCCCAGCATGGGAAGAAGCTGCTGTAATGTGAGCATCTTGAATTTTGGCACCTGTAGATATGTGTTTAGGATGGATAGGTCTAAGATAGGTCTCCAATATTTGTCTTTCCTTGGTACCAGGAATAGTCTAGAATAAAACCCTTGACCTTGTTCTTTTGCAGGTACCTCTTGAATCGCTTTCATGTCCATGAGAGCTGAAATTTGTTTTTGTGCCTCTGCCCTTTGATTTTATGGCAGGTTTGGCATGCCTCTCATTTTTGGAAGGGTGTGAAAGTGGAACTTGTAGCCTCTGTCTATAATGTCCAGAATCCACTTGTCTTTTGTAATAATATGCCATTTTTTTGAGAATAATGCCAGTTTTCCGCTCAAAGGTGCTGCCATTAAAGCTTTGCTTGGCAAGTGTAGGGGGAAGTCATTGTGTCCGTTTTCTAAATGACTGTAATCTATCTTCTCCACCTCTTGGGGTTGGTGCTTGCCACTGTCTGGCTCTGAAAGATCCTTGAGGTTGCCCTCTACCCCTTGGGCATCTGTATCTGTCCCTTTGAGGTCTGTCCGTGGCTGGAAAGGACCACTTTTTGAAGGCCAGTTTCTGCTGAAACGTGGAGGTTGTACCTGCAGGAAATCTTTCACTGTTTGCATTGATTTCGCTTTTTCCTCCATTTTCTTTAGTACCTCCTCAGCTTTAACACCAAACAATACAAATTGAAGTGGTGCATCTAATAATTTAGCTTTGACATGATCTGGTAAGGTTTGCTCTTTGAGCCAAGCATGCCTACGTATAACAGACCCCGTAACAGCAGCTCTACATGAGGCCTCTAAAGCATCAAAACCACACTGCAAGGTAGGTTTACCCACTTGCTCTGCACCATGCAACAAATCCTGCAACTCTTTTAAATCTGGTTGTTCTGGTTGTGTCATTTTGCTTTTCAACTGAGATAACAAAAACTGTTGATACTTTAACATATGGAATTGACAGTTTAATGCCCTCATGGTTAAAGTGGCCGAGGTATACACCTTTTCCCCCACCTTTCTAAAGCTCTGGAATCTCTCTCTGAAGGTAATGGGTTTTTAGCAGTAGAGGCCTTAATTCCCTTGGGACCCTGTGAAATAGTTTCTGAGTCAGCAGTATGGCTTTTATATAGGAACTGGTGAGAATCAAAAACCCGGTAATACCTGTCTGGTTTAACAGGAGCTGGAGGTAAAGAATCTGGATTAAGGCTGGCTTCTGTGTACACATCATCCAATATATCTAAAACAGGAGGGATAACCAGGGGCCTATGCTGGGCGAGCAGAAGAAATTCCCTGAGCCTTTTCTTGGAATCCGAGTAATCTTGGCCTTCCCAGTGTTCCCTCAATGTATGCAGGGTTTCCCCAAAAGAGTAGTCCTGGGGGGGGGGGGGGAGACCGAGGGAATAGACTCCTCTGCATCAGAGTCTTCGAAAGGTGAATAGGTGTAATCCTGGTCCTCAGAGTGTTCTGAGGTAATAGAAGCTTGATGTGAGGAAGGGTAGTCTTCCTCTAATCTGGGTCTTTTGTCAGAGGGGGGGTTGAGAACCCCTGATAAGAGTAATCAAATCATCAGCCATTTTAAGCATCTGCTTTTTAGGCATGGGGCCTTGAGAGGAGGTCTGAGGACCCTGTTTTTTGGTTTTCATGGCTGCTTTAGATTTAGTGAAAGCTTTAATGGAGGAGGAGGAAGGCCTGAAGACACCTTGAGAAATGGCAGGCTTGTCTAAATTCTGAGTTTCCCCGCCAAGAGTGGCATCGGTATCTGCAGTAGGAATGGGGACCGAGGAGCCTGCGACCTCAGGTACTGAAGACACCGGTAATGTAGTGTCATCGGTACTCAGGGGCTGCGTATGCACCTCGCTGAGAACCGGAGAACCGGTAGACGGCCTAAGCGTGGTCTCAGTAGTCAGTGCGGACCTCGGATGTCGGTCCTTATCTTTGCGTCTTTTGCTCAAAACTGGAGTCGGAGTATCCGACGACATGACATAATTACATTTTTTGCCAAAATAATGAAGGGCGAACTCCGCCCGGTGCTTAATAGTGCGCTTGTTGAATCTAGCACAAAAACGGCAGGCCGAGATGTCGTGGTCTGGGCCTAAGCAAGGTATACAGAAAGAGTGGAAATCCTTATGCGGTATTTGCTTCTCACAAGAAATGCAATTATTAACTTTGTCTGACATCGGTCTGAGGCAAGAAAAGTTTCCCCAACGGGGTACTTAGCTTTCAAGAAGACTTCGGCTGAAATACTTTCGTAAATCTCAGGAGCTGGCCGACCGGCACATGCGAACTGCTTCTGCTTCGGGCACCGCGCGGCAAGAAAGACTGGAGAAAATGTCGTTGGCTGCCTCTTTTATACCCCTGCCGCACTGACGTCAGGGAAGAAGCGACGAAAACCGACGCCGGACCTAGACTTTGGAATTCGGCCGACCGAGGACCAACCTGACGGCTGGATAACCCATCTGTAATGACTGCAGCTGTATGCACAATGAACATCTCTGGTCCACTAATGTTTGATTTTGGATTTTTACGTGCCGAGTTACCAGCCCTGACGCACAACCTTCAATGAAGGCACGCCCATTCACGCATGTCTCCACACAGAAGATGCTCTAGCTGAGAATCGAACGGGACAACGGCTTGCTGTGAGGCGACAATGCTACCGCAGCACCACTACCGCGGGTATAGCAATAATAATAGTAATAATAATAATAGTAACAAAAATAATGAAGATACCAATACTACCACTTAAAATAATAACAACAATGTTTTTGTTTGTCTTTCGGATTTTTCCCGGTAAGGGGTCGCCACAGCGGAATTCCAGTCCGCTAAGAATTGGCAGTAGATTTTTACAAAATGCCGAGGTGCCAGCTCGACGCCCAACCCTCAACGAAGTTACGCCCATTTACACACGCATGTCTTTCGAAACGCTACCCAACCATGGGGAGGACATGCAGACTCCACACAGAAGGCATTCCCAAGCCAAGCTGAGAATCGAACGGGAGAACCTCTTGCTGTGAGGTAACAACGATAATATAAAATCATAAAGGAACATACCAACTAATACTCTACCACATGGCACAAAATATCTTTCTGGTAGAAATATATTTCTTCCAGACTGCTGTGAAGATTAAAGACAAATTATTCTAAGGTAAAATGATTTTTGGAAAAAATGAAGTATAACAATAACAATTAAAGGATATCAGTTCAAGGACTAAGGCTATATGCAAGTATGCAAAAAAATGAAGGTGTTAATTTGAGGCAGACTACTGGGTTGAAAATCTCACTAACCTACATCACATTCTATACAGTGTACAATAAAGTCAAAGTAAATTTTGTCATTTAGAACTGGGAGCTTGGCATAATGGTTAAGGTGTTTACCTTTCAGACACAAAGCGCATGGTTTGATTCTCAAATGGGGCAATTGGACAGGCTTACAAATGGCCCACAAGGGCAGTCAGCCTAGTATTAATCTATGAACTACAGCCATTTAGCCTAAACGAAATTTCAAGCATCAGCTCAATTCTTGAGATTACAAAGGAAAGTGAAACAACACAACACATACAACACTACTCCCAATACATGCAAGAAAAAGAAGAGCCATTTACCAACACTTGTATACGAAAAGAATACCCTCCCCAGAGTTAAATTAACTATACTAAAATAATACAAAACACACTATATATTGAACAATGCCTAAATTATTTGTCTAATACTGCACTTGAGTGGATTAAATAAGACGGACTATGGATATAATAACAAATATTGCACTTACTTGGAATATATGTAAGTATATATTACACAAATAAATAAAAACTGACTTGTGTGTCTAGACCCCTGTGATGAGTGCACGAGTTCAGAAGTCTAATGAATATAGGGTAGAAACTGTTACTGAATCTTGCAGTCCTGCAGCAGATGCTGCAATATCTACTGTCTAATGCCAGATGTTTAAATCATCCATGTGCAGGATGCGTGGTGTCCTGTATTATTTTGTTTGCCTTTCGGGTGCATCTTTCAACTAAGGTTGTTGTACTGATCGAAGACTGGAACCGGTTACCTTCTCTGCAACCCTCAGCACTACTTGTTGCCTCTTCCTTTCTGTAACTGTGCGGCTTCCAAACCACACTATGAAGTTGCATGTGAGGATGCTCTCTACTTCACCTCTATGGAAGGTGGAGAGAATATGAGGAGGAAGCTTAGCAGCTGGTGCACTTTCCAGACCAGCTGGCTGGTGTTTCCTGACCACAAGAGATCCTCTGATGTGTACACCCAGGAATTTCAACCCTCTCCACACTCTCGCCATTGATCTTGAGCATTGGGTGGTTTGTTCTGCTTTTCCAGAAGTTAATGACAATCTCTTTGGTCTTGCTTACATTCAGGTCAAGGTTGTTCCCCTCACACCAACTGATCAGAGAGATGCCACCTCCTCTATGTATGCCCTTTCATACTCCTTAGAGATGAGCCCCACAACTGTGATGTCATCAGCAAACTTGATGATATGGTTGGACTTGTGCTTAGCATAGTAATCATGGGTCAAGATGGTGAATAACAGTGGGCTGAGAACACATATCTGCAGAACCCTGGTGTTAATCGTTGATTCACTTTGATGTGTTCTTACCCAAACACCCCCTCTGTGGTCTGTCAATCAGGAAGTCCAGGATCCAGTTACAGAGTTGTTTACCAGTTCCTAACTGTGCCGTTTTTTTCTATCAGCTGCATTGGTACCACCGTATTAAATGCAGAGCTGAAGTCTATGAACAGCATCCTCACATAGTTGTCTTTGCTTTCTAAATGCTCAAGGGAGATGTGTAGTGCTACTGTTATGGCATCAGCTGTGGACCGGTTAGCTGTGTATGCAAACTGCAGAGGGTCAAATTTAGGAGGTAGGCATGATGAAAGACGCTTTTTGATCAGCCTCTCGAAACATTTCATGACAGTGGATGTCAGAGCAACTGGTCTGTAGTTAGGGCTGGAGGGAGTGGTTTCCTTAGGTAGTGGGATGATGTTAGTTTCCTTGTTGCATGAGGGTACTTTCGCCATGGCAAGAAAGATGTTAAACATTTCCTTAAGCACTATAAGCACAATAAGAATAGAACATGGTTACATTTGGAAAGGAGTACCTTAGATGGACAGGTCAAAATAGAAACTACTTTAAGCTAGATGCTAAGTGACGCACGGGTGGAGGAGTTAATGAAATCGCACAAAAGTTCCTTAAAGGAAAGAACATCATTTGGAAAACTATCTAAAATATGATCAATGCAGACTACCAGTGCTTGAGTTATTTAAGATGTGAATGGAGCTTACAGACACTCCACCTGGTCAGCAGAACTACAGAAAGTAACTACTACAGGAAGTAACTGCATAAGAACACTGAAGACTAGCTAAACAGGACAAAGAACAAGTTAATAATAAACAGGAATACAAAATGTGAAGTTGTAGTTTACACTGCACTGGAACATTACGATAAATTTTAAAATTAGAATACAATATGTTCAGTCTGTATAAAAAAACAGCATGGGCCAGCTGCCCCACGTGCAAGGTGTTAGGGGTATGTGATTAGCACAGTGTAATAGGGATTTTAGTTTCCTTTAACAAATAATGCTAATCATTTAAACAAACGAGTTTGTGTCTCCTTGACTGCTGCAAGGATCTATGCTACAATCTAACAAAGCTCGGTTACATTTAGCAAGAGTTACTATGTAGCTTATGTAGCTACATAACAGCTCCATGCATAGGCTGAAGATCCTCAGTGACCGTCACGGTTTCTTGGACTGAAGTAAACAAGGACATATTACATACTCTATAAAGGCCTTTTTTTTTTTTTTTTTTTTTTTGGAAGACAACTTAGGAGATTTAACTGTGGGGGTTGGGGGAGGGATGAGAGGTTTTGGATAACTCTAGAGTATGTCAGGTATAGGCCCTGGGCAAAACCTAACTGGGGACTACTGCCATCAAGACAGCAAAAATAGAGTCACATGTTACATGTGAAGCAGTACACCTACAAAATATGTCAGAACATGGGTAAGAGACCTGTACAAACAGGCTCCACCTATCTACAGAATAAATCCCTCCTTCATACAGGACAGAAAGGAAGATGACATTTTCTATAACCATACAGTATTTCAGGCTATGGATCCTGGCTACAGAAAGGTACACTAAAACAGGAGCAGGGAAAAAAAAAACGAATCCAAACCCATATCCTAAAATAGTACCACTGAGATTAGTGGAATTTTATAAAAATTCTCAGACTCCTCAAAGGTTAGCAACAGTAGCATCCTTTCAGTAATTATTATAACACACACTTTAGAGTCGAGGAAAGGAGAACTAAGGTAATTCTTTAGACAAAGAAACCTCTTTGGGGTCAGACAGGCGTGAAGTCATAACCAGTAAGATACCAAAAGGCTTTCTGTACCTATGAGCTCGACTCAGAAGTAGGCTTAGCACCAAGAGTCCAACTCCAAAGCACGGCACAGACAGAAAGACTTCCCACTGCCAAGTCACTAAATGTTGAACAGGAGAATAAAGACAGGTAGCAACAGTCAAGGCACCAAATTCAGGTTCAAGGAGACAGCTGACCTTGGAATGGAGTTCAAAGCCTATGAGGTAATGCCAAGAAACAGACTAAGATACGGCCACAATTAACACCAAAGCCAGAACTGGGCTAGTGAGAGGATCTAACTGTAAAACAGTTAATTACACTCAGAACAAAATATAGGCAAGCCCACTGCAAGTCATGCACAGAAGAACCCCAACAACTGCAAACTTAATAAGGCTAAGTATAGGATGCAAGAAAAGCCAGATGAGAAAGAACCTCTGCTCCAAGAATGACAAGTATAGTCCAAGAACCAGACTGAAATGACTGCAAATGGCACTCGAGCCCAAAAGGGGTCTTACACATTCAGGAAGTTAACAGTTATATACAAAACACAGACATAAACATAAGCATAATTCTCAAACAATGAAACATGTAATCCAAAGACAACAGTCATTTGGACAACTGTCTACATCTGGTAAAACTCCTAAAGGTTTACAGTTTAAAATCAGACCTATGACAGCATTGTCTCATAGGAATATAACTAGTAGTATGAACATTATGAAAAAAAAAAGTCGGTCTGTAAAACATAGAAAGAGGGGTCCAAACGGAAGAAAATGTCAGGAGGAAGAGAAAACCAGGTAACAAAACACAGAAAAAGTAACCTTAAAGTCAAGGACTAAAAGGTCAGAAATGATCAAGAAAATAAAAGGAGGGGAAAAAATGAACAACATATTTACAAAAGAGCAAAACAATATCTCTTAACAAAGGATAGCCAGAGAGAACTAGAAGATGCTGCTGCACTTACACATGCCAAGAGAAATCTGGTGAGAGGTCCTTCCATTCAGACAATTGTGGCAGAAGGACAGGAGTTAGCCTGGATAAGTTTTAGTTATCAAAATCCTGCCAGCCTGAAGTCCTAGTCGTAGGAGGAAAATGGAACGTTGGCTGTAGACATTCATATTATGCGGTTACTAGTCACTATCTGAATTTGAGCATGAAGGCTAAACCAGGTTACACTACTTATATTGAAATATTCTCCATAACCAAAAATACAGTCTAAACCCTTCAGCAGCATGAATGACACATTTTCCAATGGTACTTTAAATATATACTGGGGAATTTTAAACTCTAGATATAAATAGATATAAAACCTTCCAAGTTTCAGGAAATGGAGGCCAAAACTACAGTTATACAGGATTCAGCCCTCCAAAGTTGGTTCCAAAGGAAAGGAAACCATCAGCATCCCAATCTTAAGAATGCCTAACTCCTTTGCAAAAAGTCAGCTGTGTTGCAAGTAACTGCTGGTCAGAACAGTACAGAATCTCTAACCTGTCGAGAGAGCAAACTAGTTGCCTACTGGCTAGAAGCATTTTCAGATGCACAAAACAGGTATGCTCCAATACAAAATGAATGGTCAGAAATAATGTATTTACATGAGAAATCCAATTAATATATCTATGTAAAGGCATAATATATGGCACTGTAGTTAGCATTGCTGCTTCACAACTCATAAGTTCTCCAGATCGGGTGCCTTCGGTGGTAAATTGACTACCTTTCCTGTGTCCACAGGAGTTTTTGAAAAGTGCTCAGGTTTCTACCCATATCCCAAAAACATGCCTTAGGTGAAAATTCCATTCCTCCAAATTACCCAGGTTTGTGTGTGTGGGTGCACGAGTTATTCATTCTGTAATGATTTGGTACTCTGTTCAGGATTAGCTCCTCTGCTTTACATCCACTGAGTGCCAAGACAGGCTCTAGTTCGCCCACAATGCTGAACTAGATTAAGTATGTTATCACAGAATGAATGAGCAAGTGAGTGTCTGCGATAAAAAAGTTTGAGTGGAAACAGACCATGAAACTTTGCAAAGCATTTTCATAAAGACTGCATAATTACAAAGATGCAACTTAATCTCGCAAATACGATATGAAAGTGAAACAAAAACCTTAAAGGGACTGCAGCAGCTATGCTGAGTACAGCATATTTCCTAACAGTTCGTTGTGCATCTCTGGTAAAAAAAACTAAAATTGTTTTGGGTAGTAAAGTAGCGTGCAAATACCTATGCTACAGGAGACGCACCTGGAAAGACCTGAACATGTGAATTTGATAAAGAAAAGTTTTCAGGATGAATATTCAGCGGAATATTTGGGGCAAAGGAAAACAGAAGTACTTGTATTAATTGCAAGAGGAGCTCCAATAGTGATAGAAGTGGGAAAAAAAAGATAATAATGGAAGATGCATAGTACTAAGGGGCTACTGGCTAGGGAGGAGCATTACAATGACATGCATTTACACCCTCCGTAAAACTGCTACAATGGAGCTTAAGAAAATTCTGGGAGAAACAATCAGCTTTCAGCAAGGAATATCTCTTATAGTTTGCAACAGTGAAGACATGTCTGGAGAGCCTAGAAGGGAAAATAGAACAAGGAAGGGTAAATGTTTGAAGAAATTTATGAAAATATTTGACATGGGAGATGTGAATTCAGTACTAGAAGTTCGGAGTGAATTTACATATCACAGAGATACAAAAACTGGGCTCTGCTAGATAGATTTTATATCTTACAGGAACATGGGCATTTAACTGAAGATCTTTAAACGCACCCAATAACTCTTTCAGATAAACACCAGTAACAACTAAAATAAAAATGCAAGGTCATGAAATGAAAATGAGACACTGGCGCTTTCCCACCTAGCAGATGAAAAGAGAGGAATTTAAGGAATGGGTTGTGGAATTAATTCAGGAGCTACTAGATAACATAGATTTATCTTCTAAAAACACAGCTGAGGAGTGGAATAAAATTAAAGTAGAGTTTATAACTTGGTTGTAAATAAAAGAAAGGGAAATATGGCTAAACAGTAACAAGAATTATTTAGAGGAATTGACAAATGTTAAAGTATTGTAAAATAGGGGGGATCTCTCAGAACAAGAAAAGGAGCAACTGCAGAATGCTAAACCGAAAATAAGGGATTACCTCAACAATATGCATGAATTTAGAAAGACTGCTGTTAAGCGACTGCTTTTTTGATAATAATTCTAAACCACAAAATCTTCTAGCACAACATCTAAGGTAACAAAAAGTGGAAAGGCCAGTCACCAAACTTAGGGAGCCCATAACAAGGAAGACAACAAGAGACCCTGTCTGTAGAAGTATTATAAATATTTCGAAAATTTTATGAACATTTGTATAAAACAGAGAAATACGGAAATCAAGAAAAAGGTACAAATGGAAATGTTTATGGAAAAATTAAATATGCCAAAGTTAGAGGTAGATGAGGCTCAATTTTTGTACTTGTATTTTTTGTAACTGTACTTGGGAACTTTTCTCTGTGGGTCTCCGCTGAAAATGGCTCCTGTTTTTTTGCCCAGTCAGACAATACCTGGTTATCAAATGTAAATAAATAAATTACTAACAGTTAAGATAGGAATAAATGAGATAAAAATTGCTAAGTATAACCAATCTAAGTCCCCAGGAATAGATGGTATTCCTTTGGATGTTTGGAGGTTAGGAGAGGAAAAAACTGATAAAGATCTGGAAGGTTTTGTTTAACAGCATTTTAAGAGGAGGAGAAGTACCAGCATCCTGGAAGAAGGGTGTGATAACGGTAATACCTAAAGAGGGTAAAGATTAATCTGATCCAGCTTCATACAGGCCCATTTCAATACTAAACCATGGTTATAAAGTGTTTATGTCTATAATGGCTAAATGAATGGCACAAGTGATACCAAAATTGACAGATATGGATCAGTGTAGTTTTGTGGAGGGGAGGCAAACATCTGACAATATTAACAGAACCCTGATTATCCAGAGGGAAGCAGACAGTAAGAAAGTACCACAGAATGTCTTTGGCGAACAAAGTTTGCAGATGACTGCAAACTAGGAGCCATAATCAAAACTCCTAACGATGTGGACATCCTACAAAAAGGGCCTCACTGAGACAGATGCCTGGTGTCAAAGCCATGGCCTCAAGCTCAATGCCAAAAACTGCATGGTCATCCTTTTTGGTAAAAACTCTGTACCCATGAACTACCACATAAGCGGTAGTCTATTTAACACCGAAAGTGTGATAAGAGACCTTGGGACACAGGTGGACAGTAGTCTCTCCTTTGATAATGACATCGCCATAGTAGTCAGGAAATCCTTCTACATGGCACACCTCATCACAAAAGGCTTCTCATCCAGAAAAAAAGATGTCATTGTTCCCCTCTACTCATCACTCATCATAGAGTACAACGCCCCTTTTGGTATGTACCTCACAAGACATCTACGACAACAAGAAAGGCCGCAGAACTACCTCACAAAGAGGATTACCGGCCTCAAACAGATGCCCTACTCAGACAGTCTCTAAAAACTCCAGCTTTACTCTATCGTATATCACCTACTCAGAGGCGATCTCTGCCTAACATACAAAGCTATGTCAAACCACAGCTGATGGACATGGTCCACTTAAAGAAATCCCAATCCCTCCAAGCTACACAGTCTAGGGACCTAAACCTTGTCACCAAAATAAACAGAACATGCTGGAGGGATAGACTCTTGTCCCAGAGACTTCCCATACTCTGCAACAAACTACCTATCTATATTTGCTGTTGTTTGCTGCTGCTGTTTAACCAGGATAGTCCATTGGGCCCAAAGAACCCGTTTTCAATTCTATATCAAAGTTCCTCATTAATACTCTTCAAGAAAAATCTTGATGATTGGATGGGAGATAGGAAATTCACCCCGGGGTCACTTCTGTGGCTCTGTTCGAGACGGGCACAGGAAAGTAATTTTCTTGGGTGGTGAAAGTCAGGGTACCTTTTTGGCTAGGCTTATATAGGCCCTAGGGCCAATAGCCTAGTACCTACCTATGAACCTTTTTATTGGTGGATCGTGATGCAGAGAAAGCATTTGACAGAGTAGATTAGGACTTCATGAGCAGGGCAATGGAAGCATTTGCTTTCCCTGATACAATTATAAGGTTGATTAGAAGAACATATGAGGGATCAGCAGCACAAATTAAAGTGCGTGGGGTCCTCTCCAATAATTTTGCATGAGTAGAGCAACCAGGCAGGGTTGTCCTCTTTCCCCTTTGTTGTTTGCATTATATTTAGAACCACTAGCAAAGAAAATAAGGGACTCAGAAATTCAAGGATATAATTAGTATTATAGTCAGAAAAAGCTGGCCCTCTTTGCAGATGATATTATTTTACACAGCAAAACCAGAAAGGGACATTACAGTGTTATGGAACATTTTAAGACCGTTTCAAATCTTCTCAAGATGCAAAATTAATGAATCTACAACAAAGGCAACAGCGGTAAATTATGTGCCCACACACAAACTGGTCCACAACATCCATATTTATGGGGACGTGATAAAAAAGTATTTAGGAGTATGGATTAGAAATTACTCTGAGGTGGCAGCTAAGGATATGTAGGAAGAAACTAAACAGACGATAATACAAAAATTGAGAAAGTGGAAGTTTTGTTATATGGATATGAATACCAAGATAAAAGTCATTAAAATTTTTTAGTCCCTTTAGTCTTATACACAGGTCAGGCATACATTTATCAACCGGAGGAGAAGTTGAGGATAGCAATTAGAAAAGAGTTGAAGAATTTTATCTGGGAAGGGAAGACAGCAAGGGTCAAGTGGGATAAACTGATTCTATTAATAGAATAAGGTGGACTAGGATTACCTAATTTGAGGGGGTATTTTACAGCAACACAGTTAAGGCTCTTATACATAGCACAAACAGAAAACTATAACTGAAAGTGGAAAGGAATGATGCTGACACAGAGAGGAAGCTCAAGAAATAAGCAGAGATTGGGATTTTGGATACAGATACAGACTCTTAAGGAGAACAAGCAAAATCTTACAGAGTATTATATTCATAAAATAGCTAAGAACGAAACCAGCACGAGAATGGAGAAACAAAATTTTGCCGATAGGGATGACTGTGGTCAGGGATACAGATAATAAGCAAGAGGGGGGCTGGAATTTATTGGAGAAAACTGACAAAGGAACCAACGTTGTTTTTTGTTCTTCTTTCGGCTTTTCCCGGTTAGGGGTCACCACAGCAGAACTCCAGTCCGCTAATGATTGGCAGTAGATTTTTTTACAGGTGCCGATGTGCCAGCTTGACACCTAACCTTCAACAAAAGCACGCCCATTTTACACATGTCTTTCGAATGCTACTCGACCACGGGGAGGACATGCAGACTCCACACACAAGGCGCTCCAGACGAGAATCGAATGGGAGAACCTCTTGCTGTGAGGCAACAACTCTACCGCTAAACCACCATGGCTTACAAGTAAATAACTAGAATGGGAAGAGGCCAAGAATTTATTTGGACTGCAGGTTAGAAACTGCCTTCCCTGTCAAGGATTGAGAACAGAGTATAGGCAAAGAGAAAGAAATAGGGGGCTCATAAATGAAAGACCAGCACTGGTAGAGTTCTTAACATAATCTAAAACAGAAACTGCCATTAAAAAAGAAATCCGCAGTGGTGGTGCTGCGATAGCATTTTTGCCTCACAGCAAGACACTGTCCGGTTCGACTCTCAGCTAGAGTGGCTTCTGCGTGGAGACATGCGTGAATGGGCCTTCCGTCGTTAAAGGTTGCGCGTCAGGGCTGGTAACTCGGCACATAAAAATCCACTGCCAATCATTAGCGGACCGGAGTTCCGCTGTGGCAACCCCTAACCGGGAAAAGCCGAAAGACACAACAACTAAAGCATATAAAATATTGCATGATCATTGTAAGACTCAGAGGAGCTTAGCAAGGATTGGGAAGAGAGATTGGATAAATAATTCACGGAGACAATGGGCAGATATACTTGTATCTCCCAAATATGCAACAAATTCTAGAAGATTTAGGATCTAGAAGTGTTTACATAGATATTTTTTTATACCCCAAGTAGACTCCAAAGAATTTTTCCTCAGGTGGATAGCAAATGTTGGAGGTATAATGAGAAAGAAAGAGGTAGCTGGGAACATATTTTTTGGAAGTGTGATGAGCTGGCAAATTTTTGGGATTTGCTGCAGATCACTCTGTCAAATATGCTGGGTGAGCAGATTGGACTGACTGGGGAGATGATTTTTTTTGAGTTATGCTACAGAATCAGAATTGCCCAAACATATTAAAGCTTTCTTGGGTTTAATTATGGTAGCTGCCAAAAAAGCAATTACTAGAAAACGGAAATCAAAGTCTAGACCAACTTTACCAGAAGTAGTAAATATAGTAACGGAGATAAAATGATTGGAATTGGGATCTTTAGAAAAGGGAAGGAGAAAACTACATAGGAAAAAGTGGTAATCGTGGTAACAATATATGCACAGCAGGAACGACGTATAAGAGGTAGGATTAGAAAGAGCTATATAATGCTTAACTGACAATGACTGGATGGCTGGATGGTTTTTAAGTGATGTACCGTGTTTACAACTACAGTTGTTTCAATGGTGTGTGTAATGTAAACTGTTTGCAACTAAAGTGATATCATTTTGTATGTTTTTCATTTATATAAATACTGCCTTTGTCATATGTGTAAATTTAATAAAAATGTTCAGAAAAAAATGTTTTGGGTAGTATCACAGTTACCAATAACAAATGAAAAAGTGAAAGCATTTCAGAGATGCATCAACACCAACTTACAAATTACGATTAATTGATGGTCTCAGCAGAAATCATCAGTAAAGAAAGAAAAGAAATTCAGTCATTCTTTTTTCACAGGAGAAAGATGCCGTCTCCAGGGCTAATGATCAAAGCTGACAAAAAATGTACTTTTTTTTTTGATTACTAGGTTGTCCAAATGGATTACATTTAGCTTTCAATGCAAGATAACAGGTCATTGGGGGGGCTTGACAGAATTCTTGACTCATACCTTGGAAAAATAAAGTGCAACAAAAAATAAGCTAGACATCTTATGTACTAGCCAAGAAATGTAGGCTCAGAAAGAAATAGTAGTATAGAATTGTGTCATGCACAGTTTGGACAGTTAAAAAAAAATCAAATGTAAGAAATATTTGCACACCAGTACTACAGAACTGTTCCAATCTAGAATAGCTATACAGCTTAAGTATACGAATTATAATCAAACTGACAGATAAGTACAAGTGTGATTAATACATTCAAGTGTATATTCTCAAGACAGGGGATAACTGGTGCTGTCGCATCTGACAATCGTCCACAGTTCAAAAGTTAAGAATTTCCATGATTCATCCATGTACAGAAGTTCAAGCAAGTCACAACGCAATCATTTGTTTGTGATCAACAAGTAGAGGTGATGAAATATTCCATAATGTGAAGAATCATATGAGAAACAGGAAGACCTATAAAGATTGTTAATTGGCAGAAAACTGAAAAATAGATTACCCACTTAAATGACACTGTTGATGCCTAAAAATCAACATAATACAATAAAGGAAATGCTGGAAAAAGGAGCAGACTAACAAAAAAAAAATAAAAATACTAAGAAAACTTGCAAGATACAGACAGCAAGAAAGCAAAATCCATGGTAAAGTCTACAGTCTGAAACTGAAATGAAGAAGCCGAATCCAATGTCCCATGTTGTTCATGGAACATTGTACAGAAGAAAATGAAGGAAAGCTGCACAGAAGGAATTGTGATATTTACATAAAACAAAAAAGCTGCAGTTTTAAGACATGCAACTAGAACTGTTACAGTAAGTCCAGTCAAAAGAATATAGAGACTGTAAGAATGTGACAGTCAAGAGCTGGAGAGGGGGATTCCTGAAGCCAAGTATTCTACACATACAGATACTCAAAGGACATGCACCTCATTTATCCTCTACTCTCCCCTACCTCTCCTAATACAGCCAGCCAGTCAAGAAGGTACCCGGTACCCATATCTGTACATAATACCCATATCTGTACATAAGCTACCGGACTGTAACTAGAAAGGCTCCTTCTGATTGTTTTCGAACCATGTAAGAGTATATGACCACATCCACGTCTATTTAGCTAAAAAAGAAGAATCTTAAGGGCTACTCTTTCACAGTACAGATAGCTGTAAAGATGTTGTGACCATTGCTAAATCCATACTGTGAGCTTATTTGGAGACTATATTTGGTTAGGTGTTCAAAGAGCTGATCCATAAATCACTTTCCTAAATGCCTTTGTGGTTGGACAGAGGATGGATATCAGATGAAAGTTATGTGGGATATAGCTGATAAGATCTTAGAAATGGGAATTATGAGGGAGTGCTTGAACTGGGGATGAATACAGAGGTGGTAGAAAGGTTGAAAATATATGCCAAAGACTTGCACACTGATTTGGAGCATGCTTACAGGCAAGAGGGGGTAAGCTGTTTGGATCTGGGTTAAAATTTGTCTAATTTCTTAGATATCTTTTTGACAGACTTCACTGATATTTTCCTTAAACAAAACGGGGACGGTGGCCAGCCAGTACAGGAACAAGAGTTTGAACGTTTGGTAGCTCGAGTTGCTGCTTAGATGTATGTGGAGGAAATAGCGTAATTGAAGCATTGGAATATTAAGCTGTGATGCAACTAGAATGACAGGAAAGGTTAAACAAGACAGCCAAGGTTTACAAGAGAAATTATGAGCATTTTAAAGTCCTTAAATGTGTCCAAGTCTGTTATGTAGTTACTGAGGTAGTTAGTAATATTGTTCAAATATGCTATGTTCCTCATTACCCTCAAAAGTTGTTAGGAATGCAGAAGTGTGCAATCTAGTTTAAATGAGCAGATATGTCAAACTGGTCTTTTTAATTTCTAGTCTGCAATTACGTCAAAGAGCTAAGAAGGAGTGGTCAGCTTGAGCACTTTGTGTTGTTTCCCCAAAGTGACTAAACTCAATCTCCATCTCTTATGAGCTTTTTACAGTTTAATCCCATTTAAACATCTTTTAGTAACCAAGTGCCGGTTAAGGACTGACTTTAAATACATGTTAAAGATATCAAGTGTGCTCTGGATGGGTCTGCAGCTTGGTAAAGAGCAGACCTGTCCTTTCTATAGCAGGTATCACTTCAATAAGCCTTATACTGGAAGACTTTAAGGACGTAGGGATGACAACCTGAATGGGATGTTGGTTATGAAGAGATCAAATAAGGAGCGTCGACCTTAAGAAGGGCTTGGTCTGGTGGGGGTGATTATAAGCTATGTGAAGTTGTACGGAGAGAGGAAGGGAAAAGAGTTATCCCTTCTGACTGAAAGGATGTCTACACTGAAGGCCCTGTGATGATTACTTCCTTGTTAAGTGTTTCTCTCTCTTAAAACGCTGGTTACTGCACTTTCAAAGATGGTCTAGGTTTTCTAGGGAGAATAGAGGGGACACATGGACTGGTTCCATTAGAAGGTGCACAAGGCAGCATAAGGAAATAGTGCTCAGGATTCAGTTAGTCACATTCTGTAAAGAGGTGACTGACTGGCTTCAACAGATGTTGTAATTTCAGCTTTATTATTATTACCAACAGGATGGTTGCTCAGATATATATGGTAAACTTATGTTAATGAAGGCAGAGAGGACAGTGCCATATTTAAGCCAGATCACTGAAATAATCAGATTATAGGGTTGGTTTGATAGTTAACCACCACTCAGCACAATCAATTTTGTTCATCAGACTTTAGGCATTTATGTGAATAATTTAAGCTTTTGTTCACTATATTAATTGTGTGTTCAGGGATTGCCTGGGGGTATGGTGTTTAAAACTGAAGAATGAGGCTGTGTTGCAGAAGAGGAGCTACGAGTACCACGACTGAGAGTGCTACAGAGGGTGTGGACCGCAGGGGAGGGGAGGGATGGTGGACAGAAAATGCAGGACTGCTATTTTCTGTCCACCATCCCTCCCCTCCCCTCCGGTGTCATTTTGAGTGATCAGTATCGTTTCTTGCTTTTAATTGTGCATTTTGCTGTATTGTAAAACAAATTGCTCTTTCTCTCACTGTTACTGTTGTAAAACTGTCTTGAAAAAACCCTCAGCAAGGGATTTCAAGCTAATTGTTTGACTGGTTTGGAGTGGTATTACACTTGTTCATATGTATTTACTAGGGTGATGACCACTAGGGCCTTTTTAAGCCAAGCCATGCATCCCAAATCTCTGACAAGTTCTGTTGCCCTTTATAAGTGTATGGAGGAACTTGGGAGATGGACCACTTATGGGCTGCCTGCGTCCATTACAGACATGCGCACCAAACCAGGGATGAATGTCCTGCTCCCCATTCAACTGTCCAAGTTGCACTTGAACTGGGTTATGGAGGAACTTTGCCTCACACAGACAGGAAGCCTGCTCCAAACAAAGGATAGTCTCTAGGGTATATATATTTCTCTCCAACAGCTCCTATTTATATCACAGGAGTGGTTTTAAGTCTTTAAAATGGGTAATTCTGGTGCCGTTTGTTTTGCAGATATGCAGGAGGTCCATCAGAGTGGGGTCTGACAATGCCTTGTATGCCAGCCATATATCTTCCCTCAACAGCTTGTAGGGGGCAGAATACAAAGATAGGGCTTTGAGGAGATCTGCATATGACATGTTTCTTGTACCTTGTAATCTTTTTGTGAGGAACCCGTGTGGACTTTCCAATTGTTGGATGTGCCAGGTTAGATACATATCAAATGCAGCATTGTATTCAATGATAGGTATGATGAATGCTGAATACACTGGAACAATAACCATCTTGGGCCTAGATGCCATACCTTTGTTTATAAGTTGCACAGCATAGAATGATTTCCTCACTGCTGTAGACACTTGATGGTCAAAGGCTAGTTTACTGTATATATGTGTCCCCAAGTCCCTAACCACTGGGTTGACACCTAAGGGTGTGCTTGTTAATATGACAGTTACCAAGGGTGGATGATTTCTTGAAGGGATAATATTATGGATTTCTTGGCATTTAGTTTTAGTCTACGACTCTGACAAAAGTTATTTGTCTGTGTCAACAATCCCTGGAGATCATTAGTGTCGGTGGGGGATTCTATGACTGCTCCTAATTTGCAATCGTCTGCAATTTTGATTAGCCAGAGGCCCTGAACGTCTGAGAAGTAAATACCAAAAAGCAGCAGTCCCAGGACCGATCAGTGAAGGACTCCACTTAAGACTGGCCTCTCTATAGAGGTGGACTCTCCAATTCTAATTTCCTGGGTCCTGTCTACGAGCCAGCTGGCTATCTACCAGGTGACACAAGGGTTTATTCCTAACCTCATGAGTTTGTCCAGAATGCCCAAGTAGGGAGGAATCACCTGGGTTAGACAGAAGTCATCAACAAATCAAGCACAAGCCTCAGTACATCCAACACCACATCCAGACCCAAGCCAAAGATCAATATTAAAAAGACTACTTCCACAGTGCCACAACCTAGGCCCTCTGCTCCCAACCTCACCAGGCCTATCAGCAGGATCTACTCCAGTCTAGTGGAAGACCTCACAAAAATTGTGAGATCTAAGCAGTACAGTCCTGTCAGACCACCTGCTACAAGAACATCTCCTAGGAAAAGAAAAAGGAACGTTACCCCCAGGATTCAAAACATTCCTAGGATTCAGACAATGATAAAACTAGCACATGCTAACCAAATTTTCACTGACTGACATACTGATTCAGGGTCTATTGAAAATCCTTCCTCAGGTCACCACAAGGATTTCACCTTCGAGGAGACATTCCATAAAATGAGGGAATACTTCCACTGGGTAGCCCAACATCCAGCCACGATACCAAACACCCCAGTTTTCTTAAGGACTTATGCTCCCTGCTGACAGCACAGGGCATAAAGGTGATGTGCTAACATACATATCTGAAAGCTGAATAGCCCCAGGAGGAACAGTAATCCAAGGAGAAAGGGAGAAACACGTGCAACCAGAAAGAAAAAGGGAAAGGATAGAGGGAGCGAATACTGCAACAGTGGAAGGGAAGGAAATCTATTGCTATGATAAGATTTTACGCAACTGTACTATGTCCTTCCATATCACTGCTGCAGCATTCTTTACTAAAGGGAGGAGGAAGGCTCAGCAGGGCCTTCAAGAAAACCATGCAGCATAGCTCTAGCCCTGGAAACCACATCTGACTTGTAATGTTTAGTAACTGTATGGACAGAAAACCAAGTAGCAGCTTCAAGAATGGAATTTATATCTAATCCCTTCACAAAAGCACCAGAGGAAGCCATGGTAGAATGAGTCTTTACAGAAGCAGAAAAGCTTTTCCCCATGAAAGGAGTAACAAAAATAAATGGCCTTAGAAATCCATGAAGAAATTGTTTGTTTAGAAACAGCCAGACCTAGAGATCTAGGATGAAAGGAAACAAAAAGCTGTTCAGGCTTGAGAATGGCCTTAGTCTTATCCAAATTAATATCTGAACTGTCTATGCAAATCCAAGGTATGAAGAACCTTCTCACTGGCAGACTGCAGAGAAGGAAAAAAAGTGGGCAAATTAATATACTGATTAAGGGACAATTCATTAAACACCTTGGGCATAAAAGAAGGATCAACACAAAGAGACACCCTGTCCCTATGAAAAACTAAAAAAAAAATACACACAGCTATAAGGGCCTGAAGCTCAGACACCTTTCTAGCTGAAGTAAGGGCCAAAAGAAGAACAGTCGCCAGTGTACGATGCTGCAAAGAACCTGAAGCTGCAGGCTCAAAAGGGTCCCAAGTCAATTTTTCAAGACCAAAATTAAGGTCCCAGGAAGGAGGAATAGGCTTCTTTGGAGACATAATATGAAACATGCCTTTAAGAAATTGAGCTCAAACCTAGAAGACAGAAGGGGAGACAAAAGCAGACGAGCAGAAATAGCTGAAAGTGAGCTTTAATTGAAGAATATGCCAACCCAGCATACAGCAATTAACACAAATAAGAGAGAACCAGGAACCACTACAAAAAGTGGATCCTGGCTATGAGCAAGGCACCAGACAGAAAATCTCTTCCATTTGGACAAAACAATTTTCGGATAGCGGGTTACCTGACCTCCAGAGTATGTCCTCAGAAAAAAAAAGGTGACTAAAAGGGATCAAAACCCTACAAGTGAGGATGGATGAGAGTCCCCTTGTCTTGTGCGAGTAGGTCCACCCTGTGAGGTAACTTGTGATTGCCCTCGGCTAGATGCAGAAAATGTGAGAACCCATGCTGTCTGGGCCAAAAAGGAGTCACCAACAAGATTTTGGGGGAGTCCTGTTCTATCTTGAGCAGGACCCTCAGCATGAAAGGAAGGGGAAGAAAGGCGTAGAGAAACACCTCCTTCCAAGCCACAGGACATGGAACTCTGGTGCAAAAGAAAGGCAGTTATTTGTTCAGAGGGGAGGCGAAAAGATCTACCTGAGGTGCACCCTATTGGTAGACAATGTCCAGAAACACATCTCTGTGAAGCATACACTCATGAATCTGTGTTATGGACCTGCTCAGTCTGCCACAATGTTTTGTTCTGAAGGAATATAAACAGGCTGAAAAGTCACCAGATACTGGACAGCCAGATCTGAAAATTGAAGAGCCAGTCTGCACAGGAGGTAAGACCATGCCCCCCCCCCCCTTGCTTGTGGACGTACCACATCACTGTGGTATTGTCTGTAACAATTTTGAGAGGCCCTGGAAGAAACAAGAGTATGGAAGGCCTGAAGAGCAAGGGAGAAGAGCTCTCATCTCCTTGATGTTGATATGGTCTGCCCTCTGAAGAATGGGCCAAAAACCCTGAACCTTTAGAGGTCTGAAAGAACCCCCCCACCCACCCACCCACCCTGTGTCTGAGGTATTCAAAAATAATTCCTGAGAGGACTGGGGCTGAAATGGATGCCCTGGTTTGAGACACAGCTAATGAATCCACCACTGAAGCTCTAGTTTGAGGCATGGAAGAAGAGGAACTAGAAAGTCTAAAAGATGAAAATGCTGAAACCACAGTGACTCTAGAAACCACTGAAACTTCCTCGTATGGAGTCTGGCTAGAGGAAGCATAGGGATGATAGAAGCCATGTAACCCAGAATCCTTAGAAACTCCCAGGCCATAAGTGAGCCCTGAGAAAGAAGGGAATGAAGAAAGGCAATTAGAGTCAGAGTCTTGGGTGGTGGCAGTGAAGCCAGCAGGGGAATGGTCTTAGGCCTGCACCCGAGAAAAACCTGATCCTGAGAAGTCATCAGAAGGGATTTCTGTAAAGTTACTGTAAACCCTAGGCTTTGCAAGAGGTGTTGCTATTGTATACTCCAACAATCTCACCTTTCCCCTTTACCTAACCCCCACCTTCTTTTTACTCGGCTGAACTCTTAATGGCAAACTGAAACTCAATGAGCATAAAACTTTAACTATTGCTGCAATCTATATATCTCCAAGTAATAATACACCTACACTCCAACAAATTCCCTCCTGGTTTACTAATAACATACCCAATGAAACCATTCTACTAGGTGATGCAAACATCAATTGGCTATCACTAAATTCCTCCTGTCCAAGGTCTAGCAAAAACTTATACCGCTTCTCTAAGCTCATCTCAACTCCCACTCGCTAAAATAAAAACAAACCAACCAACTTTGCATCCATCATTGACTGGATTCTTGTCTCCGGTCTTAACATCTACCATCTTTCTAAGTCTCTACCTGATGCTATTAGTGACCACTCTCCCATCTGTGCCCAGAGATTCTCTCTCCACCTTCCTAGGCCACATAAAATCATAGAGTACCAAAGACTATCCAATTTCCAACCAGACTCTTAATTACATTCTCTCATCCATTAACTGGTCCTTCCTTTCTAATCTTCCTCTGGATAAGGCTGTTCAACAATTTGATAATATATTTCTAAACACACTCAACTCCCTTGCTCCTCTGAGAACAAAAAGGGGTCAAATCTCAAGTCTCTCCCAGGCTAATCCAGCCTTCACACTCCCTAATACAAAAAAAGAGATGATGCTTGGAAGCTCTGGACTAGAACTAAACTGTCAACTCACTACCAACTTACAAGGAACTACGCAACCTCACCAAAACATAATACAGACAAGAAAAATTCCTATCTAAAACACAAGTTACATACAATAAAAATACAAAAAAAAAAAAAAAAAAACTTTTGGAAAACTATCAACCAAAGCTTGCACCCTGGAAACCCCTGTACCCCTAAACTCTGCCCCAATAATACTCCAGAAGATATTGCTGACATCTTTAACACTTCATTTATTGACACAATTAGTAAACTTTGCAAACCTCAAGTTCCACTGAACCTTCCATTTCTATCATTCCTTCCAAAGTAATTTCCTTCACACCAAGTCCAGTTCCTACATATTATATTAAAAATCTCCTCCACAAATTCAAATCTTGCTCTACTTCATCAGATAACTTACCCTCACTCGTCCTTAATGTTGTCACTAATTCTATAGCCTATCCCATTTCCATCCTTGTAAATCGTTCAGTAAGTGAATCCACAGTTCCCTCTCTTTGGAAACAATTCTACACAATACCCCTCCACAAAGGTGGTTAACTTTACTGAGCTTCCTATCGGCCTATAACAATACTTTCCCTTTTATCTAAAATTCTTGAAAGAATGTGTTCACAAACAAGTCTTAGACTATCTCACCAAAGAAAAAGTACAGTTTTGTACCTACCATAAATGTAGATGTCCGAACTGGATAGCATCTGCAGTCATAACAAATGGGTTGTCCTGTCGTCAGGCAGCCCTTCGGTCGGCCGGATTCCAAAGTCTGGGTCCGGCTTCGGCTGATGTCGCACTTCACCCGACGTCATCTCTGCTGGTCTTCGGGTATAAAGGCATCAGCCGACGCCATTTTCCTCAGTGTTTCTTGCCCCAGATGCCAGTTGCCCTCGTGGAAGGCTAAATTTTGGATAAATGCCAATGTTTCCAAAAAAGTAGAAGGCAAACACAAAAAATAAGCATGTATGTACATATATACAAACAAATACACCATAAGAGACTCCCCAGCTAGCTATTAGGAGGGTAAATACCCTAGGAGTACCACAGAGGGAAGGAGGGTGGGTAATCCTGACTGCAGATGCTATCCAGTTCGGACATCTACATTTATGGTAGGTACAAAACTGTACTATGTCCTTCATGGATGCATCTGCAGTCATAACAAATGGGTAGAATACCATAGCCAAACTAGGGGTGGAGGAAGAAAAATTATGGTGTAGTTAGGATCCCTTGCAGTACAGCAGTGGCAAACCCTGCTCGGGATCTAGAGTATAGAGGTAAATTATAATGCTTGGCAAATGTATGCACGGAGGTCCAAGTAGCCGCCTCAATAATGTCCTTGGTTGCCACTCCTCGTAAGAAAGCTGTGGTAGTGGCTGTAGCCCTTGTAGAATGAGGTCTTATGTTCTGTGGAATTGGTTTTCCATGGTAGGAGTAACAGAATCTTATGCAATTTCCTATCCATTTGGAGATTGTCTGTTTGGAAATTGCTTTTCCTTCCCTTCCTGTTGCATAGGCTACTAAAAGCTGGTCAGTTTTCTGTTACTTTTGGTTCTGTCCAAGTAGTAGCGTAACTGCCTATGTACATCCAAGGTATGCAGCAGTCTTTCCCCCCTGTTCTGTGGATTGGGAAAGAAGGTAGGTAGGTGGATTGCCTGGTTTAAAGACACTCTGGATACCACCTTAGGCATAAATGTAGGATTAGTTCTCATGGACACCCTATCTTGATGGAAGATTAGGAAGGGTTGCACTGCCATTAAGGCCTGTAGTTCCGAAACCCTCCTTGCTGAGGTAATTGCCAGTAGGAAAGCAGTTTTCCATGACAGGTGTTGCAGATCTGCTGTTGCTGCTGGTTCAAACGGAGGGAGTGACAACTTTTCTAGCACCAAGTTCAAGTCCCATGCTGGTAATGGTGGTTTCCTAGGAGGTTTTACATTCTTGATCCCTCTGAGGAACTGCCTGAGTAGAGGATGCGAAAAGACAGGTGGATCGAGCTGTATTCTGCTGAAATAGCTGATGCATGTATCTTGATGGAGGAATAGGACAGGCCTGTATGTAGAAGCTCTGCCAAGTACTCCAGAATGTTAGCAATATCTATGTTCGACACATCTTTTCCTCTTTCAGTACTCCAAATGACAAACCTTTTCCATTTTCCTGCATAGTTCCTTCTTGTTGAAGGTCTGCGGGCTTCAAGGATAATGTCTTTAACCCTTTGGGAAAGGTCTGGGTTAGTTGCTGCTATGTGATGTTCCAGGCAGTCAGTTGCAAGGTTTTTAGGTTTGGATGCATGATGTTGTAGTTGTTCTGAGTTAACATCAAAGGCATCAGGGTATTGACCACATTCTCTCCGAGACATGCTCCTCAGCAATGGGTACCAGTGTTGTCTTGGCCAATTCGGAGCTATCAGGATTATCCTTGGGCGTTCCTCTTTGATTTTCAGTAGTACCTTGTGCATCAAGGGAAGAGGTGGAAATGCATATGCTGTCAGGCCTTTCCAG
The DNA here is from genome assembly GCF_019279795.1 of Protopterus annectens. Lineage (NCBI taxonomy): Eukaryota > Metazoa > Chordata > Ceratodontiformes > Protopteridae > Protopterus > Protopterus annectens. The sequence continues at coordinate 260,868,089 of NC_056741.1, read as the reverse complement.
CTGAAGGATAGAGAGTCCACCTTCCATGCAAGTGGGTGGAATGTCCTTGTGCAGAATTTTTGAGCTGGTGATTGAGTGGGGATGCGAATAGATCTATTTGTGGCATTCCCCATTTCTTTGTGATGGCCTTGAAGATGTCCGGGTGTAGCATCCATTCGTGAGCATCCAAGGTGGTTCTGCTTAACATGTCTGCTAGGGTGTTCTCTTTTCCCGGCACAAATATTGCCTGTAACTGGATGTTGTAGCTGAGAGCCAGATTCCAAAGGTCCAAAGTCATTCTGCATAGGGGGTATGAATGAGTGCCTCCCTGTTTGTTGATGTACCACATGACTGTGGTGTTGTCTGTCCTTATCATCAGATGGCCTTCTTTGAGGAATGGTCTGAATTTTTGGATTGCCAGTTTTACTGCCAGCATTTCTTTTTGGTTTATGTGCAGGTGCAGCTGGTCTTGAGTCCACAATCCTTGTATGCATTTGTCCAGCATGTGCGCCCCCCCATCCTAGGTCTGAGGCATCCGTTGTGATGGTTTGGCTTGCTCGAAAGTTGTGGAAGGGTAAGCCTGGGTTTGACTGGCATGCTTGAGCCCACCATAGGAACTCCTGTTTTAGGCATGGGATTAGTGGGATTTCTGTTTCTAAGCTGTGCCTGTGCTGAGACCATAAATTCTTTAGGTACCACTGTAGCTTTCTCATATGCAGTCTGGCATGTGGGACCAAGATTATGCATGATGCCATGAAGCCCAAGGCCTGCAGAACTTTTCTTGCTGTTAGTTTGTTCTGCTTTGTTAATGCCAAGAAGTAAAGAGGGAGTTCTTTTTGTTTTTCTGCAGTTAGGAATGCCATTTGTTTTACTGTGTCCAATTCAGCCCAAGAATGTTCTTGTTTGGGATGGTATCAGCCTTGACTTTTGTAAATTGACTGTGTATCCCAGGGCTTGTAGCAAGTAAATGACCCTTTGTAAATCCGTTGTCAGCTTGCTTTTGTTGTCCGCTTGTAACAGGCAGTCGTCCAGGTATGGATAAATTTGGATTCCCTGTAGTCTGCAGTGAGCGATTACTGATGCCAGGCATTTTGTGAATACTCTGGGCAGTAGATAAGCCAAAGGGCAATGCTGAGAATTGATAATGCTCTGATCCTGCAAGAAATCTGAGGTATCTTCTGCAATTTGGTCGAATGGGGATGTGCAGGTATGCCTCCTTGAGATCTAGAGTTACCAGCCAACACTCCTTGCCCAGCATGGGAAGAAGTTGCTGTAGGGTCAGCATTTTGAATTTTGGGACAATGATGTATGTGTTTAAGACGGACAGGTCGAGAATAGGTCTCCAACTTTTCTCTTTTCTTGGTACTAGGAAGAGTCTGGAGTAGAATCCTTTGCCCTGTTCTGTTATTGGTACTCTTTCCACAGCTCTCATCCTTGTTAATTTCGCTATCTGCTGTAGAGCTTCTATTTTTGATTTGGAGGTAGGTTTGGCATTCCTCTTTTACTGGTAAGGTGTGGAAGTGGAACCGGTAGCCTTGGTCTATGGTTTGCAAAATCCACTTGTCTTTTGTGATATAGTGCCAATTTTTCGAAAATAAGGCTAACTTTCCGCCTAAAGGTGCTGCTATTTGCTCCCTGGTAGGCGGTGTCAGAGCCAAGTCACTGTGATTGTCCTGTTGCAGTGGCAGTGGTTGTGTCTGTGCCTCGGTTATTGCCTTGCCACTGTCGTCCTCTGTAGGCACCTCCTCTGGATTGATTTCTGCCTCTAGAGCGTCTATTCCTGCCCCTTTGGGATTTTGTGGAGTCTGGAAAGGACCAATTTTTGGCAGGCCAGTTCCTGCTAAACCTTGGGGGCTGAACCTGTAAGAAATCCTTAACTGTTTGTACAGATTTTGCCTTTTCTTCCATTTTCTTCATTACTTGCTGGGCAGGTGTACCAAATAGACTGGCCTTATCCATAGGAGCATCTAACAGCTTTACTTTAACATGATCCGGTAAGACCTGTTCTTTCAACCATGCATGTCTTCTTATCACTGTGCCAGTCATGGCTGATCTAAATGAAGCCTCCAGTGCATCATAGCCACATTTTAAGGAATGGTTACTAACCTGTTGGATGTTATTCACCATTTCTAATACATATTTCTTATCTAAGGATTCATCAGAGGACAGTTTTTTAGTTAACTGATCAAGCATAAACTCTTGGTATTGGATCATATGAAACTGACAGTTTAAAGCTCTAGCTGAGAGAGTAGCAGAGGTGTAAACTTTTTTCCCCCATCTCTCTAAGGACCTGGATTCCCTTTCAGAAGGAATAGGGTTTTTTGCTGTGGTCGAGGCTACTGCCTTAGGCCCCTGGGATATAGTTTCGGGATCTGCAAGTGGGGCCTTGTATAGGTGGTGATGAGTGTCTGGCACCCTGTAAAATCTATCTGGTTTGGCAGGGCTGGAGGTAAAGAATCAGGAGCAGTGCAAACATCATTAAATGCATCATCCACAACAGGCAGTACAGGAGGTATAGCTAAGGGCCTATGTTGTGGTAAGTGCAGAAAAGTCCTAAGCCTTTTTCTTGAATCTGAGAAATCTTGTCCCTGCCATTGGAATTGTTCTCTCATGGCATGTAAGGTTTCCCCAAAGGAAAATTCCTCTGGTGGAGAGGCAGCTGGAATGGATTCTTCAGCATCGGAGTCTTCATAAGTTGAAAAAGGAGCCTCTGGCTGGTCTGTAATGTCTGAGTCATCCGCAGAATCATCAGAGGACACTGGCTCGGGGGGCTCTGCTCTAGGTCTCTTTTCTGGGGGCTGAGAGGCCCTGTCTGGGTGAGATTGGGATCCCCTAATTAAGGATATTAAATCTTCTGCCAGAGTAAGCATTTGTGAACTTGAAGTGGGCCTGTGTGAGGGGGGCTTAACAGACACTGATTTAACAGATTTGGCTGCTTTAGCCCTGGCAAAGGCCTTAATAGACATGGCTGCAGGAGGCCTAGCAGCACCACGTGCTGGGGTAGAGACATCCAAAGGGATGGTGTCTGATAAATCACTAGGAACCACAGTTGTAGGCAAAATTTCTGAGGCCGATTCAACTAAGGTAGCAGGAGCCTCAGTAGTAGTCATGGATTCGGCTGAAGATTGACCGGTTTCGGCCGAAACCGAGACACTCGCGGCTTGCTTAACCGTGGTTTCGGCCGAAACCGCGGACCGCGAGTGTCGGTCTTTCTTTGCGTTTTTAACAATTTGGGTAGTCGGAGGATCCGACGGCATAATGTACGCAAAATCTGAGCCAAAAAACTGTTCAGCAAACTCCGACCGACGCCTAAGCGTTCGTCGGTTGAAGGAAGCACAGGCCGAACAGGCTGCTACGTCGTGGTCTGGGCCTAAGCAAGGCAGACAGTAAGAGTGTAAATCTTTATGAGGTATTTGTTTCCCACAAGTTAAACAGTTATTGACTTTTTCTGACATCGGCTGAGGCAAGAAAGAGTCCCCAACGGGTACTTAGCTTTTAGAAGTCTTTGAAGTAGTATTCGGTAGTAGTAATCTCTGGATCTGACCGACCAGCACTTGCGAACAGCTTCTGCTTCGGGCGCCACGCGGCAAGAAAGACTGAGGAAAATGGCGTCGGCTGATGCCTTTATACCCGAAGACCAGCAGAGATGACGTCGGGTGAAGTGCGACATCAGCCGAAGCCGGACCCAGACTTTGGAATCCGGCCGACCGAAGGGCTGCCTGACGACAGGACAACCCATTTGTTATGACTGCAGATGCATCCATGAAGGACATCTTACTCTCACCTATACAACATGAATTTTGTCCTCACCATAGCACTACAACAGCCCTCATATCCTTTACACACTATCTTCCTGGCCACAGATAAGATAGTCTCCTGTCTCTTTCTAAATCTCTCCAAAGCTTTCAACATGGTCTCTCCCCTTATTCTCCTTTCCAAACTCTCTCAGCTCAGTTTTTCAGTTGTTACCATTTCCTGGTTCCATAGCTATCAAATAGACAACAATCTGTTAAATGACTCTCTCTCCCCCTTTCTACCCATTAAGATAGGAGTCCCACAAGGGTCAATTCTTGGTCCCTTACTTTTTAACATTTTCATAAACCACCTCTATACCTCGTCCACATTCATTCTTTATACAGTATGCAGATGACTACACAGTTATCACCACTTCTGATACCCTCTCCAACCTACATACCCTTACACAATCACTGAACCTCATTGAAAAATGGCTCTCCAATAACCAACTCATACTTAACCCCAAAAAGACCCAACTTCTACTTTTCCTCCCCAAGTCACTGTCCCAACACAAATCCACATCTACCATCACATCTCTGAACACAATCATTAACAAAGCAAAAAAGAATTGGATCCAATACTTTTCAAAACAACTATGCAACCAAGTAAAAAACAGATAGTCAAAGATAAAAAAAAAAAATCATACTATACCCACCTGCAACAGGAGCACAAATCTAACCCCCCCCCCCCCAAAAAAAAATTCTGGTCTTCTATCTATACTCTACTCAACCAAAGAACAAAAAAAAGACTTCGGCCTTCACTTAATGCCTCTCCCTCTCCAACTGCTAAAGACTTCAACATTAACTTTATAAAATCCATAGTCAATCTGATTTCTAAAACCCCCAACTCCAGCCCATCTTCCTCTTCCCCTTAAACACTGGCTCTGTAACAGGCTCTGACATTCCACAACCTAAAAGCCGAAAACCCTTTTCCAATAACTCAGCCACTTTCATTTTACAACCAATACCTAAAACCACCATAAGAAGACTACCTGTAGAAACAAACCCTGTTCCATCTCTGTGGACAACCTCCCTCTTATAGTCCTAAAACTAGCTGTTGATTCTATATCCTACCCTATCAGCATCCTGCTCAATGGATCTATTTCTGAATCGATAGTGCCAAACATCTGAAAAATGTCCCATATCATTCCCATTCACAAAGGGGGAAACTCCTCTAACCTTACCATCTACTGGCCCAAAGCCATACTATTTCCCTTCTCCAAAATACTAGAAAAATGCATTAAACAACTAATGAAATACTTACTGCAAAATAACCATCTTACACATACCCAACATGGATTCCACTCAGGTCATAGCAAATCCACTGCCCTCCTATCCTTTACAGGATCTGAAACAGAGCCAAAGATGCAGGCAACTTTGTATCTGCTCTACTTCTCAACCTACGGCATTCAACACAGTCTTACACTCCACACTCTTGGACAGGTTAACTTAGGCCTTACCCTTCCCAACCTGCAATGGTTCTACGGTTACCTACATGACAGAAAACAAGCAGTAAAATGGTCTAATGATATCTCTCCTTCTGTATTTAACCCCACTGGAGTCCCACAAGGTTCTATCCTTGGACTCCTACACTTCAATATATTTACAAACGACCTATGCACTGCTTCCTCCAGTGGAACACTCATACAACATGCAGATGATTCCACTATTAATTTGCACTTCTCTCACACTACCATAACTCCTCACCATCACACAACAAACATTTTCCGTCTTTGAATCCTGGCTCACTGTCAACTATTCCTTAACCCTAAAAAAACAAACCTTTTCCAGCCAAAAAACACTCTATTGACAAATCAATTCAAAATACACTCTGCTGACAATACCGCCATTAAAATAGTCCACCACAATAAATTACTAGGGTCATCATAGATGGTCACTTAAAGTGTGATCTCCATATACAACAGAATATAATGAAAACCCATCAGAAACTTGGCATCCTGTGCAAAAACAAACACTCCCTAAACGCAACCACTAAGATCACTCTTGCTAAAACTTTCTTTCTACCCTCTGTTCTATACAGTGCCTCTGTTCTTACTAAATTACAGATCTCTATCTGATCCAAAATGGAACAGTGCTACAACAAAGTGGCCAAATTTACCACAAACTGAAAAAATAGCACAAATCATTGTAGCCAACTTCAAATACTAAACTTAATAAAAATCCCCAGTCGCCTCCATGTTCAGCTCTTAACAGTACATAACATCTTCTACAAACCCTAGCCGGCCCAGCTCTGAATAACATCATCTAACCATACAACCCTAACAGAACCCTTGGGTTCGAAAATAAGAAGCTTCTTAATATTTCCAAACCCTCTAAAATATCTGTACAAAGTTATATTCTAACCCTCTTGCTAAAGCATGGAACTCACTCCCATGACCTACAAGAAGCATTTCTAATCTTATAGCCTTCAAAAATTCCCTAAAACAGCACCTAAACAATTCCTGGTTATAACCATGCTTTGTTCCTTGTTAATCTCTCCTCTCTCTAAATACCACTCTCCCATCAAACTGTCTTACCCCCTTCTTCCTCAGCCAACACTACAAAACAAAACATCTTTGAAATATTTGTGTATGTATATATATATATATATATATATATATATATATATATATATATATATATATATATATTCCTATGAGTTCATCGAAATGCCAAAACATCGACGCTCACTTCTTCGACACGAAAACATCGACTCTTCATATCATCGACAATTCACGTAAGCGATCCTCCCCCTCTCAGGACCCATGGTAGCACTTGTGTGTGTATTGCGACGTAGATTACAACGCTGTCAAGGGAAATTGTGGGTAGTGACTTGAACCATATGCGCTGTAGCAGACAAACAAGTGGCTACCATGGGTCCTGAGAGGGGGAGGATCGCTTACGTGAATTGTCGATGATATGAAGAGTCGATGTTTTCGTGTCGAAGAAGTGAGCGTCGATGTTTTGGCATTTCGATGAACTCATAGGAACCCATATATATATATATATATATATATATATATATATATATATATATATATATATATATATATACATGCATACATACATACTATTTACCTTAGATTTGTTAAAATGCTGACTCATCTGTCTCATTACATATATTCGTTTTACTCTGTACTTTGTATTTCACTGCATTCACTTGTATTTTGTATTGAATTATACTCACTGCTGAAATGTTTACATCACAAACTGTATGTGGAGTTTTTCTCCCTGAGCCTCCTCTGAAAACGTGTTCTTTTGACCCAGTCAGACTATATCTGTAAACAAATGCCAAATAAATAAATAAATAACTATGGTCAAGACGAGCATCAGTCAATTTAGCCTCAATATCATCAGGAAAAGGTTGCAGGCAAAGCCAAGAATAACATCTTAACATAGCACCAAAGGCCGCAGTTCTAGAAAAAGCATCAGCTGCATCATAACTACATTTAAGAGAACGGAGAGCCACTTGAGAAGAAGAGCTCAACAAAAACAGGGCTGAAATCTTCTCCTCAAAATCAGGTCAGAAATAACCTAACAGGCCTGGGAAAGAAGAGTTAAGACATACCTGGTCATATGGGTCTGACAGTTAATAACTTGAAAAGACAGGATAGCAGCAGTATACACCTTTTTGCCCAGCCATTCCATGACCCTACTGTGGGAGCAATTTAGTAGAAGGCAATAGTTTGGAAGGGTTGTCAGAAAAAACAGGCACAACAGCAGAAGTACATTTGTAAAGAAACTTAAAATCATCAGGCACTTTGTAAAACCTATCATTTTTAGGGGCTGGTGGCTGGGAATCAGGAGCCCGCGAACCTGCTGAAAAAGTGTCCAACAGGACACTAGGACATGAGAGACAGCAGAGGGCTTAGCAGACTCCATCTGGAGGAGTTCATAATACCTCTTCTGGACATCAGAAACCTGGGTACAGTCCCATTTAAAAAATTCTATCATACTACAGATAGTATCCCCAAAGGAAAGTTCCTCAAAGGGAGAATCTGGACTAAAGGAGCCCTCTTCCCCAGAGCTATAGTCTCAATTGTTCTTCAGAACGGTCCTGCTCCCTAGGCTCTTAGGAGGAGTAGATGACCTTTGGGGGGGGGGGGCAAGAACAGAAACTCCCAGGGAGGGCTTCAAAGCCATGACTGCATTAAACAACCCCTATGTAAAATCCTGCCATTCACGCTGGTGATCTTTAGGAGCAAGGGAAATAAAAGTTTTGTTTTCTGTTTCTTTTTCAAAGGGAAATCAGTCTGAAAGATCTTACAAGGTTTGGATCCTTGCAGACAATCAACATAGTGGGAATCACCTTCCATACAAGAATGTGCGGAACACTCCTCAGATATGATCAGCAGTGGTCCCCCCTCAACATCCGCAATACACACCTGCACAGCCTCCAAAGATGTATGAGAGGCTGGATCCATGCTGGTCTCTGAAACGGTCATGGCAGAGGAATCCAACAGGACAGCCAGACTGTCCTCTGGGCTTTCACTAGCCTCAAGAAAGATGTCTGGGGGAGCCGGTACAGCAGCCGAATCCAATCTAACTTTTTTGGTCTTTTTGGCAGATGGCTGACCCTTGGGATGGGGACAATTCCACCATCGCATCCTGTGCCAACAACTTAAAACATTGGTTCTCTAAGACAATAAGGAGAGATGACTACAAAACGTCTTAGGGATAAACGCTTGAAAAAAACGGGCACAATGTATAGTTGTGAGAAGCACCCAAGCAAAACAAACACTGCCTGCGACACTCCTTCGGGGGGGAATCTGTCTCTCACATTGGCATTATCCTTTTCTGGATGATATGTAACCTTGCAACTAAAAGAACAAGATAAGAAGAAAACTCCAATGGGGCACTTATCTAAAAGCGGCTTGGATACCAGAACAAACCAAAATGCAATCAGACTAATGATCGAACACACTGTTCAGACTGGTGGCAAAGAAGTTCTGAGGGGAGTACAGCCATACGCCACCTTTATATCCTATGCCATGAGCGGGGACCATACGTGTGATGTACGACGTCCTTAAAAAAAACTAAGGCTTTAGTATATTGGCCAGACTTTGGGCTATCCTTGGCAATTGATTCCTTTAGTAAAGAATACTGCAACAATGATATGGAAGGACATTTCCCTAAGATGGATCAAATCTTAGAAGACTTACTGATCTAGTTTCCATTTGTGATGGTTTGTCCTTGTCCTGCTCAGCTTATCTGTCACATAATTTTGCTCTGACGGAATGCAAGATACTTGCAGAGTGAGACTGTGCTGTGAAGCTATATTCCAAGCTAACATGGCTAGACTGCAGTGGGGATATGATTTGTTTCAACTTACAGTGGTCCCAGGAACCAAAGACAGGACAAGAATCTCTTTTAAATTTACGTCTGTCCTTTGGTATCCAACACACCTTGTACTTTTATCCCTCTTGAATATGCTCCCCAAGCAAAGTCCAAGGAGTCTGTGTTGACTGGCTGGCTTGGAATAGGAGGGAGAAGGAAAACCTGTTGTCTCCACCAAGTTAATTTCCCTACTGACAAATCCCAGCACTGGGATATGAAAAGACAAGGGCTGTTGGTGCTAGAATCAAACAGACTTCAGATACCAGTCTAACCTTTTCATGAGGAGTCTTGTCAGAGTTATCCTGAGAATCATAGAAGTCATGAGACCCAAAGTCCTGAGGTATTCCATCGCAGTGACCAAAGTCAGAGTGGAAAACCCTAGAAACAGATCTAAACATAGATTTTTTTCTTTTTTCAGTGGAGGAAAAGCTCTTAAAACTGTGGTTTCTAGTTGACATCACAGAAACACAAGCTTATGAGAAGGAATCAAGAAAAAAATTGTGAATGTTATTTTGGAATCCAGGCTGTGTAAGAGATCTCTCACCCAAGAGAACAAAGATAAGCAAATAGTCTAAATAAGGTAAAATGTGGACACCACATGGGTGTTTGTGGATGAGCTATAACTGGAGCTAGACATTTTGTGAATACTTGTAGAGGACAGGAAAGCCCAAAGGGTAAGGCGATCCAGACACAAAGCCTTAAGAACACCTGAAGGCTGGATGGATGATAAGCATCTTTTAAATTTAATGTTTCAAGGAAACTTGAAAGAGGAAGCAGTAGTAACAAGTTGTGAAGTGACATCATTTTGAATTTGGGGTACTATCACAGACAGGTTTAGGAAAAAATCTAGAACTGATCTCCAAGCATATTCTTTCTTTGGCACTCTACACATCCTTGAATAAATCCCTCTCCCACCTGGGAAGGGGGGAGCTGGTTCTATCACTCTCTGGGGCAGAATCTGATGAAAATGGACAGAAACAAGACAGTTTGGTTTGGAGGATGAGGAAGGGAGGACTTTCCTCCTACTACCATCTGTAACTCTGATGAATAATCTTCAGAACCCATTTGTCTGTAACTATTTGTTGCCAAACAGAAAAGTGTAAATTCAGACTTGCTGGAAGAAAAAAGGGGCTGCCAGGGTGGGAGGGGGAAACAAAGGCTCTTAAAAAGCCATTTTGACTTATTTGACTGTACATTGTTTTGGGAGTTCCCAGAATTATTCTTGGAACACCCCCCACCCATGTTTTTTTAAAACATCTGTTTATCTGCATATTGTTGATACTGTTTATTTTGTTTCTTACCAAAACTGGGCAAGTTTAGAGACTTCCTTGGAAAACTTGGAAATGGAGGACTGAAAAAGCTTATGAGATTCTCTGCATCAGCTTATCCCTTTCATTATATTTTTTGATCACCACTGTAGCAGAGGGGCCAAAAACTAAATCTCTAGCCAAAAAAGAGAATGTGAAGTCTCATTCTTAACATTATCTGAGAGGTTCTGAGAATGCAGTGATGCAAACCTTCTCAAAACAATACCATTGGCCTTACACACACTGTAAACAATAAGTACAGCCAGTCCCTGGGGTTACGAACATCCGACATGCGGATATCCCATAGATAAGAATGGGCCACCGCAATGTTGGAAAAAAACATCAAAATAAATAAAAAAGAAACATCTTAATGTTATTCAGAGAAATAAGCTGTTCTTTCCTTTTTCTCAGACTTCTCCATTCGTGAAGTTGCTTGCACGTCTTGTTAGAACAGTTACATCCTTGTTCAGGGAGAAGAAGTGATCTGGTTGGCTAAGGGAGTCCCAGTTTTGATGATCTGATTGGCTGTTTGCTTCAGCACAGTTTTGAAGCAGTTACTGTACTGTTTTGGAGAATGAGCAAATGCCATTGCAGCTCACTGGGATCTAGGTGACAGGAGGAGGTTGGGCAAAGATCTGAAAGTGCAGGAAAGAGTGGAAAACATTTGTGGGTGATGAATGCAGTACAGAAATGTGAAGAAAAGCTTAAAAAGAGGCAAGTTTACTTTTTTTTTTTTTGGAACATTCTACTGTACTATACTGTATTTTATTGCATTTTATTTACTATTATTTGTAAAAAAAAAAAAAAAGGGAATGTCTGTAAAATACTTCTCTGAATCAGCTGAATTGAAAGACAGTGGTAGTATCAACCAATCAGACCTGAGAATTGTCTAGCTGCAGACTCCAGTACTGTGTGTCCTGTGGAGCTCCACTTTAGTACTGTACCATACTGCAGCCAGACACTTTTTGTGAACTTCCGCATTGGTGACATCATGACCCATGCCTCCAAAACATAAATCCGATGCACATGCTGGTGATGTGTCAAGAAAAGGAAAGCAATCACCTTGGAAAGTAAAGTGGACATAATAAAGAGATGCGAGAGAGGTGAAGCAACATCTGCCATTGGAAAGGCATTAGGCTATAGCCGATCAACAATTGGAACAATTTTAAAAGACAAAGAAATAATAACGAATCATGTGAAAGGCCATACCCCAATGAAAACTACGATTATTACAAAACAATGGAGTGGTTTAATTCTTGAGATGGAAAGACTGTTGCTAATTGAAGACCAAAAATCAGAGGAATATCCCTATTAGCCTTTCATTAGTACAAGAAAAGGCTCAAAGTCTTTTCAAAGATTTAAAAGCTGCTTGAGCAGCAAGTGCAGGCGAGTGTGAAAGAATTTTCTATGAGTAGGGGCTGGTTCCATAGTTTTAAAATGGGGGCTAATTTGCATAACATTAAAACTCAAGGTGAATCTGCAAATGCAGATGTAAGTGCTGCAAGGGATTTTCTTAAAATGTTGGAAAAAATTATAGAAGAGGGAGGTTACTTGCTAGACCAAATATTTAATGTAGACGAGACTGGCTTGTTTTGGAAGAAAATGCCTGAAAGGATTTGCATTTCAAAAGAGGGAAAAAAATGCAGCAGGGCATAAGGCAGCAAAAGACAGGCTAATGCTTCCGATGATTTTAAGTTGAAGCCTTTGCTTGTGTATCGCTCCTTAAATCCAAGGGCACTACAGTATGTCATTAAAGGCATCACTTCCTGTTATTTGGAAGGCAAATGCAAAGGCTTGGATTACAATTCCCAACTTTGAAAATTGGTTCTTAAACCATTTTGTTCCTGCTGTTCAAAGGTACTGCCTGGCCAAAAATATTCCTTTCAAAATTCTTCTTATACTTGACAATGCACCTGGACATCCAAACAGTTTAGATGACTTACACTTGAATGTAAAGGTTGTATTTTTACCCCCAACACCACATCACTACTTCAGCCAATTGATCAAGGAGTAATAGCCTCATTTAAGGCCCATTATTTACGCCGGACCTTCTCACAAGCAGTCAGGGCTACCCAAGATAATACGATGACCTTAAGGGAGTTCTGGAAGAATTTTAACATCTATGACGTCATCAAAAACATTGCCAATTCTTGGGATGAAGTAAAGCAGTCAAATATGAAATGAGTGTGGAACAAATCGTGCCCACAATTTGCGCCTGCTTTACAGACATTTACAGATGATGACATTGCTGAAGCCAGGCAAGCTGTGGTTAATTGGTATCGGTAATCAACTGCAGTTAGACATCACTGATACGGATGTCATTGAGTTACTTGCTCCCACGACAAAGAAATGACCAATGAAGACCTTATGGAACTGGGAGCAGCAGACGATAGCATTTCAGGAAGAAAACAGGGACCTAGAAAAGTACAGTTTTGTACCTACCATAAATGTAGATGTTAGAGTGTAAACACTGCTGCAGTCATTACACTTGGGTTATACTGCCGTCAGGCAGTCCTGCAGTCGGCCAGAGTTCCAAATTCTTGGTCCGGCATCGGTTGCTGTCGCCTCCTCCCTGACGTCAGTGCGACAGGGGTATACAAGATGCAGCAGACGCCATTTTCTTCAGTTTTTCTTGCCCCAGATGTCAGGTGCCCCAAAATAGGTAGGCAATTCAAATTGCTAGTAAAATATACAAAAGAAAAGCAAACAACCATTTTTAGTTACCAGCAAATTCTCCCCATATGTAATAATGGGTAGATGACCAAGGTAAGTACCAGAAAGTAAGAGGGGAAGGCGGGAGGGTAACCTGGACTGCAGTAGTGTTTACACTCGAACATCTACACTTACACTTGGGTGGATTCCCAAAGCTGAGGCAGGGAGGCTGGATCAAGACATTAGGGGTGGCTATAAGGCCCTGCAGTACAGCAGTGGCGAAGCCAGCTCTGGATTTGGAGTATAAAGGCAAATGGTAATGTTTGGAGAAGGTATGCACAGAACTACATGTTGCTGCTTCCAAAATATCCTTGGTAGGTACTCCTCTGAGGTAGGCAGCTGAAGTGGCTGTTGCCCTGGTGGAGTGAGATCTAATGCTGCTAGGTACAGGTTTCCCATGGTGGGTATAGCAGAAACGTATACAGTGTCCTATCCATTTTGAAATAGTCTGCTTTGAAATGGCTTTTCCCTGTGCTCCTGCAGCGTATGCTACCAATAATTGCTCAGATTTTCTGAAAGCTTTGGTTTTGTCCAAGTAGAAGCATAATTGTCTGTGAATGTCTAAATAATGTAGTAGTCTCTCCCCTTTGTTCTGTGGTTTTGGATAAAAAGTTGGCAAATGAATAGTTTGGTTTAGAGCCACACTTGATACCACCTTTGGCATAAACGTAGGGTTAGTTCTTAATGACACCCTATCCTGGTGGAAGATGAGGAAAGGTTCCACTTCCATTAGTGCCTGTAATTCTGAAACTCTTCGTGCTGATGTTATTGCCAGTAGCAGAGCAGTTTTCCAAGAGATGTATTTTAATTCTGCTGTGTTAGCTGGCTCAAAAGGAGGTAAAGTTAATTTTTCCAAAACAAAGTTGAGGTCCCAAATTGGTGTAGGTGCTCTACGGGGTGGTCTTATGTTTTTAGCCCCTCTGAGGTACTGTTTGAGCAAAGGATTAGAAAAAATTGGTGGATCCGTGTTGTAATGAGCAGAGATAGCTGAGGCGTGGATCTTAATGGATGAAAAAAAAAGAGAGAGAGGCCCTTGTCCAGCATCTCAGTTAAGTATTGAAGTATCTGAGGAATGTTTGGGACAAGAGGGTCAAGGCTGTGCGCTTGGTTCCAGGCACAGAATCTCTTCCATTTATCCGAGTATGCTTTCCTGGTGATAAGCATTCTGGCCTCCAGAATGACATCCATAACAGCTTTGGAGAGAGGCATTGCTTGCTGGACTAAGGAATTTTCCATGCAGCTAGATTTAAGGTCTTTAGCTGGCTGTGAAGTATCTGATTGTTGTGCTGTGTCAGCAACTGTGGGATTTGAGACAAAATCCAGGGTGGTTCTTGTGCCAAGTTCTTTAACATTGGGTACCAGTGCTGGCGTGGCCAGTCTGGTGCAATCAGGATAATTTTTGGCTCTTCCCGCCTGGCTTTTATGAGTACCTTTGGAAGGGGAGGGAAAGAGTATACTTGTAGTTTTTTCCAGCTGAATGAGAGGGCATCCACTTTCCATGCTTGTGGATGGTAGCTCCTTGTGCAGAATTTCTGTAATTGGCAGTTCTTGGGGAAGCAAACAGATCTATGTCCGGGCTCCACCATTTTTGTGTTATCATTCTGAATATTTGTGGGCTCAGTTCCCATTCATGTGGGTCCATAATGTTTCTGCTTCGGTCGTCTGCCAGTGTGTTTTTCTCTCCTGGCAGGAATTGTGCTTGCAGATGAACTTGGTAGTTTACAGCGGTGTACCACAAGGTCATGGCTTGTCTGCAGAGAGGGAGGAGTGTGTGCCCCCTTGCTTGTTTACGTACCACATAACTGTGGTGTTGTCTGTCTTTAGTAGTAATTGTCCTGGATGCAGCAGGTCCTTGGAAGCTATAATAGCATTTTGTACAGCTAGCATCTCTTTTTGATTGATGTGGAGATGTCTTTGCTCTGTGGGCCACTCGCCCTGGATACATTTTCCTGCCATGTGTGCTCCCCAGGCGTAATCCAATGCATCTGTTGTCAGTGTCTTCCTGGCTGTGGGTTGAGTGGAAGGCTGTCCCTTGTTGAGGTGACAAGCTTGTGCCCACCATTGAAACTCCTGTTGTAGACAAGGAATTAGTGGTATAACTGTTTCCAAACTCTGACAGTGTTGAGACCATACGCTCTTTAGGTACCATTGTAGTTTCCTCATATGCAATCTGGCATATGGAATTAGTAGTATGCAAGATGCCATGTAGCCCAAGGCCTGCAGAATTTTTCTTGCAGGGAGTTGTGTCTTTGTTGCCATTAAATGAAAATATTGAGTCAGTTGTCCTTGCTTGTCTGGCGTGAGATAAGCCATCTGGGCCGTTGTGTTCAAGCTGGCACCCAGGAATATTATCTGTTGTGAGGGCAATAGTTTTGATTTCTTTTCGTTTACTGTGTACCCCAGGCAATAACTTTTTTACGTACGCCAGATGCTTTAGTAGAATGTCCTTGCTCTATGCTTGAATCAGGCAGTCGTCCAGGTATGGATAAATTTGAATTCCTTTTTGCCTGCAAAATGCAATTACTGGTGCCAGGCACTTTGTGAAGACCCTGGGCACAGTAGATAAGCCAAAGGGCAGTGCAGAGAATTGATAGTGCCTCCAGGGTTTGTCCTTTCTGGGTACCAGAAAGAGTCTTGAGTAAAATCCTTACCCTTGCTCCTGTGATGGTACCTTTTGAATAGCTCTCATATCCATGAGTGCTGTAATTTCTTTTTGAGCCTCTGTCCATTGATTTGGTGACAGGTTTGGCATTTTTATTTATTTATTTTACATTTGTTGACCGGGAATTCCTTTTAACCTTGGCAAAGTGTGAAAGTGGAACCTGTAACCTTGAAATACAATGTTGAGAACCCATTTGTCTTTGGTGATCATTTGCCAATTGTGGTAGAAGAGTGCCAGTTTCCTTCCAAGGGGGCTGCCAAGAAGGATTTGTTTGGCAGCTGTAGTGGGAAGTCATTGGAGCTGTTTTTTATATGGTTGGGGCCTATCTTCCCCTTCTTTATGGCCTGATGCAACCCATTGTTGAGGCCTGTAAGTACCTTGTGTTTGACCTCTACCTCTTGGACGTCTGTATCTTCCCCTTTGAGGTCTGTCTGTAATTGGAAAGGACCAATTCTTAGTTGGCCAGTTTCTGCTAAATCTAGGAGGCTGAACCTGTAAGAAATCCTTCACCGTTTGCATAGATTTTGCCTTATCCTCTATTTTCTTTAATACCTCTTCTGCCTTAACTCCAAATAACACATCCTGCTGCAAAGGTGCATCCAATAATTTTGCTTTAACATGATCTGGTAACGTATGTTCTTTTAACCAAGCATGTCTTCTAATGACAGAGCCTGTAACTGCTGCTCTGCAGGAGGCCTCTAGAGAATCAATACCACATTGCAAAGTATGCTTTCCCACTTGTTCAGCTGCATGCAATACATCCTGCATTTCTTTAAAATTAGGAGGATCTGATTCTGGAAGCATTTTTTGTTTTAACTGAGACAGTAAAAATTGCTGATATTTTAGCATGTGAAACTGGCAATTTAAGGCTTTCATTGCTAAAGTTGCAGACGTATATACTTTCTTTCCCCATCTGTCTAATGCTCTGGAATCTCTGTCAGAGGGAACTGGATTCTTGGCTGATGAGTTCTCAACTCCTTTGGGTCCCTGAGAAATAGTTTCAGGGTCAGCTACAGGGCTTTTATACAGAAATGTATGCGAGTCAGGGACTCTGTAGCATCAGTCAGGTTTAACAGGGGCTGGAGGTAAGGAATCAGGATTTAAGCTGGATTCAGTATACACATCATCCACAATATCCAACACTGGCAGAATAGCAAGGGGTCTGTGTTGAGGTAATAAAAGGAAGTCTCTGAGCCTTTTCTTGGATTCTGAATAATCCTGGCCTTCCCAGTGGAAATGCTCCCTCGTGGTATGTAGGGTTTCCCCAAAGGAGTAGTCCTCAGGCGGTGAGGCTGATGGAATTGATTCCTCAGCATCAGAATCCTCATAAGGGGGTAAAGAGTATCATAGGTCTGAGGATGAATCAGAAGAGATGGACACCTGGTCGGATGAGTCATAGTCTGCATCCTGTCTAGGCCTTTTATCAGGAGGGGGATGGAACCCCCTGATCAGAGTGATTAAGTCTTCGGCCATTTTGAGCATTTGTTTCTTAGGCATGGAGGCCTGTCCTGGAGAATGCTGTATTTGTTTCTTTGACTTTAAAGAAGGCTTAGACTTAGCTGAGTGTTTAATGCTTAACTGAGTAGGTCTGAAGACACCCTCTGTAGCTGTGCATTGCTCAGCTACTTCGGATCCCTTTGAAAGGTTAATCTCGGTAGGCTGAAGAACTTGTGCTTCCGAAGGCCCAGCCATCTCCACGTGGGAGTCGGAGGCGGCTTGAGGTTCTATAGAAGCAGTCGTCAGGGGCTACGAAGGCGCCTCGCTGAAAACCGGAGAACCGGCGACTGGCCTAGAAGAGGCTTCATCATCAGTTTTGGGCCTCGGATGCCTATCGTTGTCTTTGCGCTTTTTGTGTATTCCAGTCATCGGAAGTTCCAACGGCATGGTATAATTGAATTTTCTACTAAAATAATGTCGGGCAAAATCAAACCGATGTTTAATAGTGCGCTTGTTTAACCTAGCACAAAACCGACAACCAG
Source organism: Protopterus annectens (assembly GCF_019279795.1). Taxonomy (NCBI): domain Eukaryota; kingdom Metazoa; phylum Chordata; order Ceratodontiformes; family Protopteridae; genus Protopterus; species Protopterus annectens. The sequence continues at coordinate 260,850,319 of NC_056741.1, read as the reverse complement.
TGACGTTGTGGTCAGGGCCTAGGCATGGGATACAATAGGAATGGAAATCCTTATGAGGTATTTGCTTCCCACAAGAAATACAGTTATTAACTTTTACTGACATCGGTCTGAGGCAAGAAAAAGTTTTCCCAACGGGGTACTTAGGTTTGTAGAAGACTTTGGTTCTGGATTCGGAATGAAAATCTCAGGAGACGGCCGACCGGCACTTGCGAACTGCTTTTGCTTCGGGCACCGTGCAGCAAGAAAGACTGAAGAAAATGGCGTTGGTTGCATCTTATATACCCCTGTCGCACTGACGTCAAGGAGGCGGCGACAGCAACTAACGCTGGACCAAGACTTTGGAACTCGGGCTGACTGGGGAACCGCCTGACAGCAGGATAACCTAAGTGTAATGACTGTAGCAGTGTAACACTATGAACATTGGGTTGTTCAAGAGAACAATGAGCAGAAATGGCTGAAGCATGGATCTTGATAGAGGAAAAAGAAAGACCACCCTGAAGCAATTCAGCCAGGTATTCCAGGGTCAAAGGAAAGGTAGGCTGAGAAGCAGATTCCCCTCTAGCCTGCATCCATTCAGAGAACTTTTCGCATTTGCCAGCGCAAGACTTCCTAGTGCTAGGCCTCCTGGCCTCCCTCAGCACGTCAACCACCTGTTGGGAAAGGGAGGAAGAAAGGGAAGGAGTCATGATATGAGCCACGCAGCCAAATGGAGAGACTAAAGAGGAGGATGTAGAATGTTCCCCCTTTCCTGAACCAAAAGATCTGGCTTCAGAGAAAGATGCCAAGGAGGAAAAAGGGAGAGACTGCAAAGCAGCGGACACCAGTGCTGCTTGGGCCAGTCTGGAGCTATGAGAATAGTCCTTGGTCGTTCGTCTCTGATCTTCACTGATACTCTGGGAAGAAGAGGAAGAGAAGGGAAGGTGTACATTGATAGCAACATCCAAGGGAAGGACAGAGCATCCACTTGCCAGGCTCTGCTGTGATGCTGTCTGGTGCAAAAGAGAGGTAGAAAATGGTTGTCTGGGATGGAAAAAAGATCCACTTGAGGCATGCCCCAATGTTTAATGATGCTGTAAAAGACTGCTCTGTTCAGCTGCCACTCGTGAGGATCCAGAGTTTGCCTGCTCAACTGGTCCGCCAAAACATTGAGCCTTCCTGGAAGAAACTGAGCTGGGAGATGCAGGTCCAGGGATGCTGCCATGGACCAAAGATTCATGCTTTGTCTGCACAGGGGGTAAGAGTGAGTCCCTCCTTGTTGATGTACCACATGACTGTGGTGCTGTCTGTTCTGACAAGTAGGGTCCCTGGAGAAAGAAGATGCTTGAAAGCTAGTAAGGCCTGCTGAACTGCAATAAACTCTTTTAGATTTTAAGTGTAGGCGTATCTGCTGGGTGTTCCAGTGTCCCTGTATGCATCTGCCATCCAGGTGTGCTCCCCAGGCATAGTCCAATGAGTCTGTAGTCAGAACTTGACTGGCAGGAGGTGTTCGAAAAGGCATGCCTTTGTTTTGTAGACAGGCTGTTGCTCACCACAGAAACTCCGTCTGCAGAGATGGAAGCAGAGGAACCATCATATCCAAGTCCTCTGTGTGCTGACACCAAATGTTCTTGAGGTACCATTGCAATTTCCTCATATGCAGTCATGCATATGGAATCATGAGAATACAAGATGCCATGAATCCCAGGCTGTTGCTCACCACAGAAACTCCGTCTGCAGAGATGGAAGCAGAGGAATCATCATATCCAAGTCCTCTGTGTGCTGACACCAAATGTTCTTGAGGTACCATTGCAATTTCCTTTTATGCGGTCTTGCATATGGAATCATGAGAATACAAGATGCCATGAATCCCAGAGCTTGCAGGGAGCTGGGACAGGCTTGCCAAGTCCTTGAAGTAAACTGAAACAGTTGTCTGCTTCTCCGGGGTGAGATACATCATCTGGGCGGCTGTGTTCAGACTCGCTCCCGGGAATGTCATCTCCTTGGATGGTACCATTTTTGATTTTTCCTCGTTGAGAGTGTAACCCAGGGAAGAGAGAAGAGTCTTTACGAATTCCAGATCCTTTAATAGCTGTCCCTGAAAACTTGCTTGAATCAGTCGTCCAAGTATGGGTAAATCTGAATTTTCTTCTGCCTGCAAAAAGGCACTTTGTGAAGACTCTGGGAGCAGTAGATAAGCCAAAGGGCAGCACAGAGAATTGATAATGTTGCTTGCCCACTCTGAAACCAAGATACTGCCTGCAACTTTCCCTGATAGGGATGTGCAGATAAGCCTCTGAGATCCAAGGTTACCAGCCAGGAATCCTTTTCTAGCAGTGGTAGCAACTGATGCAGAGTGGGCATTTTGAACTTTGGAATTACTAGGAAAGAGTTCAGAATGGAAAGATCTAGGATAGGACTCCAGATGCCTTCTTATTTTTGGAACTAGGAAAAGCCTGGAATAAAAGCCCTGGTCTACCTGCTGAGCAGGAGCTGATTCTATTGCTCCCAGATGAAACAAAGACAAAATCTGATTTTCTACTTCTGCCCTTTGGTTTGGAGGAATGTCTGGGAATCCCTTGGGAGCTGGAAAGGTGCGGAAAAAAAACTTGTGCCCTAGAAGAACATCAGGAGAGAAATATTCTTAGCGTACTCCACTTTAATGACTGCTTTCGTCCACATAGACTTCCTCAGAAACAGAATTTCACAATACAAATGCACTTATAAAGCATACCAATTACAAAACCAATTTTAATAAGTTTTTATTTTCCATCTTGGAACAAAGTCAACATGATAGAAGAGGGGAGATTTCAAAGCCCATTTAGAACAAAGGGAAGCTAGATGGCAAATTAAATTGAAGGCAGATCATAAACCTGGTTTTAAACAACATTATTAACATCAAACATTTTTTAAAAAAAATCGCAGGAGACATGTATTGAAATAATATAATATATGTTGTATTTAAATAAGTTTTTATGTTGTTCTGTTGCTTTTACTGTTTTAATTGGGATAATTAATTAACTTATTATGACATCATTGGTTTTGTAATTGCTTTATAAGTGCATTTGTATTGTGACATTCTGTTTCTGAGGAAGTCTATGTGGACGAAAGTGGTCATTAAAGTAGAGTACGCCAAGAATATTTCTCTCCTGGTGTTCTTCTAGAGACTTGGTGTTGTGGTTTGTTGGTTTCTATTGCACTCTTGTGGTTTCCAAAATTTGTGCTCTAGGGACACAGTCCTGAGCACCCATTTGTCTTCTGTGATAGTGGCCCAGACATCTGCAAAAAGGACCAACCTTCCCCCTAAAGGACTCTCCAGGCAAGCAAGAACAGGCAGAAGTTGTAAAAAGTCATTTGAGAGTGCTTTGATTGAGATGCAGGCTTGGAGCTTCCCCGCTTAGAAGTGGAAGCCTGCCAACGCCTAGACCTTTGAGGGGTATCAGCCTGCCCCCTAGAAGATTTGTAACCTCTAGTCCTGGAACGGTTCTGTCTGCTGGTATCAGGACAGGTCCAACTCTTGGAAGGGTAATTCCTGCTAAAGCGAGGGGGTTGCACTTGCAGAAAATCCTTAACAGTTTGTATGGACTTGGCCTTACCCTCCATCTTCTTAAGCACCTCGTCTGCTTGCTGCCAAAAAGACCGTCTTTATGCAAAGGTACATCCAAAAGCTTAGCCTTGACAGGTTCTGGAAGAGGCTGTTCTCCGAGCCAAGCGTGCCTTCTAATAACAGATCCAGTAGCCGTAGCCCTGCTGGAGGCTTCAAGGATGTCAAAACCACAGTGTAAAGAATGCTTATTGACCAGACTGGCGGAATTCAGTAAATCCTGCATGTCTTTACTTTCTGCCAACAGAGGTACACTTGCTATCCTAGACTTAACTCATTACAGCAGAGTGACGTCTACAGGCGTTTCTGCAGTTACCTCCTACTGCTCCTCTAGGCGTCAAATATTGCCTGTTCATATTTGCATTAATAAATCCAAAACCATGCTACACACAAGGTATCCGAATATTTTATTTTGAAGCATATATGATGGCAAACACAATTGTTTTGATATATGACCTCTGTTAATAAGTATTTGTTAGAACTGTAAGGTGATACATTCATTTTTTTAAAGGCTGAAGCCACACCACTGGGAGTTTAAGATATACACACAAAAGAGCTCTGCTGGAGGGAATGAGTTAATAGCCTCCAAGATGTGCTGCTGGTACTTCAGCATATGAAAAAAGACAATTGGTAGCCCTAATAGCTAGGGTGGCAGAGGTATAAACTTTCTTGCCCCACCTATCTAGGTTCCTAGATTCCCTGTCAGAGGGAACAGGATTCCTCCTTTAGGGCCCTGAGAAATAACCTCTGGATCTGCCAATGGGTTCCTGAAAAGAAACAGATGAGAATCAGGGACTCTGTAGTACCTGTCAGGTTTCCTGGGAGCAGGAGGAACCGAATTTGGAGTCAAGGAATTTTCCAGAAAAACATCAACAACTTCCAACACAGGGGAATGGCAAGAGGTTTATGCGGAGGTAAATCCAGAAACTCCCGAATCCGTTTCTTAGATTGGGGATAATCCTGACTTTCCCATTTAAAATGTTCCCTGAGGGTATTTAAAGTATCACCAAAGAGAAATCCCCTGGAGGAGTGGCCGAAGGAATGGATTCCTCTGCATCCGAATCCTCAAAAGGAGAAAAACCCTGAGAAAATTCCTCTTCATCAGCAGAAATGCTGGAAGAATCAGAACCTGAACAGGACAAAACCTCAGGAGAAACATCCCTACTCTTATTAGGGGTTCCCAGCCTCCTCCTCCTAAAAGGAGTCAACAAATCATTAGCCATTTTAACCATTTGGGACTGAGGGGAACGAGAAGAAAAGTACAGTTTTGCACCTACCATAAATGTTGATGTTTGAGTGTCTTCACAGCTGCAGTCATTACACTTGGGTTATCCTGCCGTCAGGCGGGCCCCGCAGTCGGCCTGAGTTCCAAATTCTTGGTCCGGCGTCGGTTGCTGTCGCCTCTTCCATGACGTCAGTGCACCAGGGGTATATAAGAAGCAGCTGACGCCATTTTCTTCAGTTTTTCTTGCCCCAGATGTCAGGTGCCCCCAAAAATGGTAGGCAATACATATTGCTAATAAAGCATACAAAAAAGGTAAAAATAAAACCTTCATTAACCAGCAAATACACCACAAAGGTATTATAGGTTAGTACCAGATAAGAAAGAGGGGCTGGCGGGTGGGTAACCTGGACTGCAGCAGTGAAGACACTCGAACATCTACATTTATGGTAGGTACAAAACTGTACTATGTTCATCGTGTTTCACTGCTGCAGTCATTACACTTGGGTAGAATCCCAAAGCTGAGTTTGGGTGGCTGGCTCTATAGAGGATTTGGTGTGGCTATGAGGGCCTGCAGCACTGCAGTGGCAAAGCCAGCTCTGGATCTAGAATAAAGAGGCAAATGGTAATGCTTGGTAAAGGTGTGCACTGAACTCCAAGTTGCAGCTTCCAAGATATCTTTGGTAGGTACTCCTCTAAGGTAGGCAGTAGAAGTAGCAGTTGCCCTGGTGGAATGTGGTCTAATGTTAGATGGTACAGGTTTTCCATGCTGTGTGTAGCAGAACCGGATACAGTGTCCTATCCACTTTGAAATGGTCTGCTTTGAAATAGCCTTCCCCTGTGATCCTGCAGCATATGATACAAACAATTGTTCAGTTTTTCTGAAAGCTTTTGTTTTGTCCAAGTATAAGCGTAACTGCCTGTGTATGTCCAAGGAATGTAGAAGTCTCTCCCCTTTATTCTGGGGATTTGGATAAAAGGTAGGCAAGTGAATAGTTTGATTAAGAGCCACACTGGATACCACCTTAGGTATAAAGGAAGGGTTTGTCCTTAAAGAAACCCTGTCTTGGTGGAAAATGATAAAAGGCTCCACTGCCATTAGTGCCTTTAGTTCTGAGACTCTTCGTGCTGAGGTTATTGCCAGAAGCAGAGCAGTTTTCCATGATATATATTTTAACTCTGCTGAATTGGCTGGTTCAAAAGGAGGCAAAGTGAGCTTTTCCAAAACGAAATTCAGGTCCCAAGTTGGTGTTGGTGCTCTCCGGGGCGGTCTTATGTTTTTAGCCCCTCTGAGGTACTGCTTTAGCAAAGGGTGAGAAAAAAATAGGAGGATCTGTGTTGCAATAAGCAGAGATGGCAGAAGCATCTTAATGGATGAGAAGGATAGTCCTTTGTCCAGCATCTCAGTCAAGTATTGTAGTATCTGAGGAATGTTAGGGACCAGAGGATCAAGGTTTTGAGACTGGTTCCAGGCACAGAATCTCTTCCACTTTTTCTGAATAAGATTTCCTGGTGCTAGGCCTCCTGGCCTCCAAAATGACATCCATAACAGCTTTAGAGAGAGAGACGTTGTCTGTTTGGCTATTGAATCTTCCATGCAGCCAGGTTTAAAGTTTTGAGCTGACTGTGCAGTATCTGATTGTTTTGCTGAGTCAGAAGGTGTGGAATTTGAGGCAAAATCCAGGGTGGACCTTGAGCTAAGTTCTTTAAGATTGGGTACCAGTGCTGGCGTGGCCAGTCTGAAGCAATCAGAATCATATGTGGTTTGTCTTGTCTGGCTTTTAGGAGTACCTTTGAAAGGAAAGGCAGTGGTGGGAAGGCATAAACGCTTAGGTTTATCCAGCTGAACGAAAGAGCATCCACTTTCCATGCTTGTGTGTGATGAGTCCTTGTGCAGAATTTTTGTAGGTGGCAATTCAGTGGGGAGGCAAAGAGATCTATGTCCGGGCACCCCCATTTTTGCATTATCATGCTGAAAACTTGTGGATTTAATTTCCACTCGTGAGGATCCATGATGTTTCTGCTTAGGTCGTCTGCCAGAGTATTTATCTTTCCTGGCAGGAATTGTGCTTGCAGATGAACTTGATAAGTTACAGCAGTGTTCCACAACGTCATGGCTTGCCTGCATAGGGGGTAAGAATGAGTGCCCCCTTGCTTGTTTATGTACCACATCACTGTGGTGTTGTCCATCCTTATTAATTGTCCTGGATGCAGAAGGTCCTTGAAAGCTGTTAGGGCATTTTGTACAGCCAACATCTCTTTTTGATTGATGTTCTGTGGTCCATTTGCCCTGAATACATTTTCCTGCCATGTGTGCCCCCCAGGTGTAATCCGAGGCGTCTGTTGTTATAGTCTGCCTGGCTGTGGGGAGAGTGAAAAGCTGACCTTTGTTGAGGTGACATGCCTGTGCCCACCATCGAAACTCCTGTTGTAGGCAGGGAATTAGAGGTATTACTGTCTCCAAGCTGTCTGAATGTTGAGGCCAAACACTTTTTAGGTACCACTGTAATTTCCTCATATGCAGCCTTGCATATGGAATTAGTAGAATGCAGGATGCCATGAATCCCAAGGCCTGCAGAATTTTTCTTGCAGGGAGTTGTGACTTTGTTGCCATCAATTGAAAATACTGAGTCAGTTGTCCTTGTTTGTCTGGCGTGAGATAAGCCATCTGGGCCGTTGTATTTAAGCTGGCACCAAGGAATAGTATCTCTTGTGAGTGCACTAGTTTTGATTTCTTTTAGTTTACTGTGTACCCTAGGCAACTTAACAATCTTTTTACGAACGCCAGATGCTGTAGAAGAATGTTCTTGCTCTCTCTGCTTGAATCGGGCAGTCGTCCAGCTATGGATATATTTGAATTCCTTTTTGTCTGCAAAATGCAATTACTGGTGCCAGGCACTTGGTAAAGACCCTGGGCGCAGTAGATAAGCCAAAGGGCAGTGCAGAGAATTGGTAGTGTATTGAACCGGCTATGAATCCGAGGAATCTTTTGCAATTTTGTCTGATAGGGACATGAAGGTATGCTTCTTTGATGTCCAAAGTAACAAGCCAAGCTTTCTTGCCCAACATGGGAAGGAGCTGTTGTAGTGTCAGCATTTTGAATTTCGGAACATCCAAGTAAGTATTTAGAGTGGAAAGGTCCAGAATGGGTCTCCAGGCTTTGTCCTTTCTGGGTACCAGGAACGGTCTTGAGTAAAATCCTTGTCCTTTTTCCTGCTGTGGTACTTTTTGAATAGCTCTCATGTCCATGAGAGCTGTAATTTGTTTTTGTGCCTCTGCCCATTGATTTTGTGGCAGGTCTGGCATTCCTTTTAGCCTTGGAAAAGTGAGAAAGTGGAACCTGTAACCTTGAGACACAATATTCAGCACCTACTTGCCTTGGGTGATTGCTTGCCAGTTTTGAGAAAAAAGTGCTAGTTTCCCCCCTAAGGGAGCTGCCAAGTGTTTGGCACTGGAAGGGGGAAGTCATTGGGACTGTTTCCTCTAAGGTTGTGATCTGTCCTCACCTTGTTTTGGGTTTGAAGCACCCCACTGTCATGATCTGCAAGAACCTTGTGGCTGAGATCTGCCTCTTGGGAGTCTGTATCTGCCTCTTTGTGGCCTGTCTGACACTGGAAAGGACCAATTCTTAGTAGGCCAATTTCTGCTAAATTGTGGTGGCTGTACCTGTAAGAAATCCTTTACTGTTTGCATAGATTTTGCCTTATCCTCCATTTTCTTTAATACCTCTTCTGCCTTAATACCAAATAAATTATCTTGCTGCAAAGGGGCATCCAGTAATTTTGCCTTAACATGGTCTGGTAAACTTTGTTCTTTTAACCAAGCATGCCTTCGAATCACAGATCCTGTAACTGCTGTTCTACAAAAAGCTTCTAATGAATCAAAACCACATTGCAAATTATGCTTTCCCACTTGTTCAGCTGCATGCAATAAATCCTGCATTTCCTTATAGTCAGGTTGTTCTGCATTTATACTCATTTTCTGTTTTAATTGAGAAAGTAAATATTGTTGATACTCAAGCATGTGAAACTGGCAATTCAGAGCTCTTACTGCTAAAGTTACAGAAGTGTAAACTTTCTTTCCCCATCTGTCTAATGCTTTAGAGTCCCTATCCGAGGGAAGTGGATTCATAGCCATGGAAGCCTTAACCCCTTTGGGACCCTGAGAAATAGTTTCTGGGTCTGCAACAGGGTTTTTATAAAGGAATTTGTGAGAGTCAAGGAATCTGTAAGTATCTGTCTGGCTTGACTGGAGCTGGGGGGGTAAAGAATCGGGGTTTAAACTAAATTCAGAACACACATCATTCACAATGTCCAACACTGGCAGAATAGCAAGAGGCCTGCGCTGAGGCAGCAAAAGAAAGCCTCTGAGCCTTTTCTTGGATTCTGAGTAATCCTGGCCCTCCCAATGGAAATGCTCCCTCATGGTATGTAATGTTTCCCCAAAAGAGTAATCCTCAAGAGGAGAGGCTGAAGGAATGGATTCTTCAGCAACAGAGTCCTCATGGGGGGGTAAAGAATATCCCTGGTCTGAAGAGGAATCAGAATAAATTAAAACCTGGTCAGAGGAATCATAGTCTGTATACTGCCTAGGCCTTTTATCAGGAGGGGGATGGGAACCCCTGATCAAAGTTATCAAGTCTTCGGCCATCTTGAGCATCTGTTTTTTAGGCATGGGGGCCTGTCCAGGTGAATGCTGCACTTGTTTCTTTGTCTTTAGTGTAGGCTTAGTCTTGGCTGTAGTTGTAATGGTAAGATGAGTAGGCCTAAAAACACCCTCAGAAGCAGACGCCTGCTCAGTGGCTCTGGACCCATCTGAAGAGTTAATCTCTGTTGGCCCAACACCTTGAGGATCCAGAGGCCTAGGCACCTCCACATGGGAGTCGGATGCGGCCTGTGGTTCTGAGGTAGCGGGTGTCAGGGGCTGCGAGAGCACCTCACTGATAACTGGTGAACCGGCGACTGGCCTAGAAGAGGCTTTGTCATCAGTTTTGGACCTCGGTAGCCTTTCCCTATCTTTATCTTTGCGCTCTTTATGCATTCCGGTCGGTTGTTCCGACGGCATTGTGCAATTAAGCCTTCGCCCAAAATAATGGCGAGCAAAATCAAACCGACGTTTAATAGTGTGTTTGTTAAATCTAGCACAAAACTGACAACTAGTGACATCGTGATCTGAGCCTAGGCATGGAATACAGTAAGAATGAAAATCCTTATGAGGTATTTGCTTCCCACAAGAAATACAATTATTAACTTTTTCTGACATTGGACTGAGGCAAGAAAAAATTTTCCCCAACGGGGTACTTCGCTTTACTGAAGACTTCGGTTATGAAATCGAATTTGAAATCTCAGGAGTCGGTCGGCCGAGCGGCACTTGCGAACTGCTTTTGCTTCGGGCATCGTGCGGCATGAAAGACTGAAGAAAATGGTGTCGGCTGCTTCTTATATACCCCTGGCGCACTGACGTCAGGGAAGAGGCGACAGCAAGCAACGTCAGACCAAGACTTTGGAACTCAGGCCGACTGCTGGCCCGCCTGACGGCAGGATAACCCCAAGTGTAATGACTGCAGCAGTGAAACACGATGAACATCTGCAGCCTGCCTTTTCACAGGCTTACGAATGGAAGATTTACCTGCAAGCCTGAAGGACTCAGGAGGACTGGCAACTGCCAAAGTTACAGCAGAAGTTGAAGGAAGAAGTTTGCTGTCAGAACGCAAAACGGAGGCCTTGGACACCGGAGTCAGCGTAGCGGTTTCGGCTCCAGCAGAAGAGGCGACTGGGCAACAGGTTGGAAGGCAGAATGGAGGCCGAAGGCCTAAGGGACTCTGACTCCAAGGCCTGCGGTTGTATATCTGCGGATTGCAGGGACAGCAAAGGCATCTCACTGACTATCTCTTGACTGACGACCACCTTAACATCATCCGTGGACTTAGCTTTCTGTCACGGTCCTTATCCTTATGTTTCTTCGGAATATCCGAAGCCTGAAGACCGGCGGACGCCATACCAACAAATTTAGGCCAAACTCTAAAATATCTACCCAAAATCTTAGCCCGACGATGGATAATACGTGGATTAAAGGAGGTACAGAGATCACAATTGGGAACGTCATGGTCAAGGCCTAAACAAATAATGCAACAGGAATGAAAATCTCTATGGGAATCTGCTTTCCAAAGGTAAGGCAATTATTAACTTTTTCTGACATTCGTTAAGGCAAGAAAAGAGGATCCCCAACGGGGTTACTTAGCTGTAGAAGACTTCAACTCTTGTAGTCGGAACCAACAAAGGCAAACTGCCAACCGGCACTCGTGCATGAAAAGCTTCTGCTTCAGGCTCCACGGCAAGGAAGACTGAGGAAGTGACATCGGCTGTCTCCTTTTATATCGGACGCCCGGACGTCCTTTACATATGACGGCAGCCAATGTCATTTTTACTGACCTTTCGTATTCTGGCCGACCGAGGGCTACTGGGAGCCAGACAACCCATTAGTTAGGACTGCAACAGTGAAACACGAAGAACAGCCTCTGTTTTCCCACTAAAAACACAAGCACATTCTAGAAATAGTCTCAAAGAGAGACACCACCACCACAGGCAGAGTCAGAAACGGAGTTCTCCTCAGAGTCAGAATCAGAAATCTAAGAATAAAACCCTGAATCTGTCCCTCCATCTTGAATCTCTTTAGGAAAGGAGGTATCCTTCTTTCTTTTACCTGAAACTACTTTATAAGAAGGATCAACAGCATGAATTAAACCCTGAGCCAGACCCAGTAAACTACTCCTGTCTAAGGAATTTTGAAGAGGAGTAAATACATGCTTAGTTTTTTGCTTCTTTATGACAAGAAAAATGAGGTCAACAGTGTTATTAATGGTAGCAGCACCTTCCCCAGAGATGGGCACAACATTCTGACAAAAAAGAGGGGAGCCTTCTCTGCCCTCTCCCAGAACCAACAAGAGCAGTTCTTATTTGCCCACTGAGGGGACGCCAACAGAGGATGTAGCTAACCCCCAGTCCATAGTGGCTGTAGGTGGTACACCAGAGGGATCCACAGTAAAAGATGAGTAGTCTGGGTACAATTAATGGCCACTGCAGAGTAGGCGAACTGCTAGCCTGCTGTGATGGCAAAGACTGTTTGCTTAACTTTTTCTTTTTGTGGCTTGAAGAAGGACCGACAGATTGTTCCATCGTCAAGCTGAAAATGGTGCCTCCTTCCCAGGCAAAACAAGTAACAAATGCCAGTATAAAAAAGTACTCCCATTTAAAAGTACAGTACAGTCTCATGATAGTCCGTTAACACACAAACTCCTAGCTTTAAAATAAACTTTTCTGAAGAGGAAAGAAATAATAATAAAAATCAAACAGTATTTTTTTTTTACCCAATTGAAACTTATCTGCCCAGCAAAGGAACAGTACAAGCTGACCATTGATCCTCAAAAGCCTCAGAGGAGTGTACTCTTCAGTTGGAGTAAAGCTCTGAAGGTCTTGTTCTCCAAAACTTGTCTTTTAGTCAGCTCAGATCAAGTTGCCAGAAAGTCTAGGCACATGAAAGCTGCCCTGAAGCTTTGGAAGCTGACCAGTTATATCACGGCAGGATATAACCTACATGTAGCGAAGGCTACAGCAGCAGTGTTCAATATGATGACCTCAAAAGCCTCAGAGGAGTGTACTCTTCAGTTGGAGTAAAGCTCTGAAGGTCTTGTTCTCCAAAACTTGTCTTTTAGTCAGCTCAGATCAAGTTGCCAGAAAGTCTAGGCACATGAAAGCTGCCCTGAAGCTTTGGAAGCTGGCCAGTTATATCACGGCAGGATATAACCTACATGTAGCGAAGGCTACAGCAGCAGTGTTCAATATGATGACCACTGGGAGGTCTGGAAGGCCACTTGCAGGGGCTTTTGCTGACACTGGCATGGACAGTAATAAAATCGGCACCAAAACCAGCCACAACAGATCAACCCCCAACTCAGGACCCAAAAAGACTTCCAAAGCCAACAGTACTGCTGTCACAAAACAGGGCAAACCTGACCTCAAGGGCTGCAGATCTGACCATGAGACCACAGCCTATGCTGACAAATACGTCAGTATCAACACTGACACCAGTTTGTTCAACACTAGTCTCGGTGAGACTAGCTCCTGAATAAGGCCAATGAGGAGAAATGGCATACTCTTATTGAAATAGCAGGCAAATAAAAACTGCCTCTGTCAGTTCTAGTACCAAAGGGAAAACAGAAAGAGGAGACTCCCTCTGTTTGATGTTAATAAAGGCCTCCATCATTTTTTCATACTCAATTTTAACAGGAGGTACACAGTAATAATTGAAAGACTTCACTGATAAAAGTCTTAAGCCACAAATGCTGCTCACCGAATCTAACAGAGAAGTTGTACTATCAGCTTTAACTAGTTTTACAGGAGAGGAATCAGACAATACTTTGACAGGAATTTTAGAAACACCAACAGGAGGCTGAGTGGAATTAAATTCTTCCTTTATTCTGTTTCTTTGGCTGAGGACCTAACGAGGACCCTCTCTCACTTTGCTGGTTTTGCAATTATTATTCTGCTGTCTCTTACCTTTATATCGGAGAAAATAATCCCTAATAACTATGGTCTTGACCATTAAGGCCAAGGGAGCCAACCCAGAAGCAATACCGGAGGTGGAAGCTCCATCACAATTTGACTTAAATTTTCTATCTCTAATGGTTGCGTGAATGAACAATTTACAATCATCATCATAATCAGCAGAAAAAATGTTGTTCTTCTAAGCAATAAATATGGCGGAAATATTTATCTTATGACAAAATTAACCATCATCAACAAGCTGATGAAAATGTTAATAAAAAATCAAGAAGAGCAACATCTAACGTGAAAAACCAACAGACAACAGGAAATTCAGAATCAGAGCAATAAGATTCATTAATGTAAGAACAAAAGCAAGAGAAAATTCCACAGCTTAGGTAGGAACAACTGAGAATTTAAAAAAAAAAAAAAGAAAAGAAAAAAAATATATAGGAAACAGATAAAAATGTAATGGTCTGCATGATGCAAAAGGTAAAATAATCTATTTTTAGAAGCACTGCAAATTTCTTCATGGAAATATAACAATTTTCTTTTTAATCAGCCCAAGGCCATTTCTCTGATGCTGTAGTTTAATGAGCAGAAACTTGGACAGGAGGCAGTTTTGCTGAGCATTTTAGGTAAAATGAGAAGAGCTACCAGCCTTGTAAATTTTCAAATGCAGAGGTGCCTCTTTCGCACCCTCATTTAAGCAGGGCAAAAGGAAGTGAGATCAGTGCTAAATTTTCAAATGCAGAGGTGCCTCTTTCGCACCCTCATTTAAGCAGGGCAAAAGGAAGTGAGATCAGTGCTGTTACTGTTATAAAATAGGACTTCTAAATTGTTTTCCCAGCTGTGTTCTAGAGAATGGACTTTTGTCCCTACCTGAACAAGGAACCTCTCTGAAATCTTGTTGGATGTCTCAATTTGCATGCAAGTTATATTTAACACATTTGTTTAATCTACAGACAAGACAAGAGGATGTTATCAACTTACAGACATTATGCCATACTTTAAATGAAACATTATAAAAATCAGTTGGTTTCAAAAGTACTGATGCCTTAACTCCTCCTTTTACCGGTCAAGCGATAAATGTCTTTCATGACACAGTGAAGAATGATATTATTACAGGCCTTTTAGAATGGCAAAAAATGGAAAATTACTTGCAATCTAATTAAAACTGAAGGTCTGACTTTAACTGACTTTTTTACTAGACAGAACATCATAATTAAACTTGAGAAGGCGGTAACAGTGATGATATCCTGCAATTTTTTTTAAAAATAAGTGAATGTTTAAGGATAATACGTATATTTAACTTCTTCATAGTAAAATGAAATTCAACAAACTGTTAAAACAGACGGACAAATATGGACAACAGGAACTTTTTTCTTTTAGCTTAACATGAGATGAAGCAGATTATTACACATCAACTTGTGTTTATTTTTTAATGTTTACTATTAAGTCCACAGATGCATCACCTGTTCTCTTGAAAGGCCCACTGTTTCTAAGTGTAGACCATTACGTTGCTCACTGAGATTTTTTTCAACCAGTCATAAAAAAGACAGCAGCCAATCACTGCAAATTTTGAAAGGTTCAAGATGGCAAGAGCCCTTCTTTCTTGCCACCAAGAAAGAAAAAGTTTACATACCAGTATCGGTCATCATTTGAGAGTATCATCTCTGTCTCATTTGAGAGCTCATTACATTAAGGAAATCACATAATTTTGCATGAAATCAATGTTTTTCACTAACAGTGTAATACATACTATATTTACAAAACAAAGGATAGCAAAATACGGGTTAAATTTCCTTCAGATATGCCAATTTATTTATGGGCATGTTTAAGGAGAAATGCTTTTATCAAAAACTCTACTTCTGTAATAGTATCCGCTTAAATTGCTGTTACTCCATTTATTTATATTTATTTACTTTTCAGAAGTATGTTTCTGATTGTATGGTACAAATGGACAGCTTTGGGGTATCCTTTATTTATAATTATTGGCAGATACATTTTTCCCTAGGTGTTCCTTCCCTTTGTGCCTACCAAGCATCAAGCTTCCTCCCATCAGTCTTGAGTCAATTTTTCCCCTGCTGCCACTGGGCAGTCTTCAACAAAGGGACAAATACCGACCAGAGTATCATCACACGAAGCCATACAGGATGCTTGTGAACACAGCCACATCTACTGATGCAGGTTACTACAGTATTTCTAGTGGCTATAACTCCTCCTCTCAGTGGGCAATGTGGGCATGTGCCTGACTAACAGCCTACAATGCTTTCCCAGTTTATGTGCATGCTTCCACAAACATGGTAATTAGATCTACCAACAACAATTTGGTAGAACCAAGTACATATGCTGTTTTGTTGTTGTCTGTATGCCTGAACTTGCTGATGGTGAATGGCAGAATGGAATCAGTCCCTCACCCTCTGATGGGAAGCTAGCATCAGCCACTCTCTCCCATCCTTCCCTTCCTAGCTTTTTCATCTTCCAAGTCACTAGTCAAAATTCGAGTGACCTCTAAACTACACAGTCAGGTAAGGTCTGACGTACACTGACCAGATAATCAGAGCACAGACTGTACAAACTACCACACACAGGAAATTGCAACCAGTTTTTATTAAAATTATTATCCAAAATATTTAATCTTCTCCACTCCTTATGGTGATTTTTAAGAAACTACAGACAATTCAATGACATATAAGAATATCACAGGTCAACTGATGATATCACGGTACCTTCTTAGTAGGGGGCTATTCATTTGATTTGTAATGAAGTGAGTGTAAGAGTGAAGAAAACATAAGAAAACTTCCTGTGGTACAAGACCCAAGACTCTAGATCATTCCAGAAATGTTTTATTTATTTATTTTTTTTAACTAGAGATGCCCCCTTTGTGACTAAGGTCATATATATGTAAACATTGGGCACATCCTGTTGAGTTAAACTACTCAAAATCCAGACACCTCACATTCCTTAATTTTTCTATGTTATATGTATTTTTTGAACATTTATTTTGATATTTCACCAACAAAACCAAAACAATATACACAAATCTTACCATAAATGTAGATGTCCGATAGGTATGCATCTGCAGTCATAACATATGGGTTGTCCTGCCTCAGGCAGCCCTTCGGTCGGCCGGATTCCAAAGTCTGGGTCTGGCCTCGGCTGATGTCGCACTTTCCCCGACATCAGAGCGTCTGGGGTATAAAAGCATCAACCAACGCCATTTTCCTCAGTTTTTCGTGCCCCAGATGCCGGGTGCCCTCTAACAAGGCTAAATTTGGATAAATGCTGAAAAGTTCCAAACATTTGCAAATTATATACATGAATAAACAAACAAATACACCATAATAGATTCCCCCAGCTAGCTACAAGAGGGGTAAGCACCCTAGGAATACCAAAGAGGGGAAGGAGGGAGGGTAATCCTGACTGCAGATGCATACCTATCGGACATCTACATTTATGGTAGGTACAAAACTGTACTATGTCCTTCAAGGATGCATCTGCAGTCATCACATATGGGTAGAATACCATAGCCAATCTGGGGGTGGAGGTACTAAGAAAAGGATGGTGTAGTTAAGATCCCCTGCAGGACTGCAGTTGCAAAACCTGCTCTGGGTCTAGAGTACAAAGGTAGATTGTAATGCTTGGCAAATGTATGCACGGAGGTCCAAGTAGCAGCTTCTAAAATGTCCTTGGTAGCCACCCCCCTTAGGAAGGCTGTAGTGGTGGCCGTGGCCCTTGTGGAGTGAGGCCTGATATTTTCAGCAACTGTCTTTCCATGAAAGGAGTAGCAAAAGTGAATGCAATTTCCTATCCATTTTGAAATTGTCTGTTTGGAAATTGCTCTTTCTTGCACCCCAGTTGCATATGCTACAAAAAGTTGGTCAGTTTTTCTGCTAGTTTTTGTTCTGTCCAAATAGTAGCGTAGTTGTCTGTGTATATCCAGGGTGTGCAAAAGTTTTTCCCCTTTATTCTGTGGATTAGGGAAGAACGTAGGCAAGTGAATAGCTTGGTTCAAGGATACCCTAGATACCACCTTTGGCATAAAAGTAGGGTTGGTTCTTAGTGACACCCTGTCCTGGTGGAAAATAAGAAAAGGCTGCACTGCCATTAATGCTTGTAACTCAGATACTCTTCTTGCTGAAGTGATTGCCAGAAGGAATGCAGTTTTCCAAGATAGAAACTGTAGATCCGCTGATGCTGCTGGTTCAAAAGGAGGTAGTGTCAGTTTTTCCAGCACAAAGTTGAGATCCCAGGCAGGTAGAGGGGGTCTTATTGGAGGTTTAACATTTTTGATCCCTCTCAGAAATTGTCTGAGGAGAGGGTGTGAGAAGATAGGTGGATCCACATTGTATTCTGCTGAAATTGCTGAAGCATGAATCTTAATGGAAGAATAGGACAGGCCATTGTGGAACAATTCTGCTAAATATTCTAGGATATGTGCTAAGTTTGCCACTGTGACATCTGTGCCCTTTGATGTGCTCCAAATGAGAAATCTCTTCCATTTAGCTGAGTATGTCTTCCTTGTGGAAGGCCTGTGAGCTTCCAGGATAATGTCCTTCACCCTCTGCGATAAAACAGTCCGATTGGGATTTAAGGAATTATCCAGGCAGTTAGCTGCAATGTTTTCAAGTTGGGATGTAGGGTCTTGAAATTGTTCTGCGTTAGAAGAAGAGGCCATAGGGGGAGAGGCCATGATTTTGCCTGAGACATGCTTCTCAATAGTGATTACCAGTGTTGTCTTGGCCAGTCCGGAGCTATTAGTATCACTTTTGGCTGTTCCTCCCTGATTTTCAGTAGAACCTTGTGCATCAATGGGAGAGGCGGGAAGGCATATACTGTTAGGGCTTTCCAGCTGAAAGAGAGAGAGTCCACCCTCCAAGCTTGTGGGTGGTATGTCCTTGAGCAGAATGTCTTCAGTTGATAGTTGAGTGGGGAGGCGAACAGATCTATCTCCGGCATTCCCCATGTCTTTGTTATGAGCTTGAAGATGTCTGGGTGCAGCATCCATTCGTGTGCATCCATGGTAGTTCTGCTTAGGCTGTCCGCCAGTGCATTTTCTTTCCCTGGCACGAATTGGGCCTGTAGTTGGATATTGAGATTCAGGCATAGATCCCACAGATTCATAGCCATCCGGCATAGCGGGTAAGAATGCGTGCCACCCTGTTTGTGTATGTACTACATGACTGTGGTGTTGTCTGTCCTTATTAACAGTTGTCCTTGTTGGAGGAAGTGCTTGAATGCCTCGATTGCATGTCTCACTGCCAGCATTTCCTTTTGGTTTATGTGCATGCTTAGCTGCCCTTGAGGCCATTGGCCTTGGATGCATTTGTCCTCCATGTGTGCTCCCCATCCTCGGTCCGAGGCGTCTGTGGTAATGGTCTGCCTTGCTTTTGGTTTGTTGAAAGGCAACCCTCTGTTGGACTGGCAGGCCTGAGCCAACCACAGGAATGCCTTTTGAAGGCATGGAATGATTGGTATCATGGCTTCTAAACTGTGACTGTGTTGAGACCATACACTCCTTAGGTACCATTGTAATTTCCTCATATGCAGTCTGGCATGTGGGATTAGAATTATGCAGGATGCCATGTAACCCAGGGCCTGCACGATTTTCCTTGCAGTAAGCGGAGTTAGTCTTGTCAAAATCATGAAGTAATCTGGAAGTTGTTTTTGCTTTTCTTCTGTGAGAAAGGCCATTTGGGTGCTTGTGTCCAGATCTGCACCCAAAAATGTGATCCTTTGGGATGGTACTAGTCTTGACTTTTGGATGTTGACTGTGTATCCCAAGGCCTGTAACAGGTGTATGGTATAGGCCAAGTCCTTTAGCAATTTGTTCTTGTTGTCCGCTTGTATTAGGCAGTCGTCCAGGTATGGATAAATTTGAATTCCCTGTAGTCTGCAATGTGCAACTACTGATGCCAGGCATTTCGTGAATACTCTGGGCGCAGTAGATAAGCCAAAGGGCAATGCTGAGAATTGATAATGCTCTGATCCTGCAAGAAATCTGAGGTGTCTTCTGCAACTTGGTCGGATAGGGACGTGCAGGTATGCCTCCTTGAGATCTAGAGTCACCAGCCAAGACTCCTTGCCCAACATGGGAAGAAGTTGCTGTAGAGTCAGCATTTTGAATTTTGGCACAATGAGATAAGTGTTGAGTGCGGACAAGTCGAGAATAGGCCTCCATTGATTTTCTTTTCTTGGTACAAGGAATAGTCTGGAGTAAAATCCTTGGCCTTGTTCTGAACATGGTACCTTTTCTATAGCTTTCATCTGAAGTAACTTGCTGATTTGTGTTAAAGCCTCTGCCTTCTGATTTGGTGGAAGGTTTGGCATTCCGCTTCTTTTTGGCAAAGTGTGGAAGTGAAACCTGTATCCTTTGTCTATTATTTGCAATGCCCAAGTATCCTTTGTAATATAATGCCAGTTTTTTGAGAATAAAGCCAGCTTTCCGCCCAAGGGTGCTTCCAGTTGATCCCTGGTAGGCGGAATCAGAGTCAAGTCATTGAGTCTGTCCTGTAGTAGTGGTTGTTGTTGTAGCTGTTGCACTACTCCTCTGGTTGGCAGGCTGCCACTGACGGCCTCTGTAGGAGCCCTTCGATTGACCTCTGCCTCTAGAGCGCCTGTTCCTGCCTCTCTGGGCTCTGTCCGAGTCTGGAAAGGACCAATTTTTTGTAGGCCAGTTTCTGCTGAATCTCGGTGGTTGAACTTGCAGGAAATCTTTAACTGTTTGCACAGATTTTGCTTTTTCTTCAACCTTTTTTTAGAATCTCCTGAGCCGGGGAGCCAAATAAATTTTGTTTCTCCATTGGAGCATCGAGGAGTTTAACTTTGACATGGTCTGGCAAAGATTGCTCCTTCAGCCAGGCATGTCTACGAATAACTGCCCCAGTCATAGCTGATCTAAATGAAGCCTCCAGTGCATCACAGCCACATTTTAAGAAAGGATTACTAACCTGTTGTGAGTTATGTACCAAATCCTGAAGGGATTTATGGTCTAGGGGTTCAGGACAAGAAAGTATTTATTCAATTCATCTAACAAATACTCTTGGTACTGTATCATATGGAATTGACAGTTTAATGCCCTGACAGAAAGAGTTGCAGATGTATACATCTTCTTACCCCATCTCTCTAAAGCTCTAGACTCTCTATCAGAGGGTAGGGGATTTTTGGCAGTAGTGGCTGCAACCCCTTTAGGGCCCTGAGAAATAGTTTCTGGGTCTGCAGAATGGGCTTTATACAGATGGAAATGAGAATCTGGGACCCTGTAATATCTGTCAGGTTTGGCAGGGGCCGGAGGAAGAGTATCAGGGGCTGTACTGACATCATTGTACACATCATCAATTACATTTAGAACAGGAGGTATAGCTAAGGGCCTATGCTGAGGCAAATGCAAAAAGGTCCGTAATCTTTTTCTAGAATCAGAGAAATCCTGACCTTGCCATTGAAAGTGCTCTCTCATGGAGTGTAAAGTCTCCCCAAAGGAAAACTCTTCAGGAGGTGAGGCCGAAGGGATAGATTCCTCTGCATCTGAATCCTCATAAGACGAGTAAGCCCCTTCCTGGTGGTCTGACAACTCAGATCCATCCGTGGAATCATCTGAGGAGAGGGGTTCAGTGGGGTCAGTCCTGGGCCTTTTGTCTGGAGGAGGTTGAGAGGCCCTGTCTGGGTGAGGTTGTGAACCCCTAATTAAGGAGATAAGGTCCTCAGCCAGGCTGAGGATCTGTGAACTAGAGGTAGGCCTCTGGGTTGTAGGTTTGGTAGGCAAAGCTTTTGAAAGTTTGGCAGCTTTAGCCCTAGAAAAGGCCTTAATGGACATAGAAGCTGGGGGCCTAGCAGCCCCACGTGCAGGGGTAGAAATGTCCAAAGGTATGGTGTCGGACAAATCCTGAACACTAGCTTCGGTAGGTAGTTCTGAAGCCGACTCAGCCGGGGCCTCTCGGGCCTCGGCGGTCGGAAGTATGGTTTCGGAAGAAGGAATCGCCGAGGACTCTGTTTCGGCCGAGACACTCGCGGTAGGCCTAGCCGTGGTTTCAGCCGAAACCGCGGGCCGCGAGTGTCGGTCCTTTTCCTTGCGTTTTTTGACCATATGCGAAGTCGGAGTCTCCGACGGCATTTTATAAGCAAAAGCGGCTCCAAAAAATTCCTCTGCAAACTCCGACCGACGTCTAAGAGTTCGTCGGTTGAAGGAGGCACAGGCTAAACAGGCCGATACGTCGTGGTCTGGGCCTAAGCAAGGAAGGCAGTAAGAATGGAAATCCTTATGAGGTATTTGTTTCCCACAAGTTAAACAATTATTTACTTTGTCTGACATCGGCTGAGGCAAGAAAGAGTCCCCAACGGGGTACTTAGCTTTTTTCGAAGTCTTCGGTAGCTGAAATCTCTGGATCTGACCGACCGGCAATTGCGAACAGCTTCTGCTTCGGGCACCGCGTGGCAAGAAAGACTGAGGAAAATGGCGTCGGCTGATGCTTTTATACCCCAGACGCTCTGACGTCGGGGAAAGTGCGACATCAGCCGAGGCCAGACCCAGACTTTGGAATCCGGCTGACCGAAGGGCTGCCTGAGGCAGGACAACCCATATGTTATGACTGCAGATGCATCCTTGAAGGACATCGGGTAACTGTTAAGATAGATAAACACTGATTCTTAGTACACCAATTTCGATACAGTTCTGTGATTAACAGCATTTTCATTACATCTCTTTCAATAAATATGCCCCCCCCCCCCCCCCCCGTATTATTCTGCTGGCTTTAAATTCCTGAGTTGTTAATTTTTTTTTTTTTTTTTTTATTCTTCTTACTGGGTTGGTTCAACCACCCATAACACTATTTGCCTCTGTACTACAGCCAAGCCAATGAAACTACTTAATACATTTCTGTTGAGATTTCCCTTTTATTTTTTAGTCTAAGTCTGACATCCCATCTAATTATCACAATGTCCTATGATTCTGGGGCAATCCTGGATTCCATTTTTTAGTTATTGCTTTCTGAGCTACCACTAATATCAAACTTGCTAATGCTTTCTGTTTGTTAGTCATGCTGGAGCTGCAAACATAGTTGTGAATAAAATCACTTTCTGACAACTCAGTCCTACTGTTTAAGGATCTCCCTCTGGCACTTTTCCTAAATCAAATTTAAATTTCCCCAATTCAGAATACACCTAAACTACAGGATCCCAATCCCCATGTTTGCCACTTGCACATTCCCATCAAGTATTACCCGCTGCTGGAAACATTTTCTGCAGTTCTGGAGCTTAGCTGGAGAGCAGAAATACTTATTGCACACATTGTCAAGCAAATGTTCTGCAGCCTAACTGGAGAGTAGAAATATTTATGCAAGCATTGGTAAGTAAATATTCTGAACTTTCCTGATTCGAAAGCATACTTGGGTGTTGAGCATATTTCTATCCATTCTAATGTTATATTTAACTTTTCCAATCCCAGTTCAGCTTCTCTTACTTGCATTTCCTTTTTGGCCCTGATAAAATCCAGCAGACTCCAACTATAGCGAGACCCCTATCCTGTGTTAAAAATAACTTTAGTTCAATCTGAAGGCTCACATATGGCAATCTATTATTTTCTCTTAAGCAAAATTCCATATTTCCCTCTAAGTTATTTGAGCTCCTCCTCTCCCAATCTGTGTCCAATATAAAGGAAACACATTCTTTCTTTTCCATTCTGCTTTCACATTATCTATTCTACGATATTTTATTAAACTTGTGGACAGAATCTCCCATTTCCAGTCTTTACATCCTTTACCTACAATTCTTTTAGCTACTGCCCAAAGTGTATCAATCTCTGTTTTGTCTACAGTACGCCAAGAGTTCAAACTAGCATTCCCAAATAAAAGTATTTTCCCTATGCTACAGGCAAGTCCATCTATCTAGACACATATTTCTGATGTTACATGAAATAGAGACATTTTGATTGACTGTACAATAATCATTCAAATCTGGAATTGCTTGCCCCACCCTCCATCTCAATAAGCATCAAAGGTTTACCCCATTGTAGCTTGGCGTGTTTTCCTTCCTCTATAAACTCTCCTTCAGTATGCATTAGACACTATTTACTGGGGGGCAAAGAAAGTTTGCCTCTTGGGAGCAAGAAAATGTTTTAATACAATATCCTTTAGTCCATCTCTATAAATAAGTTTTTGCAAGTTACTGAACATATTTTTTTCCCTTCTTCCCAAAAAACTCTCACACAGTCTGTAGCTGTATTAGTTACCCAGACTCGCATATATTTGCTTTTAAGATGGTCCCACAGAGAGGGGTGGTTATATACCACTTAAATGATGGCCGATAGTTTAATGTCAAGTTGTTTTACTTTTACTTTATATAGGGTATCCTGACGGGCAATGAAATTTGTTTAATACCTGGAACACCAACAGCAAATTCCTTCTGGATGTTGTATGAACAACAGATCATCATCTGCAAAAAGAGCAATCTTAACATAGAAGGTTAAAGGTGAGATAATGCTCTGCTCAGAGCTGCCAGGGTTCTAGATGGAGAGCAAACAAAAGGAAGGACAATGGACAGTTTTGGTCAGTCCCCATTTCCAAAACAAACTTATCAGCGTATCTCCCCTTACTTTTATCACAGCATATAATTTAGCAATAACCCATGATTGCATGTGGGAAATGCAGAACTTGCACATCAGAGGATTATTGCTACAGGGCAATGGCATTACTAAGAAAATAAATTGCTTGCCTTTCTTAAATAATGCCACTGTACGACGGGGCTTTAATTTTGTTTCCACTTTTTCTGTTGACTACCAGACAGCCGACTTGTACTGCATTTAGATATGGCATGTGCATAATACATCAGTAAAATGCAAGACACTCACTTCTTGCAAGCCTGCCACACAGCCATGTCTTTTCCATCTTTGTTTAGTTGGTATGCCTGTAATATTGGTTTCCAATACTGACATAAGGAGGAGGAAAAGACACAGATTTATGGTAGACATGCTTTCAAGAAGCAAGCAGCTTGGTCTTTTTGCTTCACAGAGCAGGTGAATATTGGTGACCAGACTTGTTCTGGTTGTCAATTTTCAATTTACAACAGGTAAACTGCTCTGTCCAATCAGCATGCACATTTTTAAATAATAATCTGGAGGCATTTTATAATTCCTTACAGTTAAAAATTAACGTTATTAACTGATCAAGGAAAGCAAACTTTCTCAGGACATGTTTTAAAAGGTCTACTATGTAAGCCTGAAGTTTCAAAACTTCAAACTTCATATGGTTGAGACCATAAGATCAAAGTTTTGAAACTTCAAACGGTTCAAATCGAGATTGCCATGAAGTGCGGAAAGGGAAAGTTACCATTCTCTTCACTGTAGTGAATTTTCAAAACTTCAGTGTCGTGGTCTCAACCATATGAAGTTCTAAGTTTTGAAAGTTCGAGCTTCCAAAGCAGATCTGTTTTAAGACCAGTCTTCGGTGTAAAATGCTTTCCCTGAATCCAAGCACATTATTACTAGTGGTCTCCCATTTCAGTAGCATCCTTCAAACTGGTAATAATGTCAAAGGTTTAATGCCTCACTATAATTACTCATCAATCCAGATTTGACAAATTTGGTAAAAGTTTAATGTAGCCCAGGCAGGTAGCATCCTACCATCACACAGAATGATACCACAGTACAAGCAGGAAATGACTGATTTCAACAATTGGCTATGTTTCTGGTGTCATTCTAAGGGGATCCAATATCTGCCTGCCTGGGATGACATGACTGACAGACCTCGATGCTTTGCCAGAGATGGCCTGCATCTGTCACCCCTGGGCTTCCGGATACTGGCCAAGGCCCTTGCCACCCTTACAGTGCCATTTTTTTAGGCTGTGTTCCAAAGACCAAATTACCACAGTAACAGCTACAAACAAATGCAATCTGAGGGTCATTCTGTTCAATGCTAGAAGTCTAAATTTCAAAATGCACTTGCTCGAAGCACTCCTTAAAATGGAGAACATCGGCATTTATACTGTAACAGAGACCTGGTTCAAAGCAGCAGAAAGCACCCCTGCACTACCAGGCTATAACTCATTCCACATCTTTCGGCCCCAGAACTTGGACCGAAGCTCCAAAGGCAGCGGTATTTCCATACTCAAAGAATGCACACACCTCCAGACTAGTAGCCCAACATAATGCATCAGAGATACTTCAGGTGCAGCTAACATTGGGTAAGACAGCAATTCAGGTTGTAGCCTGCTATAGGTACCCAACCATATCCCAAGACGCACACTCCATGTTTCTAAGCACCCTGGAGAATATTAAGGTCCAACCAAACACTCTCATACTGGGCGACTTCAACAACTCCTCCATTAACTGGGAAAACAAATCATGTACCAATACACTTGCCCAACATTTCCTGGAATTCATTAATTCCAATGCCCTGGACCAAATCGTTCTTAACCCCACTAGAGGTAGCAACATAACTTCAAGGCACCCATGCAAATGGAGAATAGTTGCATGACCCCCGAATCATACACCAATGTACTGTACAAACATGTACACAAATGCATGGATCTCGCAATACCCAATAGAACCAAGGTGCTCTCCTCCAAAAAAAGGAAGCCAATCTGGTGGTCCCCTACCATAAACGAACTCTACAACAAAAGGAAGAAACTGATGCAGAACAAGGTGAAGTCTCAAGACTGGAAAAACTCCCTTACTAGCCTCAAAGAAAAGTTGAGATCCCTCATCAAAACCTCTAAAGCTAGCTATAAAAACAGAATTGCAGCAGATAGTAAAGACAACCACAACGCCTTCTATAGTTATGTACAGAATTTCCAAGGCAATACCCAGATATGTTCCGAGCTACTGCACAATGGTACCAAGCCAACAGATATTGCCAATATACTGGCCAACAGATTCAGTGCCAACTTTACCCCCCCCCCAAAGAACCAATCACAATGCCAGTAGATTGCCAGGCACCCAGTATTATTACTGCACAGGTTAAAACAGCACTGTCCAAGGCCAAGAATACAGCTTCTATGGGATCTGACAATATCCCTGGCTGTGTTCTACATGAACTACAGAGTGAACTGGCACCACACCCGTGTGCCCTGTTCAATCACAACCTCACCTAAGGCTTTGTCCATACCGAATGGTGGACTGCTAAAGTCATCCCTCACCACAAAGGAGATGCGTCTACAGACCCTGGAAACTACTGCCCCATTACCCTGACGAGTCTGATATGCAAAGTTATGGAACGCATCATCATGGACCTAATAAACAAGGATATAGGGAATCTCCAAACTCTGGATCTCGCATAGTTTGGGTTTGTGAAGGGTACAGCATGCCTACTCAACCTGGTTGACTTCTTAAGAGTCAGTCACCAGAGCTGTAGATAAAGGCAAGATGGTTCATACAGCCTACCTTGATCTGGCCAAGGCCTTTGATACCATTCCCCACTCAGAAATCATAGAAAAACTCGTTAAGCTAAGCAACAACCCCTATATCACTAGGCAGGTTGCAAACTGGCTCACAGACAGAACCCACAGCGTGAAAGCAGCTGACTCAAAGTCAGACTGCCGACCAGTCACGAGTGCAGTCCCACAGGGTTCGGTCCTGGGTCCTCTCCTGTTTGGTATCTACTTCTCTGAAGTCCAGGCCAACATGAAGGGACTCTGGCTGACAAAGTTTGCAGACAATTGCAAGTTGGGAGCAATTACTAACTCCCCAAGTGCTGCTGACATCCTGCAGAAAGGCCTCACTGAGACCAACGACTGGTGTCAGAACCATGGTCTTAAGCTTGATGCAAAAAAAAGTGTCGTCATCCCCTGTGGGAAAAACTCAGTTCCCATGAATTACGACATCGATGGTAGTCTACTGAATACAGAAAGCGCTATAAGAGATCTGGGAACACAGGTTGACAGCAACCTCTCTTTTGACCACCACATTGCCACTGTGGTCAGAAAGTCCTTCTATGTGGCACATCTCATTACTAAGGGTTTTGCATCCAGGAAGAAAGAGGTCATTGTCTCCCTCTACTCTTCTCTCATTAGGCCAATCATCAAGTACAATGCCCCATTTGGCATGTACCTTACTAGACACCTGCAACAACTGAAGAGGCCGCAAAAGGACCTCACAAAGATGATCCTAGGCCTTAAACACTTGTTCTATATGGAGAGACTCAAAAAACTCCAACTATTCTCGGTCTCATATTGCCTACTTAGAGGCGAACTCTGCTGGACTTACAAAGCCATGTCTGACCCAGCTCTGTCAGAAATGCTACATCTAAAGAAATCCCAATCCCTCTGCACCACATGCTCCAGGGACCTCAACTTCATTACCACAATCAATCAACAGAACATGCTGGAGGGACAGGTTCATAACCCAGAGACTGCCCCTGCTATGGAACAGACTTCCCATACATGTCAAACAGAGCACCTCACTGGACCTCTTCAAGAGAAATCTTGAGGAGTGGCTGGGAAATAGAAAATTCACCCCAGAGATCACTCCAGTGGCTCTACTCAACAGAGGCACCGGGAACTAATGTCGGGTGGCACAATGCCAGGGTAATCCTATGGGCTAGGCTTGTAAAGGCTCCAAGGCCATTAGCCTAGTACACACCTATGAACCTATCCTAGCAGCCATGATTCCCACAACAATCTTATCACTATTGAAACCTAAAATAGGAATATTAAATGAAGAATGAGTTGGGTCTTCTTCCTCAGGTATGCCTTCTAATGACAGAATATGTCCAGGGTGAATGGGAGTCGTTTCACCTTGAACTCAGAGCTAATACATTAAGTCATGCTGTGTCAACATGTCACTGGGTATGTGCAAGTACTGGGACAGCATGAGTGGATCTGTCAGTGTGCAGGTTTGAATGGTGTCTGTGTGTGTGTGTGTGTGTGTGTGTGTGTGTGTGTGTGTGTGTGTGTGTGTGTGTGTGTGTGTCCTGGAGCATCAGTGCCTGTGTGTCTGCTCCTCTTGAAATCTGCACTATAGTACAGGTGGCAGGAACCCTGCTGTTCCAAATGCACACTGCAGCAATTCACACTCGTGCGAATTCCCAAGCAATGAGTTAATGCCCTTTAGGGCATTTGGATGACTATGAAGTGTTACACAGCACCGCAGTGCAAATCAGCTCATTAGTGCAGGCTGATCTGCAGGGCAAATCAGCTCATTAGCACAGAACGATTTGCACTGCAGTGTTACTGACCATGCATACTGGCCAATGTCAGCTTTATGTTAATGCTTCATATTTATTTTGTCAAAAGGAAGTCAAGTTTATTTTTGCAACTACTACTTGATAATTATACACTTAAAGTAATAATGTGTTAGCAATAAAAAGCTTACTATGATAGTATACACTGGAAAATGTACTCACTGACTTATTTACTCATTTAAACAGGTTTGTTGTATCTAGGAATAGCTAGGTTATGAAAGTATTTATGCGTCTATCTATATTTAAAAAGATATTTTCTAACCCATTGGTACCTGCAAGCATGCGCACACACACACACACACACACACACACACACACACACACACACACACACACGGATCTACTTCTAATAATTGAAAGTGGACTTACCCAAAGATGACTTCAGCGACACGAGAACACCGAACTGTTATTTAGTGAACAATCACACTCCCAACTGTTATTTAGTGAACAATCACACTCCCAGAGTTTTTTTTTTAACAGGGTAAGTGTGCACTTGGCCAACATGGAACGAGGAAACATACCACAATATGTCAGCTCCCAACTAAATATACCAACTCCAGGATCACTCCTTAGGACAAATTTCCCCATGCTGGCCAAGTGCATACTTACCCTGTTAAAAACCCATATATATATATATATATATATATATATATATATATATATATATATATACACACACACACACAGTTTACGTTTTCATATCATTCCCCCCAGACAAGTCTGACTTTTTCATACATCATTATTTTTACAGCTTTACAGAAAGCCAGGAAAATGGTACTGACCTTAAAACCTGTTCCAAAAATTAAAAAAGTACAGTTTTGTACCTACCATAAATGTAGATGTCTGAGAGGAATGCATCTGCAGTCTTTACAAATGGGTTGTCCTGTCGTCAGGCAGCCCTTCGGTCGGCCGGATTCCAAAGTCCGGGTCTGGCTTCGGCTGGTGTCGCACTTCACCCGACGTCATTGCGGCAGTTATTCGGGTATAAAGGCATCAGCCGACGCCATTTTCCTCAGTGTTTCTTGCCCCAGATGCCAGGTGCCCTCTTGGATGGCTAAATTTAGATAAATGCCAAAGTTTCCAAATAGTAGAGAGCAAACACACAAAATAAGCATGTATGTACATATATACAAACAAATACACCATAATAGATCCCCCCCAAGCTAGCTGAAGATTGGTAAGTACCCTAGGAGTACCTCAGAGGGGAAGGAGGGTGGGTAATCCTGACTGCAGATGCATTCCTCTCGGACATCTACATTTATGGTAGGTACAAAACTGTACTATGTCCTTCAAGGATGCATCTGCAGTCTTTACAAATGGGTAGAATACCATAGCTAAACTAGGGGAGGAGGAAATGATAATAGATTATGGTGTAGTCAGGATCCCTTGCAAAACAGCAGTGGCAAAATCAGCACGGGATCTAGAGTATAGAGGTAAGTTATAATGCTTGGCAAATGTATGCACGGAGGTCCAAGTAGCAGCCTCTATAATGTCCTTGGTAGCCACTCCTCGTAAGAAAGCTGTGGTAGTGGCTGTAGCCCTTGTGGAGTGAGGCCTGATGTTCTCTGGAGTTTTCTTTCCATGGTAGGAGTAACAAAATCTAATGCAATTTCCTATCCATTTGGAGATTGTCTGTTTAGAAATTGGTTTTCCTTCCTTTCCTGTTGCATATGCTACCAGAAGCTGGTCAGTTTTCTATTGTTTTTTGTCCTGTCCAGGTAGTAGCGTAATTGTCTGTGTACATCCAAGGTATGTAAGAGCTTTTCTCCCCTGTTCTGTGGGTTGGGGAAGAATGTAGGAAGGTGGATAGCCTGATTTAGAGAGACTCTGGATACCACCTTAGGCATAAATGTAGGATTTGTTCTCATGGACACTCTATCTTGATGGAAGATCAGGAAGGGTTGTACTGCCATTAATGCCTGTAGTTCAGAGACCCTTCTTGCTGAAGTTATTGCCAGCAGGAAAGCAGTCTTCCAGGATAAGTATTGTAATTCTGCTGTAGCTGCTGGTTCGAAAGGAGGTAGAGTCAGTTTTTCTAGCACAAAGTTCAAATCCCGTGCTGGCAATGGAGGTTTCCTGGGAGGTTTTACATTTTTAATTCCTCTCAGAAACTGTCTGAGCAGAGGATGCGAGAAAACAGGAGGATCCAAGCTGTATTCTGCTGAAATAGCTGATGCATGTATCTTGATGGAAGAATAGGACAGGCCTGTATGGAAGAGCTCCGCCAAGTACTCCAGGATGTTGGCTATGTTCACCAGTGTCACATCTTGCCGTTCTCCAGATGAGATATCTTTTCCATTTTGCTGCATAATTCTTTCTTATTGAAGGTCTACGAGCCTCCAGGATTATGTCTTTAACCCTTTGGGATAAATTTGGGTTAATTGCTGTTATGTAATGTTCCAGGCAGTTAGCTGCAGAGTTTTTAGGTTTGGATGCAGGATGTTGTAGTTGTTCTGTGTCAGCAGTAATGGGATCAGGGGCAGTGTCCATATTTGTTCCCGGGACATGCTCCTCAGCAGTGGATACCAATGTTGTCTTGGCCAGTCTGGGGCTATCAGAATGATCCTCGGACGTTCCTCTTTGATCTTGAGAAGCACCTTGTGCATCAAAGGAAGTGGTGGAAATGCGTATGCTGTCAGGCTTTTCCAACTGAAGGATAGGGAGTCCACCTTCCAAGCAAGTGGGTGGTAAGTCCTTGTGCAGAATTTCTTCAACTGGTGATTGAATGGGGATGCAAACAAGTCTATTTGTGGTAATCCCCATTCTCTTGTGATGGTTTTGAAGATGTCCGGATGCAGCATCCATTCATGGGCATCTGTTGTAGTTCTGCTTAATATGTCTGCTAGAATGTTTTCCTTCCCTGGTACATAAATTGCCTGTAACTGAATGTTGTAGCTCAGAGCCACATCCCATAGGTCCAGTGCCAGCCGGCATAGAGGGTATGAGTGTGTGCCTCCCTGTTTGTTGATGTACCACATAACTGTGGTGTTGTCTGTCCTTATCATCAACTGGCCTTCTTGGAGAAAAGGTCTGAATGCCTGGATTGCCAATTTTACTGCCATCATTTCTTTTAGATTTATGTGCAGATGCAGCTGGTCTTGAGTCCATAGGCCTTGAATGCACTTGCCCATCATGTGTGCCCCAACCGAGGTCTGAGGCATCTGTCGTGATGGTTTGTCTTGGTTGACTTTTGCAGAAGGCAATCCTGTGTTTGATTGACAGGCCTGAGCCCACCATAAGAACTCTTGCTTCAGGCATGGGATCATTGGAATTTTGGTTTCTAGGCTGTGCTTGTGCTGAGACCACAAATTCTTTAGGTACCACTGTAGCTTTCTCATATGCAGCCTGGCATGAGGGACCAGTATTATGCAGGATGCCATGAAGCCTAGAGCTTGTAGCACTTTTCTTGCAGTTAGATGGCTCTGCTTTGTTAATGCCAAGAAGTAGAGAGGAAGTTGCTCTTTCTTTTCTGCAGTTAGAAATGCCATTTGTTTTGATGTGTCCAGTTCTGCCCCCAGAAAGGTTATTCTTTGGGATGGAATCAGCCTTGACTATTTTGTATTGACTGTATATCCCAGGGCTTGCAGCAGGTAGATGACTCTTTGTAAGTCTTCTGTTAGTTTGTTTTTGTTGTCCGCTTGTATCAGGCAGTCGTCCAGGTAGGGATAGATTTGAATTCCCCGAAGTCTGCAATGAGCGATTACTGATGCCAGGCATTTCGTGAACACTCTGGGCGCAGTAGATAAGCCAAAGGGCAATGCTGAGAACTGATAATGCTCTGATCCTGCAAGAAATCTGAGGTATCTTCTGCAAATTGGTCTTATGGGGACGTGCAGGTATGCCTCCTTGAGATCTAGAGTTACCAGCCAAGACTCCTTGCCCAGCATGGGAAGAAGCTGCTGTAGGGTCAGCATTTTGAATTTTGGAACAATGAGGAATGTGTTTAAAGCGGACAGGTCTAGAATAGGCCTCCATTTGTTTTCTTTTCTTGGTACCAGGAAGAGTCTGGAGTAAAATCCCTTCCCTTGCTCCATAGATGCTACCTTTTCCACAGCTCTCATTCTTAATAATTGAGATATTTGTTTTAGAGCTTCTGCCCTTTGAGAAGGTGGTAGGTTTGGCATTCCTCTCTTTCCTGGTAGTGTATGGAAATGGAACCTGTAACCTTTGTCTATAGTTTGCAAAATCCATTTTTCTCTTGTAATGCAATGCCAGTTTCTTGAAAATAATGTTAGCTTTCCGCCTAAGGGTGCTTCGAGTTGTTCGCTGGTAGGCGGTGCCACCGCCAAGTCACTGTGATTGAGTTGTTGTAGTGGTGGTAGCTGTATCCGTGCCTCGTTGGTTGTTACCCTGCCACTGGCGACCCCTGTAGGCACCCCTGGATTGGTTTCTGCCTCTAGAGCGCCTATTCCTGCCTCTTTGTGCCTTAGAGGAGTCTGGAAAGGACCAATTCTTAGAGGGCCAGTTCCTGCTAAACCTTGGAGGTTGAACTTGTAAGAAATCTTTCACTGTTTGCACAGATTTTGCTTTCTCTTCCATCTTTTTTAGTACCTGCTGTGCGGGGGCACTAAATAAATTGACCTTGTCCATAGGTGCATCCAAAAGCTTAGATTTGACATGGTCTGGTAATGCCTGTTCTTTCAACCATGCATGCCTTCTGATAACTGTGCCAGTCATGGCTGATCTAAAGGAAGCCTCCAGTGCATCATAGCCACATTTTAAAGAATGGTTACTAACCTGCTGTATGTTATGTAACATTTCTTGAACATACTTTTTATCTAAAGATTCTTCAGAGGACAGCTTTTTAGTCAACTGGTCAAGCATAAACGCTTGATATTGAATCATATGAAATTGGCAGTTCAAGCTCTAGCTGACAAAGTAGCAGAGGTGTAAACTTTTTTACCCCATCTCTCTAAGGACCTGGATTCCCTTTCAGAGGGGAGGGGGTTTTTAGAAGAAGTAGCTGCTACAGCTTTAGGGCCCTGGGAGATAGTCTCTGGATCTGCAAAAGGAGCCTTATATAAGTGGTGATGAGTGTCCAGGACCCTGTAGTACCTATCGGGCTTAGCAGGAGCCGGAGGTAAAGTATCAGGAGCAGTGCAAGCATCATTAAATGCATCATCAACAACAGATAGAACTGGAGGTATAGCTAAAGGCCTATGCTGTGGCAAATGTAGAAAGGTCCTAAGCCTTTTTCTAGAGTCTGAGAAATCTTGGCCCTGCCACTGAAATTGTTCCCTCATAGCAAGCAAGGTTTCCCCAAAGGAAAATTCCTCAGGAGGAGAGGCTGAAGGGCTGGACTCCTCAGCATCAGAGTCTTCGTAAGGAGAATAAGAAGCCTCAGGAGGGTCTGTATGTTCTGAGTCATCAGAGGAATCATCTGTGGATACTGGCTCAGCGGGCTCTGCTCTAGGCCTCTTTTCTGGAGGAGGGAGAGGCCCTGTCTGGATGAGGCTGGGCTCCACGAATTAAAGAGATGAGATCCTCTGCCAAAGAAAGCATATGGGAGCTGGTGCTAGGCCTGTGAGAGGGGGGCTTGGCAGGCACAGGTTTTGATGCTTTGGCTGCTTTAGCCCTGGCAAAGGCCTTAATAGACATAGCTGGAGGAGGCCTAGCAGCTCCACGTGCAGGGGTAGAAATATCTAGGGGAATGGTGTCTGATAAATCCTGTGAAATCGCAACAGAAGGTTGGATTTCAGAAGCCGTTTCTACCAGGTTAGAAGAGGCCTCGGTAGAAGGCAAGTTATCGGCTGAAGAAAGAACCGCTTGCTCGGTTTCGGCCGAAACCGAGACACTCGTGGTTTGCTTAACCGCGGTTTCGGCCGAAACCGCGGACCGTGAGTGTCGGTCCTTTTCTTTGAGTTTCTTGGTTATTTGCGTAGTCGGAGGATCCGACGGCATAATGTAGGCAAAATCGGAGCCGAAAATCTGTTCAGCAAAGTCCGAGCGACGTCTAAGCGTCCGTCTGTTAAAAGAAGCACAGGCTAGACAAGCTGCTACGTCGTGGTCTGGGCCTAAACAATGTATGCAATAGGAGTGGAAATCTTTATGAGGTATTTGTTTCCCACAAGATAAACAGTTATTAACTTTCTCGGACATCGGCTGAGGCAAGAAAGAGTCCCCAACGGGGTACTTAGCTTTATAGAAGTCTTCGAAGTAGTATTCGGTAGTAGTAATCTCTGGATCTGACCGACCGGCACTTGCGAACAGCTTCTGCTTCGGGCGCCATGCAAGAAAGACAGAGGAAAATGGCATCGTCTGATGCCTTTATACCCGAATAACTGCCGCAATGACGTCGGGTGAAGTGCGACACCAGCCGAAGCCAGACCCAGACTTTGGAATTCGGCCGACCGAAGGGCTGCCTGACGACAGGACAACCCATTTGTAAAGACTGCAGATGCATCCTTGAAGGACATCTAATGTACTTAAATAAATCCAAAGTGGGAAATCACAGTCA
This sequence comes from Protopterus annectens, assembly GCF_019279795.1. Lineage (NCBI taxonomy): Eukaryota > Metazoa > Chordata > Ceratodontiformes > Protopteridae > Protopterus > Protopterus annectens. The sequence goes on along the minus strand of NC_056741.1, from coordinate 260,815,350 downwards.
CACTCACCACTCAAACATATCTATGTTCAAGTTTGGAGGTAAAAGCATAAACAATTGACACTAACAGCTACAGACAGAAAGAAAGCAATGACATTCTGCACTGTACTTTACCATAAGAGAGAAGTAACAAACATTTAAAAATACAGCTTTTACTTACATGTTTCTTGGGAAAGCTGAAAGTGCCAGCAAATCACTTTTGCATCAAGTCTCAATTAAAAAGAAGTTATGTACTCGCCATAACTTCCATGTTTGTAGTCCATCTCACCCTTCATTCTTACATATGGGATCGGAGCCGATCCTGGGCTCTGACAGCCTATTTACCAGCTGGAAGTCTTCTAGTTGGTTCATGGCTAGGTAGGTATCCCATGGTGCACCAGTACAATCCCCAGATCTTGTTTGCTGCTAACTAGGAGAGAGAATAACAAATATACCAAAGAAGCCAATACTAAATGGTCTCCATAAAAAAAGATAATAATGCTTTTCTGTCTCCAGGTACTTCCAGGCTGGGGGTAGGCGGGTGGGTTCGTAAGACTGAAGGGTGAGATGGACTACAAACATGGAACATTATGGTGAGTACATAACTTCTTTATGTTCTGTAGTCCTATCTCACCCTTCATTCTTACATATGGGAGAGCGGCCCTAGCGCCTTATTCTTGGGTGGCTCATGGAAAAATACCAGAGTACTGTGGAACCAAATGAAGCTCTACCCCTGGAGGTCAAATGCAATTTGTAATGAGTAATAAAAGTGTGAGGGATAGCTCACATAGCTGCTGCACAAATATTATAAAGTGGGACTCTGGCTTGAAAGGCTGCAGAGGTAGACTGAGATCTGGTAGAATGAGCCTTGATTTTAAAGGGTAAATGTCTACCCTCAGAATTGTAAACATAAGCTATACACCTAGAAATCCAATTAGAGAGTGTCACTTTGGAAACTGGTAAGCCTGAACTGGATTCAGAGAAGGAAATGAATAACTGATCTGATTTCCTTAGTCAAATAAAAATGTAATTGTCTATGGACATCCAGCTGGTGAAATCTGTATTCAGCTGCACTGGAATGATTTGGAAAGAACACCAGAAGCTCTATGAATTGATTCAAAGTGGCATGGGAACAGACCTTGGGGACAAAGGAGGGATTAGTACGAAGGGACACCCTGTCCTTGTGAAAAATCAGACAAGGAGGGTTAACAGACAATGCTTGCATGCCATGTTGATTTCAACAATTGGCTTAAGTATTGGTGTCATTCAAAGGGGATCCAATGCCTGTCAGCCTGGGATTACATGCTTGACAAGCCATGATGCTTCGCTAGGGACGGCTTGCACCTGTCACCCTTGGGCTTTCGGATATTGGCAAAGGCTCTTGCTACCCCCATAGTGCCTTTTTTAGGCAAGGCTCAAAAGACAAACCCACCTCCATAGGTATCACAAGGGATAAGAAACTAAGAGTAATGCTACTCAACGCCAGAAGTCTAAACCTCAAGATGCACGCACTCGAAACTCTCCTTAGCATGGAGAACATCAATATCTGTGCAGTAACAGAAACCTGGTTCAAGGCTCCCGAGAGCACCTCAGCACTACCAGGTTATACCTCATACCATGCTTTTCGGCCCCAAAACTTGGACTGAACCACAAAAGGAGGGGGAGTATCAATATTCATCAAAGATACCCACACCTCCATGTTGGTGGCACAGCACGAAGCATCAGAGACTATCCATGTGCAACTAACAGTGGGTAAAACTGCCTTCCAGTTTATAGCCTGCTACAGACCACCCTCCCAAACCCAGGAACCCCGCTCGGCCTTCCTGAGAACACTGGAAAATATGAAGGTCTCTCCAAACACCATTATATTGGGCGACTTCAACTACCCAAACATAGACTGGGAGCATTACTCTAGCTCCAACACCCTAGCCCAAAGGTTCCTAGAATTTATAAACTCAAATGCTGTGGAACAACTTGTTACCACTCCCACAAGAGGGGAAAACATACTGGACCTGATCATCACCAACATGGGGACTCTATGCTCCAGACCAGAAGTGTATCCCTCACTGGTAAGATTAGACCATAAACTAATCTCACTGGATCTTCACATCCTGACTCCACCCCCTGCCCTGAAAATCACAGTGAAAAACTTCTCTAAAGCAAATTTCACACTCCTCAAAACAGAGGTGGAATCCTTCAAAGCCCCCGGGCCTGTGGAAAATACGGCCCAGACCGCAGAATCCTTTATAAATGCATTCTATGAACACCTTCAGGAATGCATGGATCATGCAATCCCAAATAAAACCAAGACCCAATCCTCCAAAGGCAGATGTCCTGTCTGGTGGACCCCAGCCATAAACAAACTATACAATAGATGGAGGAATCTACTACATGATAGAGCAAAATCCCAAAAAGGGAAGGCATCTCTGATCAGTATTAGCAAAAAACTACGGGCACTCATCTAAGGCCAGCTTCGAGAGAAAAATTGCACAGGACACTAAGGATAATCACAAGGCTTTCTTTAGTTATGTTAGGAACCTGGGTGGGAATTACCAGATATGCTCAGAATTAGCCCAAAATAACAAAAACTACACCAAACCCACAGACACTGCCAACATCCTAGCTGACAGGTTTAACACAACCCCCCCCCCACCAAAAGGGAAAATATCTATCCCAGCAGAGTGCTGCCCCCCTGACATCTCAGATGCTCAGGTAAGAGCTGCCCTCTCCAAAGCAAAAAACACAGCATCAATGGGACCAGACGGTGTCCCGGGCTGCGTCCTACATGAACTCCAAGAAGAGCTAAACCCAAACATAAAACTACTGTTCAATCTCAGCCTTACTACAGGATATGTACACAAAGAGTGGCGTACAGCAACAGTGGTCCCTCAACGGATCCTGGAAACTATCGCCCCATAAGCCTGACTAGCTTGGTCTGCAAAGCTATGGAAAGGATCATCATTGACCTCATAAAGATAGATATTGGGGACCTACAGACACTGGATCCTACCCAGTTCGGCTTTGTTAAGGGCAGATCCTGCCTCTTAAACCTGTTCAATTTCTTTGAAACAGGTCACCAAGGCCATTGACGAGGGGAAGGTGGTCCACACAGCCTACCTGGACCTCGCAAAAGCCTTCGATACAATACCCCACTCGGGCATTATAGATAAGCTCACCAGCTTCAATATAAACCCCTATGTCACTAGATGGGTTGCAAACTGGCTCAAGGACAGAACCCACATGGTTAGAATTGCTGGAGCCATGTCAGACTCCAAACCAGTTACAAGGGGCATCCCACAAGGCTCAGTCCTGGGACCTCTCTTGTTCAGTATATATTTCTCAGAGGTACAGGCCAACATGGAAGGACTGTGGTTGACCAAGTTCGCAGAGGACTGCAAACTGGGCGCCATAATCGACTCTCCAGCTGCAACAAGCATCCTCCAAAAGGGCCTCATAGAAACAGACAACTGGTGCCAGAGCCATGGCCTCAAGCTAAACGCCAAAAAGTGTATAGTCATCCCCTTTGGCAAAAACAAAGTGCCCACAAATTACCACATAGGTGGTAATCCATTAAGTACAGAAGAAGTAATTTGGGACCTGGGGACCCAAGTTGATAGCAATCTCTCATTTGACAACCACGTGGCCAAAATGGTTAGAAAAACATTTTATATAGCCCACCTAATCATGAAGGGATTCACATCTAGAGCAGGGGAGGTCATCGTGCCTCTTTACACATCCCTCATCAGGCTCATAATTGAGTATAATGCCCCTTTTGGGATGTACCTTACCAGACACCTGCAGCAACTAAGACCCCAAAAATACCTCACCAAGAGGATCAAAGGGCTCAAACAGATGCCATATGCTGCCCGGTTAAAGAAACTCCAGCTCTACTCAGTGGCATACCGCCTGCTCAGAGGCGATCTGTGCCTGACATATAAAGCCATGTCCAACCCGGAATTAATGGACATGCTGCACCTCAGAAAATCCAAATCCCATCGAGCTACGCGCTTGAGAGACTTGGACCTCAGCACTGAAATAAATAGGACATGCTGGAGGGACAGATTCATAACCCAGAGGCTCCCTTCACTCTGGAATAAAATCCCAGTCCAGGTTAGGCAGAGTCCCTCATTGACTCTCTTCAAGAGGAATCTTGATGAGTGGATGGGAGATCGTAGGTTTACCCCGGGTATCACTTCTGCGTCACTGTTAGACAGAGGCACAGTATACTAACCTCGAAAAAGGGCACAGCAAAATTAATTTAAAATGGGTGGCGAAAGCCAAACACACTCTGGCTAGGCTTATAAATGCCCTAGGGCAGATAGCCTAGTATGAACCTATGAACCTATGAACTCTTGACACCCATCTGTCCGACGTGATAGACACCAGAAACAAAGTCTTCCAAGACAGGAATTTCAAAGAAGATGAATGAGATGGCTCAAAGGGCAAGGAAGTCAATTTGGATAACATAAAATTTAAATCCCATGAGGCAACAGGTTCTAGGGGGTCTTAAAGTGGCACCTTTAAGGAAGGTTTTGCACAGCTTATGTGACATCAGAATAGAATCGTGAAAACCCAGATGAAAGCTTGAAATCGCTGCCAATTGAACTCTTGACAGTAGCAGCTGCAGATCCCTGGTGAAAAAGCTCAGACAGGAATTCCAAAACCACTGGAATGGAGGCAGTGTAAGGGTTAACATTCATTTTCTCCGCCCAGATAGAGAATCTTCTCCATTTACTGGAATATAGTCTCCTAGTGGAAGGTTTATGAGAAGATGTAAGGATAGGAGTCACAGAGGGTGAGCAGTCGTGAAGCCTGACTAGGGATGGAACTGGAGCAGCCACGCTGTCAAATTGAGGGTGTGTAAGAAGGGATGAAGCAAACCTGACATGTAAGTTAACAGGTCTGGAGCTGGGTACAGGATCCAAGGATCGTCCAGGAGAAGACGCCCGAGGAAGGGGAACCAAACCGGACGAGGCCAGTAAGAAGCAATGAGGATAAGTTTGCTTCCCAGCCGTTTCGCTTTCTGAATAACCTTGGGAATGAGAGGAAAAGCATACAGGAGACCCAGGGGCCAATCATGAACAAGTGCGTCTCTCGGTGACTCCCCCAGAGGGGGGATGAGAGAGAAGTAGCTGCTGCATTTGGCATTGATTGGACTGGCAAAGAGGTTGCAGCAAGGCTGTCCCCATCTGCAGAAAAACTGTTCTGCTGTTTCCCGTTTCACAGACCACTCGTGAGGCATAAGGATTGCCCTGCTGAGCTTTAAGCTATCACGTTGGTTGCCCCTGGAATCTGCGTTGCCACCAGAAAAAGCAGGAAAGCTATCGCCCATTTCCAAACTCACATGGCCTCTCGACAGAGTGGGTAAGATCTGGTTCCCCCCTGTTTGTTGACATACCATACTACCGACATGCTCTCTGATTGTATTGCAATGGTCCCCAGAGGCAGAAGGTCCTGGAGTGCTTCCAATGCCAGGAGCACCACCCTCATCTCTAGAACACTGATATGCAGGTGAGCCTCATGATCTTGCCATGTGCCTTAGAGAGTCCTGCAAGATAATGCCCCCCCTCCACCCTGTGAGGCAACCGTGGTCACAGTAGCAACGGGTTGGTGAGGAACAAAAGAGGTGCCCATGGTTAACTGACTGGGTAGTGTCCACCAAAGGAGGTCCTTCTTGCAATTTTCTGTCAGCAGAATGTGATGAGATAATGGGAGGTGCTGAAAAGACCATTGGGGCAACAGGAGCCACTGAAGAATTTTCATGTGTAACCTGGCTAGTAGCACTAGTAATATAGTGGAAGCCATGGTCCCTAGAAGCTGCAGAATAGTCTTGGCTTTGACCTTTCATAAGGGGAGAATATGTCTAATTTGAAGAACCAGATTTTGTGCCCTTTCAGCAGGAAGACGAGCCAACATGTCTACTGTGTCTATCTCTGCGCCTATAAAAATCACAGATTGAGAGGGCAATAAAGCAGATTTTTCCCAATTTATAGAAATTCCCAGCTGGGCACAAAGCTGAACAGTAGCGGCCCTGGTCTGAAGAAGTAGATGCCTGGTGGGGGTGGTCAAGAGCCAGTCATCCAGATAAAGAAACACCTGGAATTCTCAACATCTCAGGTGAGCTGTCACTACTGCCATACATTTGGTGAACTCCCTGGGGGCTGTGGTGAGACCAAAGGGCAGAGCATGAAACTGGTAATGACAGGCTCCCAGTCGGAAGCATAGATGACTCCTCGACGCCCTGTCCATTTTTATGTGGTAGTAGGCATCTTGGAGATCTGCTGTGCACATCCAATGGTCTTTCCCTAATAGACTGTAGTGTCATCATATGGAACTTGTCCTTCTTTACTGATTCGTTCAATCTGCTGTGGTCCAGAATAGGCCTCCAGTCTCCTGTACGGTTTGGCACTAAAAAGAACCTGGAGTAAGTTCCGGATCCTATTTGGTCTGCTGGGATGGTTTGGATGACTCTCTGACAGCAACTTGTTGACCTCCACAGTTGCCTGATCCCTGTGACTGGGTGGAACCATCCGGGATCTTCTTGGGAACAACACGTGGAAGAGAAACGGGTTTGACATAACCTCTGGTAATAATTCTTTGTACTCACTTGTCTTGAGTGATACCCAGCTAGGCTTCTGGATACAAAGAAATGCGACCCCCGAGAGAAACTCAGTCGGGCCCCACATCAGGAGCGCTGGTAAAGCTGGCCCCGAAAGGAATCGCGACCTCCCTGGTTTTGCGGACCGCCCCTGCCTCTAGGGCGACGTCTACCATTTCTTGCTCCTCCTCTGCCTCTGAAGGAGGAGTCACCCTGTGCATCCTGGAAAAACCTCTGGGACTTCTTGAACCACATTTTACTGCCCCTCTGACTCTTAGGGTATGGTCTAGAGGGAACAGTCAAACGTACTCGCATTCTTGCTCGCACCGGGTGAGAGTCTCCTTTACCTTGGGTCCAAACAATGAGGAACCGAAGGGGACTTTGGTAAAAGTAGACTTGAATGGCTCTGCAAAGTTACACAAATGCCTCCAGGAATGACACCTTAGGGAAATTCCTGAACCCGCTGCTCTATTCGCTCCATCGGCTGCATATGAAATAAGCCGTATGGAAGAGTTGACGATAGAGTTCAAGCTGGACAACTGGGCAGAAACCTTGTCAGGAACTCCCTCAGTACATGTACCTTGTAGGGAATCTCCTAACTCTTTAAGGAGATCTTGCTAAAGCCTCATGAAGTGAGTAAGGTAGTTCAGCAATCTAAGGGTAAATGCCACTGAACTAAAGATACACTTCCCGTATCTGTCCATCGTTCGAGACTCCTTATTTAGTGGATGAACAGAAGAAGTCTCAGCTAGCTCCTTCTCAGTGGCCGCTGCCACCACATCTATAGGAACACCTTTAGACAAGAAATCTTTCTCAGGAGGGGCAGAAAGAAACTTACTCGGTCTCCTGGGGACTGGCTCCACAGCATTAGGAGTATCCCACATCTTTCGACTAACTAAATCCATCAGTTCGAAGGGTGGAGACACACAAGAAGCTTAACTGTTGAGACCAGAAAGCCTTCAAGTACACCGACTCCTCATCAGAAGGGGTGACAGTTGTCCAGCCGCACCTCTGTTTAAGGATTTCCAGGATGTCTATGAAAGAGACATCATAGGACGACTTGGGGGACCCTTCTGACTCCTCAAGGTCAATGTCAGAGGTCAGAGACTCATCCTGGGAGTCTACATGCTTCCTCTTGCATGTTCTCTTCCATTGGGGCTCCTCAAAAGGACATTCCGGGGAGGTCTTGGAAGAGTGGGGGCCACCAGCTGGTGACTCCTGAGACTGAGGGTCTCTGCTGTCCATGGAGGGAGTAGAAGCGGAGACAGACGTAGGTGCTTAAGGGGGAAGAGTGCCAGTACCTCCGATAGGAGCTGACGATCGGACAGCACACTCATCATCTCGAATGCCGACCTCTCCAGCTCAAAGGAGACCAAGGTTGCCATCAGCTCCAGAGCCATCGGCTTTCAGATAGACATAGGGTCTGAACTCACCCTAGCCGACGCACTGAAGAAGTTCAGTTCCAAGCATCCCTGTCGGGGCCGACCGAGGAGCTTTGGCCCCCAGACACTACGGATGGTGCCGAGAGTGTCAGAGCAGAACTATGTTCTGAAACAGCCACAGGGGGAGCTGGAGCCAAAGGTTCCACCAGTGGTACCAAACACTCCGGCTCTCTAAGTTAGACTCTAGGTCCTCGAAGTTAAACGGGCCTAGCCCAGGTAGGAAAGGAACAAAAACTAGGTCTTCTAACTAAAACAGACCTAGAAAGTTACAGTAAGAATAGAATTTCGCACACTCAAACAGCAATATCAATAAACAAGCGGGAATCCGCAAAAACTCAGACTTATGAGTAAGAAATAACAGAACGTAGTTCTGTTAACAATGATAGCAAATCCAACAATGCTAACAAATTAACAAGCGGGAAACCAACAAAACTAGACTAGCCTTATTAACAACACAGTCTAACAGAGCATAAAAGGCGCCTACAAAGTCTATGAATACACGAAAACCAGCACACAGGATACCAATACTAAGTCAAAACAGGCCAAAGATTGCACCAAATGGCGCAAGCATAAAGCTAACTACACTAATAACAACTACGCTAACTGACCAACAATAAAACAGTAACAGTTTTTTTCTATTTTAAGCTAAGCCAAAAATTTTGGAAAAAAGTTCAGGTAAATGCAACATTTAGCCAGAGCCAAAGAGAAGCACAAATGAACTCGTCAACGCGGCAAACGAGATCTGGGGATTGTACTGGTGCACCATGGGATACCTACCTAGCCACGAGCCAACTAGAAGACTTCCAGCCTGTAAAAAGGCTGAGTCGGAGCCGAGAATCGGCTTCAATCCCATATGTAAGCATGAAGGTGAAATAGGACTACAGAACATCTGGTATTATAGCACTCGTTACTCTGGTCTGAAACCATGACATTCTGCTTTGCATTTTATCAGAGGGAACATACATTTTAAACAAGTAACCACACAGTGCAGCACTTTAGACCAATAAAGGATCGCCCCTTTTTATTAAAATTCACTTGGAAACTGTTTTTTTTTGGCACGGAATTTGTGGAGTGCCGTGACAGGGGTGATCCTTTATTGGGTTAAAGTGCTGCAGTGCTGTGTGGTTACTTGCTGGTGTGTTCGTTGTTACTCAGCTGGTCACCTTTTGATTTTTTGGAACATACAGTTTAACAACATATTACTGATATTAGGAACTATCTCCGGCTTGCAATGTACTTTTGTGTTTTTTTATGTTGATTTTTTTCTATTTTTTGTAAGTTATAGTTCGCCGAGTGATCTGGTTGACCTGGCGAGTGCTGTGATGTCAGTGGTGTCGTGTCATGTTCAGTTTATGACAACGCTGAACTAAATACAACTAAAAAGGAAGCTTTGGGCCTCAGTGGTGAAGTGTGCAAGTGTGGAGGATGGAAAGCGGTGACCAGACTTTGGTGCCAGGTTTGACTTAGGGGGCCAGATTTGTTGTTGGCCTTAGAGATCTGGGTTTGATTGTAGGCTGCTGATGATGTCTGTGGGGGGAGTAATGACTGTGATGGTGTGGATGGTTGGTCTGTTGGAAGATCGCTGGGCTGGCTGTGGACATTCAGGCCTTCGGGTAGTGGCAGTTGCTCCAAAGACAGTAGCAGATGCCTGATTTTTGTATGCCAGGCTTCTGCTTGCATCGAACATCGGTCTGTGATGCGGATTGGGACCAGATTGGACTTGGGATATGCTGGTGTTGGAGAGGGAATTGGTGGTGATGTTGATGGACTGGACTGTTGGAGATCACGGTTGATGGAGCTTTGTGCTTTCTGTGCTTTCACTTGCAACTATTGCCACTGATGTTTGTGTGTGTGTTTTTGTGTTGATGTGGTTTTCTGATTTGTACATGTGCTTGGAGAAACAGAATTTTGTTCAGCTGTGCGTTGTGTATAGTCTGAATGACAATAAAGTTACTTTTGAACTTTGAACTTTATTTTGAAATGTACTGTACTCTCTAACTGGAGCTGTGACAGGAGGTGGTGTTCCAAATGGAATTGTGACATTTTGCATTGCATTTCAATAGCACATTGTGTTTTATATATATATATATATATATATATATATATATATATATATATATATATATATATATATATATATATTTAAAATAAATAAATACAAAAATTTTAAAAATAATTTACACATCTCCTGGTAAAGCCAAAACTACCAGTTAATTTCCCTTTAATAAGTGTAAAAAACAGCTTTTGGGCTCTAGCTTAATTAACAGTATTGGCATTATAGAAATGAATGCTTTCGTCACATTACAATCTAGGTTATCCGGTCTTGTTTTTAATCAGGCTTTAGGCATTATCAACCATCCAACATTTTTATTCCACATTCAGTCAGGTTTCAGCATTTATGAAGCCCAGCTGTTATGCAGTACTTGGATATACAAACACTAACCAGAGATACACCACCAAAAAGTAGCTACATTTTCTGCACACATCGAAACAAGCCAAAGATCTGACTGCTTACAGCCAACTTTTGAATTCATTTTAACTATATTGTTTATTTGGACACACATTCTTGAATAATTATCGCCAGTTTTGTGCCAGGGTCACCTGATCTTTGAACTTTTAAACAGAATTTAACTCCTCCGGTTAGGTTTTGTCCTTTAGATTATATCACTGAAGCTGAAGGTGTGTACGTGGTCCTTGTACTGCTGCAGAGCCACGTATTTATTTCTGGCGGTCATCTAGCATTTTTTGTTTATAACTGAACATTGCATTTTATTCAACACACAAGAAAAGCCAAAAAAAAAAGGGGGGGGGGCACCATTCATACATGATGCCTCTAACTTAATACTGCAAAATTGTGGACCTACACTGTTGCTTTGCTATTAGTATAGTCAAATAAAATTTCCACAACAGCAATACAAACACTTATAATCTTACTAAGTTATACAAAATCAAAAATACAATCAGCTAAATCAGAGAGATTCTTTTCCAGAATTGGAGTACATACAGATTGTTTTCCTTGCTTATCAAAGTAATCAGAACCATTAATAAGAAAATCCATCCCTTACCAACATCACTTAACTCTATTTAACTCAGTAGACCATAAAGTAATAAAGAAAGAAATTAAAAAAGGGAAAGACGCAAATCAAATTTAGACTAACAATCTATATAACTTACTTACACTATTTATAAAGCAACCCCACCCCCACCTCCACAACATGCACAAGTATATATTCTGTTTAATTCCATTGCAAAAGGAGATCTGTTTCACAGGCACAAAGCAAACACCTCAATTAAAAATAAAATATTTCTCCTAAATTCACCAAAGAAATTCAATTAAACGGTGAATAACATCACTGTGAGGACACCTTCTGAGCTCTTCTCCACATACGTGCATGTACCTTGTGAAACCAGTAACCTTTCACCATCTGACTTTATCAAAGAATTCTCTTCCCCTCTCTGCAACACCTCTACTTCCACCCAAACAAACCTCACCCCACCCCACAAACACCTTCCTCCTTTCTACTTCACTAAAACTAAGCAGATCACTCCTGTCTGACTAGTCGATTGGCCCTGACAAAATCTGCCCAAATTTTCTCTGTCACTGCATACAATACAATCTATGTTATGCTACCAAAACCATATCAATCCAAAGTCAGCCTTTGTTATACCTTTTCCTAGGGATCCTAAACCAATATCCAATAGTAATTTCTGTCCTACTGTTAAACTCCCCGCTACTGGCAACATTCTGGAAAAATTGATATGCAAGCAACTTACCACCTACATGTAAAAGTACTACTTGCTCTCAACAAGCAAATTATGTTTCGAGTAGGCAGAAGTACTTTGGAAGCACTCTGGGCTCTAATCTATGACATTAACTAACATGGATAACGACAACCTAACTGGGGCTGGGTAAATTTACCTAATTCAAGCCTTTGATATACTGGACCACTCAATCCTACTAGCCCACCTTTTTGGCATTGTTATCACCCCAGAAACCACTCACTTAGTGGAACAAAGACTTTCTGCCCAACAGATCGTTTACAGTAAAGCTAGGCTCTTTTCTATTTGACACTGCCTCATTTAAGTGTTCCATGGCCATTTATACTTTCTATTCCCCATTTTTTATAAATAAACTACCTTTTCATAAATAAAACCTTCTGGCACACCCAATATCTACAACTCCTTTTATATCCTGATGACACCGTCATCTATAGATCTAACCCTGCTCATCAGATCATCCACAGTCAACTACAAACAGACCTCCTTGATCTAGACAAATGACTCGGTTACAAAAAATTTCTTCTCAATTCAAGTAGAACCAAAATTATGTTCTTCAGCACAAAGAGAAGGCTTACAAAAAAGTCCCCAGTGCTTTCAATACCACAGACCAGTATCATAATCTTATTGAAACAACAGCTTAATTTAGACAACTTGGTATTTGGCACAATCAATTCCTCAACTTTCAAGAACACATGCAAAAACTCGGATCCAAAACTACCTACTATTCTGGGTCCAGAAACCTTCTAAATTCCTCTCCCTACAACCAAACTATAGGAAAAGGCATATTGCTTGGTCATCTGGAATATCACTTACCTTTGTTTACAACTGCCTCTGGCCAACACACAACTTTACAAACCTTATTCAAAAAATGTGTCAATACATTAACTCCCCTAAGCATGCACAATCACTGCCACACACTATCCAAAGAAAAACTAGTTATCAGTGCAAACCAGTGCCAACCTCTTCCTGGGCTCCCTTTCTTCAAACTCCTCCATGAAGACACCCCAACTCCACTTGAAACTTCTCTCAGCCACCTCAACCTACAACCTTCGAAGCCAAGCTAGAGCCAAACCTGTGCTTCAAACTCCTTCTAGCAGGCTAAACAGTCATGACCAATGCTTCTCTGTACTTGCTTCCAAACCACAGCAATCTCACCCACATGACTTCATTTGTTATACCTTTACTAAATCATTTAAGACATAAGCACACACACATTAATATTTGGTATGTACCTCACAAGACATCAACAACTGGAAAGGCCACAGAAATACCTCACAAAGAAGATTACCAGCCTCAAACAGATGCCCTACGCAGACAGCCTCGAAAAACTCCAGTTTTATTCTGTCGCATATCGCCTACTCAGAGGTGATCTCTGCCTAACATACAAGTTATGTCAAACCCAGAGCTGTTGGACATGCTCCACTTAAAGAAATCCCAATCCCTCCGAGCTACATGCTCTATGGACCTAAACCTTGTCACCACATTAAACAGAACATGCCGGAGGGATACATTCCTGTCCCAGAAACTTCCCATACTCTGGAATAAACTACCTATCTAGATCAAACAAAGCTCCTCATTAGCACTCTTCAAGAAAAATCTTGATGATTGGATGGGAAATAGGAAATTCACCCCGGGGATCACCTCTGTGGCTCTGCTCGACAGTGGCACAGGAAAATAATTTTCCTGGATGGCAAAAGCCAGGGTACCTTTTTGGCTGGGCTTGTATAGGCCCCAGGGCCGACAGCCTAGTACCTACCTATGAACCTATAAACAAACCATATATGCTTTCCTTCTTTCTACAAAATTACATAAATTGCCCAGTTTCTGCCTTCCCTTAAACCTTACTCCTTGTCCTGAATGTTATTCTGAAAGTGTATTGTTCCCACAAATTACATTTACTTCTATGTAAATTGCTCCTTCCCTTTTCTAAAGACTTCACTCCTAGTTACTTTATTTCTTTTACAATATTCAACACTTCAAATACAGTTAGTTTTAGTTTTGATTTCCATGTTCATGTAATTGTGTTTTGGAAGCCAATATAATTAACCTTTATAAGGCCTTACTATGTAAAGGCAATCATGCATCACTGCTCAAAAGACTAATTTCGTTAATTACAGCCATTTGCTCCCCGAATATTTCTGACAGAGTACTCTGTAGGGAAATTTTAAAATCTGACAAATCAAACTATTTTAACTTCAAACCTCAAATCAAACATTTCTATAAAAAAAATGCAAATGCCTATGGGCATGACACACAATCTATTAAAGCTCTCTTTCCAGACTTTCCTCTCAGTGTCTTGCTAATTCAATTTTCACTGTAATTTATGATTTTGCCCTTTGTAAAAACTGTACACAATAATTTTATTTTCATTGTTCTGAATCTATTACTATAGCATACTACAAAAATCCATTGCTACTACATCGATATGTTTTTTATTTTTAAGTTGTGTAATATTTTGTATCAACATCTGTTGATTTTGCTTTAGTAATATTTTGGGGTCTATATCACGTTGTCAAACTTTTAAAAGTTTGAACTTCATATGGTCGACACCATATGATCGAACTTTTAAAAGTTCGAATGTTTCAACGGAGATCTCCGTATAGTGCGGAATGGGAAGATTTCCCTTTCTGCACTGTAGTGCAATCTCGGAGTTGGTATATTTAAAGAGTGGTGTGTGTGTGTGTGTGTGTGTGTGTGTGTGTGTGTGTGTGTGTGTGTGTGTGTGTGTGCTTAAACCTTTCATGTAGTTTTTTTCTTTGGTTTATTTTTTTTTATTACATTTTCAAACTTTTAAAAGTTCGATCATATGGTGTCAACCATATGATGTTCAAACTTTTAAAAGTTCGACTATGTAATATAGACACATTTTATATTAGTTCCTCTTGATTTTTGTTTTACATGTATGTACATGGAGCTTTTCTCCTCGGGCCTCCATTGAAAAACAGCTCATCTCGTCCCAATGGACTTTCCCGGTTAACAAAATGCAAATAAAATAAATTGTTTTGCCTTATTCACCTCTGACTGTGAGATGTTTAATTGTAAGAATTGTTTTATTTTACTCTTTTGGTAGTTACAGCTGCATGTAACCCAGACTAAACCTGACACTGGTCATGCTGTAATCACTGTTCTATACCAGTCCACGAAATGTAAATAGAAATAAATATGGAAGGGGGATACAGCATGCCTGTCTTTGGTCTAAAGGAAGTTTATTTGGGTTAACACCTTGAGAGTAGTTTTCTTTGACAGTACTTGGTAACATCATTGAAATGGACAGAAACCAGGCAACTACAGATGTAAATAAGCATACTGCCACAGAGCATTTAGAAGTAACAGAAGTTGTCTAAGAAAAAAAAAAAAAAAAAGAAAGAAAGAAAAAGTAGTAGTAGTGCAGACCTCCAGGGCCAGTGTGAAAGGCTGGGAAGAAAGAATCTACTCAAAGGGATATATAAGAAAGGAAAAATTGTTTGCGTCTGTCTTTCGGCTTTTCCCGGTTAGGGGTCGCCACAGCGAAACTATGGTCCGCTAATGATTGGCAGTAGAGCTATAAGAAAGGAAAAATAAAAAGATTACTTACTTATTTTGACATTTGTTTACCAGGTATGTCTGAGCGAAAGCCCATTTTTAGCGGAGGCCCAAGGGAAAAAGCCCCATACAGAACAGTTGCACAAAGTTATAAAAACAGCTACAAAAAAAAAAAAAAAACAGTTGCAAACGAAGAGCAACAGCAATTACAGGAAAATTAGATGCATAAAATACATCTTAGAAGTGAGATTAAATACAAAATAAGAGTCAATAGAGCGAAGTAGGAAGGGATGAAATAGCCAAAAGATAGTAGAAGTGTTCAACCTGAGTTTTCTGAAAGGGTTACGGAAACCATTAATTAGGGGGCAAAAAGTCCAGTACAAGACAGACAGAGATGGTAGAGAAAAATACAGTTTTGCACCTACCACAAATGTAGATGTTCGAGTGTTCACCCTGCTGCAGTCATCACACTTGGGTTATCCTGTCGTCAGGCGGTCCCGCAGATGGCCGGAATTCCAAAGTCTTGGTCAGACGTCGGTTGCTGTCGCCTCATCCCTGACGTCAGTGCGCCAGGGGTATATATATTGCAAAAGACGCCATTTTCTTCAGTTTTTCTGGCCCCAGATGTCAGGTGCCCTCAAAAGGGTGATCAGAATTAGTACCAAATGGTGTGAACACTGCACAAACACAAAATCCCTTCAGCTATAAGCAAATGCATCAGTAAGGCATAGCAGAGATTTAGCCAGTAGATCAGAGGGGATGGAGGGAGGGTAACCTGGACTGCAGCAGGGTGAACACTCTAACATCTACATTTATGGTAGGTACAAAACTGTACTATGTTCATTGTGTTACCCTGCTGCAGTCATCACACTTGGGTTGAATCCCAAAGCTAAGGTAGGGGGGAGGTATCATAGAGGGTTAGTGGAGGCAATAAGGCCCTGGAGAACTGCAGTAGCGAAGCCCGCCCTGGACTTAGAGTAAAGAGGCAAGTGATAGTGTTTGGTGAAGGTGTGTACAGAACTCCAAGTTGCAGCTTCTAAAATTCCCCGGGTAGGAACCCCCCTGAGAAAGGCTGTAGAGGTTGCTGTTGCCCTGGTAGAGTGGGATCTAATGGTAGCAGGAACTGGTTTCCCATGATGGGTATAACAGAACCGTATGCAATGACTTATAGGTTCATAGGTTCGTACTAGGCTATCTGCCCTAAGGCATTTATAAGCCTAGCCAGAGTGTATGTGGCTTACACCACCCATGGGATGAGAATACTACGCCCTTTTAGGGTTTAGTTTACTATGCCTCTGTCTAGTAGTGACACAGAGATGACCCCCGGGGTAACCTACGATCTCCCATCCACTCGTCGAGATTTCTCTTGAATAGAGTCAGTGAGGGGCTCTGCCTAACATGGACTGGGATTCTGTTCCAGAGTGTAGGGAGCCTCTGGGTTATGAATCTGTCCCTCCAGCACGTCCTATTTATTTCTGTGTTGAGGTTTAAGTCACTTGTTCTCATGGCTCTGATGGATTTGGATTTTCTGAGGTGGAGCATGTCCATTAATTCAGGATTGGACATGGCCTTGTACGTCAGGCACAGATCACCTCTGAGTAGACGGTATGCGACTGAATAGAGCTGGAATTTTTTCAGTCGGGCAGCATATGACATATGTTTAAGACCCTTTATCCTCTTGGTGAGGAACGTTTGGGGTCTTTCCAACTGCTGCAGGTGTCGGGTGAGATACATCCCAAATGGGGCATTGTACTCCATCATTGGCCTGATAAGAGAAGAGTACAGGGGCACAATGACATCTCTTGATCTACATGTGAAACCCTTCATGATAAGGTGGGCAAAATAGAAGGTCTTCCTAACCACTTTGGCAATGTGAGTGTCAAATGAGAGGTTACTGTCAACCTGGGTCCCTAGGTCTCCGATTACCTCTTCCGTACTTAATGGATTACGGGTGAGATACATCCCAAATGGGGCATTGTACTCCATCATTGGCCTGATAAGAGAAGAGTACAGGGGCACAATGACATCTCTTGATCTACATGTGAAACCCTTCATGATAAGGTGGGCAAAATAGAAGGTCTTCCTAACCACTTTGGCAATGTGAGTGTCAAATGAGAGGTTACTGTCAACCTGGGTCCCTAGGTCTCCGATTACCTCTTCCGTACTTAATGGATTACCGCCTATGTGGTAATTTGTCGGTACCTTGTTTTTCCCAAAGGGTATGACTATACATTTTTTGGCGTTCAGCTTAAGGCCATGGCTCTGGCACCAATTATCCGTTTCTATGAGGCCTCTCTGAAGGATGCTTGTGTTCGCTGGAGTATCAATTATGGCGCCCAGTTTGCAGTCATCTGCGAACTTTGTCAGCCACAATCCTCCTATGTTTGCCTGTACTTCGGAAAAATAAATGCCAAACAAGAGGGGTCCCAGGACTGAGCCCTGTGGGACACCGCTTGTGACTGGCTTAGAGTCTGACATAGCTCCAGCAACTCTGACCCTGTGGGTTCTGTCCTTGAGCCAGTTTGCAACCCATCTTGTGACATATGGGTTTACATTTAAGCTGGTGAGTTTGTCTATGATGCCCGAGTGGGGTATTGTGTCAAAGGCTTTTGCAAGGTCAAGGTAGGCTGTGTGAACTGCCTTACCCTCATCAATGGCCTTAGTGACGGTTTCAAAAAGTCGACCAAGTTCAAAAGGCAGGATCTGCCCTTGACAAAGCCAAATTGAGTAGGATCCAATGTCTGTAGGTCCCCAATGTCTTTGTTTATGAGTTCCATAATGATCCTCTCCATAGCTTTGCAGACCAGGCTCGTCAAGCTTATGGGCGGTAATTTCCAGGGTCCGTAGAGGCACCGCCTTTGTGAAGTGGGACCACTGTTGCCGTATGCCACTCTTTGGCACGTATCCTGTAGTAAGGCTAAGATTAAACAGCAGCCTTATGTGTGGGTTTAGTTCCTCTTGGAGTTCATGTAGCACACAGCCCGGGACACCATCCGGTCCCATTGATGCTGTGTTTTTAGCTTTAGAGAGGGAGGCTCTCACCTGGGCATCTGAGATGTTAGGGAGGCTACACTCTGCTGGGATAGTTATTTCTCCTTTGGGGAGGGGAAGAGAATTTGCACTGAACCTGTCTGCCAGAATGTTGGCAATGTCAGTGGGTTCAGTGTATTTTGTGTCATTTTGGACCAACTCTGAGCATATCTGGGAGTTTCCACCCAGGTTTCTAACATAGCTAAAGAAGGCCTTGTGATGGTCTTTTGTGTCTTTTGCGATTTTTCTCTCAAAGTTGGCCTTGGATGATTTTATGAGTGATCGTAGTTTTTTGCTAGTACTGATCAGAGACGCCTTCCCTTTTAGGGATTTTGCTCTGTCATGTAGTAGCTTCCTCCTCCTGTTGTAAAGTTTGTTTATGGCTGGGGTCCACCAGACCGGGCGCCTGCCTTTGGGGGAATGAGTCTTGGTTTTATTTGGGACTGCATGATCCATGCATTCTTGAAGGTGCCCATAGAAGGCATTTGCAAAGGATTCAGCAGTGTGGGTTGTGGTTTCCACTGGCCCAGGGGCCTTGAAGGATACCACTTCAGTCTTAAGAAGTGTGAAGTTTGCTTTTGAGAAGTTCTTCACTGTGGTCTTTTGTGCAGGGGGTGGGGGCGGGATGTGGATTTCCAGTGAGATTAATTTATGGTCTAATCTTACCAAAGAGGGATATACTTCCGGTGTGGAGCATTTTGTCCCCATGTTTGTGATGATCAGGTCTAGTATATTGTCTCCTCTTGTGGGAATGGTGACTAGTTGTTCCATTGCATTTGAGTTTATGAATTCTAGGAACCTTTGGGCTAGGGTGTTGGGGCTTGAGTAATGTTCCCAGTCTATGTTTTGGGTAGTTGAAGTCTCCCAAAATGATGGTATTTGGAGAGACATTCATACTCTCCAGTGTCTTCAGGAAGGCTGTGTGGGGTTCCTGAGTTTGAGAGGGTGGTCTGTAGCATGCTACAAACTGTAAGGCAGTTTTGCCTATGGTTAGTTGCACCTGGATAGTCTCCGATGCTTCGTGCGTTGCCACTAACCTGGAGGTGTGGGTATCTTTGATGAAAATGGATACTCCCCTCCTTTTGTGGTTCGTCCAAGTTTTGGGGCCAGAAAGCATGATATGAGGTAAAACCTGATAGTGCTGGGGTGCTCTCAGGAGCCTTGAACCAGGTTTCAGTCACTGCACAGACATCGATGTTCTCCATACTGAGGAGGGCTTTGAGGGCGTGCATCTTGAGGCTTAGACTTCTGGCATTGAGCAGCATTACCCTTAGTTTTTTCCACTTGTGTTTTCTAGGGAGGTAGGTTTGTCATTTGAGCCTTGCCTAAAAAGGCACTATGGGGGTGGCAAGAGCCTTGGCCAATATCCGGAAGCCCAGGGGTGACAGGTGCAAGCCATCCCTTGCGAAGCAGCGTGGCTTGTCAAGCATGTCATCCCAAGCAGACAGACATTGGATCCCCTTAGAATGACACCAGTAATTAAGCCAATTGTTAAAACTGATCACTTTGTCTTTGTACTGTGGCATCATTCTTGGTGAGGGTAAGATGCTGCTCAGGGTCAGGGTCATACCGGCCTTTTTTGAAATGGTTTGCTTGGATATAGCCCTCCCTTGAGAAGCTGTAGCATAGGATACAAAAGAGCTGGTCAGTTTTTCTGAAAGTCTTAGTTTTATCCAAGTAGTAACGAAGCTGCCTGTGAATGTCCAAGGAATGCAGAAGTCTCTCACCTTTGTTCTGTGGATTGGGGAAGAAGGTGGGTAGGTGGATGGTTTGATTTAAAGCTACACTGGAAACCACCTTAGGCATAAAGGAAGGATTAGTTCGTAGAGAAACTCTGTCTTGATGAAAAATGAGGAAAGGTTCCACTGCCATTAGTGCCTGTAGTTCTGAGACTCTCCTAGCTGAAGTTATTGCCAGGAGCAGGGCAGTCTTCCAAGATAGGAACTGAAGGTATGCAGAGAAAGCTGGTTCAAAGGGAGGTAGCGTTAGTTTTTCCAGTACAAAGTTGAGGTCCCATGTTGGTGTAGGAGCTCTCCTAGGTGGTCTAATGTTTTTTGCCCCTCTGAGGAACTGCCTTAGAAGAGGATTTGAAAATAAAGGTGGATTTGTGTCGTAGTGAGCTGAAATAGCTGAAGCATGGATTTTAATTGAGGAAAAGGAAAGTCCTTTGTGCAACATCTCAGCTAAATACTGCAGAATATGAGGCATGTGAGGTTGAGCTGTATCTTGGCCTTTAGCTTGGTTCCAGGCACAAAACCTTTTCCATTTGTCCGAGTAAGCCTTCCTGCTGCTTGGCCTCCTGGCTTCCAGAATAACATCCAGAACTGCTTGTGAAAGAGGAGCTGGTTGGATGTTTAGTAGATTTGCCATGCAGCCAGATTTAAAGTTTTGAGCTGGCTGTGTAGAATCTGTTTGTTTTGTTGCGTGAGCAAATGGGGTATTTGAGGCAATATCCATGGTGGGCTGTGAGCCATATTATTCAATAGCGGGTACCAGTGCTGGCGTGGCCAGTGTGGGGCTATGAGAATCAGTCGTGGTTTCTCCTTTTTGACCTTCAAAAGAACCTTTGTGAGGAGAAGTAATGAAGGAAAGGCATATGCTGTCAGGTTTTTCCAACTGAAGGAGAGAGTGTCCACTTTCCAAGCTTGATGGTGGAATGTCCTTGTACAAAATTCTGTCAGTTGGTAGTTTTGAGGACTGGCAAACAGGTTTATGTTTGGAAGGCCCCATTTCTGAGTTATCATTGTAAATATTTGTGTGTCTAGTTTCCACTCGTGGGGATCTTTGATGTTTCTGCTTAGGTCGTCTGCCAATGTGTTCTGTCCTGGCAGGAATTGAGCTTGTAACTGGACTTGGTAGGCCAGAGCTGTGTTCCATAAGATCATTGCTTGCCTGCAAAGAGGCTAGGAATGGGTTCCCCCTTGTTTGTTTATGCACCACATTACTGTGGTGTTGTCCGTCTTTATTGCAAGTTGTCCTGGATGTAGTAGATCCTTGAAGGCTGTCAGAGCTTTCTGTACAGCTAGCATCTCTTTGTGATTTATGTGCAGTTTTCTTTGTTCTGCAGTCCATAGGCCTTGAATGCATTGTCCTGCTATGTGTGCCCCCCAGACGTAGTCTGAAGCATCTGTTGTGACAGTTTGCCTGGTTGGGGGCAAGGTGAAAGGCTGACCCTTGTTGAGGTGACATGCCTGTGACCACCATAGAAACTCCTGCTGAGGGCAGGGAATGAGAGATATCATTGTGTCCAAGCTGTGGCTGTGTTGAGACCATACGCTTTTTAGGTACCACTGTAATTTCCTCATATGCAGTTTTGCAAATGGTATTATTAGTATGCAAGATGCCATGAAGCCCAAAGCCTGCAGAATTTTTCTTGCAGTTAATTGGGTCTTTGTTGCCATTGTCTTGAAATATTGAGTCAGTTGTAGTTGCTTGTCTGGTGTTAGATAAGCCTTCTGGGCCATTGTATCCAAGCTGGCACCCAGGAATGTCATTTTTTATGAGGGTACTAGTTTTGACTTATTTTCGTTTACTGTGTACCCCAGACAATTTAGTAGATACTTCACAAAGGCCAGATGATGTAAGAGAATGTCTTTGCTTTCTGCTTGGATAAGGCAGTCGTCCAGGTATGGATATATTTGGATTCCTCTTTGTCTGCAGTATGCAATTACTGGTGCCAGGCATTTTGTGAAAACTCTGGGTGCAGTAGATAAGCCAAAGGGCAGTGCAGAGAATTGATAACGGGTTGAACCTGCAATGAAACGGAGGTATCTTCTGCAACTTTGTCTGATAGGGACATGCAGGTATGCCTCCTTGAGGTCCAACGTTACTAGCCATGCTTCCTTGCCCAACATGGGAAGTAGCTGCTGTAGTGTTAGCATCTTGAATTTGGGAACTTGTAAGTAAGTGTTTAGAATTGAAAGGTCCAGAACTGGTCTCCAAGCATTGTCCTTTCTGGGTACTAGAAAGAGCCTTGAGTAAAATCCTTGGCCTTGCTCTCGAGTAGGTACCAGTTGAATGGCTCTCATGTCTATGAGAGCTGTAATTTGCTTTTGTGCCTCTGCCCATTGATTTGTGGCAGGTTTGGCATTCCTCTTTTCATTGGCAAGGTGTGAAAGTGGAATCTGTATCCTCGTAAAATTATGTCTAGGACCCATTTGTCCTTTGTGACCATGTGCCAATTGTCTGCAAAAAGTGTGAGTTTTCCCCCCAAGGGGGCTGTCCAGAGAGTACTGCTTGGCCAGATGAGGTGCAAGTCACTGAGTTTGCCTTCTGGTGGGTTGAGACCTGTCTTCTCCTCCCTTCTGTGCTGTAGTGCCCCATTGTCGAGGTTTATACTGGGCTTGTGGTTGTCCTCTGCCCCTTGGGCGCCTGTATTTCCCCTCTGTGGTCTGTCAGCAGCTGGAAAGGACCAATTTTTTTGTTGGCCAGTTTCTACTGAAGCGAGGGGGTTGTACTTGTAGGAAATCTTTGACTGTCTGCATTGATTTTGCCTTATCTTCCATTTTCTTTAAAACTTCTTCTGCTTTAACTCCAAAAAGAACATCCTGCTGTAAGGGAGCATCTAGTAGTTTTGCTTTAACATGATCAGGCAGAGTTTGTTCCTTTAACCAAGCATGCCTACGTATAACTGATCCAGTGACAGCTGCTCTGCAGGAAGCCTCCAAAGAATCAAACCCACATTGTAAGGTATGTTTGCCCACCTGCTCAGTGGCGTGCAACAAATCCTGTACTTCTTTCAATTCAGATTGTTGGGGTGGGGGGGGGGGTTATCCTTTGCTTTAACTGAGAGATTAGAAACTGCTGATACTTAAGCATATGAAATTGACAATTTAGTGCCCTCATAGCTAATGTGGCTGAGGTGTAAACCTTTTTCCCCCCACCTGTCTAGTGCTCTGGAATCCCTCTCAGAAGGTACTGGGTTTTTAGCCATAGAAGCCTTAGCCCCCTTGGGACCCTGGGAGATAGTCACTGGGTCAGCTACTGGGCTTTTGTAAAGAAATTTGTGGGAATCAGGTACTCTGTAGTATCTGTCAGGCTTAGCCGGAGCAGGAGGAAGAGAGTCTGGGTTGAAACTGGATTCTAAATAGACATAATCCACAATGTCGAACACAGGAGGGATGGCTAGAGGTCTGTGTTGGGGGAGTAAGAGAAACTCTCTGAGCCTTTTCTTGGAATCAGAGTAGTCCTGACCTTCCCAGTGAAAATGTTCCCTCATAGTGTGTAAGGTTTCCCCAAAGGAGTAGTCCTCAGGAGGAGAAGCTGAGGGAATAGAGTCTGCAACATTATAATCTTCATAAGGAGAGAAGGAATAAGCTTGGTCCTCAGAGGAATCCGAAGAAATGGACAGTTGCTCAGAGGAAGCAGAGTCTTCCTCTTGTCTGGGCCTTTTGTTAGGAGGGGGCTGTGAACCCCTGATAAGAGAAATCAAATCTTCAGCCATTTTGAGCATCTGTTTCTTAGGCATAGGGCCTTGAACAGGAGACTGAAGTGCAGTCTTTTTAGAATTAGAAGGAGTATTAGACTTAGAAAACGTTTTAATGGTGAGAGTCGTCGGTCTGAAAACACCTTCAGAAACCGATGACGTTTCTGTAGCACCGACGTCTTTAGAAGCTAAGTCGTCGGAAGGGCCTGAAGTAAAAGGCTGCGTCGGCCTAGTACATTCCGTCAAAATATCCGTAGCGGTCTCGGGTTCCAGATCTGCGGTAGTCAGGGGCTGCGTTGGAGCCTCACTGAGAACCGGAGTACCGGAGACCGGATCAACCAAGGCCTCGGAATCTGGCTTAGGCCTGGGCTGTCGGTCCTTATCCCTGTGTTTTTTCTGCATGCCGGTAGTCGATAGCTCAGACGGCATGTTATAGTTCAATTTTCTACCAAAATAGGTGTCGTGCAAAATCAAATCGCCTTTTAATAGTACGCTTATTAAAACCTAGCACAAAACCGACAAGAAGTGACGTTGTGATCAGGGCCTAGGCAAGGTATGCAGTAAGAATGAAAATCCTTATGAGGTATTTGCTTCCCACAAGAAATGCAATTGTTAACTTTTTCTGACATCGGTCTGAGGCAAGAAAAGTTACCCCAACGGGGTACTTAGCTTTATAAAAGACTTTGGTCTGAAATTCGAATTCGACAATCTCAGGAGTCGGCCGACCGGCACTTGTGAACTGCTTCTGCTTCGGGCACCGCATGGCAAGAAAGACTGAAGAAAATGGCGTCGGCTGCAATATATATACTCCTGGCGCACTGACATCAGGGATGAGATGACAGCAACCGATGTCGGACCAAGACTTTGGAATTCCGGCTGACTGCGGGACCGCCTGACGACAGGATAACCCAAGTGTGACGACTGCAGCAGGGTAACACGTTGAACATCACGGTGTCAGGAAGTATGAGTATATAGCCAGGGAAAAGAAAGGTAATAAGAGGAGTTAAGATAAGTAGAGAAGGAAGAAAAAATAAGTAGACAGAAACAGATGGCAGAAAGATGTTAAACAGAGCTGTTGACATGAAGAAACCCAGGAAGTTTGTCGGGTTTCTTTTAATAGTTTGTTGATGCTATGAGTATGGGGCTGGTTTCTAATGATCAGTGGAAGTTTGTTCAAGGCTAGTGCAACTGAGTACCTGTGTAAGTGTTGTCCTACTGCTGTTTTTGGCTTGAGATACTGATCAGTGGTGCAGCGGTTAATGCTGTCACCTCACAGCAAGAGGTTCTCCGGTTCGATTCTCGGCTGGGGTGCCGTCTGTGTGGAGTTTGCATGTTCTCCCTGCGTTCGCGTGGGTTTCCTCCGGGTACTCTGGTTTCCTCCCACATTGTAAAGACATGCTTCTGGAGCATTTCTCCCTGGGCCTCCGCTGAAAACAGGATCTGTGGAACCTAGTCGGACTTTCCCGGTCAACAAATGTTAAACAAAATAAATAAAATAAATCAGAGCTCTGAAGACAGTGGCAGGGAGAGTAAAGAGATATAAAAGGGAAGAAATGGCAGGACAAGAGGAGGGGTTGTTACTGATGAAGTGAGTTATGGAGAGTTTGGGGAGTAAGAATAAGTGATTTGAGTTCTAGTCAGTGTAGCGTTAGTAGAGAAAGGCAGCGGTGACAGTTATAACATTGGTTAGCACTGAAACTGGCAACTTTACTGTAGGTTAGTTCAGTCTTAGCCTTTAAAGAGATTTGTAGGTTGGTCAAGATAGAGGAGGCATAGAGAAGAGTGGGAAGGAGAAAGGCATAGGCAAGAGAAAGTCTTGAGTCATTTGTAAGGCATTTTTTATTTCTCTAAAGCAGCCCTAGTTTAAGAAGCAAAAGTACCAAATTTTGAGAAAGATTATTGGCCTTCTCTAAACAATGTCCACTTCATCATTACAAAAAGGATTTAAAAATGATAAACAAGTCCCTCATGCTTCCCATTAGGACAACTATGAGCATATGGCTGCCTAATGAATTTGTTGCAACCCTAAGACCTTCTTCAGCTATATTAGAACTCCTAGAAGTAACTAACAATTCTGCACTGAAGTTGTCTCTACATGGTACACACTTAACTGATGTCAATAATATTGCTAATATTCTTGAAAACCAATTTTCTTCCAACTTCACCCCAATCAACCACTTCATCTTGCACCTAGCCTCCTGAAATGTCTTTGCACCAAGTAACTTAAGCAGTTTCCAAAATTAAAAATTTTGGAACCATACGTCCGGAAAATATTCCCAATGTTTGCTGAGAAGTGCTAAGTCCTAACAAAACCCCTCATCCAAAGTTTCTCCACAGGTTACACCCCCCCTCCCAATATGTGGAGAATAGCTGCTAAGGTGCTCCTCTACTGACCCAGGGAATTACAAGCCTATTAGTATCACTAGCATAATTGTTAAGGTCATGGAACATATTTCAGATGAGCTAATAACTACACAGATCTTACAAACCTGTATCCACACCAGTTTGGCTCTGTAAAAGGCAGACCATGCCTGTTCAACCTGAATTTTCTGAAAGGGTTATGGAAACCATTAATTAGGGGCAAAAAGTCCAGTCCACTCTGCCTATCTAGACCTTTCCAAGGAGTTTAATACTATCCCCCGTGCTGGAATTACTGAAACTCGCCCAACTCAACATTAACCCACACACAGTTTGCTGGATACGTAACTGCTTATCTGACAAAACTCATATTGTCAAAGGTAGGAAGTGTTTGCTTTAGACAGAAAAGCACTCACCACCAGCAGCGTCTTACTTGGTTCTGTCCTAGGCCCCATCCTCTTTGGTATATACTTTCCTGTCATGCAAGATGATATCTATGGACTATGGTTAACCAGGTTTGCCAATTTCTGCAAAATGAGGCAGTTAACAAATCTCATTTTGATACTCAAATTCTCCAGCAAGAGCTAGACCACACAAATGACGAGTGTGTTGATCATGAACTTGCCCTCAATGCCAACAAATGCAGAAAATTTTCCTTTGATAAATCTAGTAATATTTCTGATATATATAAAATTTCACTTAAATTTGACACAGGGATTTGAACACCTTTCTTGACAACTGACACTCCTTTGAGCATCATCTCTCTGTGGTGATTAGAAAATCTGTCTGCCTTAAAACAAACTTTGACCTTGAGGAGATGCCACAAACATAATAAGTTAGTCCCATTTTATTCCTCACTTATTAGGCACATCACTGAATACAAAGCCCCTCTGGCACATCCCTCCCTATACATCTACATTAACATGACAGAGACTTCAACATCCCCTCAACAAAAAGATCTCAGGTCTCAGTGCCCTTAGCTAATTTAACAGATTACGCCCTGTCCCTCTATTCAGTGTTATACATAATCATGTGGGATAATCGCCTTCATCTTCCATTATACGTACGGCACAGCACTCTTAGAACTCCTTCAAATAAACCAAACCAGTAGAAAAGGAAAAAAAAAAAACACTCTAGGGACTTAAACCTAGTCTACCAAATCAACACCACCAAAATAGCATGACAGGTTCCTAGCCTAAATGTATTCTCCATTTGTGGAATACGTTGCCCTTACACATCAGAGTTCTTCCCTACCACTCTTTGAAACCAGTCTGGATGACTGGATGGATGACTTCAAATTTTCATTTGGGATATGCAGAGAAAAATCTACTAAAATGGGAAACATTGTTACCATCTCATCATTACTGGGAAACATGGCAAGGCCGAGCTTCTCAATGGACCCCTTAACTGTAAGCTTAGCAAGAACCTGTGTGTACTTCTAACCCACTAAGATTACATTAGAGGGGGTGCAGTGAGGCGGCCTAGCGTAAATTCTTTCAAGGCAGAAACACTGATTGCGTTCTCCTTCAGTTCAGATGACACATTGAACAGGAGGTCCCATCTGCTTGAGGTGATGGTAACTCAGGTGGATGTAAAAGATCCCATGGCACTTATCGAAATAAATAGCAGATGTTCCCCCAATGCCCTTGCCAAATTTCCTCTAGTAGTATAAATACTATATTGGGTCTCCCCTAAAGAGACCATTAACCTCCCAGGCCCATGCTTACACTTATCAAGGTATCAGAACTTGAGATTTGGGATGCATGGCTAGGCTTAAAAAGGCCCTTGTGGTCGTAAGCCTAGTAAACACCTATGAACCTAGTGAGAATAACCCAGTCAAAAAAAATGACAAATAGTCAACTACAGCAAAATGAAACAGTTCCCTGTATTCCTGTATCTTTACACTCCTGACACCCTTTTAATCTTTGAATCTTGATGGAAACAACATATATGGCAGATACAAGATGGTCCTCCCAGGGTATTTATAAACCAGGCAAAATATAAGGTGCTTGGGATGAGTAAGTATCTTATATAATACTCCCTACACATCTTCCTAGAGACATTGCAACTGTCATTCGTTCAGGGCAGAAATGTTATATCAATGAAGTCAGTGGTAGATATTAAAAAAAAAAAATACTGTAAATCTTGGGAACTTTTATCCATCCAAACAATAAGTATCCAAGACATTCTGAAGTGGACAGCAGAAAACATTGTGATAGAAAATGCAAAACTTACAGATGTCAATATTTGCAGGGATTTATAGACAAGCTCCTCAGTACTCAGCATGCACTTGTGCCAGAATTGGCCATGTGCACAATGTCACAGGCAAGTAGCAATTCATACACCATGTTGGGCTCAGTGCAGCTAGACAAAATGGCCAACAAAAGATGTACACAAATTGCTATATAACAGACTTACAGACACAAGGTGCAGGATTTGATTCTCATGTGGAGTAATTGGCTAGGCTTAAAATGGCCCACAGAGACAGTTAGTCTAGTACTAATCCATAGAATGATCACTTTAAGGTGGGAGGTTGGCATAATGGTTAAGGTGTTTCCCTGATCTTTAATTTACAGACAACATGTAAATGTAACAAGATAGGGGAAATAAGATTCCTAGTGTTAAGTAAATATATGTTAAGCAAATACAGTCACAATTCACAGTCCTGTGAGAAATAAACTAAGCACCAAAGTGTGCCAGACTATAAAAGACCAAAAGCACACAGAAAATGTACAAGTTACTAATAGGAAAAATGCTTGAGGCAGCAAACAGTCATACTGAGCACTGTCAATTCCAAGGGTATGCACAAGGTGGCATCTAGCACTAACAGAATAGTTAGCAGGGGATACTGCATCATTTCGTAATTATGACAGACTACTTCAGAGATGACTGGGACAATGCATGGGCTTTGGTTGACATGGGTTGACTGTACATACAGCCAATAGGAATTTGTGGCCTTCCCATACTTGTGAAGGCCACAGAGTGTATACGATTCTTTCTATTCTAACTACACAGACATTTTAGAGATTAAATGGATACACAACAGGTATTTCAGACCTCCACCTTTAGAATATTTAAGTTGTTCTTTAACAAAATGCTTACACGTGTAGAGGTACTGGGTAGGTACGAGAGAATGCATGCAAGCAGCAACAAAGGCCCTAGTTCACAGTCACGATAGTTTGTGAACAGGAAGGCCTACCATTTCCTGACCTGCCAGGTGGCATGTGACATTCCCAGGATCATAACAAATGTGTCCTTACAGAACCCAAGCAGTTTGCATGACTCACGCATATGGCACCCACCCTGGGTATATCACCAGTCTCTGCATAGTGAAATTCCACAGGGCCATAAAGCTGATGCATGCAACTAAGGTATACAGCTACATTTAGCGAGTGTGAGCAATGTATTAACCCCACCTATTATTATATTGCAAGTGACATTGGCTATCAAGAGGAGACCTGACTTACTATGCCCACATAGAACCCACAAAGCATAGCTGACCACCATTAAAATCACCTCACAAACTTGCAATTTTGCACGTCTGGCAGTTTGGCACACAAGTATAAGATTATGGCCGATATACCCATGTCCAGCAGCAACTCTGGTTTGAGCCTCACAACCAAACACTTTTCCCACAATGAGCAAGAACTGGACCCAAAACTTGCATTTTTTTTTTTTTTTTGGGGGGGGGGGGGCTGCCCAAAGCCTGCTTCCACTTCCTTGAAGTGTATGGGTGTGGGCACATCAGTAGGACCATGCTGCAGCTTGCAGGATGTTCTTAGCATCTGTATGCTCCATACTAAGAAAATTCCTAGTTAGTAATTACTATAACTTCATATCAGTGTTGTCCTCTTCTCATTCTGCTTTACTGATGGGTTACAGATCCAATCCTAAGATCCAACATAGCCTCCTCCCACAGACTTTAGCTTCCAGGCTTGAGATCCTCCCTTATCCATAATCCTTCACCCCTAGCCCAACCTCCTCAGCTCAAGTTTGCTGCCCCTATAAACAGGATAGAGAAGAAAAAGGAACCAAGAGCTCAACCTGGAACATACATTCCAAAGGCCATTCCAGATCCTCTAGAATCAAAGCATTTCGGAGGGGGGTGGTTGGACGGGAAGGTGAAGCAGAATGAGAAGAGGACAACACAGATACCAAAGTTATGGTAAGTAACTAAATAATACATCTGATGCTGTCCTTCTCATTCTGCTTCACTGATGGGTCAGAGTCCCCAGCTACAGGATTTCTTGGGTGGCTTCAAGGAAGGATACGCCAGAGCACCAATGAACCAAAGGATGTTTTACTCCTGGACACAATATCTAACTTATAATGGGTCACAAAGGTATGAGACTTAGACCAAGTGGCTGCAGCACAAATGTAATCAATGGGAATCCTACACAAAAAAGCCGCTGATGCAGCAATAGATCTTGTGAATGAGCTTTTGGAGGACCAGGCAACTTCAAACTATTTTTCTCATTAATAAAGGAAATGCAACTAGTAATCCACTTTGCTACTGTCACTTTTGATACTGCTTGACCTTTACAATTACGAGAAAAAGAAACAAAACTACTCTGATTTTCTAAATTGCTTCGTCCTATGTAGGTAGAAATGTAGTGGTCTGTGAACATCTAAGTAATGTAGCAGATAGTCCCCTTTGTTGGATTAGTTAGGAAAGAACACTGGTAACTGAATGCATTGGTTTACATTAGCTGAAGTGGTGACCTTTAGCATGAATGATGAATTATGTATGTATAGAGGGAAACCCCTATATTTGTGAAAAATAAGGTAGAGATATTTGGAAGCATCAGCTTTTAATTTGGAGACCCTTTTCACTGAAGTAATGGCAACAAATAAAACAGACTTCCCAGATAAATATTTTAAGTCACAATCATTAGCCAGTTCAGAGGGGCTTTAAGGCTTGTAGAACGGCAGTCAAATCCCATGGAGTTGGCTCTTTGATTGGAGGTCCAAAAAGAAAAATACCTTTCATAAAGGCTTTACATAAACTGGCCGAGGCAACAGATCCCGAAGGTAATCCTGAATGGAAGTTGGGAAGTTGGCTATATTTTTATTTTATTTAACATTTGTTTTATCAGGATTATATCCGACTGGACAACAGATGTCCTTTTTCAGCAGAGTCCTGGGGAGAAAAGCTCCAAGAAGTAATATGGTGAACAATATATAGGTTAATATGGTGGAAGATACCTAGGTTAATACTCGAGGTAGCTATATATAGCTGCCAACTGCAGCTTAATGGTTGCAAAACTAGAACCCTGCTAAGATAAAGATTCTAGAAAAGACAGAATTGAAGGAACTGGAGCTGAAAAAGGATCAGCATGATTACTGCCAGCCCAAACAGAAAATCTTTTCCACTTACGCTAGTACACGTTTTTAGTAGACACTTTGAGAGACCAAAATGACAGCTTTACTGGAGAAGAGAACCTGGACCCTCTAGCAATCATTGGAACTGGAGAATCCATACAGTTAACTTGAGTGTGGGGAGATTGTGGAGGAATCCTAGCATTGTGGAGGAATCCTAGCATCAGATGAGAAAGGAGGTCCGGTCTGGGTTCCACTATCCATAGAAGAGGTTTGATGCGAGACCACAGGAAGAGGAACCACACCTGATGAGGCCAAAAAGGGGCAATGAGGATCACCGTGCTCTTCAACGTTTAACTTTCTGGAGAAATTTCTGGATCAGGGGAAGATGAGGGTAAGCATAAAGGAGACTGGGAGGCCAATAATGGAAGAGAGCATCCCTCGGGGAAGCCCCTGAAGGAGGGATCAGAGCAAAGTAATTGCTGCATTTGTTGTTGTAAGGGGACGCAGAGGTAGCAGCTGGGAAGACCCCCAATGGTTGAATATCTCGTTTGCTACTGACTGATTGAGAGACCACTAATGGGGCATCAGTACAGATCTGCTGAGCCTGTCTGCCAATAGGCTGGATTTCCCTGGCTCATGTGCTGCAAGCAGAAAGTGGTTTGAAGAGATCACCCATTCCCAGACCCTCACGGCCTCTCTGCAGAGAGGGTATGAACAGGTTCCTGGCTGCTTGCTGATGTACCGGAATAGCAATTGTCCCTACAGGGAGTACCTCCTGAAAGGCTTGCAACGATAAGAGAACAGTTCTCATCTCTAGGACATTGATATGCAAATTGGTCTTTTTTTTTTTTTTTTTAGAGTCCATGTGCTTTGGACCATCTTCCCCCACTCTAGACGGGAAGCATCCGTGGTCACAGTGGTTGAAGGGGGGGGGGACTGAAAGGTCTGCTTGTTGTCAGATCTGCTTGAATCCACCATCGCAGATGGGACCTGCAAATGTTTGTCAGTCTGACAGGAAAAGTCAGGGGCTGATGCAGAACAGACCATTGAACAGATAATGTCCACTGAAGAATACGCATACAGTACCTGGCTAGAAGAACCAAAAGTATAGCAGCTGCCATGGACCCCAGAGGTTGTAGGATCAATCTGGCAGGAGGAGATGGAAGTCAGAATGGCTTGAACTTGAAATTTCAATTTGGTGATGTGATGCAGTGGCAAAGCAACTATTTGGTTAATGGTGTTCAGCTGGACTCCAATGAGCTCCAAGATTTGAACCAGCAGTGGTTGTAACTTGGCCAAGTTTATGGTAATGCCTAGTAATTGAAACAACTGGTAAACATAGTCTCTAGCCTGAGAAAGTTGACGCCAAGTGGGGGCACTCAGGAGCCAATCGTCTAAGTACGGGTATACCTGAAACACTTCCAGTCGGAGATGAGTTGCAACCACTGCCATACATTTGGTAAGCACCCTGGGGGCTGTGGTGAGTCCAAAGGGCAGGGCTCTGAATTGGAAGCGACTGGCTCCCAGGCAGAAGCGCAGATGAATTCTGGAGCACCTGTCTATTTTTATGTGATGGTACACGTCCTTGAAATCCACAGAGCACATCCAATCGTCCTTACTTAGCAATGGGAGGGTGGAGTGAACCGTTACCATCCAGAATTTGACTTTCTTCATATAAAAGTTGAGATTGCCTAGGTCCAAAATGAGCCATAGGTACCCTGTTTTCTTTGGCACCAAAAAGAAACAGGAGTAAGTTCCAGACCCTCTCCGTTTGGTTGGGAATCTTGGATGACTCTCTTTCGCAGTAGTCTGATGATTTTGGTAACTGTCAACTCCCTCTGGCTGGGTGGAATATCAGGGAGTTTCTTTTGAATCTTTGGTGGGGGTAGATAAAAGAGAATGTAGCAGCCTCTGGATATAATGCTTTGCACCGGAGCATTTGTCGTCATTAGGGCCCAGGCGCTTGAGTGCAGAGAAAATACAGCCCCCCCGACTACCTCCAGAGCCAGACAGTCGGGCAGAGCTTCAGGAGCGCTGAAAGGGCTTGTTGTAAAAGGGTTTCCTGAAGCCCAGTTTTGCAGGCCCCCTCTGCCTCCTGGGTGGCATCTCTCATTATAGCCTCCTCCTCTGTGGCATCTCTCATTATAGCCTCCTCCTCTTCATCTAAAGGAGTGCTCTCCACTTTGATCAGGAAAGAAACCTTGTGACTTATGGAACCAAGTTTTCTTAATCCCTTTTTGATTCCTTGAGTAGGTTTGTTGAGGGGTGTAAAACAATCCCCACAGCAGACAAGGTCTTACATTCTTGCTCCCCGAGGGTTAGGATAAGGACATCCTGAGGGTCAGGATAAGGATACCTTTATCTAATGGTACAAACGGCGAAGAACCATCAAAGGAGGCATTGACAAAAGACACCTTAAAGTCTCATCCAAGCATGATGGCATATCACAATGCCGGTGCCAGCTGCCCTTGAAGACCCTTCCACTGGGTGGGAAAACAAGTCTCATGGAAGAATTTGCTATGGAAGTATGCGTGGTTAACTTAGGAGAAATCTTAAACTCCTCCTTAGACATACACTCAACCAAGGATTCAGAGAGTTCTTTAACCAAGTCTCTATGAAGGCGAATAAAATGTGTTGGACAACTGACTGTTCTCAGTGAAAACAAACACGGAGGCATAAGCACACTTCCCAAACCTGTCCATCGCTCTGGACTCCCTGTTCAGCAGATGAACAGTTGAGCTCTGCTGAGCAAGCTCTTTCTTGACAGCGGCTGCCATCACCCCAGCATCAACTGGGATGCCCTTACTCCAGAAAGTATGGTCCTCCGAGGGGTAAAGAACTTTGTCCGGTCACTTTGGTACTGGTTCTATGGTGTACAGCTCCTTCCAGGCCCAACATGTGACAAGGTGTATAAGAGTCCGCTGGGGGGGGGGGGAGACTACCCAAGATGTAGATGGACCCACCCTGAAGGCCTCTTTAGAGGAATCCATATTCCTGGAGAGGGGTTTTTGGAAGACCAGCCACCTTTTAACTTCAAAAGGTCTAAGATGTCTGTGAAACAGACATTGTCTGGTGGTGATTTGAGAGACCCCTCTCCCTCATCATAATGTGCATCCTCGATGAGAGACTCCATAGGGGAACAGGCTGAAGGTCTTTGGGGCAGGCTGACCCTGGACAGAAGTGGCAGATGCAAGGCCACGATCAAATGTAAGCACAAAGGGAGGAGCAGCAGTCAAAAGGGGCTGTGACTCTGCTAACAGAGAAGGCCTTTTCTACAACCTGGAAGGCCAAATGTTCCAGGGAGACCCCACCAAACTCCCTAGGAGCTGAAACTCCCAAGGACGGAGGAAGCTCACCAGAACCCCAGCTTCCAGAGAGAACCAGACCCACACTATCATGGGCTGAAACTCCATGAGGGAGGGACAGATATGCGAACACTGGAGCTGAACCTCGCCCCTCAGATCTGGGCATGACATCCCGGATCTGGAATGCACTCTGATCAGAAGATCTCAGAGCAGAGGCAGCCAAGGTAACAGTTGGCGTCAAGGAAGAAAGAGCCTCTGATTTGACCCAAAATCACTCAGAAGACTACTGTCCTGGGGATCCAAAAATGAAACACTGATTGGAGAAGAAGGAGAAAAAGTAGTAGATGGGACAGGCTTGGATCCACGATGGGATGGAGCTGGAAGTACCCCCATCTGAATCTGGGCCTTTATGACTGATCTGATCATTTTGTCCACATAGTCATAAAGGCTCCAAGAGGATATAGAGGAAGCCACTGAAGATGGACGAGAGTGCCTGGGGGTATGCAAGATCTTTGAAAGCACTGTAGAAGGACCGCAGATCCAGGGATCTACAGATCCAAAGGGGTTGAAGACTGCTCAGTTCCAGGGACTTAAGATCCAGACACTCAGAAGATGTAAAATGCTCACTCATAGCTGTTCGGTCTTGGTGCAGACATCCTCAGATCTGAAACCTTTGGAGCCTTGGCAGGAGGCACCAAAGAGACCCTGGACTCCTTATGGTGCTTTTTCTTGGCTTTGGAGCCCAGTGAATCCTTGGATGGGGGTTGAGCCCCTGGTGAAGAAGAAAGAGGAGCAGGCATAAGACCCTTCAATATCAATTTGTTCTTCCTTTCTTGAATGGCTCTTGAATTGAACCTCTCACAGATGCTAAAAGGGGAATCCAGGTGAGTCTGGCCTAAACAATAAATGCATCTATCATATGTGTCAGAGTGTGGAATCTTCCTCTCACACTTGGTGCACCTCTTAAATCTTGTAGGCTTATCCATAGAGAAGAGAGAAAGAGACAGAATTAAACTATTTACTTATAAAACTATACAACTATAAATCTGTAAGGAGACAAAGAAGGGCCAAAGCCTGAAGATAAGGAGAAGGTAAAGGAGAGGCAAAAAAAAGCCAACATACCTCAGAAACTAAAGAGAAAATGGTGTAAGTTAAATATAGTTTAATTAGAAAAAGGAGAGGAAATATCAAGAAAACTATCACTTAGTTGCTCGAGCACTAGTAACTACATCTGGACTCACTGGTGGCCAACAAGATCCAAGGAGATTGGATTAGGGGAGAAGAATTATGGGTAAGGGAGGAGCTCAAGCCTGGAAGCTAAAGTCTGTGGGAGGTGGCTGAGTCGGATCCAAGGATCGAATCCATAACCCATCAGTAAAACAGAATGAGAAGGGCAACATCAGATCATACATACCTAAGCTGGTAAGGAAATGGGCTGCACAAGGCCAGGATACTGGTTTGATCTCACACACACACACACACACACACACACACACACACACACACACACACACACACACACACACACACGAAAGAGTATTAACATAATTCCCAAATGAAAATATAGTGAAACAGCAGCAACCAATACATAATCAACCACCCGCAGAAAGAGATGGGGTGCAGTACATGGCAGTGCAGGCAAAGTAACAATGTCTAATCCAGACTTACAGGCCCTCACTGGACACAATGACATTGCCCGGTATGCACTTACCATAACACTACATCTTGTTGATCCAAGTCTTCTAATTCAGCCATTGGACTGGACATTGTGGGTAACAATAGTTCTACAGTTCTACACCTTTAAGACTTTCCCCAAGCTTTAAAATTCCTCCTCTTCCTCCCATAATGCACACCATCTCCCCTTCTCAACAGATTCTGATTGTTATGGGAATGCTTTTACTCCTAAGCACAACACCATCAATGGCAGACTTCACAGGTCTCTCTAAGGTGGGTTGATTGAAGTAGACTGCTATGGATCACGAAGATCTAATATTATGGTAACTACGTAACACCACAAAACCACATCAGAAATGCAACAGGGGAGGGGGGAAAAGCTTTTAACAGCTAAATTAAGGAAAAATTAATTCTAACATCTGAAAAATGCCACAATGAAATTAAGAAGATTGCTAAATTAGAGATGAAGAAAAAGCTTGCCAGCAGCAATGAAAGAGTGAAACAACTCACTTCACAAGTTTGGATGCACACAACGTCTGCAAACATAAAAGAGATCTGGAGAAAGGGGGTGGCAAAGAGCATTATGGGAGCAGGGGGAGGCATTTTACTGCCTCAGACAGTTTTAAAGGCACAAACACTATTGCTTGTGACCACCGGTGCTACGGATGAAATGGACAGACTAGATCAAGTAAGATTAAACATGACATGTGTAGTTACCAGGCTTTGCTGGTCAGTGCAAGAGAGAGCCACACTTTGCATTAGACATTACCACATTTACCACACAAGGAGGAGGGTGGAGTGGCCCATCACGATATGCACAGGTGGCTAGTGGCATGTAGTCTACACAGTGAGTGAGAGGACAAATCACAGGAAGCAGAGATGGGGTCACAAGGTGAAGGGTCATAAAAACTTCCTCCTGTGATGCAGTTGAGGGCATGATACTGTGGCCACTATGATGGCTTGCTGCACTAGGACTTGCAGTCCCCCAGACTGTTTAACATGGCTAACAGTCACATCATGACATGGTCTGCATTGGACGTCAAATGTCACAGCCACCAACGAAGTGGCATGGCATAGAGTTGTACATGTCCACATACAGGTGAAGCCTGTATAATCCACAATAGCCCTCTTACTTGACAGTATCATAACGTGGCAGTGACAGTGGCACTAGCAATCCTGAAAAATGAAGGTGAAGAGGGAAGACCAATGAAGACTGTGTCACTGGATTCTGTGCCATTACGGACAACATGCAACACAGAAATCAGCTGTACATTGGCCTGGGCTGCTGCAGGATACGCCTGGGTAATGCTGTGGCATATCTGCCGACTGATCCCTAGGGGCGCCCAGATGTCAAGGGTCAAATGATGAGAAATTACAGTGTTGGGCACCACTGTAAGGTTGCAGAACAGTGGGTATAACCACCACAGATGAACTGCAAATTATGAAAATCAGGAAAAAAACAGTTTTGGGGGTTATAAATTAATGAGCACATCTCTTGCTTTGTTGTATTTGCATCAGAAGGCATTATGAAACTGCTACTGTCAAAATGTAAGGTTACAAAATCAGCTCTTCTCATTTTTTAGGTTACTAAACTCTGCCCTAAAATAAGACTTGAAGCTTTGGAGTTGGCAGTACTGTAATGTTTTCTTAGAATCCAGATTCAAATTCCACATTCATTATTTGCATGCAGTCACTCTGAGCGCCTTCCTGACTCAAAATATTAACCTAAGACAAAAGGTACCCGTGTTTTTATCTTGTGAACATTTCTAACCCAGTTTCATTAAATGTTTAGATTACAATATACTAAAATGTTAAAATTTAACAAGGATCAACTTGCAACTGGATAGAGTCATTCCTGAAATATATCACTGCTGGGCTAAAACAATAGATTAGATTACGTGTGAACTCCAGAGCAAAACTGCTGAAGATAAAAAAACTGAAACTATGGGGGTAACCAAATTATTACTGCAGATAACTATGGCTATGAGCCATTAACAAACAACCTCCTGTGGTACAGGGTTTCAATCCTCAGCCTTAATTTTCCTGTTGTGTGACCCTGAGTAAGTCACTTAACCTGACAGTGGTTTGGAGCAATTGGGAATTTGGGAGAGGCTCCTGGATGGGCTTCCTGGATTTCATTCCTAGTAACCACCGATGAATGTATAAGGGGAAGCAGTGCTACTGAACAGGTATACTCAAAATAATTAAAGGAGGGGGCCCAGGGAGGGTAAAGGTACAATGAAAGAACAGAACAGAAAAGCATATCCCCCAAACTTCAGTCTCCCAAATTTAGAAGACTAACTTTCAAACTGTGAAATACTTGCTAAAGACTTTAAAGATCACGTCTAAGGGCATACACCAAACTTTTCTTTTCACATACACAAAAAGGCGTTTGCAAGCATCTTTATGCATGTGAATATTTTTCTAAGTAAAAAGAAAAGTTTGTTTTGTTTCATTTAGAAAATGACAGAGCTTTAAAGATATCTTCCAAATGTGGAAGACTACACATACAAAGCCATGTCTACGGCATTAATACTAATAGAAGGGCAGGAGGTATTTACGTTACTCTAGGTTCCAACACTAGTTATGCTGGATTAGTGTAGGCAAGTAATTGTTTACTAGTTAAGTAATTGCTTATTCAAGGAGCTCTTTTACTTCTATGCCAAGTACACATGGATCTGAAAAATAAGCCCAAGGACACCTTAGTGTCCTCAGCAAAGTCCATTAACCAGAGCTACACATAGCAAAATATTGATAAGAAAATAATTTTCTTGGGTGGAGAAAGCCAAGGAACCTTTTTGGCTAGGCTTATGTAGGCCCCAGGGCCGATAGCCTAGTACCTACCTATGAACCTATATGGCAGACCCAGCGTGTCCTGCATTATGAACGACACAAATCACTAGGTTAGTCTCAATGGAGGTGTTTCGGTTAACAAAATGAGTTTATTTCTAAATAGCACATACAGCAACCCCTTCATGGTCTGCTGATTTTGTCAGCCACATCAAAATGGAAATCTAAAATGTATTTTGCATAGATCAGCTCCCATACGGCAAATGTGGCAAAGGCATAAACACAATTCCAAAACCTGTCAGGTGCTCTGGAATCCACATCTGTGGGTTGGAATGTGAGACTCCCTGGTACAGAAAGACAACTGCAGGAATAGAAGTGTTAGGCTTGGCAGGTAACTTTCTTTGCAAATCCAGGTTTTCAAGCATTAGGATACATCTTCATCCACTCACTAGGATGCTGGAGGATGTGCTAATCTTTCTTGGGTACCAAGGCCCTGGTGTTGGGAATTTTCTCATCAAATGTTATTGCTGTCTTTTACGAATTTTGCCAAGTGATGTACCACATAGGATTGTTGGCTGGATATATAAGCCTTCTGCAGCATACTCTAATCTCTGATTGGGAAAGTATGGGCTTAATAGGCCATCCCCCAACTGCTACATCAACTCAAAATACTCCCGGTCTTTGGGGAATGCAGGGAGTCAACATAGTCTTTATCATTTAAATCCCAAAAGGGGACTTCAGAGGTGGTGTCAAGGTGCTTGAATTTATGTAAAGCTTTAATGGGCATAGTCAGAAAGGGAATTCAAGAAAGTAAGGAATCCCACTTAGAAACAGGAGAGGAGTTGTCCTGGGAAGGCTCTATTCAAGCCTGCAGCCCGTCTGCCTTGGTAAAGGATAACGGGCTAGAAGTCAAAACGCACACAGACAGAGGCATCACAGGCAGCAGTGCCAGCAACAGAGGTTGAACATAAGTGTTGAGGAGAACCATGGCAAGTGACAGCCTAGATCAACACCAAAGCTGACACCAGAAAAATACAGCTGCGTTGTGTTGAATTTACTGTAACAGTAGATGTTCGCATGATCACTGCTATGCTAGCCCCAGCTAAAGCTAGCAAAGTAGTGATCAATATAAAGAGCATCTGTAACAGCACAGACATCAATGATGCCCAGCAGCTCAGCGCCATTACCAGTGCTGTAAAAATTGTTGCAGCTGTAGGACCCGACAACTCAGTAGATGGCGCTGAGAATCATCTGCATTGACAAAACTGATGCCAGTATTAAGGGAAGCACTGAATGAAGCCATGATGCAGTGCCCTACTACATCAAGATGGGCCCCACATTGCCAGATCAGCACCATAGAAACAAAGGGTCTGCAACCTGGAGTTGATAATGCATAAAAACTGAGGAACTGGCAAAGGCAGAGAAAAACAGACAGAAGGAGAGAGAGACAGGCTGCAGTGAAAAAGCTTGTGCCAATTTCCTGCATTCTACAGAGCTGATAAGAGAAAGGGTGCAAAGATGACCTGCCCTGAGCCTTCAAGACAGCCTCTCTATCCTACTGTATTCCATGACATTCCAAACAATCGCTGTGGAGCAACAGGCAGCGGGTTCTATATGCACACCTGGTAGATGGACTGCTGACACTGCAGTAAAGCATAAGGGGATGGATGTACTCCTTTGTGTGTTGTCTTGGCGGGGTCATAATGGTTAAAGTGTTTACTTCACGGATAGAAAGTACAGGGTTTGATTCTGACATTTGGTTAGTGGCTACACTTGTAATACTCGGCAGCCTGATAGCTCAGTATTTGCCTCTGAACAAGGATAATGAAAAAGGGGGCACATATGGTATATAGCTGACTTCTTCCACTGAATTACCCCAGTAGAGAAAGCTTGACTATTTGGGACAAGCTGTCAGTATAATGAAAAAGGGGGCACATATGGTATATAGCTGACTTCTTCCACTGAATTACCCCAGTAGAGAAAGCTTGACTATTTGGGACAAGCTGTCAGTTATTTTAACAGAAATCTTTGTTACAGGTTAATCCATAATTGAAACTATGACTAGAATGACCCAGCAAACAACTGAAACAGAAGCAGCAGACAAAGTTAAATCTTTGCACGTAGGTTTAATATGGGAAGGGGATCCCAATGCAGACTAGGTCTGGGTGATGTAAACAAGCAGTCAAAGCAGTTTTGACGAATTCTTCATAAATGGAACCCTTAAAATGTATCTGGATGTCCCCAAGATAACAAAGTCACTAAGTGCAGATGAAGTGTGTTCCCATAACCACACCAGTGGAACAAATGTTCCCTGGTGATGTGTGAAGGCTGGACCTAAACTTGAAAGAAAGGAAATTATGTGAAAAGCATCACATACCAAAACATTAAACCAAAGCAGAAAGTAAAAACAGCAGGTTTTTACTCACTTTTAAAAGAAAATGTCACTAGAAACAGTAAAATGCAGTCTGTTTATTTTTCTCCATCCAGGCCTAAAAGTGGCGAAAAAAGACATGTTTAGATTTGGCACCATGGTGCAATAAGGAACAGTGAACAGCACATAGCAGCCAAGGAAAGTTTGTATGGTCCCAATGCCTGTGGTATTATTGCTATTCTTATGGAGGATAGGCCTCCATCATCAGGTAAAAAGTTAAAGCATTCAGAAACTGGCTGAAGGATTGTTATTGTACGGATTATGGAACTATAAATTACAGAAAATGTGTACAATGATCAGAGGATCTAGACCACATATAGTCTACATACAATATGCTAAAAGAATTAACAGTGGTGCTTGGTGAAATACTGCCAGAAGCCAATGTCTCTCAATATTGAATGAGGAGATGCTACAAAACTGGAAATGTGGCTATTTTCTCTAGAAAAATGCATCCAAGAATCAAACCAATTACACGTCTTTTGTTCTCACCACTTCAGGAACATCCACAGTAAAGATTCTCTTGGTAGGCTGGCACAGTGCACTTTCTCCATAGCTAGGGTCAACACCACCACTACATAAAGCAGAATTTTGTCAATCCAAATTTTTTTTCTAATTTTTGCCCCCATACCTACCAACCATCAAGCCTCCCTCCAACTTGACATGCTGTTTGTTCCCCAGCCCACTGGGAATACTTGTACAAACTTGAGGTGAGAGTTATCCAGAGGGTCCATCATTCAGGTATCCATAAGGGTACTTTCTGCCCTTGCCAGCATGCCAGCTTTGAGGAGATTTATCATGAAAACCTGCCCGTGGCTGGGGACTACAAAGCCTTGCACTTATAAACACACACACACACTCCTGTACACATGTGAAAAAGGCTACCACAAAGTAATGGCTTTAGGAGCCAAAAGCATGGAGCATCTAAGCAATAACGAGACACTGCTACGTAATGCCGCAATTCATATCCCAGGATCCAAAAATGAAACAGCAAGAGAGTTACGATCAAATATAAAAATAAACTCTTAATTTGGATTTATCAGCAAAGTCGGTCATTGAGCAATTGTTCATATATATTACCTAGCTCAGTTTTCTGAATGGAAATACCTGTTAATTTGAGATTCTTACCTAAACTGTGATGTCTCTGCCACCTTTCTAGAATTATCCAAAGCATTCAATATGGTTTCCCACAATAAACACAACCTGCCTCTCTGAACTCAACCTCAACAGCCTCACCCTGCTCTGGTTTAATAGTTACCTAAAAAACTGCCATCAGTCAAATGGCTTAAACCCCCCCCCCCACTCCCTGTCACACTTAGCGTACCTCAAGGTTCAATTCTCGGCCCCCTTCTTTTTAACATCTTTACAAACCATCTTCACTTAACCACAAAAGCTGAAATAGTCCAATACGCTGATGACACAACTCTGATCTGCTCCGCATTCGGCATCCAACTTCTCCAACAAAAAGCCCAGAAATCCTTCACAGAGATAGAAAATTGCCTAAATAAATCCCAATTGATATTAAACCCAAAGAAAACACAACTTATGCAGTTAAACCCAATAAAGACTAATGACACACCTGATGCTCATCACCCAGTTCCAGAGCGAAATTGCTAGGACTTACAAATCGACAAACTAAAATACAACAAACATAAAATACTGCAAACTAGGAGCCATAATCGAAACTCCTAATGATGTGGACATCCTACAAAAGGGCCTCACTGAGATAGATGCCTGGTGTCACAGCCATGGCCTCAAGCTCAATGCCAAAATGTGCATAGTCAACCCCTTTGGTTAAAAACTCTGTACCCATGAGCTACCACATAGGTGGTAGTCTACTTAACACCGAAAGTGTAATAAGAGACCTGTGGACAGTAGTCTCTGCTTTGACAATCACATCGCCACAGTAGTCAGGAAATCTTTCTACATGGTACACCTCATCACAAAAGGTTTCTCATCCAGTAAAAAAAAAAAAAAAAAAAAAAAAAAAAAAAGAGGTCATTGTTCAACTCTACTCGTCACTTGTTAGACCCATTATAGAGTACATCACCCTTTTTGCTATGTACCTCACAAGACATCTACAACAACTGGAAAGGCCGCAGAAATACCTCACAAAGAGGATTACCGGCCTCAGACAAAGAGGATTACCGGCCTCAAACAGATGCCCTATGTAGACCGTCTCAAAAAACTCCAGCTTTACTCCATCGCATATCGCCTATTCAGAGGCGATCTCTGCCTAACACACAAAGCTATGTCAAACCCAGAGCTGTTGGACATGCTCCACTTAAAGAAATCCCAATCCCTCCGAGCTACATGCTCTAGGGACCTAAACCTTGTCACCACAATAAACAGAACATGCTGGAGGGATAGAGTCCTCTCCCAGAGACTTCCCATACGCTGGAACAAACTACCTATCTATATCAAACAAAGCTCCTCATTAGTACTCAAGAAAAATCTTGATGATTGGATGGGAAATAGGAAATTTACCCCGGGGATCTCCTCTGTGGCTCTGCTCGACAGGGGCACAGGAAATTAATTTTCTTGGGTGGTGAAAGCCAGGGTTACCTTTTTGGCTATGCTTATATACGCCCTAGGGCCAATAGCCTAGTACCTACCTATGAACCTAACTCTCTCCAAAGTCCACAAAAAGCTAGGAACCTTCTATCGCAGCAAAAGGTGCTTAACTTCCGAGTCTAGAATTGCTATAGCCAAAACCCATCTCTTATCAACATTAGTTTATGCTTGCCCAGTACTAACAAATCTAAATACAACCAACCTGAACAAATTTTCTACATGCTACAACAAGATTCCCAGGTTCGCAACCAGCGCCAAATTATGCACCCACCACTGCCATTCCCTACATACACTACACTGGCTAGAATTTCCCAATTTATTACGATACCACCAACTCAACCTAGCACACCAAATTCTATACTATCCCGAGAAAAATCCTACCCCGACTGTCCTTCTAAACTTCTACAATTCAA
Source organism: Protopterus annectens (assembly GCF_019279795.1). NCBI lineage: Eukaryota > Metazoa > Chordata > Ceratodontiformes > Protopteridae > Protopterus > Protopterus annectens. The sequence continues at coordinate 260,770,713 of NC_056741.1, read as the reverse complement.
ATAGACAACTACAATCCAGTAACAAAGCTCTGAGACTATCCTGGTAAACAAATGTTAAATAATAAAATAAATACTCAAGTGTACTACTTATCCACCAGACCCTTCCATTAAACAGTCGTACTGTTCCTAGGCATTCACCAGCCACATAAAAAATTATTTTTTTTACGACTGCTGTCTTCTACTGGCAATGCTCCTAAGTGTCTTAAAACATAAACACTAAGAAACAAATCCTCATAGTTTAACAAAGAAGGTCAAATAGAATACTAAAACCATTACAGCACATCACAGATTTTTTTTATTTCAAACTCAAAACTACACTACACTACAGCGTGGATAAGCTATGTGCCCTCATAAACAAAGTGAAAGCAAGCATGAACAGAATCCACAGAGCTAAGCAAACAATGTCATGATTACTAGCTAGGTTTCATCTAAATGCTCAAATGCATAGGGACTGAAGTTCAAAAAAGAATATTATCCAACAAAAACTGATTACTGGGTTCCCATCCCACAACAGTCCAAAACTATACATATGCTCAAGGATATCCATGTCCAGGAGAAGATACCAGCCACACAGGAGGACTATATCAAGCTGCCCTGTTTACAACACAAACAAGATGCACAACATTTACAGGGGTCTATGAGTCATTATAAAAAGTGGAACAGTGAAGAGAAATAGAGAAAGTGGAAAAAACAGACAGATACATTATTTGTTTCTTCATCTGACTAGAAATGAGGCAACACAGACCTAACCAATTCAGCCTGCTTTAGGCACTGGTGATGGACTACATAGGCAAACCTGCCTACTGACTTCACTTAACCATTTACATCTAATGTGATCAAGAGGAAGAGGACAAGTATAAATGTAAACTTACATATAGTATTAGGTTTAGCTATACATGTTCAAAGACCTGGGGTATCCCGTCAAGTTACAGGAGAAATTGTACTGCTAAAGTCCACAAGACCTCTAGTGTCCAAAAAATTAACTGGAGTAGGCAGACTTGACAGATTTGACAGCTCCTCCATTCTGGTTTCATCACTTAAAACACTTAGACTTTAAGGACTACAACTTTATTTAAAATATAACTTGCACTCAATATATTTTGATTCGAAACAAAATCTGGCCTATGATGATGACGATTACTAATACGACTACTACCACTATTACTACTACTAAAACCATTAGGATTTCAGGGGACCCTTTCAATGATATCAACAGACATCCAAAGCCTGGTGCACATGAAAACTACTGTGAACATCAGTGTTACTCCTAAGCATTCAGGTAAAAAAAAGCAATTAGTACAAACATTTGATATAACCTACAGATTTAGTATTCTCCATGGTGCTCAAGTTACCATTCATCCAAAAGCAAATTGTTATTCATCTCTGAACACATTTTTCCGGGGTTCTGGCTTGTCAAAATATCACGCTGATGGCTGTTTATCAAAATGAAATATTCAGGACTAGCAAAACATATTTAGGGATTTTATTTAAATCAACAGAAATTAGCCAACAAATGGCAAAGCCTTGTACTTGCAGTTCTCACCCAGCATAAGCTGTTTTTTCACACTTCTTCATTTCAGTTAGTCACGTATCACAAGAAGACGTCAACTACCATTCATACTTCATATGCTCACACACAAGCTCAGTGGGTTAATCTCTTAAGGATTCCCTTTATCTGCAAGCTGCTGCAAAATCTAATTTCAACATGCAGAATTTTACACCATAACACTTGCATTTCTCATTAGCCAGTTAAACAGTTTTTAAAATTACAGCCTCAGGACTGTGCTTTGCACCTTAAAAAATAGCACCAACCATCTTGTTGGCTATAACTCAAACACTGTAAAGTGCAACGCCCCCAGTAAGCAGCTTATAGCACTGATTTCCCATTGTCTATACATGTCAGGATGCTGGGAAAGCAATTTTTTTACGCTTGTTATAACAAAGGATCCCAAACCACTGTCTTCTTTAACTCGTGCATCTACCCGAGAGGTAGTACACGATGGTAATTAGCAGCAACTTTTGGAACTCGTCAGCTATCACTTTTGCATTTCATTTTTTTTTCAGTCTTATTAATTAGAGCTTACTATATCCGACAGGATTAGGTGAGATGTATGGAACAGCACTTTTGGTTGAAACAGATAGTCACTGCTAGTCTTCTATGTGTATCAACACTGCAATCTCAAACAGAGTGACATTACAAGAAACCATAATACCCACTTCTGTCAGTATGACTGTTGACATGTAACATGCACTACCTATCTAGTAGCATGCTTGTGAGCTATGGTTTTGAATAAAAATGACTCAAGCCACTTAACATTCCATTTCAGTATGTTCCAAATACTGTGTCCTGTAGTGAGCAGGAATGTAATAGTACATATTTATCATAAAGACAAAATAGTATCCATGTCTAAAGCAGCAAAGAGTAACATGCAAAGTTGCGTTAATGTTATAATGAGAGAAAAAATGGTTTGCCTGTTTCAGAGTACTCACAGCTTTCTACATCATACCTGAAGCTAGCAGGAAAAAGTCATTTCAAGAGTCAATAAAAATAAAGGGGGGAGTGCAACTTATAAATATAGGTATGGTATCTAGGTCCAAGCAGGTCATTGTCCCACTGTGTACAGCATTCAGACATGTCATGGATATACCTAACCAGGCACATCCAGCAACTGAACGTCCACAGAGGTCTCATTAAAACAGTTGTTGTTGTCTCTTTTCGGCTTTTCCCAGTTAGGGGTCGCCACAGCGGAACTCCGGTCCGCTAATGATTGGCAGTCGATTTTTATGGTGCCGAGTTGTCAGCCTGACGCCCAACCTTCAGCGAAGGCACGCCCATTTACGCATGTCTTTCGGAGGCCACTCGACCACAAGAAGGACATGCAGACTCCACACAGAAGACACTCCAGCCGAGAATCAACAGGAGAACCTCTTGCTGTGAGGTAACAATGATACCGCTGTACCACTGCGGATTCCTCATTAAAACAGTGCAGAGCAAAATTAACATGTCCTATGCAGACTGCCTCAAATCCCTATCCCTGTATTCTAACTCCTACATGCTACTGATAGGAGAACTATTTCTAGCACACAAGGCATTGTCAGACCCCACCCTGATGGACCTCCAGAATACCTGCAATATAACCAGTGCCAGAATTACCCATTCTAAAGACTTAAACCTTGCCTGTGATATAAATTGGACATGCTGGATAGACAGTTATGTATCCCAGACACTAGCCCTTCTTTGAAACAGGCTCCCCTATCCATGTGAAGCAGAGTTCTTCCCTAACCCAATTCAAGTGTAAATTAAACAACTGGATGGGAAACATGAAATTCATCCCTGGTCTGGCACCTATGTCTCTAATGGACAGAGTCAGCCTGTTAACGATTCATCTTCCAGGCCTCTGCGTGTAAATGTTTCATCTCCCATGCCCTTGCTTACACTTATCAAAGGTACCAGACATTGTCAGAGATTTGGGATGTATGGCAAGGCTTAAAAACACCCTAGTGGTCCATTAGCCTAGTACACACCTATGAATTGATGAAACAACTTTCAAAAGGTACTAACAAAAGTCCGAATACTAATTGTTAAAACTAATATCCAAACTGGTATGCAGCAATACCTATGTGTAAAACTGCATTTGGTTTACCTGTTATATTTATATGATGGCTTTGTCCTAGGCAGACATCCCTGGTTAACCAAAGTATGCAACTAAATAAATACATAAATAATGCTCAGCATACTAGGCTCCAGCATCAATCTTGTTTAAAGGACTGCAATGACCAAGGTTTTAAAACAACTGTTTCTGACTTCAGGAAAATGACTTGCATCTGTTATTTAATTACTATTTTATACTCACTGTTAAAAGACAATTCGCATAGTGAATTAAACACCGATTGGTGCTCAATGCAAAATAAATATTTTGCTTTATGTTCTAAAGAACCCCCAACTCCCACTAATATCACCATGATGTACAAAACAAACTGGCCATTATAATTTCAAAACTAGCCTCAAAATAACTAAAAATACAGTGCTGAAGATTTGTGTGGTCCTCGTCACTGCACAGTGTAAAATATAGTATTCACCATCAGATGCGTTAAAAACTGTTTGCCAAATTAAAGAAGTCTAAAGGTCTAAATATTTCACACACCCACTCACACCAGTTGTCTTTGTCCTTAAGCATACCATACAAAAAGCATCAGTACCATCAGAACTGACACAAGTGATCTGCAACAAACACTTTAAACTTCTCTTAAAACACCCAGTTTGGCCCTTCTAAAACACATTTACTTCAAATAAACAAACAGCAACAAAATACTTTTTGTAATTCTTCGTTAACTGCCTTGCTGCCCCTTGTATGCATTTACAAAATAATTTATGCTACTCAAAAACAGAAAATGAACAAACCGCACTTGGATTAAAACAAGTGGGCTCATTCAGAGTCTGGGATGTAGAAGACTTAGCTATGAAAGAGGATACCTTAATCAAAGTCACTTTTGAACAGCAGAAGGTGGTTTTGAATCTACTTTCCAGTCTTCTCTCAGCATTAGCAAATACTTTGTTAAACTGAATTACAGCAGGTTAACAGGCATCCTAAATATTTAATCATACCCAACTGGTCACAAATAAATACTCGTAACTAACTACTCTTTACTCCTTAGATAATGAGCAACAGTTTAGTCATGATCCACAAAAGTTATTACAGTACTGTTTATAAAAATGCAATGAAATCATGCAAAACTAAGTACTAAATGTATTCAAAAGAGAAACACACTGCATCAAAACATTCTGCATTTCTTAAAAAAGGGTTACCAGTCTGCAAAAACACGAGGTAGTTTAAAAAAAATCGAGGTTGTAAATACACCAGTTTAAGAAGGTAGCAGAGAAAAGCAAGTAATGTCAACAGGTTATCACGTGACCGCTCAGGTATACAAAAGATTGATGATAATAGAAAGTGAATTGGTGAAGATCATACGGGTTCATCTGGAAGAGGTAAGGAATGTGACTGTGGGGAAAGAAAAAATGGTTGAATTTATTAATCTAAATCCAACAAAATGTCAAATCTTACGACAGAAGACTGAAGAAGCAGACTTTACAGGAGTTGTCAAGGGATAAAAAAAAAAAAAAAAAAAAGGAGTAGAAAGGAAATTAGGGAAGATGAAGAAATACAGTGACAAGCAGTATCGGGACAGAAAAGAAATAACAGTACACAGGATAAATTAATTACTTCTACTGTAATTATCCCAATGCAATCAATTAAAGAGCAGTAATACAGAAGAAAAAGTAAAGACTCCAGATGAAGAAGCAGAAGTGAGAAGTGAGGAGTGCGGTACAGAACAAAGGTGTAATGAGGACTGGAGAAAGTCAGGTGACAGAGTTAAAAGCTAAGAACATTTAAAGATACTGCTTCCCTTTTATTTGTCTTCTGCACTAAACTAGTGACACAGAAGGATAAAGCCCCATCTGTTGTCCAGACAACCAAGATCAACTAGTGACCTGGAAGAAGGGTATGGGAAGATGACAATTTGTGGCCACTGCCTTTGCAGGAGGGAGAAAACTCAGTTTGCTGAACCACTGGTACCCCGTAGAGGCTGGACATCACAAGAAAATGCAGGAGAAAGCATTGAGACCTGCCTCCACAAAGCAGCAAGGCAGAGCCATAACCAGAAATAAGGGCATGCACAGAGCTGCAAGGGTCAGTACGGTGGGTACACAAGTATGCCATGGCTTCCTACAAAGCAACTTTCACAAGAGTGGAATGAATGGGCCCAAAATGTGTACCACACAGATGGTGGTCAGCCGGCACGAGAGACAAAATGATGTGGGGGAGGGAAGGGCATAAACAGACAACTGCATAAAATGAGTAACTGTGGGATACCACTGAAAGGTTACTTACATATTTAATTGTGTTTGGCACCCAGTGCAGTCAAACTGCATAGAACCCATTCTTTGTGGAGGGCTTGGGAGAAAAATTTCCAAAAAAAAGCCAAAAAGCACATAATGCATAATAACATATCCTAGGTTAGAAATTATATACGAGAAAGTTTAAACAGAATAGCCAGCTCTGTGGTGTAGAGGGATGTAACCCTGACTGTAACCTAGGCAACTTGGGTTAATTAGTGAACACAATTCCTAAAATGTCAGTCAGAGAGATAAGGAGGAGCAGCACTTTTGCTGTCTCACCAATCCTGGAGTAGGGTGGGGTTTACAGCCAAGGACTAGGAGTTCTTGCTCAATACCAATAATACTATCCTGAGGGGTGTGCATATGTAATGCACATCAGGAATTTGGTGAAATAATGGGTAGGGCCACACCAGAAAATGCCCTCCACAGCTGTCAAGATTGTGCAAGTGCTGTGTCTTTACAAATGAAAGACAATACCTAGCTCTACAGACTGATAAAAGCATGGTAGGGAATGAATTACCATGATGTTTGGGGGTAGGATCATTATGTAATTCCACCAAATGTGAGCGGTACCACAGGGGCTGCTGTTAGGGCAGCATTGTTTAGTTCATACTGACCATACCTTGAAGACTTCAAGTTATAAGCGCTAGTTTGTTTGCAGAGGACAAGACAGGAGTGAAAACAGACAATGGGGATACTTTACAGGAATCACAAACATAAATGGAAAGCAGTTATGCATGCTTAAGCAATGTCTAAGATAGTAAGTTGATAGATTTTTTTTTGGTTAGAAAAATCATGAAAGAGAATAGAAAAAAATCACCAAGGAAAAAACTACATTGTCGAAATACACATTCTCTGAAAAATGCAACAATACACACAATTATCCAAAGCATTTCTTGGGTAAGTCAAAGTCCCCCCCCCCCCCAATTCCCTATATGGAATGCATACCATGCAATACATCAGACTATCATAACCTCAGACATAAATCCAAACTCAACCTTAAACAACTCAAAAGAAACTGAAATAAAACTATAACTCTCTCGCTCTATCTAGCCCTTAAAGTCACCGATTTATACAAGTATTAAAGCAGATACATTTGAACAAGTGACACATCACTCACTATAATACAATATTTACACAAACAGAATATTCAAGGAAAAGCTTCACAACTTTTGACTGTCAAGCTTAAAATCTGACAAAAATGACTTGACTAAACTGTTTGCACACGGCACTCATTCCTATAAGTCAAATAAATGGCAATTCAGACATAATGCTACAAGTCTACAGTATTGCAGTGTTTAGGGGGAATTCCTAAAAGAAAATGTGGCCAACTCCACTGGCATACAGGAATAAAGATAAAGATAAAGCCGTGAACACTACCAAGGCAACCTAGGTTCATAGGTAAATACCACACCATCAGTCTGCAGACTATTACAAGCCTAGTCAATATGCAGAAGTCAGAATGAAATCCTGTACCTTGTATCTGTGAGGTAAAGGCCTTAATCATTATGCCAACCTGCTCCACCCCTTATTATTAATTTAGTGATTCAGGCATAAGTTGGAGCTGGTGTGGGGAGAGAGCAAGTGACAGAACAGGGTCACGCAATACCACAATCCCTCTCAGGAGAGGCAGTGATGCAAAGGACTTCTGGTCACCAATCAGTGATTGTGACAGCCTTCAACCTGGGTACACAGCAATGTGTACTTGGGGAAAATAACTCACACACAAAGTCCTCTGTTTAGGCACAGTTACAGAAATAGAAGGCCTAATGGCTCCCATGTGACATGCGTCCTACTTGCCCACCAAGGAAAGGGGTTATGGTCTACACAAATATGTCCACATTAACAGGATACGAGCAAGGGCATAAAACAACCCCCATGGCTGCCTGGAAGACAATCCCTTTGGATGCCTCTCAACCCTGTGCTGGGCAAACATAAATCAGATCAAGCCAAACTAAGGGAGACCTAATGGTCAGTAGGCATGATAACAAACAGCATAAAGAAAAACAACTTCTAAAATAGAAAATGAATTATGAAGAACAGCTCCCTACTGAAATGTCAACACTCAAAATGCCGAGTGCCATCATGCAAAAAAAAAAAAACAGAACCATTTTCATTTTTCAAGTACTATTTGGATCGCTCCCTTGTTTGTGTGTTTTTAATAGAGAAGATTCAACTTGAACTAACTTGTGCTTCCCTACTTTCATTAGTGGATTTATACTTTGGAAAGTTTTAAAGAACGTATGTCTACCACCTGTTATTAGGTTCGATATTCACAGTATGGTTTTTATTAGTTGCCTGAACTCTAGGGAAATCTTAGAATATGTTTGGGGACATAATCTCAGATCTTTCCCATAACAACAAAAATCTTAGGTCAAGAAATATTAGTGTGTGTCAATTAATGCATGTAATATGGCATTTGAGGTTAGCATTTACAAGTTACTGACCCAAAACCATCTTTCTGCACGTTTTGTAAATTACACAAAGCTACCCATCAATTACAGTTCAGACTACACTTTCTGTACCATATTACACAAATCACCTATTCCAATATAAACTTCCACCTGGTCCTTCAGCTTCTAGCTACTCTACCTTCTCCCGCAGATCTACAGCCAGACTATATTTCCCCTCCTGGGTACAGGGCATTTTGTGTTCTACTCCTAAATCCACTTCACTTTACTCTCCGCCTTATACCCATTGTCTGCTTTAACAATTTCCTGTGAACAATCGGGCTATGATTGTTCATAAACCAATTTCTCTATCACAAAATGACCAAGAATGTAAGCTGAAATCATCATGACGAGACACACTCCATTACTTATTTAACTCCAAGGCTGCACAAAAGTGGGTAAAGAAAAAAAACACTTCAATGCAGCACCCAGCAGCCCTGCACAAAACAGCAATTTGGCAAGTGCCTAAAAAAAAAAAAAAAAAAAAAACCTACAAGTAGGCAAGTATAAATTCAAATAGCTGTGATCATACAGTCAACCTGATCAAATGGCTACAACTCAGGAAATTAATAAAATCCACCAAAGCCGCATGCGATGCTAAAATAGCCACTCAAGCCAAAGACAAATCACAAGGCCTTTTTTAGTTATGTTTGAAATCTCAAAAGCACAGCAGAGCAATGGGCTGAGCTGATTGTGAAAGCTGCTACCTACACAGAGGCTGAAGATTAAATACAGTTAACCTATTGGCTAATGAACTCAGCTCAAACATTACCCCTCTCTCCACTCCCGCTATCCCACAAGATACACCTGAAATTGTCTCATGTCCAGCTATCACACAAGCCAAATCCATAAAAGCAGCATCAAAAGTTAAAAATACTGCATTGATGGGCCTGACAATATCTTAAATAGCATGAAGCACAACTTAGCTGCCCCTTAACATCACAGTTCAACCCAAGTCTCCATACAGATTTTGGACTAAGCAAATGAAGAAGAGCTATATCATTCCCCTGCATATAAAGAGACCTTTCACAGACTCTGGCAATTTTAAATCAGAAGTCTGACAAGCCTCATATGCAAGCAAAGAAAAATCTTATCGTGCAACTAATCAATAAGGACATGGGAACCACAAACACTGGATCAGTCTCAGTTTGAATTCATCAAAGGCAGGTCATGCTTACTCTACATGATGGACTTCTTCAAAAATGTAAAAGCGATGAAGGTAAAGTGGTACACGGCACACTACATACCTCAGCTTGGCCAGTGCTTCTGACACAACCCCCCACTGGGGCATAGTAGAAAAGCCAAGCAAACTGGGAATAACACCTCTTTGCAATCTGCTAGATTGACAAATAGTTCACCGATAGCTTCCCCCTGTTTTAATCTCTTGCATGCTACCTCCCCCTGTTTTAATCTCTTGCATGCTACCTCCACAAAAAGAACAGTAACCAGTCGAGTCACCCTGGGTTTGGCACCAATGCCTCTCCTGTTTGGCATCTACTTTTTTGAATTAAAAACCAATAACAAAGGGCTCTGACTAAATTTACACACGACTCCAAGCTAGGAGCAGTTACTGAATCCCCAAAATGACTAAGCCATCCTACAGGAAATGTTTATCCCAAACTTAACTGGTGCTAGAATCACAGACTGAAACTTAATACCAAAAATGCATTATCGTATCCTTTGAGAAGTCGTCGACCCCTGGGAACTACCACACTGACAATACACCTCTGAGAGATGACCCAGCTGTTTGAGATTTGGGAACTTGTGGACAGTGTCCTAACTTTCAACCAACATGTGCCCACTGTGATAAGAAAGTCCTTCTATACTGCATAGCTTATTGACAAAAGGGATTGAGACTAGATTTAGAGGTATTGCTGCCCCTTTGCCCAGACTTCATTATGCCAGTCATTGAATACAATGTCGCCTTTAGCAGCCCAGACACATGCAACAACTGGAATACCTACACTGACACCTTACTAAAAGGATACAAATCCTAAACTATATGTCCTACACAGACCACCTCAAAGCCCCATCACTACATTCAGTACACTAGAAACTGCTAGCAAGTGACCCGTATCTGGCATACAAGGCATCCTGTGACCCAATACAGATTCACAGGTGCATAGATAAATACTAGGCATTCAGTCTGCATACTATTAGAAGCTTAGCCAAAAACCCAAAGTCAGAATTGTACCTTGAATCTGTGTGGTGAAGACCTTAACCATTAAAATAGACTCTCCCTCAGGGGTCCTACCGCACATCAGCAAGTCAAACAACACCAGAAATACTCAGTCCAGGGATCTAACTCTCTCTTCTGAAATATCTAAAGAATGATTTGTATGGATGGGTATATCTCGCAGAGGACACCACTGCTCGGGAACAGATTTCCCATTCACATAAAACAAAGCTTATTCAAGTGCAACTTGGACCAGTGGTTGGATAATAGAAAACATACACAGGACTACCCCCTGTACTAGTAACGGACAGAGGCAGCTCCTAAATGCCTTATCCCATGCATGGGTTGCTTCAGATTATCTATGTTAAGATCCCAGTTAGTCTCACTACAGGCAATATATAATTAATCAACCATGGAAGAGGTAAGGCCAACCTAACACCGTGGAAGAGGCAAGGCCAACCTAACAGCAAACACGATAGATTAATTCAAGCACCAAAAAGGGAAACTGGCTAGATTTAAAATGTCCCCGCAAGGGCAGTTAGACTACTACTTAAATATGAAACTACAAATTACCAGTGGGGAAAACTCTAGTGCTACAAATAAGAGTTCAAATACCTGAACATTCATGGTCTGGCTCTCAAATCTTATGGTATCTTGAAATATACAAAATTTGAACCAAGGATCATTCACTTTAGGTGCATAGATTAGTACTAGGCTAACTGCCCTTGCGAAGCAGTTGGCCTATGCAACTCTTCCTTCTACAATCTTCCTTCTACAGGGCACCATGTAGAGTCTGTGGTACTGCCCACATGTCTATTCATTGGTGGGTTTGAGATGGAAACACTTAGCATGTGTTTCAGAGGTGGAAATAACCCCAAAGAGGCAGACAGAACATACAAACTCCAAACAGGCATTGTTGGGAAATCAGGATCAAACCTTGTACCTTATACCTGGGAGGCAGAGACATTAACCATTTCACAAACTCGTTTTGAAAGTGATCATCTTTCCATCAATACCATATCCATATAATTAATGTCTCCATGGTTTCCACATTTGTTCTTTACATCTCAGCATTATACAGCCTTAACCAGTACCACTGCAAGTAGCATTAGACATTCAAACTGACATGGAGCTTTTCAGACATTTAAGTTGATAAAGAAATGTCACAAACTTATAACTTCAAATTTTCTACACCTGGAGTCAATTTGAATTAGATTATGACAAACTAGCTCAGACCCTGCTAAGGCTGAAGAAAAGACTGTCAGCTTCTCTCTTCTGTACCTGTTCTTGGGATTAGAAGCTTCGCAATGCATTTTTCACCCGAGATGCATTTCCCAAAACTCTCCTTTCCACCACCCCGGTCTCCATTTTGATATTGCTGGTGCTGACCCTCGGTATTACTGCACTTGCCATGACACCTTTGCAATGAAGTGCCCCAACTTCTTTAAGTAAGTTGATTTCAGCGCCTGCTATGACCATAGAACAATTTTTTTTTTCTGATGCCTAGGCCCGAACACCTGCTACATGCAGGGATAAAAAGCCCAAGGCTATCTGCAGGCTTCCCTCATGTCATCAGCCCCAAATACATGTTTTCTCTTCCTTAGACTTCCCTCCACCAAAAATACTGAAGTTTTATCTAACAGACCACACATCAAAGCTCCTGACTTCTTCATAGAGCTTCCTACCCGTGATGATAATTATGTGGAGGACATGACACTCCAACATCTCCTCCAAGGACCCAAAAGGAGATCCGTGAGATGATGAAGCATAGTGGGATAGCCTGCTGACCCTCTGTCAGTCCCACAGTGGATACTGCAGAAGGCCTTCCAGTCTATCCAGTCACCTTCCTAGGCAGTCATGCCTTTGGTGGATACCTGTGCAGATTTGGAATAACCTCATATAGTGGTCTTGCTACCCAGTAAAGTTGACCGTTTTTTTTTTTTCCATCTTCCTAAAAAAAGAGTGGAACTTTTAGTTGGAGATTCCAAGCCAGACATTTTAGTTTTAGCAGCTGGCCTCAAAAACGCATCAACTCCTTGTGAGCCCTGCTTTTGCCAAGTAAGAGATCTAGAACAGTGGAAAACTTGCTGAAACAAGTTTATCTTCTATGAAGATGCTAAAACTATCTTGCATGCAAGGCAGAATTTCAAAAAGCTTGTCAATAAAATGCACCTCCATCTATCACAGCTGCCTGTAGAACCTGAAACACTGTCATCCCATTGGCTGCAACTTCCAATATTATGAACCTCATGAAGACTGTGGCATGTAACACTGCTGACTGTTACGAAAAAAAAAGACTGACATTACAGTTCAACAGCACGCATGGCTCAGACTCACAGTATTTGCTGCAGAGACACCATTTTTCATGCAGGTGTTAGTGTGTCTTAAGATGACGGACACTACCTGATTAACAGTTGTATATTCAGCTTGTTAGTTATGAATACTGCATGCAATGTTGTGTCATAACACCAAAGTCATAGAAATGATAATATGAAAAGACTTCTTACCATTTCTATTGCCTGTTGTTAGTAATGTCCACTTCCAATAACCATACACCCTCCCGCTGCCATCTTACACTCAACATTTGTGGCTGGAGGTGCATGCAGCCCCCTTATGGATGTGTTGTAGTGCAACTGTTTTTTTGTTTAGATATTCTTTTACTACCTTAATCTAAACAAAAGAAGAAAAAATATGTAGTAGGAAAATTTTCTGTTATCATAATACCCATACTTTCAATGAGGAGACGTTGTGTTTTGTTATTGCACACCCTAGGGACTGCCTAAAGTTAATTACACCCTTTCCCCTAAGGTTATACATACACCTCAAAGTTAGTTCTCAGTAACATTCTTTCATGCCACACTGCCCTCAAGATCTCAGCTTTTCATACAAAAGATTAATGTGGACAAATTAAAAAACAATCCTATCTTAATCTAAGATTAATTATTCACTCACCACATAACTTAAAAATTGTGCAGCCTCCCTCAGCAGCACCAACACTAAAACTAAATAAACACCATCAGCTGGAATGGATACAATGCAACATTTCCACCTGGTCTTATCCTCAAGGGTTTCCCGATGGGTCTACTACAAAGTCTACTCTCAGCCCAATAGGTTTCCTGATGGACCTACTACAAAGAGTCTACTCTCAGCCCAATAAATGCAACCGCATATCAAGAAGGCTCGAGAATCAACCCTCTGAACATTCCAAGCACAGTGCTAGTAACTCTTTTTGCAGCGAGGCAAGCTCTCAACACCCCCTATACACAGGACTTTGCTCACCAAACACACTAAAACTATAAAAAACACAATCATGGTGAAAAGACAAGCACACTGGAATGGTGAGCACATTAGCAGCACAACTACATTCTTGCATTCAGATCACCAATATAAACTATTTTCAAGGAAAAGGCATCTGCATAGTTGTACAAGCAATTATCAACAAATCTGCAAGCAACCAAACAAAAGGAAAAAAAATACACAAACTCCACAGAGTCAAAAACCAGAGGTCAGGACTGGACCTATGATCCTGGAGCTGTAAGGGTGAAACCCTAAATACTTTTTGTGATCTGGATTTGCTGCACAGAGAGAAGCCCTGACTGTGGGCCAAAGAACTGGAGTTTGATCAGCAGCCCTGGGACCAGAGAAGCCAGGAATGGAGGAAGAGGACTGAAGAATGACCCACCCACTTCTCTCTATGTGGGGATGGTGGGTGCATACACTTGCACCGCTCCCAGGGGAAAGTCAGATTTTTTTGGTGGACACCAGGGACACTACCCTCCATGCTCAGGTTGGAGGGGCTGCTTGCTTATGTACATCCCTCGTGGAACTGAGTCAACCCTCGTCTTGGTGAGGAGTTAAAAAAAAAAAAACACAAGGGGAAAGTGATGATGATCAGTCACTGGAGGCAAAACTGTGACAACTGTTTGACTACTTAAAGTAACATTTATTTCTCCTCTTTTGCCAAAACTACTTCCATCAAGTGCTGGGGATGAAATGACTGTACTTGTCACCCTGAATGAAGTCATCTACAAGGACTACCGTTCCATGTTATTCTTTACTATTTATGAACTCCTCCTCCTAATCGATACTAAGTTTAAGTTCCTCTGCAAAGCAAACAAACAGCATCTTATCCCCTTGGATAACAAAAGGTAAATGAGCCTTCTAGAGTACCTCAGAGTTAAGTCTGGTATCCCACCTGTGTTCCAGAGGGCAACAGATAAAATCAGTTTAGCTAGCAGATCTAGGAGACTCTATGTCTGATACCGTCCCTGTTGGAGGAATAAAGACACCCTGTTGAAGTTTCCAGAAGTTTATTCAGTTAAGTAGGTAGATGAACAAGTGTTCTTGTTCTGAAGGAAGGACATCAGACACAGAGAGAGAGCGCGAGCAAGAGAGAGAGAGAGAGAGAGAGAGAGCAAGAGAGAGACAGTGTCTCAGATCTGCTAGCTAAAGTGATTTTATCTGGACAAATCATTTCTACTCTGTTTCTTGGATAACAAAAGCTGAAAAGATAAAAGATAGCAAAGTCTAGTTGTACACGATTCAAAGACTGGTAGTATAGTCCCCAGCTGACTTTACCACAGTGCTAAAGAATGTACTTACTTCAACAGCAAATTTTCAAACATTATCCACTGCCACTAATGACACTTCCGGCTAATTCTGCTAACATAACATGCCTAGGAAATGGTCAACAGTTTAAGTACTGAGCATAAACTCACAGTTTTACATGGTCTTCTCAAAATGAAACATAAAAGATATTATTTTTCAAATACAGACAAAGCATTTCATTTTAAGCTCCAAAGACTGCCTGCTTCATTTTTCAGTTCTCTCCCTGTAGACATATTTGCCTCCCATAATTGCCAATCTTCTTGAAACGAGATCCCTTAGCTTTACCATTCTACTGACTAAGTTCTTTGCTCTGCTAATTTAAATAAACATCCTTATCCCTTCTCATTTTCCAAAGAAACTCTGCACTCAGACTTTCACTTATATCCATTGCCTTTTTGCACTCTGTTTTCTCAAGTCACCTCTAAAGCCTCTGCAGATGGCCTTCTACTTGAAGTGTGTGTGTGTGTGTGTGTGTGTCTCTGGGTGTGTGTGTGTTTTCTGGCCACTTCCTGAACATCACACATTTCTGCTAATAGCTCTTTAGACGTTCCAGCTGCCAGGTTTAAATTCCTTTAAACTGTTCACTTTCACTACATAACTCAATTGCAACAATGTTGAGCTCATACCTAATTGACCTGAAAGCTTTTCTTGTCTTCAACTTAATTCTAAACTTTGCAATAAGAAGCAAACAGTTGAGCCACAATCATCTCCAGATCTTATTTTTGCTAACTATAAAGAGCTCTTTTCTCTCTAACTACAAGGAACGTAGTCAATCTGGTTTCAGTACTGATCACATGCCAATATCCAGGAGTTAAGCAAATTGGTTAGGCTGCTCAGTAAAAGGGTTTGCTATGGACCTATCTTATTAGAATTCTTTTAATCATATGTCTTGCTTCATTTCAGATCAAACCTGCCCATTATTGCAAATGACAAACTTTAGCATTCCAATAACATACGATGAGTGTAATATTTTTCTTGGCGTGATTTCAAAAAGGTGCTGCATAGCCGCATAAAAATGGCAGACTTTCTCCTCTTTTACATTTGTAGGTGCAGCATAAATCTGTAGTACTGCAAAGATGAAGCTTGCCTTGTAGTCTGACAGTGGGCCTTCCACCATTGCCTAGAATGTAAATTAGCACAGATCTTGAGAGCCTTTTAATAACTACAAGGGCTATTCCATTTCTTCTAAAAGATTCATGCCTCAGAAGTAGTAGTAGCAGTAATATAGTAGTGATGATTATGTCATATAAAACAACCCACTCCAATAAATTTTAATCAAGTCTCAAGATGTCAATGTTTATCCTTGTCATCACTTCCTTTTACCATATCAAGTTTACCTTGGTTCATAGTCTTTGTATTCCAATATCAAAGGTGCATGACCTTTTGTAGTATCAGACTTTTCCAGTTTAATCAAGAACACTTCAAAAGTTGGAATTTCAGCTGTAATCCATCCTCATCAAAATCTCTAGCATAATTAGTCCTGTAGCGTGCTTAACACCTTCAAACCTAAGTGTCTCACCTTCTGTTGTAATTGTGATACATCTGTTTCGGTCCCTAAGATTTTCTTGGCAAAAAACATACCAGAATGAGGAGTAGCTCAAGTACTTACACTGGAATCCAAGATAACAATGCTAACAAGTAACACAAACAAGTCACGTTACATGTATACCAAATGTAACAGAGTGGTGTTAAACACATACCTTGTACCAGCTAAAGTAGCTTCATGGTGTCTTATTAACAGGATAACTGCTAGCCTCTCTGTTGCTTCACCTTTTCCTATTACCATATGCAATAATCACATAACTTGCACCACGGTGCTGCCAATCCATAAAGCAATGAGTAACTATCCCTCTCATCCTCTGTACTTTAAACAGAATGCCTTTCAAAAAATACTGACCACAAACTAGCACATTCTACCTGGCTCAGCAGCTCATCTTTCTGAGAAGTCCTTCCAGTTGAATTATAAGCCACAAAATACACACCCCACATTAGACGCCTTCATATCACAACAAACAAGCTCCCTGTTTGCAAGTGTACCTTTCCACATCTCTGAACAGTATGGTTGCTTATTCTGACTAAAAAATTAAACCAAGTCAGTTTACATGTCATTCATGTACAACTTGACCAGGTAATAAAGTTCCTACAACTTAAAGTAAAAGAATCATCATCTCCTGTGCATAAGAAAATACTGCTAAATTATTCCAAGAAAACAGATTTTTATTGCATTTTGCCTGACCACATGGCAAAGAGAAGAAAGGAGCCCTGACTGTGACCTAGGTGACCAAGGTTTAATTAATGGCCCCAAAACTGAAGTATACAGACAGAGAGGGGCAGATTTGCGTGCACTCAGGGGAAAACAGGATGGTGTGCTTTTTCAGTGAAGACTGGTGAAACCACTGCTTATTCAAGATGAGAAGCAGGGCCACTTGCATAGAACAACCCTTACAGAAGTCAATGCAGTAGAAGAAGTAGATCAACACCACGAAAGATGTACCAAAGCTTTATTTCACATAAAATCCACAGGAATAAGCGCTTTCGCGTGCTTCCAATGCACGCTTCTTCAGATATGTTTAAAAACATGGTAACAGCACATACTTTATATACCAAAAGGCATAATTGCTTAATGAGTTAATTAGTGCAATTATTTAGAAAACTTATCTGCTTCATTTAAAGCTATCCTCCACAATATCACTGTATAGCACTCAATCAACTTATAAAATATTTTAACAAATAAAAGAGACAGAAGAAGAGACAGAAAAATCATTGTATTTGTTCTAATAACACTGTATAAGATAGCGTTTAACAAAATTTTTTCTCAGTACAGCTATAAATTCATGTGAAGGCTATGAATATAATAAAAATCATAATAAAAATATATAGATATATCTAATCATTCATATTTCATTGGCCATGTACAGGACACTAACCGGGGTGTTCACTAATGTATAATAGTAAGATAAACATGGGATATCTATGAACGACCAAGTAAAGCATTATATTAAAAATGTTAAAAAATATATATATATATATATGTTATATTACATTATATATAAAATCTAATGAGGTAGATGTTGAATGACTGGTTAAAACAGTTGCTATATAGATAGTTAAAAACGAGAAATATACAAATATGTGTCTATTTTAAATATATATAAATAAATAAATAAATAAATAAATAGATAGATAGATAACTATATTGATACCAATAATTATATCAACATGTACGTGATATAATGTGACCTCCCTATCATTTAATAATATATATATATATATATATATATATATATATATATATATATATATATATAAAGTGGCTTAGAAAATGGCATGTAATGAGTAAATATATATCTAGCCAGTCTGTAAGGTAGTCATTGATAATAACATAGCTCTTTATCACCATAGATAGACCTGTGAGATAGCCAATGTAAAAGATCCAAAAATCTGAAAAATCTGAGAAGAATACATGTATGTATATATCGTATATGAGCAACTATGTACATAAATATGCATAAAAAATAATATATAATTTAATGTATAATATAATTGAATTAGTTTAATGATGTAAATACAACAACATTTCTAACATTCCGCTACAATAAGTCTTGTCCATGTATTGAAATAAACAAAATCTGGATAGGTCAATGATATTTTCTTTTCTTTAGGTGTGATCTAATGCTAATATAACTATTGAGGCCTGGATACTGTTGTGCTCTGACCCTAAAAATCCAATCTAATTCTAAATTCTCCAATTCATTAAAGTTATCTCCTCTTCGTGAATTTATAATTCTTTTTTGTAACACTCTAAATACAAATTTGTGATTTGAATATTCGGAGACATGTTTAGATAAAGCATTTTTTGGGTCATTTTTCTTTATGGCATATAAATGCTCTTGTATCCTGTCTCTAAGCCTTCTAGTTGTCATGCCCACATAGAAAGCAGGGCACAGTTCACAAGTAGCTAAATAGATCACATTAGTGTCATCACAACTAGCTGAACAACTAATATCAAACTCAAGTAATAACTCAGGATGTAGGAACTTATTGTTTGTAGAAATCCATTTACATGAGGTACATCTTCCACAAGGAACAGTACCTATATTACCTCTGTTGTTACTTAGTTCATTGACTTTTTCATTACATAAAATTCTTTTCAAATTCTTTGTGTTTTTATATGTATAAGAGGGTCTATTTCCTATTAATTTTTTTATTTCATCATTGGTAATTAAAATTGACCAATTCTTACTAATAATGTCAGTTATATACTTGTTGTCGCTTGTGTAGCTGATTATACACCTCACTTGCTTATATTCCTGTTGTTCTGGAAGTGTATATCTGTTTCTATTCTTATGGTCAAATGTTGCCCTTGGCTTGTAGCTAGAATCACTAATAAATTTTTCTTTTACCCAAGCTACAGTGTGAGGATTATAGCCTCTATCCAGGAACAACCGTTCTAGCTTGTGAAATTCAGTATTACATTCAGTTTTATCTTGGCAGATCCTACTTATCCTTGTAAACTGTCCTTTCAAAATGTTTGTGAATGTAAATCTGGGATGCATACTATCGTGTTCTAACAGTGTGTTTTTCCAACACTCTTTCCTGTATAGGGACGTAACTAATCTACCTTTATTCTCTTTTCTAATGTTGAGATCTAAAAAATTAACATTGGAATATGAATATTCCATGGAGAATCTAAGGAAGTCTGTAGTTTTCTCCAAATCATTAATAAAGATTTTAAGCTCCTCAGGGGTTCCATCCCAGATTAGTAGTATATCATCCACAAATCTAAAGTACGCCAATATTTTATGATATTCAGGATGTGAAAAAAGACAGGTGGTTTCCCATTTATATACAACCAAGTTGGCATACGTATTAGCGCAGGGGGTGCCCATGGCTACCCCCCACTGTTGTATATGAAAAGAGTTGTTGAACATCATGACATTCTTGGTAAGCACTATTTCAATCAAGGCATTCAATAGAATCTGTTCACTATTGTTATATGTCCCATATTTATTTAATACATATCTTATTGCCTCTAAGCCATAAACATTAGGTATAGCTGTAAATAGGCTCTGCACATCTAACGTAACTAATAAATGCTTGTCTGAAACATGTTTTTGTATGTCCTTAAGATACTGAATCAATTGATAGGAATCTTTTAATATGGTGGGGATATTATTCACTAGTGGTTTTAACTTCCTTTCAATGAAAATAGAGATATTTTCCGTAACCCACTGATGTCCTACTACTATGGGGCGTAAGGGTGGTGGTGTTATACCCTTGTGCATCTTGGGTAGCCCCTTGATGTATGGTATCATTGGATGTTCAATGAGTAAAAACAGGTAAAACTCATGACTGATTTGTCTAGTGATCATCATGTCATAAATGTCATGGTGTACCTCATATATTAACTTATCTACTGTCTTTTTGTCAATCTCTTTATATGTAGTGTCATCCTTTAACAATGTTCCCATATATTCTATATAATCTTCTTTGTTAAGGATTACTATCCCCCCTCCCTTGTCTGCAGGTCTTATCGTAACCGCCATGTTACTGGATAAAGCATTCATTGCTAACCTTTCTTCCTTTGTTATATTATGAAAAAGTGATAGTGAGCCTTTTTTATAGTCCAAATAATGTTTGTAAAGGTCATTCTCACAGGCTTTTATGAAACATTCTAGACATGGATGTTGTGCAGGTGAAAGTGTACTTTTCCTTTTAAAACATTCAAAACCATTCAATCTCTCATTAGAATTAACACTATTCTGCGTTGTTTGTTTAAAAAATAATTCCAAAGCAATATTACGAGTAAAAATACGTAACTCTGTTAGTATAGTAGAAATGCTACTAACTTGCGCTGGTATGAAGCTCAGCCCCTTATTTAAAAGTTTATAGTCCGTTTCAACCAGCGATAAATCAGACAAATTGAATACTAAGTCATTCAGTCCCTTCCTCGACCCCTCTTGCTTGTCGGTTCTCCTGACATTCTCCTTTTCCGCCTTCCATGACTTGTCGATCTTCCCCTTGATTCCCTTCGTTGGCGTACCGGAAGTGGTAAAAAAGAATCCAGATTCGTTTGCTGTAATTTCGGTTTCGCTCCCAGACCATGCTGAATGGCCAATGCTAATTGATTGGGTGGTGGTGTACTATTATCTTCATTGATATTCACTCTGTAACCACTCAATGAGACTTCCGCATTTGCATCACCAGACACGGCTATGTCTGTTAAAGGGGTTACGTCTGCTCTCTCAGTAGCCGATCCTCTTACTCTTCCTTCAACCCTTTCGGTTCTTTGTAACCCCTCTCTCTGATTGTACCTTGGCCATACAAAGACCTGACCATTTGCAAAATCTTGTTGGTCTCTTTGTAATTTGCGTAGTTTGACTATTTGTAGTCGATCTCCATATGCACTGACTTGGTTAATTAGACAGTCAATTTTACTGGCAAACATTTCCCCTTTAAATCTCTTGCTCATATCTTTGTATAATGAGTCAGTTTTTATAGATAATTCATTTCTAGTGGTTGAAAATAGTCTATAAGCAATTTAATATATTTAAAACTGAGCTCAATGTTCATTTTTTGCCAGTTTTTAAGACGTTCGGGGTGGCTATTGCCGTATGAAGGCATGCAAAGCACCCTCATTCCCCTAGGTACTACTTTATAATGAAGGCATGCCTCTAGGTGAAGGCGTTGCCACATCAGTCTAAATTGTTTGTACAAGTTATTTTCCAATTCTCTGTACAATGGAGTAAAATCATTAAGTAGGTTCACAGTACCTGGTTCAGTTGCATTTGGTTGTACAGAAAGATCAATGTTAAGTAGCGGATTAGATCTTTGTTCTATTAAATTATTCCATTTGGCATTCGGCAAGGTCCTTTCAGGATGGTAGTCAAGTTCTACCACTGAATTTTCCATCGTGTAGGGAGTCGGTAAGCAGCAAACAACAAATACAGTCCAAAAAAGAGAATGAACCTCTCCCTCAAAGTTGATCGACCACAAAAATCCAACGACAATGCAGTAGAAGTAGATCAACACCACGAAAGATGTACCAAAGCTTTATTTCACATAAAATCCACAGGAATAAGCGCTTTCGCGTGCTTCCAATGCACGCTTCTTCAGATATGTTTAAAAACATGGTAACAGCACATACTTTATATACCAAAAGGCATAATTGCTTAATGAGTTAATTAGTGCAATTATTTAGAAAACTTATCTGCTTCATTTAAAGCTATCCTCCACAATATCACTGTATAGCACTCAATCAACTTATAAAATATTTTAACAAATAAAAGAGACAGAAGAAGAGACAGAAAAATCATTGTATTTGTTCTAATAACACTGTATAAGATAGCGTTTAACAAATTTTTTCTCAGTACAGCTATAAATTCATGTGAAGGCTATGAATATAATAAAAATCATAATAAAAATATATAGATATATCTAATCATTCATATTTCATTGGCCATGTACAGGACACTAACCGGGGTGTTCACTAATGTATAATAGTAAGATAAACATGGGATATCTATGAACGACCATGTAAAGCATTATATTAAAAATGTTAAAAAAATATATATATATGTTATATTACATTATATATAAAATCTAATGAGGTAGATGTTGAATGACTGGTTAAAACAGTTGCTATATAGATAGTTAAAAACGAGAAATATACAAATATGTGTCTATTTTAAATATATATAAATAAATCAATCAATAAATAAATAAATAGATAACTATATTGATACCAATAATTATATCAACATGTACGTGATATAATGTGACCTCCCTATCATTTAATAATATATATATATATATATATATATATATATATATATATATATATATATATAAAGTGGCTTAGAAAATGGCATATAATGAGTGAATATATATCTGGCCAGTCTGTAAGGTAGTCATTTATAACATCATAGCTCTATATCACCATAGATAGACCTGTGAAATAGCCAATATAGAAAATCCAAAAATCTAAAAAATCTGAGAAGAATATATGTATATATATATCATATATGAACAACTATGCACATAAATATGCATAAAAATAATATATGATTTAATGTATAATATAATTGAATTAGTTTAATGATATAAATACAACAACATTTCTAACATTCCGCTACAATAAGTCTTGTCCATGTATTGAAATAAACAAAATCTGGATAGGTCAATGATATTTTCGTTTCTTTAGGTGTGATCTAATGCTAATATAACTATTGAGGCCTGGATACTGTTGTGCTCTGACCCTAAAAATCCAATCTAATTCTAAATTCTCCAATTCATTAAAGTTATCTCCTCTTCGTGAATTTATAATTCTTTTTTGTAACACTCTAAATACAAATTTGTGATTTGAATATTCGGAGACATGTTTAGATAAAGCATTTTTTGGGTCATTTTTCTTTATGGCATATAAATGCTCTTGTATCCTGTCTCTAAGCCTTCTAGTTGTCATGCCCACATAGAAAGCAGGGCACAGTTCACAAGTAGCTAAATAGATCACATTAGTGTCATCACAACTAGCTGAACAACTAATATCAAACTCAAGTAATAACTCAGGATGTAGGAACTTATTGTTTGTAGAAATCCATTTACATGAGGCACATCTTCCACAAGGAACAGTACCTATATTACCTCTGTTGTTACTTAGTTCATTGACTTTTTCATTACATAAAATTCTTTTCAGATTCTTTGTGTTTTTATATGTATAAGAGGGTCTATTTCCTATTAAATTTTTTATTTCATCATTGGTAATTAAAATTGACCAATTCTTACTAATAATGTCAGTTATATACTTGTTGTCGCTTGTGTAGCTGATTATACACCTCACTTGCTTATATTCCTGTTGTTCTGGAAGTGTATATCTGTTTCTATTCTTATGGTCATATGTTGCCCTTGGCTTGTAGCTAGAATCACTAATAAATTTTTCTTTTATCCAAGCTACAGTGTGAGGATTATATTTTATTTATTTTATGATTTTATTGCATTTTGCCTGACCACATGGCAAAGAGAAGAAAGGAGCCCTGACTGTGACCTAGGTGACCAAGGTTTAATTAATGGCCCCAAAACTGAAGTATACAGACAGAGAGGGGCAGATTTGCGTGCACTCAGGGGAAAACAGGATCGTGTGCTTTTTCAGTGAAGACTGGTGAAACCACTGCTTATTCAAGATGAGAAGCAGGGCCGCTTGCATAGAACAACCCTTACAGAAGTCAAGCGATGCCCTTGCTATCAGCCCACTGCACTTACACACATGAACAGATACCCAGAATCTTGTCGGGTGCATGCAGTTATGGTTGGAAAGAACAAGAAAAAATTCAAACCACCCCTGATAGCTGCCTCAATGACAACCCATCTCAGCTCTTGCCCTGCAAAGGAACAAATAGGTTCACAGGTTCATAGGTTGGTAGTAGGCTATCGCCCTAAAGCCTATACAAACCTAGTCATAACAATTCCCTGGATATTTCTTCCCACAATATTTACTTCTCTGGACCCCTGTCTAGCAGGGCAACTGACATGATCTCCTGGGTGAATTTCCTATCTCCCATCCAATCATCAAGGTTCCTTTTGAAGAGGGCCAAGGAGGCACTCTGCTTGACATGTATGGGCAGTCTATTCCAGAGTATGAGGAGTCTCTGGGTCAGGAACCTATCCCTCCAGCATGTTTTGTTAATTGGGATAACAAGGTTTAGATCCCTGGAGCATGTGGCTCTGAGGGATTGGGATTTCTTTAAGTGGAGCATGTCCAGCAGCTCAAGGTTTGACATGGCCTTGTATGTTAAGCAGAGATCGCCTCTGGAGTAGACTATATGCCACAGAATATAGCTGGAGTTTTTTTTTTTTTTTAGACGGTCAGCATATGGCATCTGCTTTAGGCCTATAATTCTTTTAGTGAGGTATTTCTGTGGCCTTTCCAGCTGTTGCAAATGTCTTGTGAGGTACATACCAAACGAGGCATTATACTCTATAATGGGTCTAATGAGGGATGAGTACAGTGGGACAATAACCTCCTTTTTTCTGGATGAAAAGCCCTTAGTGATGAGGTGTGCCACATAGAAGGATTTCCTGACTATTGTGGCAATGTGGTTATCGAAAGTGAGACCACTGTCCACCTGTGTCCCTAAGTCTCTCATCACACTTTCAATGTTTAGTGTACTGCCACCTATGTGGTTTTTTTCCAAAGGGGATAACTATACATTTTTTGGCATTAAGCTTGAACCTATGGCTCTGGCACCAGGCATCTGTTTCTGTAAGGACCTTATGTAGAATATCCACATCATTTGGGGATTCAATAATGGCTCCCAGTTTGCAGTCATCTGCAAACTTTGTTAGCCAGAGTCCCTTAGTGTTGGCCTGTACTTCAGAGAAGTGGATGCCAAACAAGAGTGGTCCCAGGACTGAACCCGGAGGTACACCACTTGTCTGGAGCTGGATTTGGAGTCAGCTACTTTTACAGTCTGGGTTCTGTCAGTAAGCCAGTTGGCAACCCGGATGACATAGGGATATATGTATATGCCCAGCTTAGTAAGTTTACCTATGATTCCAGAGTGGGGGATGGTGTCGAAGGCCTTGGCGAGGTCCAGACAGGCTGTGTAGACCGCCTTACCCTCATCCACAGCTCTGGAGACGGATTCGAAGAAGTCAATCAGGTTCAGGAGAAAAGATAGACCCTTCACAAACCCAAACTGGGTGGGGTCCAGTGTTTGAAGGTTGCCAATATCTTTGTTTATAAGTTCCATGATAATGCGTTCCATGCCCTTGCAGATCAGGCTCGTCAGACTGATGGGACGGTAGTTCCCGGGATCCAAGATGGATTCCCCCTTGTTGAGTGGGATAACTGTAGCTGTGCGCCACTCAGTGGGCACAAAGTCTGAGGTGAGGCTATGATTAAACATGACACTTAGGTAAGGTGCCAGTTCATTTTGTAGTTCATGTAGTACACAGCCTGGGATGTCATCTGGTTCCATGGATACTGCATTTTTAGCTTTGGAGAGTGCGGTTTCTACCAGTGTGGCCGTGATTACCGGAATTTGGCAATCTGTTGGTACTGAGATGGGCCCTTTAGGGAGCAAGATGGGGTGAAGTTGGCACTAAATCGATCTGCCAGGATATTGGCAATATCCTTGGGATCAGTAATATTTAATGCCATTCTGTTGAAGCTCAGAGCTGATCTCTGAGCATTGCCATTTAGATTCTTGACATAACTATAGAATGCCTTGTGGTTGTCTTTGGAATCTTTGGCAATTTTATTTTCATAACTAGCTTTTGAGGATTTTATGAGGGATCTCAGCTTCTTATTGAGGCTGGTGAGGGAGTTTTTTGCATCCTGAGATTTTCCTTTTTTTTGCAACAGTTTCTTCCTTTTGTTGTATAGTTTGTTTATAGCAGGGGACCACCAGATTGGCTTCCTTTTTTGGAGGAGAGCATCTTGGTTCTATTTGGGATGGCACGATTCATGCACGAGTGGATGTGCTCGTACAGTGCCTTAGTGTAGGTGGACTGACACACAGCAAGGAGTGGGGGTAAAAACTGTAAAATGATTTTACTGCATTCTAATGAAATAAATGCAAGTCTCCAAAGCTTTGCTTCATTTTGAGAAACCAGAAGAATATGTTATACATACTATAAACCTTAAAACAGTAATTGCAATATAAAAGCTGTAGACAAGGAGTAAGATGAATCAGTGCTAAACCTTGCACACAGCCTTTCCACAAAAAAAAAATAAATAAACATCACTCTGAACAATTTTGCACTTCTAAAAGTGCAAAACACAGGTACACATGGCATGCAAGGTCCTCAGCAATGATGTGCAAGCCCATTATGATGCTATATTAACAAATTAGTAATCTACTACTGACTGCTGCTCATTAACAGGAACAACACAGTGACCACGATCCTCTCCTATGTCTTGACATTTTCACATAAAATCAAGAAATAAACTTCTTTGTAATCAAACTGATCTAGTCTTCCTCATCCACTGTCAATCTGGTATTAGAAAATGAATAGCTAAAGATCCCACTGGCTTTTCCATTTTTGTAATATATACCACTACTTTATTATAAACAAAGAAAATAAATCTGAATAGTCAAGTGTGGTGCTCAGTAACTAAAGAAAGCCTGTTTCATTCAAACACCTCTGACAAGTGTAAGATCTAGTCCAAAAAAACAAAATACAAACAGATACGTCCAAATATGTATGGTCCAAAAAACAATGCTGCAGCGATATACTCATAAATAACAAAATGGAGATGGTTTTATTCAGAGTTTCACAAAATAGCAAGAAGAGACAGAGAGGCACATTTAAATAAGCAGCAAGAAGAACACAGAATGGGAGACAATATCTCAAGACATTTAGTAATATTAAAGTAAAAACTTCCAGTTAAAAAATGGACATGAAAAGAAAGATGTGGGAACTACAACATTTTTTAAACAAGTAAATTTCTTTATTCTATCGCCACTTATGGCATACGCAATCATACATTTAAATGAAAACCCATAGTGACATATTTTCAGTTGCAAACATTACACATCACAATCTGCTATACAGTCATTGTCAGCCATTGCATAGCTCATTTAATTCTTGCCTTCCCTTAAACCTCGTTCCTCCTCCTCCAAATTATTATTCTGTATGTACTGCTCCCACAATTCCCATTTTTTTCTATGTAATTTGCTCCTACCCTTTTCTAAGGATCCCACTTCCAATTGTTTCATCTCTGTTATTATATTCACTACTTCTAGTACAGTTGGTTTAGACAGTTTTCCGTTTTCTAGTAATTGCTTTTTTTGGCAGCCTCCAGAATTAAACTCAGCTAGCCGAAAGATAAAGACATATTATGTCTAAGTAATTCTGATTCTGTATCACAGCTCAAAAAATTATTTCCAAAGTTAAACCAATTTGCTCACCCATTATTTCTGAGAGAGTACTTTGCACAGAATTTTTAAAAATTTGCCAACTTATTACAGTCCCAAAAATATGTTCTCAATTACCTCTTTCTTCCCCATCACATCTCCAACATTTGCAATCTACCTCAATCTTTGGAATCTGCTTGGGTTATAAAAATACCCATGCAAACACTTCCAAGCAAAGATCCTAAATCTTCTAGACGTTGTTGCGAATTTGGAAGCCATATACATATCCTTCCATTGTGTCTTCATGAACTGCTTATCCAATCTCTTAATTGCTAAAAAATAAAAGTGAACAGCTGAATGGCACATTGTCAGAAGTCCAGTAGAATGACAAAAGAACACTGGTACAGGGGTTGCAGTAAGACTTGCACAATGCAATACCCCCAAAGTTAGAAGGCAATAAAAAGGTAGAAAGAAAAAAGTTATGCACTCACCATTATGTTCCATCTGAGTAGTAGTACTTCATTTGTCTTCAACCTGTGGGATACAGATCCATATCGGAGCCAAGCCGGCAAATATTACTAGCATCAGCTCCGAGCTCCAGACTCCTCCCCTTACCCATAATACACCTCCACTGCCTTCCATCCCCAGATTGAGTATGATGAACTTATACTTGGAACCCGACCTGATAACATACTTGTGACCTATACTGCAGCCCGTAGGCTGAACATGCCCCAAGGTCCGGGGGAAGGAGGGAGGGATGGCTGAAGACAAATTAAGTACAACTACTCAGATGGAACGTTACGGTGAATATATAACTTCTTTATTTGAAGTAATTTACTTCATTTGGTCTTCAAACTGTGGGACAAAGTCCCCATCTACTAAACTCCTGGGAAACCCTCATGGAAGGATATTCCACAGCACAGCGGAGCCAAAGGATGCTCTCTTTCTAGAAGTCAAATCCAATTTGTAATAAAAAATAAATGTATGAGATGAAGACTAAGTAGCTGCAGAACAAATGTCATCCAAAGACGCCTTAGACCAGAAAGCTGCAAACGTAGCAATGGACCTAGTGGAATGAGCTTTAACCTGACCTGGAGGAGACGTGCCTTTGTCCTTACAGACCTGCAGGATGCATGAAGAAATCCATCACGCTACAGTGACCTTGGAAATAGGTTTCCCAAAAAGGGTCTATAGAACGAAACAAACAATTGATCAGATTTACGAAAATTTTTTGTCCTGTGTAAATAGAATCATTCATCCTGTTGGTAAAATTGGGTAAGAACACAGGCAAACTTATATAGTCTGATTGATATTGACTGGTGACGCCACCTTAGGAAGAAAAGATGGGTTGGTCCGAAGGGAAACTATCTTTATGAAAAATCATATACAGAAATTTGATGGATAAGGCCTGTAATTCCAAAACCCTTCTAGCATAGCTAACAGCGGCCAGAAAAGCTGTTTTCCATGATAGAAATTTTAGATCTGCAGCTGAGCAGGCTCGAAAGGCGGGGCGACCAGAGCTCGGAGAACTAAAGTAAGGTCCCACGGGGGGACAGGATCTTTGACTGGGGGGGGGGCCTAACTAAAAAATGCCTTTAATAAAGGCTTTACACAATCTAGAAGATGCCAAGGATGCAGAATTCTCACCCACATGAAAATGAGAAATGGCAGCCAACTGAACTTTGACAGTAGAAGAACTAGCTCCATGCTGGAAAATATCAGCTAGGAAATCAAGAATAGCAGAAATAGGAGCCGTGAAAGGATCTAAACTCTTCTGAAGCCCAGAAAAAAAAAACATTTCCACTTGCTGCAATAAATCTTTCTGGTTGAAGACTTACGAGGAGCTACCAAAATAGACAACTGAGGAGGAAAGTCTGGGAGTCCTAGCAATCACTGGAACTGGAGCAGCCAAGTCGTGAGCTTCAGGCTGTCCAGACTCAGATGAGGCAACCCTGATGAGTGTGAAATCAGATCCTGAATGGGATCTAGGATCCAAGGTGGAGCCAGAAGGTGAGTCTGTTTGAGAAAGGTTCTAGAGACCCGAATATTTGCGGACCCCCTCGGCCTCTGGGCCGGCGTCCATTCTGTCCCCCTCTGCCTCTAGGGGAAGAAGAGCCCAGAGTGGCCCGGAAATACTGAGACTTCCAGAACCACATCTTCTTTTGCCCTCTCTGGTTCTGGGAAAAGTACCTTTGAGGGTTAGAGAAGAAAATCCCAACGACAGACAGTGTCTTCCCATCCTTCTCACTCTGGACTAGAGTCTCCTTGACGGTCTTACCGAAGAGTCACGCCGTCATAAGGGGCATTGGCAAATGACGCCTTAAAGGGTTTGGTAAATTAGCACAACCTGAGCCAGGCATTACCCTTCATGGACACACCGGACCCAGATGCCCTAGCCGCTCCTTCCATAGCATGGGAGAAGAGTCGCATGGACATATTTGATACTGTTTCAGAGTGGCCATTTTCACACACCTGCTTCCCTAGGCAGTCCATCATCAGTGACTCTCTGTCAGGAGGGTGGACCAAGGAACTTTCCTGAGATAGTTCCCTCTTCGTGGCTGCTGCTACCACCATGGCATCCACTGGGGAGCCCTTGTTCCAGGAAGGCCTGTCAATGGGGGGGGCTTAACACCTTATCGGGGCACTTGGGGATCGGCTCCACAGTAGCTGGTTCCTTCTACACCTGCGAGGTGATCAAATCCACTAAAGGATTCGTGGGAGGGGACACCCAGGAAGTAGACGGGCCCGTGCCAAAAGCCCCCAGAAACAAAGACTCAGAGGAGGGCTTGGGGGCAGACCAACCTCCCAGCTGGTGCAGGATCTCCATCGTTGGGAGGTGATCTTGGGGAGGCATCCCCATCATCTAAATCTCTGTCCTCGGTTACGGACTCAGGGGAGTCCAAGTGCATCCTCTTGCACATATGCTTGTGAGGCACATCTCCAGTGGGGCTCTCAGGGGAGCGTATGCAAGCCATCTGTTCTTCTGGGGGAACAGTCTTGGGCTCTTCGGGCACGGGCTGTCCCTCTGGTAAGACAATGGGGACCGTAGACAGAGCCGAGGGGGGCTGGGCAGAGTCCGAGGGGGCAGTCAGGGGTCTCAATCCGATGGAGAGGACCCTTTCTACCACATCGAAAGCCGAAGGAGAGCGGACCTCCTGGGAAGCTAATAAGAAGGCCGGTCTCCCCAGGTCTGAGGCGAGAATCAGAGCCGGACCCGAAGTGGACGGAGCTACAAGGGAGAAAACCTGGCCCGACAATGTCTGAGCCGATGGAAAAGTTTCCACTCCCAGGTCCGAGGCGAGAATCAGAGCCGGACCCGAAGTGGACGGAGCTACAAGGGAGAAAACCTGGCCCAACAATGTCCGAGCCGATGGAAAAGTTTCCACTCCCTCTGATCCGACACCCAGGCTCCAGCTAGGAGAGCGGCTCAGATCCGAACTGGTTGGATCCGAGATGCTCCTGGCAGATGTTGGCATTGACGAAACAAGGACAGTCGGCACCAACCCCCTGACCAAGGCCAACCTCGGATCCGAGAACTCCAAAGCCAAAGGTCGGATCGGGGAAGAAGAAATGGGTTGAAAAGAAGGAAGCAAGCAGGAAGATAAGCTTTTCAGCCATTCTACAGGAAAAAGAAAGAAGCCTTAAGAAAAGGACAGGCAAAAAACTTTTAATCTACAGACGCACACCCACACTAAAGAGAGACAACACTAAAGGGGGGAGGGGCACCACAGACAAACTATTCTACCTAACTATATAAAACAAACCTACACTCAGCGCCAAAGGGATGGGAGGGGAGAAAGGGTACCTACACTAACCTAAAATCGGCTACAAGAAAAGAAATTTTTCAAACTTACAGTAAGAATTCACCCACTGCTAGCTGGAGCTCTGAAGACACGATGTATTACAAATTGTGGCAAACGAGATCTGAGGATGGAAGGCAGTGGAGGTGTATTATGGGTAAGGGGAGGAGTCTGTAGCTCAGAGCTGATGCTAGTAATATTTGCCAGCTCGGATCCGATATGGATCCATATCCCACAGGTTGAAAACCAAATGACGTAAACTACTTCAGATTGGTAGTTCAACTAAAAGAGGAGGGCAAGGAAAAAGTGTTAAATAGGAAGGAAGACATCCTACAGGCATTTAGGATGTTATTATAGGGAATTACATACAGGAGATCTTAGGAGTAACACGAGAAGAGTACTGATTGATGAATTTTTAGACTCCATTAGAAAAGTAGAGGAAATGTTGACAAAACAGAAGGGAGATCAGAGAGGCCATGGCAAAACAGGCCACAAACTAATCTCTAGGCCAGAATATAATCTCTAAGGAACTGTCTTATATTTTCCATAGATTAATAGGTATGGACCAATGCGGCTTTGCAGTGCAACAAGAACCTTCGATGACGTTAATGGTTCTACATGATGCAAACAGTATGAATAGAGAGGTCGCCATAATTTCACCTGGTAGAGAAAAAGTAAGAGCTATTCAAAGGACATTAATGGCTAAATGGCAAACTAGACATTTCAGGCAATATGGCAAGATATTCTTCAAGTAAGGCAAGTGTGGATAGGACAGACAAACTTATTACAGACCATTTGAGGGAGAGCTGCGCCAGAATGGACTGAGATGGTAATACAAGCAAAGAAATTAGCAGTACTTCAATGTGCAAGTTTGAGGAGGATGGCGTCATTAAATTTTACCAATAACAGAATTAATGGATGATCACAAGAATGACACACTGACACAGAAATTGAGACTGTTGAGAATAGAGGTCAAGTACTGGCATCGAGTCATTGTAGGAGAAAAACCAAACAATGGCAGGAACTACTGCTAGAAATGTCTCTGCTGTAACAGAGACCTGGTTCAAGGCAACGGAAAGCAACCCTGCACTATCAGGCTACAACTCATTCCACACCTTTCGGCCCCAGAACTTGGACCGAAACTCCAAAGGCGATGGTGTTTCCATATTTATAAAGGATGTGCACTCCTCCAGACTGGTAGCCTAACATAACGCATCAGAAATACTTCAGGTGCAGCCAACATTGTGTAAGACAGTGATTCAGGTTGTAGCCTGCTATAGGTCCCCAACCATGTCCCAAGACTCCACGTACCTAAGCACCCTGGAGAATATTAGGGTGCAACCTCTTACTAGGCAACTTCAACTACCCCTCCATTAACTGGGTAAACTACTCATGTACCAATACACTTACCCAACATTTCCTGGAGTTCATTAATTCCAATGCCCTGGACCAGCTCATTCTTACCCCCACTAGAAGTAGCAACATCCTTGACCTGGTCACTACTAACATGGGCGACCGTTGCTCTACACCAATAGTCAGCTCCTTCCTGGTTAGTTTAGTTTGTGGTGGGATCTAATCACCTTGGAAATCCACATCCCTCCCACACCCCCAGCAAAGGTAACCACCATGGAAAACTTCTCCAAAGATAACTTTGGGATCCTAAAAACAGATGTGGCTAACTTCACGGCACCCATGCAAATGGACAATAGTTGCGTGACTGCCGAATCATACACCAATGTACTGTACGAACACATACACAAATGCATGGATCTCGCCATACCCAATAGAACCAAGACACTCCCCTCCAAAAAAAGGAAGCCAATCTGGTGGTCCCCTGCCATAAACAAACTCTAAAAATAGGAGGAAACTGATGCGGAATAAAAAGTGAAGTCCCAAGACTGGAAAAACTCCCCTTATCTGCCTCAACAAAAAGTTGAGATCCCTCATCAAATCCTCTAAAGCTAGGTATGAAAACAGAATTTCATCAGATAGCAAAGACAACCACAAGGCCTTCTACAGTTATGTAAAGAATCTCCACAGCAATATCCTGATTTGCTCTGAGCTACTGCACAATGGTACCTCCTATACAGAGCCAACAGATATTGCCAGTATACTGGCCGACAGATTCAGTGCCAACTTTACCCCCCCCCCCAAAGGACCATTAACAATCCCTGTAGATTGCCAGGCATCCAGTACTACTGCTGCACAGGTTAAAACAGCACTGTCCAAGTCCAAGAATAAAGCTTCTATGGGACCTGACAACATCCCTGTTTGTGTTCTACATGAACTACAGAGTGAACTGACACCTCACTTGTGTGCCCTGTTCAATCACAGCCTCACCTCAGGCTTTGTCCCTGCTAAATGGTACCACACTGCTACAGTCATCCCTCTCCACAAAGCAGGAGCAACTACAGACCCTGTGAACTATCGCCCCATTAGCCTGACGAGTCTGATATGCAAAGCTATGGAACCCATCATCATGGACCTAATAAACAAGGATATAGGGACTCTCCAAACACTGGATCCCACACAGTTTGGTTTTGTGAAGGGTAGTGCATGCCTTTTCAACTTGGTCGACTTCTTTGAGTCAGTCACCAGAGCTGTGGATGAAGGCAAAGTGGTTCATACAGCCTACCTTGATCTGGCTAAGGCTTTTGATACCATTACTCACTCCCCACTCAGGAATCATAGAAAAATCACTAAGCTTGGCATCAACCCCTATATCACTAGATGGGGTGCAAACTGGCTCAAAGGTAGAACCCACAGTGTGAAAGTAGTTGACTCCAAGTCAGACTGCTGATTAGTCACAAGTGGAGTCCCACAGGGTTCAGTCCTGGGTCCTCACCTGTTTAGTATCTATTTCTCTGTGAAGTCCAGGCCAACACGAAGGGACTCTGGCTGACAAAGTTTGCAGACGATTGCAAGTTGGGAGCTATTATTAACTCCCCAAGTGATGTTGACATCCTACAGAATGGCCTCACTGTGACCAACGACTGGCGTCAGAACCATGGCATTATGCTCAATTCCAAAAAATGTGTCATCCCCTTTGGGAAAAAAACGGTTTCCATGAATTACCACATTGATGGTTGTCCACTGAATACAGAAGGCATTATAAAAGAGATCTGGGAACACAGGTTGACAGCAACCTCTCTTTTTGATCACCACACTGCCACTGTGGTCAGAAAGTCCTTCTATGTGGCACATCTCATTACTAAGGGTTTTGCATCCAGGAAGAAAGAGGTCATCGTTTCCCTCTACTCTTCCCTCATTAAGCCAATCATCGAATACAATGCAACTTTTGGCATGTACCTCACTAGACACCTGCAACAACTGGAGAGTCTGCAAAAGTACCTCACAAAGAGGATCCTAGGCCTTAAACACTTGTCCTATATGGAGAGACTCAAAAAACTCCAAGTATTCTCAGTCCCATATCGCCTACTTAGAGGCGATCTCTGCTTGATTTACAAAGCCATGTCTGACCCAGCTCGGTTAGAAATGCTATATCTGCAGAAATCCCAATCCCTCCACACCACACACTCCAGAGACTTCAACCTCATTACCACAACTAACAGAACATGCTGGAGGGACAGGTTCATAACCCAGAGACTGCCCATGCTATGGAACAGACTTCCCATACATGTCAAGCAGAGCACCTCGCTGACCCTCTTCAAGAGAAATCTTGATGAGTGGATGGGAAACAGAAAATTCACTCCGGGGAGAACTCCAGTGGCTCTACTCGACAGAGGCACTGGGAACTAAGGTCGTGTGGCACTATGTCAGGGTAATCCTATGGCTAGGCTTGTAAAGGCCCCAGGGCCATTAGCGTAGCACACACCTATGAACCTATGATGCACCCAGTGTAGCCTGCCTGCAATATCAAGCTATAAGAAGAGAAGCAAAGTAGCTAAACTGACTTATAACAGAGCAAGAATGTCTGGGGATGATAAAATGAACTGTGGAAATGAGGCAAAACAAATTTAGTTGAGAGGAGAGTAATCTCAAAATTATGGAAGGTATTACAGAGGAAAGGAAGAGTACATTTAGGAGATTAGAAAGGCAAGGACGACACTTGGGAAGTCTATAAGACAGACTGTAAGGAAGGAAATGGTGAATAATGAAGAAAAAAGAAAATTGCATCTTATCCTGAAGTGTTTACAAAGAGATTTGTTACACACCTTCTAGGAATATAAAGGACATTTCCCTCAAGCAGATGACAGATACTAGAGGTGTAGCGAGAGAGAAAGAAGGGACTGGATAAATGTGTTTTAGAAGTGTGAAGAATTAGGATGGTATAAGTTAGATACACATAACATACAGGTAAAAGGCAATGAAAAAATGTTTTAACAGAGGAGAGCTATTTCCCTCAGAATCTGACAGACTCATGACATTAAAAGGTGCACAGGAGAGAGTTGATCTGGATTATACTCATGACGACAAAAAAGGCCATAACCAAAAGATGGAAAAGCATAGAGGGCCACATGACTAGGGTGCTGAAACAATTAGTAGATAAAGTATGACAGAAGAAAGAGGAGGGTAACACAAGGAATAAAGCAGAAGTTATCAGTTGCTGGCTAAACAGGCTGCAGGACTTGGATAAGGAATGAAGAAAAGTGACGAAGATAAGAAAATGGAATGAAAACAAGCAAGGCTATCAGAGAGCTGTGAAAACAAAAACATACAGTTTTATGTTTTGCATGAAAAAGGAAAGGGAGGCGGTAATAAATGGCCAACTTCAGTCAGAAGTTTAGTGCAAGAATAACTGGCAAGTGTTTTGTCACACTTTAGTAGTACTGTATGTACATCACGCCAATCAGTGAGGTAAATACCACAATGCATCTTGTCCTAGCACTGTCTTATTTATTTGAGCTAAGCTTTCATTAAAAGCTTTGTAAACTTTTCATTAAAACCATGGCCCAAATAAATTTGTTTGCCCTCTGTGATGTCATCTTAGGGATCTTGCATAAACTTTTAATGGATACATCTCTAAGCACGCATCCATTTAAGTCTGTGGATGCAGCTCACTTTTTTCCTGAGCTGACAACACTGCAGGGAAAATGCATTTCACAGAGATGACAGATGCTTGAAAAGGAGACTGAAAACATTCTCTGAACAGACAAAAATGTAAATCAGCCATTTATGCACCACATACGATGGTGCAAAGGTAAGTCACTGAGGTGTGACAAAACACTAAGAAAACCAGAGGCTGAGAGGTTGTAATAACTCAATAAGATGAGCACAAAGCTATCAAGGGAAGACAAAGGAGGGACTGAATGTAGGAGACAAAAGGGACAGGTTACAAACGTGTAAAAGGGACTGAATGGAAAGGGCTAATTCAAGCACACTAACAATTATGTATATTAAAAATACTTTGCACTGATAACACTGTAAATGGTTTGTAACTTTACACTTTTCATGGTAATCAAACAAAATAGTAATGTACTGCTGTCTTGTTTAGTGGGTATGGAAAATTTCCACCGAACAAAGCAGCATATGTTTAGAAGTGTGATAATCACATACTACACCTGTAATCCAAGACGCAGTGGAACTAAAATAAATGCCAGAGATAGGAGGGGGCATGGGGACATAATAAAAGGCAGGAATATACAAAATATCACTGCAAGAGTCCCAATATCATTGATAAATACAATGGTACATTCTCTGATCTATCCTGTTTGAACCCCTAAATCCTAATTGACCTCATATTTCTTTACAAAACCAGAGTTTCAGTGAATACTAGCCCTAGAGACCTACATCTATACCAATAAGCAAGACTCACTGAACAGACAGGTTCTTAACATATACCAAGTCTATGGAATAATTTACTACTACATGTGAAAGTACTACTTTGGCTTTATTTAAGGCTGGTCTTGAGGACTTGACTGACAGACAAAATTTACATCTATTTTATCATGTATAGCCCTACTCAAATCTAGGAGGCGACTACTACTAATGCTTGAAAAAATATGGCAAGATATTTTGAGTACATCTAGTTAAAGGTATATAATATTTATAGTATTTTTTTTGATTATTTATAGTATGGTCCCTATGATCACTTGCGTTACTGCTCCTATGTTCCTGTCTAGAGCCAGACATCCTGGAGTGAAGTCAAATGGACCTTACTAATAACAATACAGTGTAAGTGATGGAATTTCTACTGAACTGTTCAAAACCCTGTCAAATGATACTGGTACAGTGCAGCTTGGAATAAGCCAGCAAATTTAGGAGAGCAATTTATATCTCAATCCTAAAAATAGGCCAATGTCTAAAGATTATCGGATGATTAAACAACTTCACTTGTTTCACATACTCCTGCAAGCTAAGACTCCAAAGGTGTTACTTATTTACTACTTGTTAAATGGAGAGGTACATTGGTCAACAAACCTTTTTAAGGCAAGACCCAAGTCATTAAGACTCCTTCACTATACATTTATTTAGTCATAACAGTAAGCACAGAAATCACAAACTCAGAAAATAAGCAGCAGGTAACGGAAAACCAGTAGATTATTTAATACATTGGGTATAGTAAACAAAGACAGTAAACTTATTACAGAATATTACTGAGGTCTGAAAGGCAAAGTGATCAAGTAAGTACAGAGCAGATTATTCCTAGATAGCTAGCTGTCTACCCAGTTCTAAATGTAAACACCAAACTTTCTCTCCACAAACCAAGTGTTTTCATTAGACACTCTATATACACATACATATTTACATAGACATAGATCAGCCTTTTTAGTTATTTTTGAACAGAGGCACACATTTGTATGGTAATAAATGGCCAACTTCAGTCAGAAGTTTAGTGCAAGAATAACTGGCAAGTGTTTTGTCACACTTTAGTAGTACTGTATGTACATCACGCCAATCAGTGAGGTAAATACCACAATGCATCTTGTCCTAGCACTGTCTTATTTATTTGAGCTAAGCTTTCATTAAAAGCTTTGTAAACTTTTCATTAAAACCATGGCCCAAATAAATTTGTTTGCCCTCTGTGATGTCATCTTAGGGATCTTGCATAAACTTTTAATGGATACATCTCTAAGCACGCATCCATTTAAGTCTGTGGATGCAGCTCACTTTTTTCCTGAGCTGACAACACTGCAGGGAAAATGCATTTCACAGAGATGACAGATGCTTGAAAAGGAGACTGAAAACATTCTCTGAACAGACAAAAATGTAAATCAGCCATTTATGCACCACATACGATGGTGCAAAAGGTAAGTCACTGAGGTGTGACAAAACACTAAGAAAACCAGAGGCTGAGAGGTTGTAATAACTCAATAAGATGAGCACAAAGCTATCAAGGGAAGACAAAGGAGGGACTGAATGTAGGAGACAAAAGGGACATGTTACAAACGTGTAAAAGGGACTGAATGGAAAGGGCTAATTCAAGCACACTAACAATTATGTATATTAAAAATACTTTGCACTGATAACACTGTAAATGGTTTGTAACTTTACACTTTTCATGGTAATCAAACAAAATAGTAATGTACTGCTGTCTTGTTTAGTGGGTATGGAAAATTTCCACCGAACAAAGCAGCATATGTTTAGAAGTGTGATAATCACATACTACACCTGTAATCCAAGACGCAGTGGAACTAAAATAAATGCCAGAGATAGGAGGGGGCATGGGGACATAATAAAAGGCGGCAGGAATATACAAAATATCACTGCAAGAGTCCCAATATCATTGATAAATACAATGGTGCATTCTCTGATCTATCCTGTTTGAACCCCTAAATCCTAATTGACCTCATATTTCTTTACAAAACCAGAGTTTCAGTGAATACTAGCCCTAGAGACCTACATCTATACCAATAAGCAAGACTCACTGAACAGACAGGTTCTTAACATATACCAAGTCTATGGAATAATTTACTACTACATGTGAAAGTACTACTTTGGCTTTATTTAAGGCTGGTCTTGAGGACTTGACTGACAGACAAAATTTACATCTGTTTTATCATGTATAGCCCTACTCAAATCTAGGAGGCGACTACTACTAATGCTTGAAAAAATATGGCAAGATATTTTGAGTACATCTAGTTAAAGGTATATAATATTTATAGTATTTTTTTGGATTATTTATAGTATGGTCCCTATGATCACTTGCGTTACTGCTCCTATGTTCCTGTCTAGAGCCAGACATCCTGGAGTGAAGTCAAATGGACCTTACTAATAACAATACAGTGTAAGTGATGGAATTTCTACTGAACTGTTCAAAACCCTGTCAAATAATACTGGTACAGTGCAGCTTGGAATAAGCCAGCAAATTTAGGAGAGCAATTTATATTTCAATCCTAAAAATAGGCCAATGTCTAAAGATTATCGGATGATTAAACAACTTCACTTGTTTCACATACTCCTGCAAGCTAGACTCCAAAGGTGTTACTTATTTACTACTTGTTAAATGGAGAGGTACATTGGTCAACAAACCTTTTTAAGGCAAGACCCAAGTCATTAAGACTAAATAAATGTATAGTGAAGGAGTCATAACAGTAAGCACAGAAATCACATAAACTTAGAAAATAAGCAGCAGGTAACGGAAAACCAGTAGATTATTTAATACATTGGATATAGTAAACAAAGACAGTAAACTTATTACGGAATATTACTGAGGTCTGAAAGGCAAAGTGATCAAGTAAGTACAGAGCAGATTATTCCTAGATAGCTAGCTGTCTACCCAGTTCTAAATGTAAACACCAAACTTTCTCTCCACAAACCAAGTGTTTTCATTAGACACTCTATATACACATACATATTTACATAGACATAGATCAGCCTTTTTAGTTATTTTTGAACAGAGGCACACATTTGTATGGAACAGCTGTGGCAGACAGTGCAATACTGAAGTGAAAGACTCTCCTATCCAGGATTACCAAAGCAAATAAAAAATGGTGGATGAAAACAATTGTAAGAACATTCTTGCGTTTATCCTGCTAGCTTGTTTTCCTTAAATTTTCATGGACTTT
Source organism: Protopterus annectens (assembly GCF_019279795.1). NCBI lineage: Eukaryota > Metazoa > Chordata > Ceratodontiformes > Protopteridae > Protopterus > Protopterus annectens. The sequence goes on along the minus strand of NC_056741.1, from coordinate 260,729,954 downwards.
CTTCCAAGTGGCTAAAGCTATTTTAGAAAAATCTTTCTGCCCCAACCAGTGTGAACGACTGTCTGCAGAGTGAGAATAAAGATGTTAATTTGGAGTTTGCAAACTTCTGGTGGGCAGTGGCCTTTGAAACTTGACACATTTAACAGAAATGTAGCTCTTGCTCTTACTGGTAACCAACCCATCTTCTATATTACTGTGCAGTGATGTTCAGTTCTATGGCCTCGGTATAAATCTCAATTTTTTTTTTTTTTAAAGCAAGTGTAAGGGAAGGCAGAAATTGAGCAACATATGTAAAGGTGGTGTAAATGATTGTTAAAACAAAACATACATACACTGCATTAAAAATGTTTCTATGATTCGTTCTCTCTTCTATTAAAATGTATGTGTACCCATGTCACTAATCTAAAATGGAACTTTTTTTAATTTTATTTAAAATAGTTTCAACTTAAGAGATAACAGTGAGTTGTAAAGCATACTCTCTTCTAGGAAGAAAAACACCAATTGCAATGGCTTTAGTGTTAAGGTGTGAAATTGTATAAACTACTTTTAACTGCATAAATTACTTATTCTGACTGGACTTCAATGAGCTCCTCTCAACTCATCAATTAGTTTTGGTGAAAGTAAAGAGGTTGAGGAGTAATCAGTGAAACTACTTCCATCAACAGCAGAGATGGTCTTTCTCTACTCTTCTGCAACCATGGAGTTGTCAAATTTAAGCTTGGAGGCACGGGAGGTGTCCCCTACAGGGGAAGGTACTTGCAAAAAAAAGTCTCAAAGCTTTTTATGAAAGTAGTAATTAGCTAATGTTTCAACAGTTCTTTCTGTTCACCAAAACTGTCGATGAATCAAAATGTATCCAGATTCAATACTGTGAAAGAAAAACTAGATTCTGATCCATCACTAGACCCAAGTATCTCTGTTCTGCTGCTAAACACAGCTTCCACCCAAAAGTTTCTTGTAAGTTGCACTGATCTAATAAGCCCCGTGATGTGCCAAGATTACTACCGTTTTGTGTGCATTTAGAGAAGTTGATTCTATAGAGCCAGTTCAACAGAAGTGTTAGATCTTTTTGCATGGAGGTATTAATTTCAGTAGCTGAATTGGTAAGTCTAATGATCACAGTGTTGTCAGTGTAAAGTACACAGTTTAGACATGGAAGATCCCAAGGTACGTTATTTTATGTAAAGTGAAAACAGCAAGGGTCCCAGGACAGACCCCACGTGGGACTCCTTTAAGCTACCAGCTGCAAGATAAAAGTTTTGTTATCTAAACAGTATCAGAACTAATTGCAGACTTCAGATGAAAAGCTGCAGTTCAGCAGTTTCTAAACAAGCATGGGATAGCAGAGTCTTTAATGCTCTTTTTAGGTCTACAAACATGGCTCCTATTAACTTACTTTTCTTTTTTACTGTTTAATATTTTGTTGGTTAGTAACAGATGTCAGTCAATATTCTACATTTGGGTACGAATCCATCTCGTCCGTCCATGAGGATATACCTATGAATGCCGTCATTATTTTTTCAGTATTTTTGCTAATGAATCTCCCTTACCAATTGGTCAAAAGTCATTTGCTGACTTTGTATTTAGAACATTACCATTCACATGGCTGAAAGTGAGAAAGAACTGGACACCTGTCGATGAAGGTGAAAGCAGTAACTGCAAAACCTGGCTTGCAGTTCAACATAAAAAAAAAAAAAAACACAATAGCATTATATTGGCGTGCCTTCGTTGAAGGTTGGGCGTCGAGCTGGCACCGTAAAAATATACCGCCAATCATTAGCGGACCGGAGTTCCGCTGTGGCGACCCCTAACCAGAAAAAGCCGAAAGAAGAAGAACTATCCTGGACTCAAAAGAACTCTGCAGATGGAGACTGCAGCCACAAAACTAAATGTCACATGCTTCTTAGAAGGAAAGATATGACAAACCTAAATAAAAATTCAAACAGAGACATCACACTATCAGCAAAGGTCCATATAGCCAAAGCTATGGTTTTCCCAGTAACAACATAGTGCTTGCAAGAGTTGGCTATGCTCCAGAAATATTATACCACTGAACGGTAGCTTTGGAGAAGACTTTTGAGAATTCCATGAACTGCAAGAAGATGAAATCAGTCAATACTTAACAAAATAAACTCAGATGTTACTGAAGGCCATATAGTAAGACAGAACTACTAGCTAACATTTTTAACACTATTTTGGATTTCTGTGAAACCTCAAAGACGAGTCAGTATCCTATGGCATAGGGTTGATATTCCAACTCATCACACCAATCATCTAACTCTGCCTTGAAACTACGTATAATTGATGCCTGTCAAATACCTAAAAAGTAATAAGACTCCCAACTACCTGCCCTCACAAGAAAAATTCTATTAAAACTACTTGAGACCATCAATAAAAAGACTAATTTGTAGTACTAAAACTATGACCGAAACAGATACTTCATCTTTAAGGCACCTGAATGCCAAGACAGACCTGGCTTTTAAAACAACTCCCCACTCAGGCATAGTAGAAAAGCTAAACAAGTCAACATGTCACCTGCTGGATTGCCAATTGGCTCACAGAAAAGATGCAAATAATCAAAACAGAGGAAGTTTCTGCCACAATGAGACTTGTCACCAGTGGGGTCCCCCAAGGTTCTATGTTGGAACCTCTCCTGTTTGGCATCTACTTTTCTTAAGGAAAAACTAATAAGAGAAGGCTCTGACTAAGTTTGCAGATGACTGCAAGCTAGAAGCATTCTTTGAATCCCCAAAGGACTTAGCCATCCTGCAGGAAGATTTGTCACAAATAAATAACTGATGCCAAAATCATATACTGAAACTAAAAGCTAAAAAATGCCATCCTGCAGGAAGATTTGTCGCAAATAAATAACTGATGCCAAAATCATATACTGAAACTAAAAGCTAAAAAATGCATTAATGTATCCTTTGGGAAGGCACCTGCCCCAGGTGAACTACCAAGTTGACAATATGCCCCTATCAGTTCACCCAACTGTTCGGGATTTGGGAACTTACGTCGACAACGACCTTACTTTTGACCAGCATGCATTTACTGTTGTAAGAAAGCCCTTCTATATTACACAGCTTACAAACAAAGGGACTGTGTCTATACCTAGGGATGTTATTGTCCTCCTTTACTCAGCCTGCATTAGCCCAATCATTGAATATAATGCCACCTTTGACATGTATCTGTCCAGACACAAGCAACAACTGGAACACCCACAGAGATAACTTACTAAAAGGATACAAGGCCTGAACAATATCCCTCAAAGCCTTACACATGGTATCCTACAGACTGCTAAGATGTGACCTGTACCTGGAATACAAGGCATCCTCCAACCCATTACTGATAGACTCATAGGTTAGATTTAATGCATATTAGCAAGTCAAATGGCATCATAAATACTTGGTCTAAGGATCAAAACCTCTTCTGCAACATCAAACAGTTTGGAGAGACAAGTATATCTCACAGAGGATATCTGTTGCTGTGAAACAGACTCCCCTTCCAGATAAAACAAAAGGTCATCCCTGTCCATATTCAAGTGCAGTTTAGATCTATGGATGGAAAACAGAAACTTTACTACAGGACTGCCTCACATACTACTAACGGACAGAGAAAATTCCTAAATTCTTTGTCTTGTGCATGGGTCCCTCAAATTATCTATGGTACAATCCCAGTTATTCTCATTAGGAATAATAAATAATATCGACCATGGGATGGGCAAGACCAATCTATAACCAAATGGGATAGGTTATTTCAAGCACAAAAAGGGAAAATGGCTAGGCTTAAAACGGCCCGCAAGGGCAGCTATCCTAGTACTTGCATATGAACCTATAAGATTAAATACTCACCAGCCCCTCATATGCTTAAAGAGAGCTTTCCTGACATCCAATAGCCAATCTACACTTCTAATAAAAAATCTTTACTCTTCTGATTTTCACACCTTTACTGTGGAGTAGGACATCTATTAAAAAAAAAAGTAAAGATTTTTCTTTTCTGAGTTTGCACACACCCAACTCCACCAAAAAGGCATATATATGTGTTAACAGCCCAAGATCCACCCCAGCTACACATTTGCTGATGACCCCACACATTTTATTATGGAATGCACTGCAACCATCTTTGCTACTATAGTTTAGCATTACTAACTTCCGGCTTCATGACTGCAGCTCCTAAAACACTAGGAAAAAATCTGGCTGGTAATACAACCTGTATAAAGCTCTGACAGTTTTCACCCTTTGGCCACCCACATCTTGCATCCCATGATACTATGATCAGAACTCCCCAATTCTCTGGTAGAATAATGTAGTTATGCATTTTACTTGTTTTCCTAATCCATACAATAATGAATATATTATTTCCTCTAGTGGGGTCTTTTACAATTTCTGCAAACTTGAGTTTGTGCTTCAAATATGATACAACAAATGTGTTGTTTTATATCATATTCTAGTTTATGGAGGAGGGTTAAATTCTGATCTCAAGCTATTATACTGCATTCCTCCTTGAAGCACAATTTTTCGTACATTTTACAAGTTAGCAAGACTCCCTGCTTTTAATGTAATGTTTTTTAAAACCCTGTAATACCAATTCTTGTGTTTCCCTGCTCTTTTTAATATTCAATGTATCACATACATTCACCGGTGTTATCAGATAATACAAATATCAGGACATGTGTTCGTATCACAACATTTATCAGCAAAGTCCGTGTGTTGTAACTTTGGAGCACTTTCTTTGCACACTCTCAATTTCATACCATCTTAAATAGTGGATTTCATTGTGTCACGGTGACTGATGAATAGCTTTATACAAACTGCACTGCTTTAAGAACCCTCTTTCCACCAGGCTCTTTATGCAAATCTGTCTAATACTGTCATCAGTTTAGAAAATAACAGCCCTGGCAGATGGACACCTATTTCAACAGGATCTAAGCTGCTCAATAAAGCTTGACCACAACTAGACACCAAAGAGTGCTAATGCCAAAAAGTTATACAAAAAAACAACAGCAGCAACAACATGTTCTGGTGCCACCTGTTAACAAGCTACTGGATTCACAGCCTTATGGAGAATCTGACTCAACAGCACAATTAAAATCAAGAAGGAAATATATCTGAGGTTAGTGTCTACACCAAGAAATTGTAACATGCAAATTAACCAAACAACTAAACTAGCTTGAAGCAGCCCTTGCAGTTTGAACCAATATGCAAGCTTCCCACCAGGTTTGACAGGCATGTTACTACTGGCACTGTAGTAGAAATACTTCTGGAATATTTACTGTTTCTTGTACTTTGGGTATTATCAGAACCAACAGGAAACTAATATGTATGTTTATACGTAGCCTAATTAAATGAACCAAAAAGGAACTCTGCAACAAACACAGACAAACAAGCAGTCAACACCAGTTACACCTTGTGTACAACAAGTCTAAATGCTTCCATAATATTTACGATCACAATCAAGAAAATAACGGCACATGTGTTTACATAGTCCTTTTAGCTTAACCAAATCATACTGTTCAACAGACATTACCAGGTAAAGCACAGTCACATCAAGAGCACAACAAAGTGAATGCAATGCTTATACCATGACAAAAATTATAATAATTTCACATATAATAAAAGCATGCCATATAAACTAGCAACATGTATGTCACAATCTCTTAGACGCACAAGAAAGGCTACTGATGGTGGACAGCACATGTAATACACCATGGTCTTGAAAATAAAGGAAATGCTGCACAATTCTACCTGAAGAAAAAAATATATATCATAGTGCAGTAAAAATTCTCAGCTTGCTCATCTGCTTCTTGTTCTTTAATACAGTCCTTGCTCCAGACACAGTCTTCACCAGGTTAAATGCTTCTCCAGATGCATCCCAGGCAAATCTACAGGATGCTCCATCTACCCTCTCCACCTGGTTTACAGCTGGGTCCTCACAAGCTGAAGTATTACCACCTTCACTCATACAAGAAAGTGCATAAACTTCAAATACTTTGGTATGTTTTACAGACACCTCAATACACCTTAATACAAACATCCACTATATCCAAGACAAAATCTTTTCCATGTCTAAGGGCTGCTACCATGTAGAAACCCTGCTAACCCTTGATAAAAGTGCCACCCTTCCTATTTTTGGAATACAGCCTTCTATTACTTCCTCAACAGGTGCTGACAAAGTAATTTTTCCAAACATTGTTGAGTTTGTTTTTCAGGCTGCAAAAAACACCACCACTGCCAGGCTATAGCAAAAACAAACAAACAGTCTGCCAATTTCTCACTGGAGTATTCACACCCTTGCTACCCTGAGTTTAAAAAAAATTAACCTTGGCTAGTAAATCTCCCTCAAATCCTATTTGTCAGCACAACTCCCAGGTAGGAGACTGTCTTTGCATTCTCACAGCACACACCCAAAGTATTAAATTGTTCTTTTACTTCAACTTAGAAAGCCGTCAGCACTCAAACAGCTTGGAACACCAACAAATTCACATTCCTTCCCCCATGTAAAAAGATAGGCAATTTCACACTGGTCTTATTAGCTGAAGGGCTGAAGCTACTAGATTTCTCGGATCTCTTCACCAACCCCTCTTCTATAACCATTTCTGTCAACTGGCATGGCTCAATCTACATGATCTTTTTATTTTACCTTCTCTTTCTGACAGCCCTCGCATTAAAATCCTATCTTTACTTTTCAAATGTAACATTTGCTTTATTAAGGTCTTCTGCTATATATTTACTTCCTTACGGATGTTCTTTTTCATTCCCTCCTCTCTTACCACATCTGAACCATATCATGCAAAGTTATCAAATCTCTCTGCATGCTCCAATTTATGAGCGCTTCTAAAGCCTTACAGTAATATGTAGAGCTTCAGTCACCTTACAGTATTCTGAATCTGTCACATTAGAAATTATCTAAGCAGTTCAGAAGGCCTCGAAGAACCACACTCCAAAGATGCCCTAAAAGATATAAATACAACTTTGAAAATAAAAGTTGTATTTATACCTTTTCGGGCATCTTTGGAGTATGGTTCTTTGAGGCCTTCTGAACTGCTTAGATTTTGTTCTGGTTTAAGTGTTGAAGACTTTTTCTGTTTTTTGGTGTTTTTACATTAGAAATTATCTGTATTGTCATCACCACAGCTGTGTACCATTTCTTTGATAGATTTTGAATAATGACACCTGGAATCAGCTTCTGTAAGTCATGTACAATCCTTTACAACTAACTGGCTTGCCAGATTACTTTGTATAAGAACCTAATAATCATTCCAGTTTCTGCAACTCGCTTGCAGATAGGCCACTGCTGAAATGTGCTCCTTGTGGGCAAGTCTACATGCATCCACAAAATAAACATAAACACGGACCTTAAAATGGCAAAGCTGTCAAGTGATTTGAACAATAGGAAAGTACATTTCTCAAAATCTGCCAGACACCACAAAAGGCAGAACTAGAAAGCTCTATGCAAAGATACAAAACCAAGAAGAGAGACAGAGTCCTTAAGTTAGTGAAACAGAACGTTAAGCATCAATCCACATTATTTTGCCCGCACATCAAACCTAGATCCTACCTCCCACTCAGTTTCAACTTTCTCCAAATTCTAAAGTAACCTAATTTGTTAAGACAAATATTTTACTTGCTTTTTAACATGAAATTAAGCTTATCCACTTGCCCGCAAACACACAGACACACCGAGTCATTTTCATTACCATTTTAAATAAATCTTCTACTGCAAAATTCACATTAGTGTGGCATGCCTACATCCTACATCATTAAAACTCTTCAAATACCTGGGACTTATGACTGGACCCTCACTTGTCTCACACTACACACTGAGAAAGCACTCTCAAATGTTAATACACTTCTAAAGACGTTCTACAAAATCTAGTACCTTCTGACCAGAGGCGCCAGTCCTCCACTCAGCAATGCCTTGCACTTGCCCACTGTAAAATATGCCTTGCCAGCTGTGACATTTAGATATCACACTTGCTACCAAACAACTTAAGTGGCAATAAGCAAAACTGACACTCCCCATGTCTCTTATAGACAAGAGGCCAACCGTTAACATTCCCTAACTAACACTGGATGGGTAATCATAAATTCATCCCACGGCTGGATCCCATGTCTTTACAGACCGAGAACAAGAGTAAACATGCCCTAACATAACTTTTTAACAACCTCCTAACAAACATACCCCGCCCCCCATTTAAGACACACATGTTATCACGGGATGCAATTGGGTTGGGATATGTGGCCAGGCTTATAAAGGCCTTGGTGGTCATTAGGTTAGTATATACCTATGAACTTATGAAGAAAGAAGCAAGACCAATCAGCGTCCCATTGCATGGAATTATTCCCTTAAATGGCTTTTTAACCTACACTAAAGCACACTGCACTTTAGTATCATGCATGTCTTAGAAATCATTCATACATTCACTGCAACCACCATGGAATTAACAGTCTTCACACACCCTCAGTAGCCCCCATATTCCTGTACCAGTGCCTTCTTAATCTTGTTAAATTTACTCATTTGTTAACAATGCAAGTAAACTGCTCATTAGACCATTTTCAGGCATAACCTGAGCCACACAGGCAAGTGTAAATCCAGTACAAATCTATGTGGGCAGCTTACAGTAGCCAAGTAAACAGAAAGGTTTTCTAGATGCAAAATAAATTGTTCCCAAAATTCAGAACACATTCCTAAACACCATCAGAAGCTCTCTGTCTATTATTTATTTACTTACTTTAGTCTGCAGAGCATGATCACTGGCTGATCCTGAAAGATACAGTTAAACTACAGTCTATGTGGTACAAAGCACAGCAATGTGTTACCATTATAATGCAGTAAGCACTTTAATTCTGTAATTATGACAGAGTTAAAGCAACATACACAAATGGACATTAAGTATATAGCTGCTAAATTAAAATGTACCAATAATACAACTAAAGGCATATTCTCTTTACAAAGTAGATTTAAAGGCACTTTGTATTACAGCAGTCTAATGCAGCTGCCCTCAATGGGGCCCCTTCAGTCATATTAGGTGGTACTGTCTATTTCATAACATATTGAGGTGTATTAGTTTTTGTTACACTGCAGACGAGCACCGGTAATGCAGTGTTAGTTTTGCTGCTACTAATGTCATTGTCCTTATTACATTATGTACAGTCATATACACTGCTGTAGTTTTATTATAAACAAGGTACTATCTGCACTAACAGTAGCATCTTCAGTTCACACTAGGTTTGTATTAGGAAATACTCTGAAGGCTGAAAATTAACCTGCCTGTCCATTCTAGTTCATTGGTAAGCAAGTTGCATTCAACCAATACATAACCAGAATACAAAAAAATAAAAAATCCAAACAGCAAGTCTGGACCATCACTGATCTTCACAAGTTCATCATTCAGTTTACATTGATGATATCTTCAACACTCAGCACCCCAGCATCTAGAAGAACCATTCCAAGTTATCACAAAACAGTGATATGCTACTTTACAAGCAACTTCATTTTAAATTTACTTTACCAAGACACATGAATTTTGGATACTTTGCAGATTAGTAGCTGAAGCCTTCAAGGTTTACCACTTAAAAAAACATATTCTCATTAAGAAAAAAGCAAAATGATAAATAGACATAAGTTTAAAGTCTATAAACCTGTGTTAAAACAATGCCATATTGGTGACAAGCTAAATCACTCTACCATTTATCTTATGCCATCACCCTACTATCATTATCTGTAGATACACACTGCCACTCCACCACCTTCCTGCATTATTAGGCTCTGGGTCAGTTACCACACCCCTAAGTATATTCCCATGTTCTTTGTAAAGCAAATACTTAAGGAGGACTGTAGCATGTACCCCTAGCTGGATTTTGCAACTGCAAACAAAAGTGAATAGTCTATTCTGCATTACATAAGCATACTAGCTAGCATAACTCTTTAGCAGCTCTGGTTGATTTTTTGTTTCTTTGTTTGTTTTACCTCTGCTCTAACTACGGTTCTTAACCATGGCCATTCTGTTGATTGCATTCCTATTTCAATATGCAAAACCAAAAACAAAGACATATTCAAAAAAATTAGGTAACAGAAAAGGGCAACTACTGTTAAAACAGTTAATATGCACTACCGCCTGCTGCCTCCTTAACCAACCTTTTTTTATTCAGAAGCAACATGGTGTGAAAATAAAACTGCCTGTAATGTTTATTTTACATTTTTTAAACTAGGTAAGTACAGTGGTCAGTACACCCTTTTCAAGTACTTCTTGTACACATGTAGGCAAAAGAACACAAAAACAAACAGTAGTAGAAAATAATTTTGGATTTTTCGAAAAGGCAAAAAAGGGGGGTGGCAAAAAAATAAATTCTGCGTTTATCAGTTTTTTTTCTTTCAAACACAAGTTATTCTTTTTCACTAAAATATCTAAGAAAACATTAACGGTTGTGATTAATAGAGCTCTAGCACTTAAAAAAATGTGTATGTGTACTAGTATAAGGGAGCAGAATTATCTCCTTAAAAGCCAGTGTCTCTAAACCAGTGACCAGCTCAGCAAGCCTGAATGCCTTCTTTAATGCCACCTCTAACATCTGTTCCATTTGCATTGTCAGTAGCTCCCTGCAAAAAGTATAGGTGCCATTTCTGTCATTACATTTGAGTTTAACAGTGCTTAAACACTGTCAAGTATGAGCTAAGACAGAGGTCAGTTGTCATATTTCTCTTTTGCTCTGCACTTTAACACTTTACAGATCAAACCCACTTCCCATATCCTAATCCACTGTCTACTTACTCTTTCAACCAACATGTTATGGACCCATCCCAGTCTTCTTATCCACTTGGTTCCTATTTGCAAAGTTCAATGCTTCCCAGGCAACAATAACCAGTCCCTCATTTTTTCAACCCCTCTCTCTTGTGACACCGCATACTTCTCTGCACAGATGTTTCAGACATCCTTCATCACTATTTTCCTATTCTCTTCTCTTAAAAAATTGTTCCTCCCCCAATTCGTTATGCCTCTCACTTCTACCATTACCTAGGACAACAATCCACCATTCTCCATGTCAACTGCCTCTTCTATTTGCACCTACCCTCACTTAAGTCAACTAAACAAGTCATTTTATTCATCCACTCCCTACTAAACTCCATTACCTCACGGTCTCCCTGTTCTAGTAAGGATACCTGCCCTGCTATCATCTACTCCACTTCCTGCTTTAGCATTCAACCCCCCCCCGACCTCAACTCACTTACAAATGCTAAGGTTAACCAATCACCACTTGTTAGCCCACAATCACTACACCTAATAAAACCTGAATTCCTTTGTGACTCAACCCCCTCCCAAAAGTTTCTCTGAGTAACATGCACTACCTACTCAACATACTTATCCTGCAGCACTAGAAGCTGAGAATCAACATGATGCCCATATGTGCTCCACATTCTGTATGACCATCTCTTCATCAGCTAGGTTGTCCAATTCCTTTTCCACAGCAAGTCTCTTTTCTAATCACCAACAAATGAAAAGACAATAACACGCACAAAGTTGCATACTTCAATTCAGAAAAATTCCTCGCAGACTACAAATATTAGTAATCTAACATAGTTGCAAGCATTACATCCACTCAAAAGAAAAAAATCAAATCAAAACATAAAACACATCAGCACTTATCTACAATAAATAGCAGCTATAGATAACCATAATATATTACAAGGGTCACAGCAGTTTCTAACTAATACAAACATACATACATTTTTCTTGCAGACATGCCACTTCACACTGTCATCCAAACAACTTCAAATTGAAACACTCAAATTGTACATCCCTAGCTGGCATCTAAAGCTCCGTGTCCAATGTGAAGAGACCTTAAATTCTGGCAGAATACAAAGGAGCAACAGTTTGAGCAGTGTAATAAGAAATAATGGGTCCAATGCAACAGACATATTTATTATATATGAATTATAAATCATGACGCCTACTTTTTATTCACATCAAGATGTTCTCACTTCCCTACCTGAACATCTCCAAGGATACTGCCAGTAACCATACCAATTTGCGTTTACCAAAAACCAACGCTCTCTTATGAAAAACAAGTGTTGATCCAACAGAATAAAAATGCAAACTCTCCACTGAGATTACAGCGCATTACATCTGCAGCATACCATGAAGACCTATTGTCTAGGGCAAAGAAGTCACGGAAGTCACGCTTGGAATGCAAACCTTGATTTTCAACACAACAACTCCAATATCATTGTATATTTCACAATCATACAAAACAATGTTTTGCAAATATGAATATACGGTTAATATCTAGATTATGCGCTCCAATGCAAAAACAAAAAGGTACAGTTTTTCATTTGAGGTACCCTGTGTCCCGTAAATGGATGCTGCTGTCAGTGCCCAGGGTTACTGCTGGCACTGAGCCCATACTGTGCTGAACTTCTTTAAAGAGGACAGCAGCTTGTTTCCCCCTCACCACTTCAACTGTCAAAGAAAGGGGGTAAACAGATGCACTGGGCAAAGGCCCCTCTCTGAAACACGTACTACGCTCCTAACAGACTGGGGTTCATCAATGCCACAGTTAACCACAGGCCTATTCCTCCTTCACGGCCTTCATCCCCTCCCCCACAATCTCCACTACTGCCCTTCCTCCCCTTTGGGGCTCCCCCACCCCCGGGACCGCCTTTCTCCACCTCCGTGGCCAACCCCAATAACCACCCTCTCCCTAATATTATCACAACATTGGTTCAGAAACTCACCTAGCGGCGGCGCTCTCCAGCTCCCCACCGGGGTCTCGGCTGCTCCCCGCTCTGCAGCCGCTCGAGTGTAGACACTGCGGCAGACAGCCGGCACTTACGCCGGCACACAAACAATGACGCTGATTGGACGCGTGCCAGTAAACACCCGCCCCTGTCCCGCCTACAACATATACATCCCTAAGCATTGGTCAACCCAAAATCGCGACCCGCCTTCAAGGAAAAAAAGAGTTAAATCTTCCAACATTAATTGGCAACTGTATTGCTCAATTACAACTTTTAAGTCATCCTGCTGCCGCTAATTTAGAATTGTCATGTGTAAATATTGACAGGGAATACAGCGAATAGAAGTCCTCCAGATAGGAAGTTCAACAGCATTGCCACTTAGTAACATCTTTGAAGTGTGGTTTAATGGCTGTTTAAACGTGTATTGGTTTAGATGATTTGTTTTTTTTCTTTAAGTACTTTTTTTATTCTTTGAGCTTCTTTTTGTTTTCTGTGTTGCATTAGGTTCGGACTATCATACATCATTTACCTTAACTTTTACATGTATTAATGTGTTTTTGTAGTGTGCTGAAAGCATTGTTAAAAGAGAGCACAGAGGGTGACATCTAAGGATGGGCAACCGTTTTCAAAATGGCATCTGATGATATCAGGAGGATATTGACAAGGAATTATTTATTTATTTATTTATTCATTTATTTATTTATTTATTTTTTACCGGAAAAAAACAGGCCCAGGTTGCAAACCATTTAATACATACTGACTGCAACAGTCTTAAGTACCCATTGCTACAGTTATCTTTTAAATGAAAACAAAATGCCTCAGTTGTGGTTTATAATAAAAACAATGCATAAAACACGACTACATCAGTTGTTAGTTAATTTTGTTGTGATTGCTCCCATAGCAAAAAAAATCCATATTTCCTTTAGCATAGCTCGGGTTTCTTTGTTTTTGTTACTTATGTTATTTACATATTTATTATGTTAAGTGCAGTCATTCTCCTATGATCTTTCCATCAGACTTTAACAGAAAACTGGATATTAAAATGGACGCAAATAATTACTCTTTGTAACACATCCTTATAACATATGACTGCCTGCAGAGTAGCAGGATGTTTCATTATTTGAAAAGAATCGCAGATGCGTAGATGTGTCTTTTCTCCGTATCACCTGTAAATAAAAAAAAAATCATACACTGACCTCGAGACTCTTGAGTCGAGAAATTGTAACCCCCCCCAAAAAAAAAAAAACCTCACACATACATACACACACACGTACACTTTGTACCTTTCATACTGACATAAAATGCTAAAGGTTCTGAGAAAACATCGGTTCATGCCAAATTCCAATAAGTAATGTGCAGGCAAAAGACGCTTTTTGTAAATTGGTGCCATCCTACAGCCTTTCACCACCACCACCACGCACACACACACCTGTAAATAAATACTAGGAAACAAAGTGCAGAAACAGTTCTGAAGACATCCAGCAGTATGCTAAAATGGTATTAAATCATGGCAGTTTTAAGTCACAACTTTCATCTGCTAATAAGAGCTTGTAAATAAGGAACACGCATACCTATCAACTGTCCAGATGTTCGCAGAATGTCCAGATTTTTGCCTGAATTTTTTATCTTTTTCTCATAAAATTGTCATTTGCTGGCAAATCATTGGCAAGTTGGCAACTCATTGAGTGCTGAAGTTGGAAAATAATGACAGACATTTGAGTTTCACACTTCGTACCCTTCAGAAAATGTATGCTAATGCAAAACATGTTATCCTATCAAGTTTGTATGAGCAGTATTTAAAAAATTGTCCCTATTTTAGGACATTTGTCCCCTCATTATTTATGGCTTTGTCCATATTTCTTACTCTAAAAGGTTGAGAAGTATGTCACACACACAACCATCTCAACTTAAAAGTAATTCACAATTTATTAGACTAAAATTGTAGACTGTGATCCAGTGGTATAACTTATTTAGATTAAGCCCTAACCCAGGTTCTATTAGCACCTCGGGCATGTAAGGTGTTGGGACATCCATCTAGGCATTTCCTATGGGGAGGTGTGGTCCACAGAGGGAAGCAGCCCTCAGACATAACAGATGAATACAGGGGATAGGTCATTACAACGCTCGACAGCAGCAGTATGGATGACATGTAGTCCAGGAAGCCATAATGATCCTTGTCAGATCTAAGCCTAGCAGAACAAGTCTGGGAAAGATAAAAAGGGGTAGGTGGACCCGACGTAGAGCGGGGGCACTAAGAGAAACTGACAGTTGGCTGTGTGGGAGCGGGGATAAATTAAGAATGTTAGAGACCAGGCATTGCTTTTTCAGAAGATATATATTACTATTCCTTTCATTTTACTGCACTTTCCCTCATGGAAACTGCTCCAACTATTCATACAACATAACCCACACCTATGTGGTCTACATGATCCATCATTTATCAGTTCTTCTGAGTGTGGAGTCCTTCGGTCGAAAACCTTCATCCCAAATGATTGGGACGGACACTGCTTAAAGTCTACCACATATGGATCATGGGTGTTTAACACCAGCAGCACAAATATAGCACCATTGTGCATGGCCTGAGTTTCCCAAATTGTGTGTGTGTGTGGGGGGGGGCATTAGTTTAAATTTGAGATATGCACATTTATCTGTCTGTCTGTCTATTAATTACATTTTTTAATCAAGAATGTCTCACTGAGTGATCCTATCTTCAGTGGAATCCTACGAAAAAATATTTCAAACAAAAATATACAATATAATGCAATACTGTTTACAAAGCAAATGATAAATAAGTCAATGGGATACATAAACACTTGAGACAAACAATGAAGTCAACTGCTAAAAAATTAGCTGTGAAGATCAAATGTAGTACTTAATAGGATTAACCAAGTGAATATATATTACATAATATATATCTTTTGCAATACAGTGATTAGAGATTCTACAATGAAAGCAAATGGTAACCATGCCAGCTGAGCTATCAGTCATGATGTGTAAAGCACATACCTTGTAAACAAGTCAAAGGATTAAAAATATAAAATATAAATCTGGATACAGAAGGATGAAAATATTTAGAAAGGATATGACCCAGAACCCATGTATTTAGAGTCACAGGTGCCACCTCTGAAAGTAAATAGGTTACCAATGGTGTACGACAGGGCTCAGTGCTGGGTCCTCTCCTATTTGGCATATATTTTTCAGACCGTCAGGCCAACACTCTTGGCCTCTGGTTATCTTAGTTTGCAGACAACTGTAAATTGGGTGTTGTTATTCAGTCTCACAGTGACTCGTAATTGGTCCAACATGGGTTACACCATGTTAACAACTAGTGCAATGACAAAGGTCGCAAATTAAATGTGAACAAATGTAGCACAGTTCATTTTGGTAAACAAAAAATATTCCCATGCCATATATGTGGCACACCACATTGTCGTAGGGCATCTGGGCTTTCTTGTTGATAATTCCTTATCACTTGACCATCATATCTCTGCAGTATTTATTTATTTATTTTACATTTGTTTACTACCCGCGGTGGTGGTGCTGTGGTAGCGTTGTCGCCTCACAGTAAGATGCTGTCCGGATCGATTCTCAGCTAGAGCGTCTTCTGCATGGAGACATGCATGAATGTGCATACCTTTGTTGAAGGTTGTGCATCAGGGTTGGTAACTCGGCACGTAAAAATCAACTACCAATCATTAGCAGACCGGAGTTCCACAGTGGCGACCCCTAACCGGGAAAAGCTGAAAGACACAACATTTTACATTTGTTTACTGGGATGGTCCGACTGGGATACTGCCCATTTTCAGCAGAGACCCCGGGAGAAAAGCTCCAGCCTAAGCTTACATACAAAATCATCACATCAAGTAATAGAAATTATAGACAAAAAATTAGTGTCAACACATTTACAGGATAACAATGTAAAAACAAAAATATATACATAGTACCAAATAGAATATAGAGAAATATATGGTTGAACTTGTATATGTGGAGGGACATAACATCAGTTAGGAAATTACATACTGAGAATCGCTTAGGCAAAGTAGTACATAGTAATACTTCCATGGTGAGAGTTGCAGCTGGGAATGTAACTACTTATAGAGAAGTAGTGTTGTTAGAAGAGAATGATATGTTAACAGAGTTAGTATGTACAGCCAAAGTGTTTAAGTAATGCTAAGTTAATAATTTACCTGGAGTGTTACATGTGCAAAGCCAGTATTCAAATAAGTGTCTTGTGACTCATCTAATTTCTAAAGCCATCTCCACTAGATGCAAAGAAGTCTTAATTCCCCTTTACTCATATCTAATTAGATCCATTATGGAATATAATCTACCTTTTGGCATGTATTTGTCTAAACATATCACTCAACTTGAGACCTCAGAGATTCATAACTAAAATGACCAGTGGCCTCAAAAATCTTAGTTATCAGCCCTGTCTGTACTCATCTTCTTACAGACTCCTCCATGGAAACCTGTGTCTAGTCTTTTGAGCCACGAAGGATCCATCCCTCTTTGACATCCTATTCCTTCACATAACATATGGTATTTCAAATCTCCAATGAAAAGAGCAAAGCTTTCATCAACAGATAAATAAGACATGCTGGCATAATACAGTCACATCCCAATGTATCTCTCAACTTTGGAACATATGTCTATTAGATATCAGAGTAATATCCTTGCTACCTTCGAAATAACCAAAATCTTTTTGGTGATGTGGCCATTAAATTGCATCTCACCAGCATCTCGGCAATTGTGTATCTAAGAAACTATATGAAGAGACACACAACACAGTACTGTACAACATTTGCAAACACTCCATGAACACTGATGCATCTTCACTCCTTAAAAAACAGTCAAACAGAACTCCACATGCACTGTCATGCAAATCCATGGAAACAGATGTCACAGTTGAAAAAATGTAAAACAAGACACCTGCACATATGGGAAGGGAAATATGAAAATGCATGCACAAAAACAGACTGGCACATCATAATGCCGATGAACACTCTTGTACAACACACATATATGTGTATATGGTCTTAAGAGAACTTGTTAAGAGTGTCTCATGCATGTAAATCCATCATGCAGGCTTGTCCAAAACAACATTATAGCCAGAGGATAAATGTCAACAGATAAAGATGCATTCAAAAGATGTTACAATATAACCAAAGCATAATATACACAGTATCTGGAGAAATGGAACTCTAAAAGAGTACACAAACAAGAGAACATGTACAACATTGAAGAGGTATTGCAGTACTGCAACCTGGCAGTGGTTAGTGGAAACACACACACACACACACACACACACACACACACACACACACACACACACACACACACAAACACACAGAGTCACATCGAGCTGTAACATGACACTGTTCAACATGACAGAATGGCTGATATATATTGTGGACAATGCAAACCTAGGGTAAGCACAACACACTAGTGTGATACAATACACAGGAGTCAGAAGCCATTACCCTGTGATGTATAGGAAAGGGAAGGGAAACTCCCATGTGAAGCACTGTCATTAATACAAGTGCATATGTTATAATAGCAGTACTATATGAAAGGTTAATATGTCTGCAGAGAGCATGCAAAGCACCGTAGGGAAAGGCAGATACATGCCAAACCCTGGCAGAATTGCTACTGCACAGGTACACATATTCTACCTATATAATTTGAAAGGTGCCACAGCAAGAGTCAAGGGAGAAAGTATGATTTTGTGGCCAACTATGACCTTAGTGGACCTAATCACAGTGTACTGACAGGCATACATATGGGGTGTTACTGCACTCCTGTACAATTCAGTGGAAACCACTGCTGAAGTACAGCACATACCATTAGATAACTGCAGTATATGAGTCTGAAGTACATAATGTCAAGTGAGGTGACTTCAAATGATAACATACATTTCACCAGACAACAATTGGTGGCACATATGAGTGAGACTGTGAAATGTCATACACAGGACAAGGGGTTGCCATGTCACAGGCTGTAATAGGCATCTGGCAAATGGTGAGATGTGAAAGTATATCATTGGGGAACAACCTGTGGCACATTACAAGAGAAATGACAGTCGAAGCACAACTGCTACATAAAGTAATGTGTACAAAAATGTACCATGACAAACAACAAACATAAACTATGTCTAATTACATACAGGCTGCATCAAACAGAAGGAACATAAAGACTTTAACTATGATCCTGAGGCACATTACTGGTTGGGCCAACGTTTATGGATGAGTTCCATGGTGGTCTTCGGAAAGGAGCCACATATGGTGTGTGTCATGCCCTATAAAAAGCTCCCCTTCATCATCTATATCTGTGCATGAGACATATCTAACATAACTTCCCTCAGTTGGTCTCTCATGTCATCAAGTGGTGGTGGACAGCAACTTCACTGGTCTGCCAGAGCTACATCATGTGATGGCTCAAGCCTCTCATATTCTGGGGCTACTCCTTTGTCCTTAGACTGTGACTCTTCTGGCAGGGATCAGGCACATCTTCTCCATCATTTTCCATCTGTATGGGGGCTGTCATGTCAAGTAGCCGCTACTGCATGCAATGACTACGAACAAAAAAATCAGCAGTAAGTGATATGAAATTACCATCGCAACATATGTTCAACAGTGTAATGCAAATGTATCCTCAACACTGTCGGGCATATATGCACATCACAGTTACCAGGGAGTTCATGGTGAGATGTCTAAAGATATCAATATATGTGAAAGGGCAATGTCCATTCTTCGCAAATCCTGGTAATTACTGACAGTGAACATGTATTACATTCAGCTGACACACGTTTTAGGCACCAGTATGTGCCATGAAGGATATGATATGTGCATCCCAACCAATTACTAAGACTTCTTAAATGCACTACAAAATGCAGTTACTCCCTACAATAATAATACTGAATCTAGGGTACTACTGAAGAGCTGATATGTAGGGAAACAAAGGCATTAAATATATATCCATCAAGCACATGTAGTGGGTCAATATCTGTATGCAAGATACATATGCAGAGGCGGATCCAGCACTAGGCAACCTAGACAGTTGCTGAGGGCCAACTGGCTGAGGGGCTGTCACAATATTTATTACATTAAACAATTTAAAAAAGTACATTTCTTCTTTAAAGATGCACTCCCTATCTGCATTTCTTCTTTAAAGATGCACTCTGTGTCTGTGCGTGCATCTTTAGTAAGACATATGCACGGATTTAAACATTGCAACTTGCTGATGCTAGACTTTGAACTGGAACTTTACTTTCATGTGCTGGAACTTGAAATTGAAATTTATAGCTTAAATGTTTTGGAACTTAAGACCAGACGTCCAACAAGTGCTGCTCGGAACATATGGAACTTGTTGTTGCCAGACTGAATAATTGGAGTGTTGTTCACACTCACTTCCAAATGGTATGACTCAAAAGGTGTGTGTGTGTGTGTGTGTGTGTGTGTGTGTGTGTGTGTGTGTGTGTGTGTGTGTGTGTGTGTGTGCGTGTGTGCATGTGTGCATGTGTGTGTGTGTGTGTTTGTGAGTGTTTAAAATCCCCTAGTTAAGGATGGTAGGTTGATTAATTAACTTGCTTAGGTTCAAACCCTTACTTTGCTTATAGGAGACAAGAGCCTTAATCCACTACATCAACTACCTTAATTGGGGTGTATTTTCAAAGAATGTGAGTTTCAGATTATTTTAAAGAAATGTGAGTTTCAGTGCATTTTTAAGGAATTGTTAATTTCAAGGGAAGAGAATTTTACTATTGCTGATGCTAAGTCTGTTTTCATTGTGCAACTGTTTTGTTTAGCAAATGTCTGGCAGTATTTGTGTTACAGAACTTCAAAGCAGTGTTAGTAGCACAACAGGTAGCATACTTCCCTTTGGGGCAGGAGGCAGTCGGTTCTACTCCCATATCATGTAGATATATTGTTGATACTGTGGTTTACTTTAGTGGGTGTTGTGTACTGTGAGTGTATCCTCCTTTGGATGAGATGCCTAGTAACTACAAACCCGTTGTCCTTTTGCCAGCCATTCTCTATTGCAGTATTACCAGCTTATTATTTTTTTTGTTAACATAGGCAATTTATTCTTCAAAGGCAGCAGGTACTGAATTTGCAGACGAAACACTGAAGTGAAAAGTTGTTTGCCAGCAGCAACCTCTTCATAAATTACAGATATCTTTAATGTGGAATTATTCAGATGACGTTTAATTCTGCAGAGACTGTGCATGTTGACTGCTACTGGTGGACTGTAATGACAGATGTTTGAGTGGCCTTTTATGGCTGAAATGTTCTGGGATCGGTAGTTTTATCATTATTGGTTCATATATTTTGTTTCTTTGCTTACTGGAAAAATGTTCAAAACTACAAATTTAAAAGGCACTCTAACAAGTGGTGCTGTATTATACAGGGAATATAATTTAATACAATCAGGAATGTGAATGAAAGAACACATGCATAGTCCTAAAAGGTGTTCAAGGGGCCTATGGTTTAAAAACAACTCAAAGCTAAACTTAATCCACCACTGGCCAGACGCACTTTTTTGAATTTACCTTTCAATGCCATTTCAATAAATTTGAGTTTCAAGGGCAGAGGAGTTTAGTGTTCATGCTAAGCCTGCTTTTATTGTGAGACTGTATTATTTTATTTATTTATTTATTTTTAGCAAATGGCTATCAGTGTTTGTGTTATAAAATTTGAAACAGAAGTTTTAAATTCAATCAAATATCTGTAATCATTTTTGAAGTAAATAAGAAAACATGCACATTGCACACTGACAGGTTTGAACAATGCTTATAGCAACTAGGGAGAAATAGCCAAGCGATGGAATACTGGAATGGATGTGGGGGCTGCTGTGGGGGGGAGCAGAGCCATTACCCTGCCTAGGCCCCCATTTGACTATGATCCGGCTCTGTACATACGCATCCAAATATGTCGAGCCTCATGTCATACAATGACATGGATGAATGTAAATGACACTGTAATGGCCCAGCACTGGCCCAGTAATCAAGGAGCCTCAATCCTCACCACTGGCAACAGTGGGGGTCGTACACACTGGGAGGATGACAAGTATACACACATTAAGGTGCAATTTCCTTTAAGAGCACACAGAGGCCACAGTCAGTCTGGGGCTAGTTTCTCCCTATTTCGTCAGATCCCCAGTAAGACTCCCCACTGGCACAACTATAGGGTTGAGATCTCAGCTGAGTGGCCAAGTTAAGACTTCCAACACCCTCTCTGTCCAAACAGTGCTTCATGTCCCTGCCGAAGTAGCTGACACACACACACACACACACACACACACACACACACACACACACACACACACACACACACACACACCTCTGGGAAAGGCTGGAACAGGTTTACTAGCTATGCCCCCTCCTGCCCAGACTATAAGGTAGTTTTCACTGCCACCAACCTCTACTTATCAGCTACTTTAAGCCCTTAGCAAGGGGTGTCCAATCTTACTGTCTAAGGTTACTATTAATCCAAATGGTAGTTTGACCAAGAGCAAGGCTATTAGGAGTGGCCTGCACAGTGTCACCAAATAGATATGCAAGTACCCTAAGAGCTTAAATATGTCTAGACAGACCAGCCACAATTGAAAGGTTTACATATATTTAATAATAAATAATAATAGAACAAGAAAATAGCTAATAATCACAGTACCTTCAGAGTTCAAAATCACAGGAAATATTTAAAACAGCATTGCAGGACAATCTCAAATAAAGAAAAACATCTAAATTAAGCTAAGCTATATTCCTGACTATATCTAAAAGAAATTACTGTACCCTAGAAACTTACTATTACAGTAAGGCAAGTGTGGTGAATGCATGTACTAGCTGATGTTATCAGGTCAAAGACAGATACAAAATGCTGTGTCTATTTCTGAGAGAGTTCTTAAATTAATATTTCAAATATTACTGCTGGGTTAGCTGGCAGCATGACATCACTTCTTGTCATCTGACTATCATTTCCCAGCCAAACCCTCATTGCTAGAAACTGTCAGCATTTAGCATCTCCCTGTGAAAATACATACTCATCGGATGTTTGCAGGTGTTGGAAGACATAAAACAATAAAACACTTACAAAACAATGCAGAAGGCTCCCTAGTTTTAGACATCCTGTCTCCTTGCTGCATTGAAACCATCTTTTATGGCACAGTTATAAAACAATTTAATTTCAACTATTTTCTTGAAGTTTTGCAAGTTAGCCTTATATGTTATAGTTTCCACTGTTAAAATATATACATTTACACAGTTACAGTAGTAATAATATACATTTATGTTCTTTTCCAGTAGGGTACAATGTGGAATATCTCCCAAGCTCAGCACTGCTCAAACCCTGTTCAACACACACTTTTGTACCAGCAGTTTGATATACACATAACATACAGTTCTAATATAGTTGTAACACAAGCATAAGAATCATATTGATATTCACATATAACATAATTATTTACAAAATTCCAGAAAGCTGGGCTGCCAGTATCTCCTTCTGTCACACTTCTACAGAAATCATATTAATATTCACAAATGATATATAATTATTTACAAAATTCCAGATAGCTGGGCTGGCAGTATCTCCTTTTGTGCAGACACATATCAATATATACACATATGTCAGCATATGCATAGCTGAAAATGTTTGGACACTTGCAGAAGCATCCAACCATTACAATTGATTTCATTTGTCTTTACACTCCTCATGTGACCACTGCCAGTGATTTTTCAGAAAATAATGATTATACTATGTTACTTGCTTTTTTACAATCAGAATTCACTCACTTTTGGTCTAACACAATGCATGCACAAAATGCTTTTATAATAATCCTATTTGTTAACCAGGTAGGCCAACTGGACATGTTGTCCCTTTTCAGGGGTGACCTGGTAGCAATGTCTGGTTATGTGATTTGTTAATGGTCAAACAGATGGCAAATGAGGGCTAAGGAAATCAAACCCTGTTCCACAGGAACAACAGCTCACAACCTTAACCTATGCACCAATTGCTATTTTCAGAGGGAGGTATTGAGTTATAACTTACATAAATTATAAGTTATAAGTTACATAAAACACTTAAGCATTGTAGGTAACAAGCAACAACTTTCATGTTTACAGAACCAGTGACTTACATACCTTGTAGTGTTACTACTACATCATCGTGTTAATTTCAAAGTGAGTGTATCCCCACCAAGAACTACTCAGCAAATTGTCTATCTAGGAAGTGAGAAACTACCGCTAATGAACTCTGGAAACACAGTAGGTTATAAGGAACTTTATATACAGAAGCACTGTGGGATTATTCTGTCATGATAGCACACCAGGGGCTGTCATTTCAAAGAAAGCATTCGGGGTCAATTCTTATCAGCCAGCTAAAATGCATAAAAATGCATATGGCAAAAACACATACATAACATGCTATTATATATGTTAAGAATCCTACATGTAGGTGCAAAATATTTGTATCATACACCTGCTGCAGATTATGACAAATACACTTCTTGTTGGAAAACACACTGTAAATAAACCCACCCCTCACAGCTGTACAATTACTGCATTTTACATGGGACATCACATAACTGAATATACTGTTGTGATTACACAAACCCACCCCACATCTACGCAAAGTTCTGGTAAGGCTGCACAAGGCACAGTGTGATCCCCTGCCACATACTATGTACAACCACAAGCTTTGGTACAATAGCATGAACCCTACCCCTTTGGTACAACAGCATGAACCCTACCCCTTCTAGCAAATTATATAACAGACAAGGGCACCCAGGCCATAACTAGTACGTATGGTGTCAGCTCAGCCATTATGCAGTACACTGTCTGTGTAGCAACTGTATGCACATGTGCAGTATAGCTGTCAAGGGGGAGCCCCAAAAAGTGGCAACACTATAAAGCAATTACCCTGCATGTAATGTCAAGTATCACACAGGAACCATACATACAAAATATAACAAAAAATATGAAACACACTCTAACCTCACCATTTGTATGTACTAGTAAATGACGTGTAATCATCATTTACGTAGGTTGTATATACAACACTGTAATCTACTTATGTGTAACATTCCAAACAACTGTTACATATGATCATTTATATTACATGAAATACATAAACAGGTTTATAGTTGACTTGACAGTGTGCAGTAAATTCAGAATGTTATGTATTGATCAACTGATGTTTAGAGTGGGAAAATGGTACACCTACTTAACAGGACTGGAAAAAATAAAGATACTACTATAATGTGCTCACTAGTCATATAAACATATGAAAAGATGCTATTTTCTCTATCTCGCTTCCATCACTGCTCCTCCAGTGATGCAAGCGCTCAGTCATTGCCTTGTTTCTTGCAACATCTTCTTGTCCTATTAGGAGACACAAGAAAATAAAAACAATTAGCACATAGTAAGGAAAGACTAGAGCTGGAGCAACTGATCAGTAAAGTCATTTCTGATTTTTGTTTTTAATTTATTTTATTTTTTTATTAAAGAGCCCCATGGTTCAGACTTTTTTAAATTAATGTTGTGTGTTGTGGCCACCATCACCTCCCTGCACAGGTTGCCTAGGTCATCCTGTGCTGTATCTCACCCTGTAGATATATATATATATATATATATATATATATATATATATATATATATATATATATATATATATATATATATATATATTTATATATATATATATATATATATATATACACACACACACACACACACACACACACACACACACACACACACACACACACACACACACACACACACACACACACACATATAGACACACATGTACATACATACTCTTTAAATATTTAAATGTATGTATGTATACATATATCTGTATACATATATTTTACACACACACACACACACACACACACACACACACACACACACACACACACACACACACACATATACAGACATACATACACACATTGTATTGTCTGCCATCTGTTGTCTGTGTATATTACATCATTACTCATGCAGGTTTGTCCATGTAATGCTGTATATATGACAATTTCACATGTGTATGTATTACTTCTAATCTGCACAGGATTGCATGACAACTGCTACGCTTCCTGGAATTTATCAACTCAAATGCCCTGGATCAGCTGGTAAACTCCCCTATCAGAGGCCACAACATATTGGACCTGGTCATCACCAACATGGGCGACAGGTGTTCCAAACCGGAGGTCAACCCGTCACTGGTTAGATCAGACCATAAACTAATCACCCTGGATGTCCACACCCCACCACCACCCCCAACCAAGGAAACCACAGTGAAAAACTTTTCTAAAGCAAACGTCACCTTACTTAAGGCAGAGGTGATAAGTTTCACAGCCCCCACGCTAAAGGATAACACTGCCCAAGATGCAGAATCCTTTACAATTGCACTCTTTGAGCACCTACAAGGATGCATGGATCATGCCATCCCTTGCAAGACCAAGACTCACTCCCCTAAGAGAAGGAAACCAGTCTGGTGGACCCCTGCCATAAACAGGTTATACAACAGAAGGAGGAAACTAGTTCAGAAAAAAAGCAAATCCCAAGAAGGAACGACATCCCTGATCAGTATCAGTAAGAAACTAAGGTCCCTCATAAAATCATCTAAGGCTAACTTCAAAAGAAAAATAGCCAGGGATTCGAAAGATAAACACAAAGCCTTCTTTAGCTATGTCAAGAATCTAAGTGGCAACTCACAGATATGCTCTGAGCTAGTGCAAAATAGCACAAAATATACTAAACCTACTGATATTGCCAACATCCTGGCAGATAGATTCAGTGCAAACTTCACCTCCCTCTCTCCTTCAAAAGGGCCCACAACAATACCGGAAAAGTGTAGAGTCCTGGAAATCACAGAAGCACAGCTGAAAACAGCCCTTTCAAAAGCCACAAACACAGCATCAATGGGGCCAGATGGTGTCCCAGGCTGCGTCTTGCACGAACTACAGAACGAACTGACCCCCCCACCTAAACACGCTGTTCAACCTCAGCCTCTTCACAGGCTACGTGCCCATAGAATGGTGCACAGCAATGGTTATTCTGCCCTACAAAGGAGGGGCCACAACTGACCCTGGTAACTATTGCCCATAAGCCTGACTAGCCTGGTCTGAAAGGCTATGGACCGCATCATCATGGAACTCATTAACAAAGACATAGGGAACCTCCAAACACTTGACCTGACCCAGTTCGGCTTTGTTAAGGGCAGATCATGCCTACTAAACCTGGTTGACTTCTTTGAGACAGTCACCAAGGCCATAGACGAGGGATAGGTGGTTCACACAGCCTACCTTGATCTCGCCAAGGTGTTCAACACCATTCCTCACTCGGGTATTATAGAAAAACTCACCAGCCTGAACATAAACCCCTACGGCCCAAGATGAGTTGCCAACTGGCTTACAGACAGAACTCACATGGTAAGAATAGCGGGCTCCAGGTCTGACTGTAAACCAGTCACAAGTGGTGTCCCGCAAGGCTCGGTTCTGGGACCCCTACTGTTTGGCATATATTTCTCAGAAGTACAGGCAAACACAGGAGGACTATGGCTAACCAAGTTCACCGATGACTGCAAACTGGGAGCCATAATTGACTCTCCAGCTGACACGGACATCCTTCAAAAAGGCCTTACTGAGACAGACACCTGGTGTCAAAGTCATGGCCTCAAGCTAAATGCCAAAAAATGCATAGTCATCCCGTTTGGGAAAAACAAAACACCCATGAATTACCACATAGGTGGCAGCCCCCTTAATACAGAAGAGGTAATAAGAGATCTGGGGACCCAAGTAAATAGTAATCTCTCCTTTGACAATCATATTGCCAAAATAGTTGGGAAATCCTTCTATGTGGCCCATCTAATTACTAAGGGGTTTGCATCTAGAAATAAAGAGGTTATAGTGTCCCTCTACTCATCACTCATCAGACCCATCATAGAGTACAATGCCCCATTTGGGATGTATCTCACAAGACACTTCCAACAGCTGGAAAGACCACAAAAGCACCTCACCAAGAGGATTACTGGCCTCAAACATATGTCCTACGCAGCCCGACTGAAAAAACTCCAGCTGTACTCAGTGGCATATCGCTTACTCAGAGGTGATCTCTGCCTGACTTACAAAGCCATGTCCAACTCAGAATTAATGGACATGCTCTACCTAAAGAAATCCAAGTCACTGCGAGCCACGCACTCTAGTGAGCTAAACCTTGCCACAACAATAAATAGAACATGCTGGAGGGATAGATTCCTGTCACAGAGACTCTCCATGCTTTGGAACAAAATTCCTAACTACATTAGGCAGAGCCCCTCACTAACATTCTTCAAGAGAAGACTTGACGAGTGGATGAGTAACAGAAAATACACCCCTGGGATCATTTCATTGGCTCTGCTTGACAGAGGCTCAGTTAATTAATCAATGGGGCGGCGAAAACCGACACACTCTGGCTAGGCTTAAAAATGCCCTCGGGCAGATAGCCTAGTACCTACCTATGAACCTATGAAAACATAAGTTCTTCAAACTTGAGAAGATTTCTATACAGTGGCACAAAAGGTGACATTCTTGATTCTAGTGTGTCCTTGGGTGGTGGTTCTTTACGTTGTAGTTTGATATGTTCATAGGAGGTTAATAGGCAAATGGCCACAGGGCCTTAAAAAGCCTAGCCATGTACTACCCTTGTTCTCTAGTTTACCATGGTTAGATGGGTGGGCATTGTTAGCAGAGTGAATCAGTGATTAGCACCAACTGTCCTGTCCATGAGGGATATGGGTGTCACCCCTGAGGTGAATTTATGGTCTCCCATCCAATTGTCATGGCTGTGCTTAAATAGGGTCATTGAGGAGCTCTGCTTCACATGAAGTGGGAGTTTATTCCAGAGGAGCAGCAATCTCTGGGAGACATACCTGTCTCTTCAACACTTTCTGTTTATGTCACAAGCTAGATTGAGATCCCTGGAGCAAGTGACTCTTGTCCCACTTGATTTACGGAAATGCAGCATTTCCATTAGGGCAGGATCAGAGATCATTCTGTAGGCCAGGCACAGGTCGCCTCTCAGCAGCCTGTAGGATACAGAGTACAGTGACAGGGTCTCCAGTCTTTCCATGTAGGTCATGTTTTGGAGGCCCTTAAGTTTTTTGGTTAGAAACCTCTGTGGTCTCTCCAGTTGTTGCAGGTGTCTGGTGAGGTAAATGCAAAAGGGGGCATTGTACTCAATTAGTGGTCTGATGAGGGTCAGGTATAGGGGAGTTAGTCTTGGGTGTGATGCCCTTATTTATGAGATGTGCAACGTAGAAGGCTTTCCTTACCACTGTGGAGACATGATGATCAAAGTTTAAATTGTTGTCAACCTGTTTTCCCAAGTCCATCACCACTAAGTTTGAGCTAAAGGGGGTGCTATCTGTAATGTAATATGCAGGGGCCACTTCTTTACCAAAGGGGATAATGATGCACTTTTTTGCATTTAGTTTTAGAGTGTGACTCTGACACCAATCACTAGTTTGCATTAGCCCCTTTTGTAATATGTTAGCATCACTGGGGGATTCAATGACTGCACCTAGTCTGCAGTCAGCTGTGAACTTTGTACATATAGGTGGACAGGTGGAATCCCCAGCTTTGACAATATGGATTCTGTCAGTGAGCCAGTTTTCTACCCATCAAGTGATGTATGGGTTAATCCCCAGCTGGGAGAGATTCTCAAAGATACCAGAGTTGGGAATTGTGTCAAAGGGCTTGGGTAAGTAAAGATATGTGGCATGTACTGCTCTGCCCTCACTCAGGGCTTTAGTGACATTCTCAAATACGTCCACCAGGTTTTATAAACAAGACCTGTCCTTAACAAAGCCAAACTGGGTTGTGTCAAGAGTTTGGAGGTTGCCTATGTCCTTGTTCATAAGGTTCATAATGATTCTTTCCATGGCCTTAAAGATAAGGTTGGTTAGGCTTATGGGTGTATAGTTCCCAGGGTCAGCTGATGGACCCCCTTTGTGTAAGGGGATTACTGTTTCTGTACTCCACCCTGCTGATACAAAGCCAGTGCTCTGGCTATGGTTAAAGAGAGTGCCAAGTGGTTCTACTAGGTCTTGTTTTAGATTGTTTAGTAAACAGCCTGGGATGTTATCTGGTCCCATGGAGGCTGTGTTTTTGGCCTTGGAATGGGCAGATATGACCTGCTCTTTGAAGATGCTAGGTAGTGGACTGGTGACAGAGATGCTTTGGGGTGTGTCTGGTAGGAACAGGGGGTGAAATTTTCAGCAAATCTGTCCACCAGCAGGTTGGCAATTTCTTCAGGTTCAGTGTGAGTAGTACTATCCACAATCAGTTCAGCACATAGCTGGGCATTCTCTTTAAGATTTTGGACATAGCCAAAGAAAGCTCTATGGTTGTCTTTAGCTAGAGATGCTAATTTATCCTTGTAATTGTCTTTAGATGACTTTACAAGATATCTGATTTGCTTGTTCAAGCTGTGGGGGGTATTCTTCCTCTGGTGAGTAAGTTCCCTCTTGTAATTGGATAACAGTTTCTTCCTTTTGTTATATAACCTATTTATACTTGCAGTCCATCAGGGTTGCCTGTTTCTAGTACCTTTAGAGGCTCTCTTGTTATAGACTCTCTAAGCTTGGCAACAACCCTTTCTACTGTCTGTTGCCTGAGTCATTGTGCTAAAAGTTTTTGTACTCTGGAGTTATTATCAAAAACAGTTGCTTAACAGCAATCTTTCTAAACTCATACATATTATCAAGGTAATCCCTTATTTTCTGTTTAGCATTCTACAATTGCTCCTCTTCTTGTTCTGTGAGATTCCCCCTATTCTGCAATACTTTAACATTTGTCAGTCCCTCTAAATAACTCGTTACTTCTTAACCATCTCTCTCTTTTTTATATTTCCATCCTATTTTTAAATTCCACTTTAATTTTATCCCACTCCCTAGCTATATTTTCAAAATAAATTTCTATCTTCTCTAATAGCTCCCAAATAATTTCCACTACCCATTTCTTAAATTCCTTTCTTTTCAACAGAAAGGTGGGAAAGCGCCATTGTCTCATTTTTATTTCATCACCCTATATTTTTATTTTAGTTATTATTTGTGGGTGATCTGAAATAGTTATTGGATGCATATCAAAACTTATATTACATAGGAACATAAGGATTTTATTAAAAGTTCTGTCTAGCCTAGCCCGTTTTTTTGTATCTTGGGGAATAATATGTAAATTCACTTCAAATACCTACTACTGAATTCACATCTTCCATGCCAAATCTTTTCATAAATTTCTTCAAAAATCTACTCTCCTTTGTTATATTTCTCCTCTGCCCCCTACCAGATGCATCTTCACTGCTGCAAATCAAATTCTAGACCCCACCGATAAATAATATTCCTTGCTGAAAACTGATTATTTCTCCAAGAATTTTAAGCTCTATTATAGTGGTTTTAGGTGGAATATAAATACATGCCAGTGTAGTCCTCCTCCCTTGCCAGTAACCCCTTTGTACTACAAATCTAGCATTATCTTTTTTATCCTCTTCTATAACTAACCATCCTGAAAACATTTATAAAATTCACATGTTCAGTTCTTTCCAAAAGTGTCTCCTGTAGCATAGCTACTTGCAGTCTACATTTTTAATATAGTTCACTACTCTTTCTTTTTTGTATGTATCTGTAAGACCATTAACATTTAAAGGTAATACAGAAAGTATGATTATGTCAGAAAGTTATTATTCCCACCTTTTATCTGTAACAGATTTTTTTAAGTATCTAGCTCTAGCTTTTGAGTTAAATGCATACACTAATGTTTGGCAGGTTGAACTTTATACAGCTGTTTCTTAGGTTCATAGTTTCATAGGTTCATACTAGGCTATCTGCCCTAGGGCATTTATAAGCCTAGCCAGAGTGTGTTTGGCTTTCGCCACCCATTTTAAATTAATTTTGCTATGCCCTTTTTCGAGGTTAGTATACTGTGCCTCTGTCTAACAGTGACACAGAAGTGATACCCAGGGTAAACCTACGATCTCCCATCCACTCATCAAGATTCCTCTTGAAGAGAGTCAATGAGGGACTCTGCCTAACCTGGACTGGGATTTTATTATGAATCTGTCCCTCCAGCATGTCCTATTTATTTCAGTGCTGAGGTTCAAGTCTCTCGAGCACGTAGCTCGATGGGATTTGGATTTTCTGAGGTGCAGCATGTCCATTAATTCCGGGTTGGACATGGCCCTATAAGTCAGGCACAGATCGCCTCTGAGCAGGCGGTATGCCACTGAGTAGAGCTGGAGTTTCTTTAACTGGGCAGCATAAGGCATCTGTTTGAGCCCTTTGATCCTCTTGGTGAGGTACTTTTGGGGTCTTTCCAGTTGCTGCAGGTGTCTGGTAAGGTACATCCCAAAAGGGGCATTATACTCAATTATGGGCCTGATGAGGGATGAGTAAAGAGGCATGATGACCTCCCCTGATCTAGATGTGAATCCCTTCATGATTAGGTGGGCTATATAAAATGTTTTTCTAACCACTTTGGCCACGTGGTTGTCAAATGAGAGATTGCTATCAACTTGGGTCCCCAGGTCCCTAATTGCTTCTTCTGTACTTAATGGATTACCACCTATGTGGTAATTTGGGGCACTTTGTTTTTGCCAAAGGGGATGACTATACACTTTTTGGCGTTTAGCTTGAGGCCATGGCTCTGGCACCAACTGTCTGTTTCTATGAGGCCCTTTTGGAGGATGCTTGTGTCGGTTGGAGAGTCGATTATGGCGCCCAGTTTGTAGTCATCTGCGAACTTGGTCAGCCACAGTCCTTCCATGTTGGCCTGTACCTCCGAGAAATATATACTGAACAAGAGAGGTCCCAGGACTGAGCCTTGTGGGACGCCACTTGTAACTGGTTTGGAGTCTGACATGGCTCCAGCAATTCTAACCATGTGGGTTCTGTCCTTGAGCCAGTTTACAACCCATCTAGTGACATAGGGGTTTATATTTAAGCTGGTGAGCTTATCTATAATGCCCAAGTGGGGTATTGTATCGAAGGCTTTTGCGAGGTCCAGGTAGGCTGTGTGGACAACTTTCCCCTCGTCAATGGCCTTGGTGACTGTTTCAAAGAAATCAACCAGGTTTAAGAGGAAGGATCTGCCCTTAACAAAGCCAAACTGGGTAGGATCCAGTGTCTGTAGGTCCCCAATATCTTTATTTATGAAGTCCATGATGATCCTTTCCATAGCTTTGCAGACCAAGCTAGTCAGGCTTATGGGGCGATAGTTTCCAGGATCCGTTGAGGCACCAGCTTTGTGGAGAGGGACCACTGTTGCTGTACGCCACTCTTTGGGTACATATCCTGTAGTAAGGCTGAGATTGAACAGTAGTTTTATGTTTGGGTTTAGCTCTTCTTGGAGTTCATGTAGGACGCATGCCGGGACACCGTCTGGTCTCTTTGATGCTGTGTTTTTTGCTTTGGAGAGGGCGGCTCTTACCTGAGCATCTGAGATGTCAGGGGGGCAGCACTCTGCTGGGATAGATATTTGCCCTTTTGGTGGGGAGAAGTTTGCGCTGAACCTGTCAGCTAGGATCTTGGCAATGTCTGTGGGTTTGGTGTATTTTTTATCATTTTGGACTAATTCTGAGCATATCTGGGAATTCCCACCCAGGTTCCTAACATAACTAAAGAAAGCCTTGTGATTATCCTTAGTGTCCTGTGCAATTTTTCACTTGAAGCTGGCCTTAGACGATTTTATGAGTGCCCGTAGTTTTTTGCTAATACTCATCAGAGATGCCTTCCCTTTTTGGGATTTTGCTCTATCATGTAGTAGCTTCCTCCTTCTATTGTATAGTTTGTTTATGGCTGGGGTCCACCAGACAGGACGTCTGTCTTTGGAGGATTGGATCTTTGTTTTATTTGGGATTGCATGATCCATTCATTCCTGAAGGTGTTCATAGAATGCTAATATAAAGGATTCTGTGGTCTGGGCCGTATTTTCCACAGGCCTGGGGGCTTTGAAGGATTCCACCTTGGTTTTGAGGAGTGTGAAATTTGCTTTAGAGAAGTTTTTCACTGTGGTTTTCTGGGCAGGGGGTGGGGTTGGGATGTGAATATCAAGTGATATTAGTTTATGGTCTGATCTTACCAGTGAGGGATACACTTCTGGTCTGGAGCATAGAGTCCCCATGTTGGTGATGATCAGGTCCAGTATGTTTTCCCCTCTTGTGGGAGTGGTAATGAGTTGTTCCATAGCATTTGAGTTTTTAAATTCTAGGAACCTTTGGGCTAGGGTGTTGGAGCTAGAGTAATGCTCCCAGTCTATGTTTGGTTAGTTGAAGTCACCCAATATAATGGTGTTTGGAGAGACCTTCATATTTTCCAGTGTTCTCAGGAAGGCTGAGTGGGGTTCCTGGGTTTGGGAGGGTGGTCTGTAGCAGGCTATAAACTGGAAGGCAGTTTTACCCACTGTTAGTTGCACATGGATATTCTCTGATGCTGTGCCACCAACCTGGAGGTGTGGGTATCTTTGACGAATACTGATACTCCCCCTCCTTTTGTGGTTCGGTCCAAGTTTTGGGGCCGAAAAGCATGGTATGAGGTATAACCTGGTAGTGCTGGGGTGCTCTCGGGAGCCTTGAACCAGGTTTCTGTTACTGCACAGATATCGATGTTCTCCATGCTAAGGAGAGTTTCGAGTGTGTGCATCTTGAGGTTTAGACTTCTGGTGTTGAGTAGCATTACTCTTAGCTTCTTATCCCTTGTGATACCTATGGAGGTGGGTTTGTCTTTTGAGCCTTGCCTAAAAAAGGCACTATGGGGGTAGCAAGAGCCTTTGCCAATATCCAAAACCCAGGGGTGACAGGTGCAAGCCGTCCCTAGCGAAGCATCGTGGCTTGTCGAGCATGTCATCCCAGGCTGACAGGCACTGGCTCCCCTTTCAATGACACCAATACTTATGCCAATTGTTGAAATTGATCATCTTGTCTTCATATTGTGGCATCATTCTTGGTGAGGGTAAGATGCTACTCAAGGTCAGGGTCATACCGGCCTGGGCTACATGCTCAGAGAGCTCCTCTATGTCTCTTTTCATGTAATCCAGGGAGGTACGTCTCAGGTCATTCACACCAGCATGGACAATGACTGAGTCATATTTGCACTTGCCTTGGAGTGACCTGAGTGCTTGTGTTATGTGGCGGATCCTAGTGCCCGACAGGCAGCTCACTTGACCTTCTCCTTGTCCAGCCTGGTGAGCGGGAAGTCAGTGTGCCTGACGATAGATTCACCTATTACAAGTGTATCAGGTGTGTTGTTTAGCCTTAAGGGCTGTGACTGTTTGGCACACTGGCTTTGTGAGCTATGTGTTGCACGTGTTTGGTGTTGGGTTAGCGGTTGCTTGGGTGTCTGCTTTGGAGGTCTCTGCTGCTTAGGCAGATTTTTATTTAGAGCCTCCGGGTATGTTTTTATGTGTTTATGTGTTTGGTTTGCTGTCGTGGTAGGTCTATGTGAGACTGGAATTGTAGTGAGTGTGGTTTCCTTCTCCTCCTGACTGGTTACGCCAGTACTGAGTTGAGAGAGCTTAGCCTCCAGTTTGGCTATATGGTTGCATCTCTCACATGTGTTGGAATTTGTTGGGAGGAGGAGAGGGTTGTCTGTACATGAGGCAGTTGTAACATTGCCTCAAGATTCCCAGATTCACCAGCTGGACCAGAGAGGAGATTGACAACTGACCTTTGGACATGCTAGAATAGTATTGGGAATTCCTTTATAATTGAAAAAAAGGGCCAATGGGGAACAAGATACTCAAGGGGAGTTTGTGAGGGTGTAGTGCTTTTAATATTTTAGTGCTGACTTAGTGAGCAAGTGCCAGGTAACTTAAATGCAATGTGTTACAGGTAACGTAAATGCAAAAACGACAAACAGTAACTTTCTTTCAAGTGAAACAAGGAAATAAGTACAGTAAGCAATGCAGATATCACTAGGGATCCAAAGAAGCGCTGAAAAGTCGCATGTTAGGTGGAATTAGCATTTCAGGGAAATAACAAGCAAACAAACAACAAGCATACAAACAAAGCTAGATTCAGCAGGCCTGGATCTAGTCTATGCTACAGCAAACAAGGTGTACCAATTTCAGTAAGAAACAGTTCAAATATGAAGGCACTATAAGCCTTTAACCAGAAATTCCCAGCTCAGAAGGGCAGAGGCCAGCCTCTCCTCCCACAACAGTGCAGACCACAAACCTTCTTAATGTAAAATAACTGGCCTGAAGCCCAAGTGCTTAAACCAGAACTAATACACTTTTAGAATAACAGACACTGAGCCCTTAATCAGCAGTTCCCAACTTAGAAGGATGTAAGCTACCTGTCCTGCCACCACAGTGCAGGCCACAAACCTTCCTAATGTAAAACAACTGGTCTGAATCCCAAGTGCTTAAACTAAAAGGCTTAGAATGAGTTACACCAAGCAGTAATAAATACAATTGAGTACTTTTAAGATGATGCAAATGCAAAATAAAGTAGGAAGAAACACAAATACAGTAAAAGCAGATACTTTTTTTTTAAGTGGAAAGAGAGAAAGGAGTAGCAGAAACTAAGCTGATTGGCCTTCTCAAATGTTCTCCCTGTACTGGGTAGAATGAGGTAATGACACTAGACTGGGAGGAGGGTCCCAGATCAAATTTACACTAGGGGCGGGCAACTGCAAAGCCACCAACTATAAAAACACTATACCAATAAGGAGGGAGGGTGGGAAACAAACTGCAGAAATGTTTCTCACAGCTGAAAAGCAGCAGTGTGCCTTTAAATGAAAGTTTTAAACAGCTAAAGGAGCCTCTAGAAAAAAGAGTTTAACTGTAACAAGTGATCAGAAACAAACAACCCAACAGATGCTTAATAAAAGTGGACAATTTCCAGTTAATACCTCACACACAGTGAAACTAGCTAGAAAAATACACAGTACACAAAGTGCTATAAATAACAAAGAAATAAAGAACAAAATAAACAAAAAACAGGATACTTAATGTTATATATTATAGCTCCAAGTTTCCTCATTGTCCTTCCTTCGATCAGTTCAGTGTGAAATGGCAGAACACTCACAACTGAACTTCTGAGGTAACAGAAAGTTGAAACCTAAGACAGCTTTTAAGAAAGAAATCTCAAAAGAACCAATGAGGTGCTTAGTCTAAGCTGTAGTCCAGGTGAACTCAGTCAGCCAATGACCTCAAACAATTCTCTCTCACTGAAATGCCTGATGGCTTTGGCTAAACCAAGATGTCCCTGAATATGTGCTCAGACACACAGCCTCCACAAACACTAGGCCCAAATACAAGCCTGAATATGGAAATGCTACAAATATCCCCACTACTTAGAACAAACTGCATATGCATCTTGTCATATCCATTTAAGCCTATGTCACATCTTACAAAAATTTTGTTTTATTAAATGCCCTCAAACAAAAAAAAACAAAAACAAATACACCCTTAATGTTCATAGGTTCATAGGTAGACTGTCGGCCCAAGGGCCTAAGTAAGCCTAGCCAACAAGGTTCCCTGGCTTACACCACCCAAGAAAGTTATTTTCCTGTTTCCCTGTCTAGCAGAGCCACAGAAGTGATCCCTGGGGTGTATTTCCTATTTTCCATCCACTCATCAAGATTTTTCTTGAAGAGAGCTAATGAGGAACTTTGCTTGACATAGATGGGTAGCTTGTTCCAGAGTATGGGAAGTCTCTGGGACAAGAATCTATCCCTCCAGCATGTCCTGTTTATTGTGGTGACAAGGTTTAGGTCCCTAGAGCGTGCAGCTCAGAGGGACTGGGATTTCTATAGGTGTAGCATGTCCAACAGCTCTGGGTTTGACATAGCTTTATGTGTTAGGCAGAGATCACCTCAGAGCAGGCGATATGCTACAGAGTATAGCTGGAGTCTTTTGAGACAGTCAGTGTAGGGCATCTGTTTGAGGCCAGTAATCATCTTTGTGAGGTACTTCTGTGGCCTTTCCAGCTGCTGCAGATATCTTGTGGGGTACATTCCAAAAGGGGGGTTGTACTCTTTAATGGGTCTAATGAGTGTCAGGTAGAGGGGAGCAATAACCTCTTTTTTCCTGGATGAGAACCCTTTTGTGATGAGGTGTGCCACATAGAAGGATTTCCTGACTATTGTGGAGATGTGATTATCAAAGGAGAGACTACTGTCCACCTGGGTCCCAAGGTCTTTTATCACACATTCAGCATTAAGTAGACTGCCACCTGTGTGGTAGTTCATGGGTACAGAGTTTTTACTAAAGGAGATGACAATGCACTTTTTGACACTGAGCTTGAGGCCATGGCTCTGACACCAGGCATCTGTCTCAGTGAGGCCCTTCTGTAGGATGTCCACATCATTTGGCGACTTGACTATGGCTCCTAGTTTGCAGTCATCTGTGAACTTCATTAGCCAAAGGCCTTCTGTGTTAGCCTGTACTTCACATAAGTAGATTCCAAACAGGAGAGGTACCAGGACTGAACCCTGTGGTACTCCACTTGTCGCTAGTTTAAAGTCAGATTTGGAGTCTGCAACTTTTACAGTGTGGATTCTGTCAGTGAGCCAGTTAGTAACTCATCTTGTGATGTAGGGATTTATACCTACTTTAGTGAGTTTAGCTATAATTCCAGAATGGGGGATGGTGTTGAAAGCCTTGGCAAGGTCAAGATAGGCCGTGTGAACCACTTCACCCTCATCTACGGCTTTGGTGACTGCCTCAAAGAAGTCGATCAGGTTCAGGAGGTATGATCTGCCTTTCACAAACCTGAACTGGATGGGGTACATAGTTTGGAGGTTACCAATGTCTTTGTTTATGAGTTCCATGATGATACGTTCCATGGCTTTACCGACCAGGCTCGTCAGGCTAATAGGGCGATAGTTCCTGGGATCAGTGGTGGCTCCCCTTTGTGGAGTGGGATAACTGTTGCTGTGTAACCATTCAGTGGGCACAAAGCCTGATGTGAGGCTATGATTGAACATGGTGCTTAGGTGGGGA
Organism: Protopterus annectens; assembly: GCF_019279795.1. Taxonomy (NCBI): domain Eukaryota; kingdom Metazoa; phylum Chordata; order Ceratodontiformes; family Protopteridae; genus Protopterus; species Protopterus annectens. Next base: position 260,691,242 of record NC_056741.1, on the reverse strand, counting down.
GCCAGTTCATTCTTAAGTTCATGTAAAATGCAGCCTGGGATGTTGTCCGGTCCCATGGATGCTGTGTTTTTGGCTTTGGAGAGTGCAGCTTTTAACTGTGTCATTGTGACTACAGGAACTCTGCATTCTTCCTGTATAGACATGGGCCCTTTAGGGGGTGAGAGGAGGGTAAAGTTAGCACTGAACCTATCTGCCAGGATGTTGGCAATATCAGTTGGTTCTGTAATTTTTGTGCCATTATGCTGTAACTCAGAGCAGATCTGGGTGTTGCCATTGAGATTCTTGAAATAACTATAGAATGCTTTGTGGTTGTCCCTAGAATCAGTGGTGATTTTGTTTTCATAGCTAGCTTTGGAGGATCTTATAAGGGATCTCAGCTTCTTACTGAGGCTGACCAGGGAGCTCCTCCACTCATGGGATTTTACTCTCTTTTGCAACAGTTTCTTCCTTCTGTTATAGAGTTTGTCCATGGCAGGGGACCACCAGATTGGCTTCCTTTTTTTGGAGGATAGCGTCTTGGTTCTGTTTGGGATAGCACAATCCATGCACTCATGTAAGTGCTTATACAGTGCATTTGTGTAGGATTCAGCACTTGTAACTGTATTGTCCATCTGCATGGGTGTCATGAAGTTCACCATGTCTGTCTTAAGAAGCATGAATTTGGCTTTGGAAAAATTTTTTACCATGGTTTCCTTAATGGGGGGTGGGAGCGGGATGTGGATACCTAGGGTGATTAAATTATGGTTGGATCTGATCAACAAGGAGTTGACTTCAGGTGCGGAACACTGGTCACTCATGTTGGTAATGACTAGGTCTAGGATATTGTTGCCCCTGGTGGGGGTGTGGATAAGTTGATCCAGGGCATTGGAATTTATGAATTCCAGAAAGCGTTGAGCAAAGGAGTTGGTACATGAGTAGTTTTCATGGTTATTGGTGGGGTAGTTGAAATCACCCATTATTAGGGTGTTTGGTTGAACCCTAATATTTTCCAGTATATCAAGAAAAGAGGAGTGGGAATCCTGGGGCATGGTGGGGGATCTGTAGCAAGCTACAATTTGGATTGCAGCTTTGCCCAGAGTTAGTTGCACTTGGATAACCTTGGATGCATTATGCTGTGCAACTAGCCTGGAGATGTGGATATCCTTAATGAATATGGACACACCTCCACCTTTGGTGTTCCGGTCCAGGTTAGGTGGCCGAAAAGTGTGGTAAGAGTTATAGCCTGGTAATGCAGGGGTGCTCTCTGGAGCCTTGAACCAGGTCTCAGTCACTGCACAGATATCAATGTTCTCCATTTTAAGGAGTGCCTCAAGGGAGTGCATTTTGAGATTTAGACTTCTAGCATTGAGTAGCATTACCCTCAGTTTTTGCTTGCCTGTTCCTGTTACGGTGGTGAATTTGTCATTTGAACCTTGACTAAAAAGGCACTATAGGAGGCAGCAAGAGCCTTAGCCAGTATCCGGAATCCCAGGGGTGACAGGTGCAGGCCATCTCTGGCAAAGCATCTTGGTCTGTCGACCATGTAGTCCCAGACAGACAGATACTGGAGCCCCTTAGAAGAATGACACCAGAAGCTTAGGCAATTGTTGAAGTCAATCATTTTGTCCTTGTACTGCGGTATCATTCTGGGTGATGGCAGGATGCTATTCATGGCTAGGGTCATACCTGCCTGGGCTACAAGATTGGAGAGCTCCTCCATGTCTCTTTTCATGTAGTCCAGGGAGGTTCATCTCAGGTCATTCACACCAACATGGACAATGACAGAGTCATATTTGTACTTGTTGTGGAGTGATCTGCGTGCATGGGTTATGTGGCAGATCCTGGCACCTGACAGGTAGCTGACAGTAACCTTCTTCTTGTTTAGCCTGGTGAGTAAGGAGGAGGAGGAGGAGTGAAGTTTAAGAGAAGGCAGGATTTGGGCAATTTATGTAATGTTGGACTGTTGACAGCTATAAAAAAATCCAACATATGTCACTAGAAAGATGTTATGATTTGTTTTCTTTTACATTAAAATATTTTTGCTGATATCTTAAGTGATAATTTAATAATACAGGTGTTAAAAATGCATTCTCATATCCTTTGCTAAGTCCTCCTGGGGAAGTACCATGCTGATAATATGCTCCTTACAGTGGACCCAGTTGTTCGGTCTTGGGAAATTATGTGGACAGTGACCTAACTTTTGACCAATATGTGTCTGCTCTTATAAGAAAGTCATTCTTTACTGCACAGCTTATAAACAAAGGGATTGAATCTAAATCTAGAGATGTCACTGCCCCCCTTTACTCGTCCCCATACATCTCAACCTCTTAGATCAAGAAATCTAAACAAAGTCATAAATGATGGGGGATGAAGGCCCAAAAATAAGGACAATTTTTAATTACTGCTCTTACACACTTAGAAAGCTGATAGAATAATAGGTTTTGTGTAAGCATGAATTTTCTGAAGGGTAAAAAACTCAAATGTCTGTCTTTATTTTCTGTCTTCAGTCTTTAATGATTTGCCAATAATTTGCCAGAGAACCACAAGTTTATGAAAAATGGACCAAAAATATGAGGCAAAAATCTGGACATTCTGCAAATATCTGTACAGTCAAGAGGTATGCAGTTGTCTATCATTAGGCCCATTATTGAGTATAATGCTTCATTTGGCAAGTAGCTGTCTAGACACGGGCAATAAGTGGAATGACCACAGATATACTGTACTAAAAGGATATAAAGCCTAAACAATATGTCCTACATAGACTGACTCAAAGACCTGTTACTATACCAGGTATCCTACAGACTACTAAGAGGTGACCTATGTCTGCCATACAAGGCATCCTCCAGTCCAATACTGATGGACCTACTGTACATTACCAAATCAAATGGCATCAGAAATACTCAGTGCAGGGCTCTAAACCTCTTCTGCAACATCAAGAGAAGGACAGGTATATCTTGCAGAAGATACCACTGCTATGGAACAGACTTACAGTCCACATAAAACAAAGCTCATCCCTGTCTATATTCTTGCATAATTTGGATCTGTGGAAGGGTAATAGAAACTTTACCTCAGGATTGTCCCCTGTACTACTAATGGCCAGAGACAGCTCCTACATGATTTATCCCATGCATGGGTCCTCTTCCATTATCTGTAATATGATCCTGGTTATTCTTACTAGGGTAACATACAATTACTGACCGTGGGATAGGTAAGGACAATCTAACCCCAAATGGGATAGGTTAACTGATGTACCTAAGGGGAAATTGGCTAGGCTTAAAATGGCCTGCAAGGGCAGCTAGCATAGTGCTTACCTATGAATCTATATATAGTTCTTATAAACACACCGGAGACAGATAAAAAAACAGGATTATTTAATAGATGAGTCAAAACAAAACAAACTCCCACCTGGTTTTGCTACAATATGTGCAGTACCCTAAATGTCAGATTTACAGAATTCAGAGCTAATGCCTCTGCACAGTCTCAGTCCCACACAGTCCTTCCTGCAACAGGTTACAAAAAGAAGTCACAGCATCAGACCTTGTCTTCATTTCAGCTCCACAAAAAAATCTTTGCCTGACCGTCCCTCAGATCACACCCACAATAGGCCCTGATTGGACCATCCAAGTTTAGGAACCATGAGTCTTTAAACAGATTTCTTGCTTTGCCCCAAGATACACCTTTGACTGAGGAATCGTTCTTCTGATTTTAACCTTCCAGGCCACAGCCTTTTATAAAGAAATAATCACCATCAGTTATCTCACTAGTACAATTAAATTGACCAATCAGATTGCTGGGAACAATTTTACAGCAGCAACTCACACTTGATACTCTCTTAAAGACATATTTTCTCATTATCCACAGACAAGGTGTCACAACTACCACTTTCTCAATACAAAACCATTGTGTTTTTGACTTATACAGATTGTTTAGGACCTAGATAACCAATCAGCATTCCTATTAGCTAGTCCTAGATTATTGGAGACTGTACTGGAAGGTTTGGATGGATAATGCCCAGTCTTATAATTTTGCATTGCTCTAGAATTAAGAAGTGCAATTCCAGGGACACTTCTGAATGTAAGACTGTTGGGAGTACATCTTTCTTGAAGCATTTGGTGATTCTGCTATATTCTGCTATTATGGTTTTGATAGGACAAGGACCTTTGTTTGCTAAGTGGAAAACTGCCTATTTTTTATATAGCTTATGCTTGAAACTATTATATACTGAGGATAAGTCTGCTCACTTCTGCCTTCTGGAAGAATAGTGTGTTTGTTATGAGGATGTGTTACAGGAACTATATCCTTTTCTGTTATGAATAAAAAAATGTGTTGTAAGCCAGTACTATAACAAGGGTGGGGTGATCATCCGATCCCAATCACTCTTTAATGTAATACCAGCTTGGAAGGTTGCTGGCAGGGCTCAGTTTTTACCTTTTTTATTGGTTAAATTGTTTAATTCAGTTTGCTCACTGTTTTAACACAGCTCCACAGAGTCAGACGACCAGCCACTGCTCTCCTGTATTCATCTGTGCAATCCAAGGAATCTGTTGCATTCTGCTAACTGTAAGTACATTTTTATACTGTATTTTGTACTTTTAAACTGTAGTTTTGTTATATTTCTGATTTTTTTTTAACTGTTCTTGCTTATTTGTTGTACTTTTTGTCTGCTGTAGCACATACTAGATTCAGACCTGCTGAATCTGGTTATGTTTGTTAAACTGCTCACTAAACCAGACTATCTTTTGTTGGATAGGACCCCCCTGCTCCCTTCTGGCAGAAGAGTGCAGTTAGGATTCATCTGATTGAAGGTTGCTGGCACAGGGCTCAGTTTTGATCTTTTTTATTGGTTAGATTTTTTAATTCAATGTGTTCGCTGTTGCTACATAAGCCCTGTGTTTGCATTGGTTAGCGCTTGTTTTAACACAGCTCCACAGAGTTAGGTGACCAGCCACTGCTCTGCTGTATTCTTCTGTTTACACATAGTGTACCACCATGCACCAATACATGCTACTGCGCAGTGGGGTAAGCATTGGTGGTTATAGACACAAAAACCTCAATAGATAAATATTTCTGTAGGAGATGCCTGTGATCCATCTGAGAAGTCCTTAAATTGCACTTAGCTGCTCGGAGAACACCTCAGCTGTACTTTTGCCCCTTAACTAGTCCCAAAACTACCAATCTACAATAGTCTCAAGCCATTTAGAGAACTCCCACTAGTATAGACCCTTTATAGAGCACCCCATTAGTATAGACCCAACTTAGAGCACCCAATTATATCACACCCCTCCATTTTCTCTCCTCACTGTAAAAACAGGATTTTACCTATCATTATGGATCGTCATTTTCCCTCCATTTCTGCTACCAGCCTGATTGACAAGGGTATCCTGAGGTAGTGTAGCAACTGCCTAATGTACACTGACAACCTTCTACTCCTAAATCACCTATGTTCAATTTGTGAGAGATACATCTACACTAAGAATCTGGAATCTTTTCTCTCTCACACACAGAACAGTAACACTGAACAGGTTGTCATCTCACATATTACACATCCTTCGCAAACCATGCACTCAACACATAAGCTATCATATGAGGAGGTACTCATCAGAAACCTACCTAAACACCAGAGACCTTCTGAACATAAACATGCTACACCTAATACAGCACCTACAACACTCAATACACATAAAACACAGGCATCAGTGTCTCACCAAATAAGTCCCTAAAGCAAAGCACATCTAAACCAAATTTTTTAGTCATAGGTGACTCCATTGTGAGACACACAGATGTCCCACTCACCAGGCTGGACAAGGAGAAGGTTACAGTCAGCTGTCTATCGGGTGGCAGGATCCATCAGATCACACATGCACTCAAGTCTCTCAGCAAGTACCTATATGACTGTCATAATTCATGTTGGTGTGAATGACTTGAGCCATACCTCACTGGACTATATGAAGAGAGACATGACTGAGCTCTCTGCATGTGTCCCAGGCAGGTATGCCCCTAGCCTTGAGCAGCATTATACCCTCACATAGGATGATATCACAATATAAACAAAAAATGACTGGCTTCAACAATTGGCTTAGTGTCTGGTGTCATTTTAAGGGGTCCAGTTCTTATCAGCCTGGGATGACATGGCTGATAGACCTCAGTGCTTTGTCAGAAATGATCTTCACCTGTCACGTCTAGGCTTTTGGTTACTAGCTAAGGCACTTGCCTCCCCCATAGTGCCTTTTTAGGCAAGGTCTCAAGAACAAAATTTCCGACATGAAAATATCACTCACAAATAAATTAAAGGTTATGCTGCAAAACGCTAGGAGTTTAAAATAGAAATTGCACTCTCTGGAATCACTCCTCTCCCTGGAGGATGACAACATCTGTGCAGTCACAGAAACTTGGCTCAGAGCCACAGTGAGTACCCCAGCCTTGCAAGGCTACAATGCTTTCTACTCTTTCAGACCACAAAATGAACATGTGAGAACCAAAGGAGGAGGAGTATCTATCTTCATCAAAAATAAACACACCTCCAGACTGGTTAGACAGGAAAACTACATGGAGTTACTCTAAGTTCAGCTAACTGTAGGTAAGCCCCCCCCTTCAAATCATCATTAGCTATAGGCCCCTTTCAATGAACCATGATACCCACGCTGCTTATTTGTATCTACCTGAGTCAATCAAATTACAACCAAACACTCTAGTCATAGGTGATTTTATCTAGCCCTGCATTGACTGGGAAACTTATATGAGTACCGACATGCTCATACAAAGGTTCCTGGACTTTGTTAACAGTAACGTCCTGGAACAAATACTATACAACCCCACAAGGGGCACAAATATTCTTGACCTGGTCCTCACCAACATGGGTGACCGTTGCACCACCACAAGTATAGGACCCTCACTGGTTAAATCTGATCACAAATCAGTCACATTTGAAGTAGCTATAACACCTGAACCCCTGTTATTCACCAAGCTAATTATACCATCCTAAGGGATGGCATAAATAATTTCCAAGCTTCTATTCTCAGAGATGGCACTGACAACTGTAGATCAGAGTGCAAGTGATGTGTGCGCTATATCGTTAAGAAGCATGTCAAGGCTATACTTGTTGAGGCTACACACTCAAGTGCGCTAGCCTGTGTTACATATTTATTGCAATTTCCTGCTGTTTGTTGCAAAAAAGAAAAAAAAAAGTTATCCTTGTTTCCCATCTTTCCTGACCTAGAGTAGTCCAAATACAGGCTTTGCTGTATTCTGGACTTTTGGAAAGTTCCTGTGTTGCCATTTCCTTTCTTGGATAGAGGGAGGCTTCTTTGTTCATCAGTGGCAGTGGGGAGCTTGGAGCAGCCTATCTGTCCCTGGAGGAGTGTTCCCAGCACAGGAATCTGGTAGTCTGTTGGCTGTTTTGGGCCAATTTCTAGCTCTTTCAAGTCTGCCTGTATAAAACCCGCTGTAGCGCGGCTTTGCGTGATTTTGTGCATAGCGTGGCATCGAGCAGCGCCGCTTATTTGGGTTTGAGCCTTGGAACTGATCTAGTTCTCACAATAAACACCCTATTCCTATGCTAAAGCCTAGCACTTGCTCACTAAAGCAATTATATAAGTCAGCACTAAAAAATTAAAAGCACTACACCCTCACAAACTCCCCTTGAGTAACTTGTTCCCCATTGGCCCTTTTTTTCAATTATAAAGGAATTCCCAATACTATTCTAGCATGTCCAAAGGTCAGTTGTCAATTTCCTCTCCGGTCCAGCTGGTGAACCTGGGAATCTTGAGGCAATGTTACAACTGCCTAATGTACACAGACAACCCTCTCCTCCTCCCAACAAATTCCAACACATGTGAGAGATGCAACCATATAGCCAAAGTGGAGGCTAAGCTCTCTCAACTCAGTACTGGTGTAACCAGTCAGGAGGAGAAGGAAACCACACTCACTACAATTCCAGTCTCACATAGACCTACCACGACATCAAACCAAACACATAAACACACAAAAACATACTTGGAGGCTCTAAATAAAAATCTGCCTAAGCAGCAGAGACCTCCAAAGCAGACACCCAAGCAACCGCTACCCCAAAACAAAACACGTGCAACACATAGCTCACAAAGCCAGTGTGCCGAACAGTCACAGCCCTTAAGGCTAAACAATATACCTGATACACTTGTAATAGGTGACTCTATCATCAGGCACACTGACGTCCCACTCACCAGGCTGAACAAGGAGAAGGTCACGGTGAGCTGCCTATCGGGCGCTAGGATCCGCCACATAACACAAGCACTCAGGTCACTCCAAGGCAAGTACAAATATGACTCAGTCATTGTCCATGCTGGTGTGAATGACCTGAGATGTACCTCCCTGGACTACATGAAAAGAGACATAGAGGAGCTCTCTGAGCATGTAGCCCAGGCCGGTATGACCCTGACCTTGAGTAGCATCTTACCCTCACCAAGAATGATGCCACAGTATGAAGACAAGATTATCAATTTCAACAATTGGCTTAAGTATTGGTGTCATTCAAAGGGGATCCAATGCCTGTCAGCCTGGGATGACATGCTCGACAAGCCATGATGCTTCGCTAGGGATGGCTTGCACCTGTCACCCCTGGGCTTTCGGATATTGGCAAAGGCTCTTGCTACCCCCATGGTGCCTTTTTTAGGCAAGGCTCAAAAGACAAACCCACCTCCATAGGTATCACAAGAGATAAGAAACTAAGAGTAATGCTACTCAATGCCAGAAGTCTAAACCTCAAGATGCATGCACTCGAAACTCTCCTTAGAATGGAGAACATCGATATCTGTGCAGTAACATAAACCTGGTTCAAGGCTCTTGAGAGCACCCCAGCACTACCAGGTTATACCTCATACCATGCTTTTCGGCCCCAAAACTTGGACCGAACCACAAAAGGAGGGGGAGTATCAATATTCGTCAAAGATACCCACACCTCCAGGTTGGTGGCACAGCACGAAGCATCAGAGACTATCCATGTGCAACTAACAGTGGGTAAAACTGCCTTCCAGTTTATAGCCTGCTACAGACCACCCTCCCAAACCCAGGAATCCCACTCGGCCTTCCTGAGAACACTGGAAAATATGAAGGTCTCTCCAAACACCATTATATTGGGTGACTTCAACTACCCAACCATAGACTGGGAGCATTACTCTAGCTCCAACACCCTAGCCCAAAGGTTCCTAGAATTTATAAACTCAAATGCTATGGAACAACTTGTTACCACTCCCACAAGAGGGGAAAACATACTGGACCTGATCATCACCAACATGGGGACTCTATGCTCCAGACCAGAAGTGTATCCCTCACTGGTAAGATCAGACCATAAACTAATCTCACTGGATATTCACATCCCGACCCCACCCCATGCCCAGAAAACCACAGTGAAAAACTTCTCTAAAGCAAATTTCACACTCCTCAAAACCGAGGTGGAATCCTTCAAAGCCCCGGCCTGTGGATAATACTGCCCAGACCACAAAATCCTTTATAAATGCATTCTATGAACACCTTCAGGAATGCATGGATCATGCAATCCCAAATAAAACCAAGACCCAATCCTCCAAAGGCAGACATCCTGTCTGGTGGACCCCAGCCATAAACAAACTATACAACAGAAGGAGGAAGCTACTACATGACAGAGCAAAATCCCAAAAAGGGAAGGCATCTCTGATCAGTATTAGAAAAAAACTACGGGAACTCATAAAATCGTCTAAGGCCAGCTTCGAGAGAAAAATTGCACAGGACACTAAGGATAATCACAAGGCTTTCTTTAGTTATGTTAGGAACCTGGGTGGGAATTCCCAGATATGCTCAGAATTAGTCCAAAATGACAAAAAATACACTGAACCCACAGACATTGGCAACATCCTAGCTGACAGGTTCAGCGCAAACTCCCCTCCCCACCAAAAGGGCTAATATCTATCCCAGCAGAGTGCTGCCCCTGACATCTCAGATGCTCAGGTAAGAGCTGCCCTCTCCAAAGCAAGAAACACAGCATCAATGGGACCAGACGGTGTCCCGGGCTGCATCCTACATGAACTCCAAGAAGAGCTAAGCCCAAACCTAAAACTACTGTTCAATCTCAGCCTTACTACAGGATATGTACCCAAAGAGTGGCGTACAGCAACAGTGGTCCCTCTCCACAAAGGTGGTGCCTCAACGGATCCTGGAAACTATCGCCTCATAAGTCTCACTAGCTTGGTCTGCAAAGCTATGGAAAGGATCATCATGGACCTTATAAATAAAGATATTGGGGACCTACAGACACTGAATCCTACCCAGTTCGGCTTTGTTAAGGGCAGATCCTGCCTCTTAAACCTGGTTGATTTCTTTGAAACAGTCACCAAGGCCATTAACAAGGGGAAGGTGGTCCACACAGCCTACCTGGACCTCGCAAAAGCCTTCGATACAATACCCCACTCTGGCATTATAGATAAGCTCACCAGCTTAAATATAAACCCCTATGTCACTAGATGGGTTGCAAACTGGCTCAAGGACAGAACCCACATGGTTAGAATAGCTGGAGCCATGTCAGACTCCAAACCAGTTACAAGTGGCGTCCCACAAGGCTCAGTCTTGGGACCTCTCTTGTTCGGTATATATTTCTCGGAGGTACAGGCCAACATGGAAGGACTGTGGCTGACCAAGTTCGCAGATGACTGCAAACTGGGCGCCATAATAGACTCTCCAGCCGACACAAGCATCCTCCAAAAGGGCCTCATAGAAACAGACAACTGGTGCCAGATCCATGGCCTCAAGCTAAATGCCAAAAAGTGTATAGTCATCCCCTTTGGCAAAAACAAAGTGCCCACAAATTACCACATAGGTGGTAATCCATTAAGTACAGAAGAAGTAATTAGGGACCTGGGGACCCAAGTTGATAGCAATCTCTCATTTGACAACCACGTGGCCAAAGTGGTTAGAAAAACATTTTATATAGCCCACCTAATCATGAAGGGATTCACATCTAGATCAGGGGAGGTCATCGTGCCTCTTTACTCATCCCTCATCAGGCCCATAATTGAGTACAATGCCCCTTTTGGGATGTACCTTACCAGACACCTGCAGCAACTGGAAAGACCCCAAACGTACCTCACCAAGAGGATCAAGGGGCTCAAACAGATGCCGTATGCTGCCCGGTTAAAGAAACTCCAGCTCTACTCAGGGGCATACCGCCTGCTCAGAGGCAATCTGTACCTGACATATAAAGCCATGTCCAACCCGGAATTAATGGACATGCTGCACCTCAGAAAATCCAAATCCCATCGAGCTACGTGCTCGAGGGACTTAAACCTCAGCACTGAAATAAATAGGACATGTTGGAGGGACAGATTCATAACCCAGAGGCTCCCTTCACTCTGGAATAAAATCCCAGTCCAGGTTAGGCAGAGTCCCTCATTGACTCTCTTCAAGAGGAATCTTGATGAGTGGATGGGAGATCGTAGGTTTACCCCGGGTATCACTTCTGTGTCACTGTTAGACAGAGGCACAGTATACTAACCTCGAAAAAGGGCATAGCAAAATTAATTTAAAATGGGTGGTGAAAGCCAAACACACTCTGGCTAGGCTTATAAATGCCCTAGGGCAGATAGCCTAGTATGAACCTATGAACCTATGAACCTATACATGCATGTATAAATTCTAGACACATGCAATCCCTAGTGCTATTTTGAAAGAGCAGCCAAGGAGAGAGCATGCAAGATCGCAATTGTTAATTTGTATATGTTACTTAAGTGAAAGTCAGTAATGTTCTATAGTAATGTGTTTGTATAAAATAAAGCTGCTTGAACAGAACCTACAAAGACTCTTCTATTTTGTCCTAGATAGGAGAGGACATGGTGTCAGAACTGGGATCAAAGAGAATAGTGTGCAGAGATGACAATGAAAGTAAAACTGAGAGAAAATAGCACAAACAGAGCCAGAAAAGAATCAAAGGTAATGAGAAATAGCACAGACTGTTTATTTGATATAAAAGACAAAAAGGGGCATTACAAGGGCGCAAACCGCAATATTAAGCAAGCAGAAAGCATGAAAAGTTTCTTAACTAAAGGAAATGTCTAAAATAAATGTATTTGATGAAACAATTAGCAGTAAAGCAAAACGAGTATGTTTAAAGCACAAATGAGTACGTTTAAAGCACAAGTGTGTTTAAGGCAAAACTGGGAATGTTTAGAGTAAAACGAGCCAAGAAAAGTATGTTGGGCATGAAAAGGGCTTAAACAAGCAAAACAAATATAATAAGGGCATAAAGGGCACATTAAGCAAAGATAAAGCAAGGCAACTGCATGTGTTTTGGCATAACTATGACTTTGTATTGTATCAAGGGCATAACTAAAATTATTCAAAGTATCTCAAAGTGTGTAAAAGTGCTTACAGAATGTGCTTATTACTGTGCACATATTGCAAAGAGTTTGTTGTGTGTAAAGTGCAACTATTTCATGAAAAACAGTCAACATATAGCCATTTCAAAAAGTTTCTTGTGCTGGGTGTGTCCATTTGCAAAGTGCCGCCATTACAGAGTGCTTCTTGTACTGTAAAGAGTTGCCTAGCAAGGAACCACCATTTTGGGGACATTTCAGTGTGCTGTATGCAGTTATTCGCAAAGTGCAATTACTTTGAAGTATTACTGAGTTTTGGGCAAGAGATGCTTGATTTACTTGGATTGTGTAGTTACTCGGTATGTTTCTTACACTGATAAGAAGTGATTCTTGCAAAAGACGACATTACAAGAATATTACTGTGCCCGAGAGTTATTCAGTCGCATCGTAAAATTGTTGAAATGTATCTTAAAATGATGATAAATGACTTTAGCAAAGTGATGATAAATTACTTTAGCATTTTAGCCTTTCAAAACAACATTGCAAAAGTATAAAGTGCCCGAGAAGTGTGTTTTGCAAAGTCCAGTCATTATACGGTACTACAAGTTTGTCCATTAGCATAGTTTTGAAAAGCCCAAAAGGTATAAGTTCAGAAGCACAAAGGCATTGGACAAAGTTACAAATACTGGCATAAATTTCTGGCATATGTGTATGTGTGTATATTTGTGCTTATTTGCAAAATTCTTCACTGGTATGTGTTAATATGGCAGATGGATTTCAAAAACCCCTACCACTTGTATTTGATCAGAATATTGCAGAGAACTGGAGAATATTTGAGCAAGAGTATGATATTTTTATGCAAGCAGCTTATGCAGATAGAGATGCATGCACCAGGGCATTCCTTTTGCTAAACCTAGCTGGGTCAGAGGCAATAGAAAGAGAACGTTCATTTGTGTATGCACCTGCAGTATATGAAGGAGAAGGTGAAAACCATCATATTGTTGTACAGGCTGAAATAAGGGAAGATCCTGAGGTGTTTTCAGTGCAAGTTCAGAGAAATGTGTAACCCCCAGACGAATGTGGCATTAGAGAGGCATTTGTTTTACACACACACCTCTCCAACTTTGCATCTCCAAAGGGCAAGTCATTAATGATCTCTACAAGGCCAAAAACATAGCCTCTATGGGACCAGATGGCATTCCAAGTTGCATTTTAAATGGTCTAAATCATAAGTTAGCAACCCCATTAGGTACTTTCCTCAACCATAGCATGACTACTGTTTTTTCCCTGCTGAGAGGAAAACAGAAACCATCATCCCTTTCCATAAAGGGGGTACAGCAACAGACTCTGGGAACTACAGACCTACAAGTTAACCAGCCTTATCTGTAAGGCCATGGAATGAATGAATCATCATGGATCTTATAAATAAGGATATAGATCATCTCCAAACCCTTGATCCAACACAGCTTGGTTTTGTCAAAGGCAGATCATGCCTGTTAAACCTGGTGGACTTCCTTGAAAATGCCACCAGAGACATAGACAAAGACACGTCTGTGCATACAGCCTGTCTTGACTTAGCCAAGACCTTTAACACAACCCTACATTCAGGCATCATTGATAAACTCTTCCAGTTGAATATCAACCCTTATGTCATTGGGTGGGTTGCTAACTGGCTCACTAACAGATCACACTCAGTCAAAGTTGGGGACCTTATCTCAAACAGCAGACCTGTCACCAGTGGCATTCCAGTGGGGTCACTGCTGGGCCCCCTATTGTTTGGAATATACTTCTCAGACGTTCAGGCCAAAACAGAGGGGCTGTGGCTGACTACATTTGCTAATGAATGCAAATTAGTGCAATCATTGAATCTCCAAATTATGTCAATATACTTTAAGAAGGACTTACACAAACCAATGATTGGTGCCATGGCCATGGGCTCAAACTCAATGCTAAAAATGCATTATCATCCCTTTCAGTAAAAATGATATCCCTGCAGGCTGTCATATAAATAATAATACCCTAAGTAACAACTCAGTAGTGAGAGAATTGGGAAAGCAAGTTGACTGTAGCTTAAACTTTGACCACCATGTGCCTACTATGATAAGGAAAGCATTCTACGTTGCACACCATATTTTGAAAAGGCATTACCTCAAGAGCGAAAGAGGTCATAACTCCCCTGTACTCGACCCTCATCAGGACAATAATTGAGTACAATGCTCCCTTTGGTATGTGCCTTACCAGGCACCTGCAGCACCTTGAGAGGCCTCAGAGATTTCTAACCAAGAAAATTCAGGGTCTCCAGCACATGTCATACATTGACAGACTAAAGTCATTGTCACTGTACTCAGTAGTGTACAGACTACTTAGGGGAGACTTGTGCCTGACCTACAGAGCAATCTCAGATACAAACCTAATGGAAATGCTGCACATCTGCAAGTCAAATGGCACAAGGGTAACCCACTCCAGGGACCTTAACCTGGCCTGTGACATAAATAGGACCTCCTGCTGGAGAGACATATATGTATCTCAGAGGGTGCCACTCCTCTGGAATAGGCTACCAGTTCACATCAAACAGAGCTCCTCTATAACCCTGTTTAAGTATAGTCTGGATGACTGGATGGGAAACCATAAATTTCTGCCAGAGATTTCACCTATGATCCTCTTAGATACAGGCAGTCATTGCTAACTAAGATCTCGAGTTTTGGCAAGATCATTTATACTGGGTTTCTCTGGTATTATATTTGGTACACACGGCTAGGCTTATAAAGATCTTCAGGTCAATAGCCCAGTAACCACATCTGAACCTATAAAAAACAGTACTGTATTTGTGATCAAATCTGAGCACTGTAGTGCTCATTGTGTGGCGTAAACTGTGGTAATTGCTTACTACATTATAGCAAACAGTTTGTTACAGAATTGTAGCAAGCTGCTAATGGCAAACTCTTCAGCACAAACTATTTTTATGGTGGTAGTATTCTTTTGGTTTTATGTTTTAAACTGGATTTTATAAGTCATAGTAAACATAGTAAGCATTAAGTCTGTAATATTTTGTAAGCAAGTTACAACATCTCAGCAACCACTCAAGTTACACCCATACTGTCAATAGCACTTAGTTCATCTAGCTGAGAGCTTTCATATGAGACTAAATTGTTCTGTCTGTGTTACTTGGTTGTAAAGATATTTAGAAAAGCATAAAATGTATGACAATATAAATGAATACTATATGAACAACAATTAATATCTCTTTATTGGCACAAGTAAGAGGTTAAATATCAACATAGTTGTTACTGCTATCACGGGTGCTTTAAGATGAAATATTTTAATACTTTAGATGTCGGATAGGATGGTTTTGAAATTTTTAATGCAAATAGGAATGAGCAATATTTTACACCTTGTTGCTTCAATAGGATGTAACTGCAAAAACACCTACAGGTGTCATCCGACTGCAAAGAATTAACTTTATCTTGCTTCTTAGTGTAAAGACTGCACATCTTACAACTTAGAAAAAAAGTACTTCCTTGCTTTTATATCTTTGACATATTCAGCAGTCATTGATAAGACTCCCATACCTCAGATTTAAACTACCCGTGACTGCACACTATTTGAAACTACTTTACAATATAACATATAATTTATATCATGAACTTTTTATACAAATCGTATGAACAAATACTGTTTTACTTACAGTTACTTCTTCATTCCCCTTTGTGTCCTTCTAAGCATTAATGACATAAAATGGGTTATATGTTTTATAGTCCACCCAACCAGTTTAACACAGTCAACAAAATGAAAGTCTTTTTTCAGCCACTTTTTGCAAAGTCATATTTAACGCCTAGTCTTATAATTAATAGAACAAACTTGAGCAAATAGTGGAAAATCAAAACTAGGAACAAAAACACCACTATCCCCAGGCACAAATAAATCCGGTCCAGGAAAGGTTTTAAAGGCTTTAATCCACTCAAAGCAATCCACGAGTATGTGCAAACACGCAAAAAATAGCAGCAGTCAATAACGCTTATCACCAAACGTTTTCGTCTTTAACTTCATCAGTAACAACTCCATTTTGAAAACTCATGCCTTATATATAAGCCTAAAAATGCAAACTGCCCAATCAGAATCAATGAATTGAAAACAATTGCTATTTAAAAACAAATGCATGAATTACACAATGTAAGTAAATGCTTTTTAAAAACTAACATCGTTTCTTATACTCACACAATTTAATACACTCTTTTAAAACTTGATTCATTTGAGTAGAAACCATAAAATATAAAATTAATAACTGTAAGCCACTTGTTAAAATATAAAAATATAAAAATCAATGCTATATTGTACATTCTCTGTCATTAGTTCTAGAATGTAACGCCATCTAGTGACATAAAATGGTATACACAATTGTTTAAAACTTCCTAAATATATGAATAAATTTGTGTAAAAATATAAAATATGCTTAAAATTCATTCTAATTTCAATAAGCCTTAAAATTGACCATTGTGAACATAAAAAATAGTTTAAAAAATTCTTGTTAGAGCTTTGCAGCTCTAAGCTTCAGCACAGGTGCTATAGAAACCATGTCATTTAACCCTGGGTTTTTGCATGAATTCAAAAACAGTTGCCAATACAATTCTCTGTATTCAATTAGGGTTTCCCACATCCCACCCCTAGGGTTAGTGGGAACAACCTCCAATACAAAAAATTGGTAACTGGAATTTATACATTTTATGGAGTGTTTGCATAACGCATTTTTTTCATTTCTCACTCTGACATCATACAAATGCTCATAAATCCTTTGTCTGAGCCTTCTCTCACTTTTTCCAATATAAAATGATGTACATTCTTTGCAAACTGCTATATAAATAATTCCCTTTGTGTCACAATTGGCATAACTATTTAAATATAGCGTTTTATTTCTAGCCTGTAAGAATATAGACTGACCAGTTATCAGGTGTGCACAATAGTGACACTTGCCGCACTTGAATAAACCTTTCTTTGGTCTAGAATTCTTGTTATTGACTTTGTTATTATAACCACTTTCCAAAATATTCTTAATATTTTTCCTTTACGGTATGTAAAGGTAACTTCTTTATCAAAAATATGACTCAAGTCAGAAATTTCTGAAAAGGCTTTCCACTCTTTGGTAAAAATATTTTTTATAAATCCTGAGTGTTCATTATATGTGGTTATAAGGCCAGCACTGTGTTGATCGGCCAATGGTTTATTCTGACTTAACATGTCTACACTCAATTTCTTTCCTAGGATGGGTGCAAAAGGGCCTTTTCTCTTTTTGTTCACTTCATCCAAAATTTTATTAAAGAATTCCAGTGAGTAACCCCTGTTGATAAAAAGGTCCCTCAAAAAATCGACACCTTCCTGAAATGAACTGTCATCAGAGGTCATTCTACTTAAACGGACAAGCTGTCCTTTCACTACCCCCTTCTTTTGATGTATGGGGTGACAGCTAGAGAAATGTAAATAGGAATTACTAAAAGTTTCCTTTCTATGTATACAAGATACAAAATTCCCGTTGTTTTTCTTTATACAAACATCCAAATATTTTAACTCCAGATGATCAAATTTGTGGGTGAACTTCAAAAAACTGGTGGTACTGTTGAGATATTCTAAAAGCTCACAAAAATCTTTTTGACTTCCCTTCCAGAGGAAACATAGGTCATCGAGAAACCTAGTGTATAAGACCCAGTGCACACTAAAAGGAGAGTTGAGCAAGAACTTTTCTTCCCAGTGTGACATAATAATATTAGCATAAGTTGGGGCACAATGTGCCCCCATTGCCACACCTTTTTCCTGCTTAAAATACTCTCCTTGAAAATAAATAAAATTGTTTTTTAATACAATTTCCATCAGGGTTAAGGCGTTCCTAAAATCAGTCTGGGTTAACCTCTTACTAGAAATTAATACTTCCTCAAACCATTGTAACCCTAGTTCATGAGGAATGCAACCAAAAAGGTCAACCACATCCATTGTACCAAAACTCAAATTGTCGTGGTATAAGGGTGGTTCGACTTTCCTTAAAAAGTCCCATGAATCCTTCAGAATGCTGTCTTTACCTTCCAAAATATTTTTAACTTTCTGATCTACAAATTTGGCTAGGGGAGCTGTAATTGAACCCTCAGCCGACACAATTGGTCTAAGAGGTGGGTCCACTGGGTTTTTGTGCACCTTTGGTATACCAAAGATGCATGGAACTTTTGGCTTGTCAACTGTCAAATATTTGTATGTGTCTCTGTCTAGTGACCCTTCTAGAAACATATCATAAAGCAAAACTTGAATCTTTTTGTAAGCTATATTTACTTCATTGATAGACACTATAGAATATTTGTCCTCGTCGTTAAGTATAGACATCATCTTACCTTCATATTGAATCGCCTCCATTAACACTACACCTCCCTCTTTGTCGGGCTTCATTACCCTTAAATCTTGATTATTACTAACCTCCTTCAAAATACTTGTTTCAGCTTTTGTTAAATTGCAGTGTGTATACTTAGTAGCTAACTGCATACTAATTTCATTTTCAAGTTTAAGCTCAAAGTTTTTGAGTTGAGGGTGTGTGGGAGGATTAAAGGTACTGCTACGCATTAAATTTGTTTTGTCTAAATCAGTTGATTTGCCATTAAAAAATATTTCTAAATTCTTTTTCCTAATGAAAAGTTTTATATCGACCATCAATTTAAACATGTCAACTTTTTGTTTGGGGATGAAGGTGAAGCCTTTGGAAAATAAACTGAACCAAGTCTTGTCAATTTCCACACCAGAGTAGTTGAAAATATTGAAACCTTTATAAGACCAAGTGTTGGCAGAATTGACTAAACCATCAACTAGTTCCAGTCCTGTTCCCTTCTCACTGGTGGCCTCCTCCCCCCTCCCCTGTAGTTTTTTGAATTATAAACCACCCTATCTTGATTTTTTTAACCTCTCAGACCTTCTAAGGTCGTGATTTTCTTCTCCATTTGTACGGTGTTCTAAAAATTCCACATCCTCTGTTTCATTCCATTCTAAAAATCAATAAATTGTTCCCTAGTCCAATTACCAAATGTATGTCTAAATGTTCTTTTAGGTTTAGGGTAATGGGTCTTATTTCTATATTCATCTAAGTCTCTCTTAACCTTGCCAATCTTCCTTTCTTGTATCTCATTACACTTTGCTTCTACATTCTTAAATAACTTCTGATATTTGACTTTATCAGCTTCTATGGAGAACATAAGGTCATTGAGAATGCATTTATTGATCTTGTCTATGTCACTGTTTAATTTCTCCATTAGGGCCTCATTATTTTTAATAATTGCCTTCATTATGCCTAAACCACAGTTTTCAAATAAAACAATAAGCTCATCATAAAATGCAGAGCCAGTGGCGGCTGGTGACTTCAAATCAAAGGGGGGCTGCAGGGGATAGCTGAATGGGTGGGGTCAATGGGAAGGGGTGCGGCCAACTAGAAAGGGGAGGAGCTATGCTCAAAACCACAAAAACTAACTTTAATTAAATATGCTGCCCTGGATGCCAAACCCTCATTATGAGAGTCCAATCAAGACAAATGAAGTGTAAATGAATAAAAATATTTAAATGCATTGGCTGCATGACAGCTTACTTAATATCTAGATGGAAACAAAAAGGTTGTGAGGCATGAAAAAATAAATTACTTTTTAAATACATTACGGGAATTTTTTAAGTTATTAAAATAGAGTGTTGCACTTTTATTGTGGCACTGGACTCTTGTTCGTTTTCTCAGATTGGGATACTAGTTATTTTGGTGATTACATTACGGGAATGCCAGTCAAAATCAAGTATAAGAAAAACAAGCAGCACTCAACTCAAACTACTTCTCCTTGCACTGCAGTTCTAATTATTATTTATATTCAGCTTTATTAAAGCACCAAGTAACATGCTGAAAGTAGCAATCTCTGTGATGCCCCCACTTGTAAAAATGTTTCTTATCCAGAACAGAACTGCTGCCTGACAAGTATCTACTTGTTTCATGGGGAAAACACGATCAAAGTAAAAATGAAAAGCAAACAAGAAACAAGCTCAAGATACATTGCTTAAATTATTACTGTACAGGTTATGGGCCACACATGAATGGCATTCTGTTTAGTTTACTGGTAAAGCCCTCAGAGATCACTAGAAGTCTCCAACAAGTGTAATGAGCTTCTTAAAATAATGTAATCCTGTCCTTTACTACAAATACTGTCATATGCATTTCAATATCCAATGCTTATACATTATCTAGTTGAGTATTCTCTGCATGGCAACAACAGAAAGGTTTCAATGTTGGCAATTCTTTAACAGTATGCTTATTAAAGCTTACTTGCATGTTATGATCTCAGACAAGCTTACTTGATGGTTATTAAAGCATTGCTACTTAAAACACAGAGCAACAGGCACTTTGAGTAATAAGAATAAATCAGCAGTACAAAAATATGACCGAAACCAGACCATTCTGCAAAATCAAGAACAGATGAAAAGCCACTGTAGTACTTGTGTCTACCTTGTATGGGGGGATACCCTGCACATTTACACTGCATAACTGCTCCTTGCTTTGCTTGGACACATCTAGAGTCACTACATGGGGGAGTGGGGTGCAACAAGTATGTCACAATTTGAAATGTCTCTGGCTGACGGTGATGGCACTAACACATTTGTCATACCTCTCACCCTCAGAGCAAGAAATCTGGGCAAAGCCATACATAGAAGTGGGACAAAGGCCCAAAAATAAGGACAATTTTTAAAACTTCCCTTCCCCTGCAGCTCTCAGCTCCTTGTAAAATCTACTCAATACTCAACTGCATCACAACTTCGCAGCACAAGAAGTCTGGAAAAAGCCAAATTTATTGGGGTGGGTCAAAAGGGCAAAAACCAGGGACACATTAAACATTGCTTGTATAATCTTGGAAAGCTGCTAGAATAAAATGCTGTGTTACCACCGTACATTTTACAGCCAAGGTCCCTGTGCAAAACAGTCAAGAGCAACATACCACTACGCCAAATCAGCTGCTTTGTGAAAGAGAGGAAGACTGAAACTTAAATGGCTATCATTTAATGAATTCAGTTCTCACCATAGCTGTCAACCTCTTAACACAAAACACCTGGACAAACCCAGTAGTGAGGGAATACAGCCCTCAAACATATTCAGTGAATTCAGTTCTTGCTATAGCTGTCAACCTTAGCACAAAAAACCTGGACAAAGCCACTAACAGGGTATTACAGTCCCAAAAATAAGGACAAATTTCAAATAGTCATCTTATAAACTTAAAAAATTGCTATAATAAAAGGTTGTGGTACTATATATTTATTGCTAGAATAAAAAGTTGTTTACTATGTATTTTCTGAAGACTATGAAGTCTGAAATTCAAATGCCTGTCAATTTTACTTCTGATGGAACAAAAACAATTTTCAGCAGAGGCCCAGGGAGAAATACTGTAGACACATGTCTTTGTAAAACGGCAGGACACCAGAGCAAATCCACACAAACACAGAGATAAGATAAAGACTCCACACAGAAGGCACCCCAGCCAGGAATCAAACCACAAATCCTATAGCTGTGAGGCAACAATACTGCCACTGCACCATCAAATATGTAAGGAATTAAACATTCAGAAACCTGAAGTCTGAAATTCAAATGCCTGTCAATTTTATTTAACATTTGTTAACCAGGACAGTCTGACTTGGAACAAAAAAACAATTTTCAGCAGAGGCCCAGGAAGAAATAATGCAGACATGTCTTTGTAACATGGGAGGACACAAACGCAAACCCACACAAACACAGGGAGAAGATGCAGATCCCACAAAGAAGGAACCCCAGCCAAGAATCAAACCTGAGAACCTGCAGCTGTGAGGCAACAATGCTACCACTGCATCATCAAATAAAAGCAAACCCACACAAACACAGGGAGAAGATACAGACCCCACAAAGAAGGAACCCCAGCCAAGAATCAAACCTGAGAACCTGCAGCTGTGAGGCAACAATGCTACTACTGCACCATCAAATATCAAGCATTGCAAAATTTACAAACCACAGATATTATGAGGAACAGATCAGATCAAATATGAGGCAGAAATCTGCAATTTTTTTTACAAATGGTGGTGGGTAGGGAACTCAAGTCTTTAACACCTGCATACAGGGTACAGGGTTCAAGCCTGAGGTATTCCCTACCACACCACCATGAGTCTAACCACCAGTATACTGCACCTGGGGCATTTTCACACACACACATACACACACACACACACACACACACACACACACACACACACACACACCTTGCAAGTAAATCACCATAAATTCAATGTCCTTTCTCCATAAATCCAATGCAAGTGCATCCAAACCCCACCTGCAACTCCAGACCCACCTGTAAGATCTTCCCGACGAGAGACTGCAGCAATTCCAGACTGCTGGTGTTGCAGTCTGACCCCGACGCGTTTTCCCAGCGAGTCTATGCAGTTTAAAACTGCATAGACTTCTGGGAGCTCTATTCCTCATGTTTCCGTATCAGGACTGCCTGGAGCATGCGCAGAGACTCTCAGCAGCAGTCCGAACTACTGCGCATGCGCAAATTTTTAAACTTTTTTTTTATTTTTTATTTATTTGTTTTTATTTGTATTTCTTTTAGTTTCAGTTGAGGGGGCTGCAGTCCGGCAGTCCAATAGCACGGGCCGCCCCTGTGCAGAGCCCTCAGTGACATTATTAGGAAATTTGCAGACTCGCAAACCTTTTTAATGCTTTAGATGTCGGATAGGATGGTTTTGAAATTTTTAATGCAAATAGGAACGAGCAATATTTTACACCTTGTTGCTTCAATAGGATGTAACTGCAAAAACACCTACAGGTGTCATCCGACTGCAAAGAATTAACTTTATCTTGCTTCTTAGTGTAAAGACTGCACATCTTACAACTTAGAAAAAAAGTACTTCCTTGCTTTTATATCTTTGACATATTCAGCAGTCATTGGTAAGACTCCCATACCTCAGATTTAAACTACCCGTGACTGCACACTATTTGAAACTACTTTACAATATAACATATAATTTATATCATGAACTTTTTATACAAATCGTATGAACAAATACTGTTTTACTTACAGTTACTTCTTCATTCCCCTTTGTGTACTTCTAAACATTAATGACATAAAATGGGTTATATGTTTTATAGTCCACCCAACCAGTTTAACACAGTCAACAAAATGAAAGTCATATTTAACGCCTAGTCTTATAATTAATAGGACAGATGTATTATAAACTCCATTTATTCACTGATTTCACAATGTTGTTGATCGTCTTGATTCTCTCCACCTCTCAACACCAGCCTCTGACTCAAGTCCAAGGTACTCCTGGTTCTACTAGTCAGTTACAGTCTTTCTGTTTTCTGTCATTCAAGTATTTTCCTTTGGAACAATGGAAATGTTTCACTGGCAAAAAATCTCTACAGGTTTTGTTGTCAGAAGAATGATAAACTGGTTCCCCTTTGGCCTGCTAGCTCATTCTTTTCTGGATAAACTTATTCATTTCCCTCTGTAGCCTGTTCTGCATCAAAAATATCTTTGATCCTCCTGGAAAAATATTCTGAAGACAGCTGAATACAGTAGCTTGAATCTCACTTATGCCTCCCGACATTTCCTGATTGCTGGGATAAACTTACTTTTCTTCTATCTGCTTTACAGTGAGTAATCATTTTTCACAAACACACTGTTTTCTCCAATTTTTAATACATTCCTTTCTGCACAATTTTGTCAGGAATAGGCCTTAGTGACTTTAACATGGTTAGGTTTGGAGCATACATATGATGTACCTTTTAATTAACAAATTCTGCTGTGAAACACCAGCCAGGTTGCTTATTTGCACTTTCATAAAATGAATGTGGACTCTTCCTTCCAGTTTATGTGGTACAGCAGAAAATCTCAGGTTTTCTCCATGCTCTGTCTTCTAACACTTACTATTTTTTTTAAATAGCTCTACTGAAGAAGCCTTATGCTCAGCCATCCTTTTCTTCATTTCACCCTCCAGCCTTTGCAGGTTTACCAGCTCAACTGAATAGACAGTTAATGCTTCTTCTACTTTTTCCTGCTTTTTGTTGTTTGAGATATGCTCTTTCAGTGTTTCATTTCTTTTAAACACCTCTGAGTGCATCCTATTTATTTTTTATTTAAATTACTGGAAGCCATTTCCTGTACCAACAATGAAACTTGAACAGTTTTGGTGAACAGCTGCAAGATTCTTCCCAGCCAGAATTTTATCTTCTCTTTTTCTGGTTGATTTTCTCTCAGGCTCTCCAAATGTCTTTTTTACCAGCATCCAGGCATTGTAATTACTAGCCAGTGACCAATGTTTACTCAAACTGGCAGTTTAATTGGCCCTTTTTTCATGGTTTCTGCTTCCACACTTGGAGAGCTCAAATCAACCTGTTGATTGGTGTGCAGTGTAAAGGCTGCCAGCCTAGCTAGATAAAATTTTGTAAATAATTCTATGTCATTGTAAATATTAATGTGATCCACAGGCTTGTTTTTACAAATGTAAGACAACTAAATATAAGAAAACTGTGTTATATGCTGAACTTCAAAAATGTAACAACAGTGCACCCTGCTGGAAGAAAGCTGATGAGCAAAGAATTTTATAACTGTGTTTGATCTTAAGCTCAGAGACAGGATGCCTGGGCCAGCAAATTCTTTCTATTGTTTTAAGACGGAGATAATTGCTAGATTTTACATGTAAAAGTGTCTTTTATTGCTGTGACTTCCTGGCCAGGTGCTGCTTACAAAGAAATGCAAATTTTGAGTTTCAGTTAGACTGGGAACTAAAGAAGAAGTGATAAAAATGATGTAATGTGAAATGAGTCAGCAGTATTGTGCATTATCAATTTAAGACTTTCTCACAGAGAAAGACAGAGCATTTTGTATCTTGTCTTGGAACTGAAAAAGTACAGTTGTGTACACTTACCATAAATGTAGATGTTTGAATGTATTCACTGTTGCAGTTATCAAATTTGGGTTATCCCTGCCAGGGTAGCCCTCGGCCGGCCCGAATACCAGAGGCGTACTATTTCTGCGTTAGTTGCTGTCGCTTCAAGACTGATGTCAAGTCGTCAGTATTATAAAGTAAGGCAGCCGATGCCATTACGTCACTTTTTCTTGCCCTGTTAGGTGCCCCCAAGTGGGAGCCAGGTTATGGTGGAAGAACCCCACAAGTAGAAAGTAAATACCAAAATATCCCTTGTAAGGAGAGAGAGAAAGAAGAGGGGGGTGGAGGGAGGGAAACCAGGACTGCAACAGTGAATACACCCAAACATCTACATTTATGGCCATTACATCAGTTTTTCTTGCCCTGTTAGGTGCCACCAAGTGGGAGCCAGGTTATGGTGGAAGAACCCCACAAGTAGAAAGTAAATACCAAAATATCCCTTGTAAGGAGAGAGAGAAAGAGGGGGATGGAGGGAGGGAAACCAGGACTGCAACAGTGAATACACTCAAACATCTACATTTATGGTAAGTGTACACAACTGCACTATGTTCTTCATGTTTCACTGTTGCATCATCACAATTGGGTTGATTCCCAAAACTGAGGAAAAGAGTGGAGGCAGTCAAGGAGACTAGGCGCTGGCTAAGATGCCCTGCAAGACTGCTGTGGCAAAGCCTGCCCTGGATTTGGAAAAGATAGGCAGGTGGTAATGCTTGGTGAAAGTGTGAATAGATGTCCAGATGGCAAGCCTCCAGGATGCCCCTGATGGGGACTTCTCTGAAGAAAACTGCAGAGGTGGAGGCTGCTCTGGCGGAGTGAGTCCTTACCCCCTTAGGGGGAGGTTTTCCGTGTTATTTGTAACAGAAATTGATGCTGTATGCTATCCATTTGGAAACTGTTTGTTTTGAGATGGCTTTGCCCTCTGCCCCTGCAGCAAAGCTAACCAGTAATTGATCAGAATTTCTGAATTATATGGTCCTGTCTAAATAGAATCTGAGCTCTCTATGCACACTAGAGAGTGCAGGATCCTTTCCCCCTTGTTTTGTGGATTAGGGAAAAAGGTGGGCAAATTAATGGATTGGCTGAGAGCCACACTGGACACCACTTTGGGCATGAAGGATGGGTTAGTTCTGAGTGAAACACTGTCAGCATGGAAGATGATGAAGGGCTCCACAGCCATGAGTGCTTGTAGCTTGGAGACTCTTCTGTCTGAAGTGATGGCCAGAAGAAAAGCGGTTTTCCAGGAGAGAAATTTTAACTCTGCTGAAGATGCTGGTTTGAAGGAGGGCAGGGTGATCTTTTCCAACACAAAATTAGGGTCCTAAGCTTGGGTAGGTGCTCGTCTGGGTGGCCTCAAGTTGCTAGCCCCTCTTAGGAATTGTTTGATTAGAGGGTGTGAGGAAAGGGGCTGTTCAGTATGGAAATTAGCAGAGATAGCAGAGGCATGAATTTTAATAGAGGAAAAGGAGAGACCACTGTGTAGCAGGTCAGCTAGGTAATCCAGGATGAGAGGTAGGGAGGGCTGTGCTGTATCAGCTCCCTTAGCCTGAATCCAGGTGCAGAGCTTTTTCCATTTGCCAGCATAAGACTTTCTAGTGCTAGGGCATCTGCCCTCATGTATAACCTGTTTACTGAAGTTGGCAGATTGATCAGTGATAAGGGAATAAGTCAGGCTGCCAAACTGAGAGTCTGCAATTGGGGATGCATGAATTCTCCTAATCTCTGGGTCAGGAGGGTTGGGGTCTAAGTGAGATGCCATGGTGACAGTGGGGACAGGCTGCGCAGCAGTGAGTACCAGTGCTGGCAAGGCCAGTCTGGAGCAATAAGAATTGTCCTTGATTTTTCCTCCCTTATTTTGAGCTGTACCCTGGTGATTAGAGGTAGTGTTGGAAAAGCATAGACCGATAGATTGACCCAGGGGAAGGACAGGGCATCCACTTTCCAAGCCATGCAGTGATGCCCTCTGGTGCAGAACATGCTGAGCTGATGTTTGGTGTGGGAGGCAAAAAGGTTGACCTTCGGTCTGCCCCATTTCTGAGTTATTAGGGTGAAGGTTCTTTTGTCTAGTTGCCACTCGTGTGGGTCCAGAAGATTTCTGCTTAAGTGGTCTGCCAGAGAGTTTAGAGAACCTGGCTGGAATTGTGCTAACAGGTGGAGTTGCATGGCAGAGGTTGTGTGCCAAAGGTTCATGGCCAGCCTGCATAGATGGTAAGAGTGAGTCCCTCCATGCTTGTTGATATACCACATCACAGTGGTGTTGTCTGTTTTGATCAGGAGAGCTCCTGGGGAGAGAAGGGGCCTGAAAGCTGTCAATGCATGCTGGACAGCTAACATCTCTTTTTGGTTGATGTGCAGATGGATTTGCTGTGGGCTCCATTGGCCCTGAAAGCACCTGCCATACAGGTGTGCACCCCAGGCTTAGTCTGATGCATCTGTGGTGAGGGTCTGGGTGGTGTGAGGTGGTGAGAAGGGTAGTCCTTTGTTGTGGTGGCATGCTGCTGCCCACCAAAGAAAATCTTTCCTTAGGCAAGGTATCATTGGTATAAGAGTTTCCAGGTCTTGAGAGTATTGACACCAATGTTTTTTTAGGTACCACTGAACTTTCCTCATATGCAGTCTGGTATATGGAATGATTAGAATGAGAGATGCCATGAACCCCAGAGCTTGCAGGATTTTCCTTGCAGATAACTGGGGTCTGGTTGCTAGTTGAGAGAAGTAGGCTGTCAAGTAAGTTTGCTTTTCTGGTGTAAGGAATGCCATCTGGGATGCTGTGTCCAGGCTTGTTCCCAGGAATATAATCCTTTGGGTGGGTACTAGCCTGGATTTCTTTTCATTGATAGTGTACCCTAGGGAGGTCAGTAGGGACTTTACAAAGGCCAGATGCTGGAGCAGCTTTTCCTGACTGCCTGAATTATGCAGTCATCTAAGTATGGGTAAATTTGGATATTCCTTTGTCTGCAAAAGGCAATGGCAGGAGCCAGACATTTTGTGAAAACTCTGGGAGCAGTAGATAAGCCAAAGGGAAGTGCAGAGAACTGAATGTGCAGAGATCCTGCCCTGAAACATAGATATTTCCTACATGATTCCCTGATAGGAATGTGGAGGTAGGCCTCTTTTAGGTCTAGGGTGGCTAGCCAAGCGTCCTTGGAGAGCATGGGTAGCAGTTGCTGGAGGGTGAGCATTTTGAATTTTGGTATCACCAGGAAGGTGTTTAGAATGGATAGAGCTAGGATGGGGCACCAGGTGCCCTCTTTTCTGGGTACCAGAACAAGTCTGGAGTAGAAACCTTGGCCTTTCTGTTCTGCAGGAACGTGCTCTATTGCCCTCATAGAGAACAGGGAAAGGACTTGTTTTTGTGCCTCTGCCCACTGGTTTGGAGGTAGATCTGGGAACCCTTTTGAGGTTGGAAAAGTGTGGAAAGAAAATTTGTATCCCTGGGACACTGTGTTGAGGACCCAGCAGTCGTTGATAATGGCGGCCCAGGTGCTTGTGTGAAAGGAGAGTTTTCCTCCCTGGGTAAGTGAACATGGGCAGTGGGAGGGGGTGGGGGAGGAGAGTCATTGTGAGTTCTTACCATAAGGGGGTGGCTTAGAACTCCCTGGTTTTGAAACAGAGGAATTCCACTGTTTTGATCTCTGCATTCCCTGTGGCTGCTGTCTGGGGGGTCTGCTTCCCCGGGGTCTGGGCTGAACTGACCTGGTGGGAGCAGGAAAGGACCAGTGCTTGGAGGGGCAATGCCTGCTGAGCCTGTGTGGCTGGACCTGTAAGAAATCCTTAACTGTCTGCATAGATTAAGCTTTTTCTTCCATCTTTTTTAATACCTCTTCTGCCTTAGTGCCAAATAAGTTGTCTTTGTGCAAGGGTGCAGCCAATAATTTAGATTTAACATGGACTGGCAAGGGCTGTTCCTTAAGCCATCCATGCCGTCTAAGGACAGAACCGATGACTGCTGCCTTGCAAGAAGCTTCTAGGGCATCAAAAGCACATTGTAAGGTGTGCTTAGTCACTTAACTTGCAGAATGCATTAACTCTTGTAACTCTTTAGATTCTGCACAAGCAGGAAAAGAAGACACTTTTTGTTTGAGGAGTTCCATGGTATGTTGCTGACATTTTAGCATATGGAACTAGCAATTTAGTGCTTTGATAGCAAGAGTAGAAGAGGTGGATACTTTTTTACCCCATCTGTTTAGTGCTTGGGAATCCTTATCTGAGGGGGTGGGATTATTAGCAGAGGTTGCTTTAATTCCTTTAGGCCCTTGAGAAATTACCTCAGGGTCAGCAGTAGGATTTTTGAAAAGAAATTTGTGTGAATCAGGGACTCTGTAATACCTGTCAAGTTTTCTGGGTGCAGGAGGGAGGGTGTCAGGAGTCAAACTGGATTCCAGGAAAACATAGTCCACAACATCCAGGACTGGGGGAATGGCCAGGGGTCTGTGCTGTGGAAGATCTAAGAATTCCCTGAGTCTATTTTTAGACTGAGGGTAGTCCTGAAATTCCCATTGGAAATGCTCCATTAAGGCATGAAGAGTTTCCTCAAAGGAAAAGTCCTTCGGTGGAGAGGCTGAAGGAATGGAATCCTCTGCATCAGAATCCTCATAAGCAGAGAGGGTTGCATGTCTTCATATTCAGATGCATCAGAGTCATCAGACTCCTGTTCAGGCAAAACTACTGGGGACAGAGCTCTTCCTCTTTCAGAAGTGGTAGCTTGGCTTCCCCTGATCAGCATGATAAGGTCTTCTGCCATTTTAAGCATTTGAGACTGAGGTAAGGAAGCAGGTGCCTGAGATTGGGTTGTCACTTTCTTGGATGTGGTTCGTACCCTGAGCCTTAGAAACTTGGTAGTTTTCGACAGAAAGGTAGACACGAAAGAAGTCATTGGTTTGTGCTGAGAATTGGTAGTGCAAAGCACTTCCTCAGAAGCCGGTGCCTGATCAGCAGCTCAGGACCCATCCGAGGGAGAGACAACCGCAAGATTCTTAGTCAAAGAAGAGTTTTGTGGAATACCAGACTCCAAAAGGGTCTCGGTAGTGGCCTGTGAATCCACAGAAGTGGGCATCAGGGGCTGTGAAAGCTCAACACTGAGGACTGGAAAACTGACTAACTTAACGGAAGCATCGTCAGTAGGTTTGGACATGTGCGGTCTGTCTCTGTCTTTATCCTTACATTTTTTCAGAAGATCTACTGTTGGATGGCTTACTGAAGCCATATCAGAATTCGAGGACTGTAAGCAAAAATATATAGCTACAAAAAGGGCCCAACAACATATAGCTCTGGCATTGAATAAAGCACAAAAGCGACAGTGTGGGACGTCGTGGTCTGGGCCTAAACAAGAGACACAGTAAGAATGAAAGTCTCAATGTGGTATTTGCTTTCCACAGGCGAGACAATTGTTAACTTTTTCTAATATCGGTTAGTGCAAGAAAAAAAGGATCCCCAACAAGGTACTTAGCTTTAGAAGACTTCAGCTTCAATTCGGATGATGAAACTCAGGTAGCGGCCGACCGGCACTCGTGCGAACTGCTTCTGCTTCAGGCTTCACGGCAAGAAAGATTGACATAATGGTGTCAGCTGCCTTACTTTATACTACTGATGACCTGACGTCAGTCCTGAAGTGACAGCAACTGACGCAGAAATACTAAGCCTCTGGTATTCGGGCCAGCCGAGGGCTACCCTGGCAGGGGCAACCCAAATGTGATGACTACAACAGTGACACACAAATAACATCATTCTACTCACCAGCACTTGCTTGCTCTGTATGTAAGTAGTATTTAGAACAGTGATTTCTCTTACAGTTAGATAGAAATATAGCCAGATTAGCATTGCTGCTTTCTATATTTGTCAGACTATCCTACAATATTGTTTTAAAAGTTTCCTGTGATCTCTGAACTCTTGATTAGCACTGCATTGAATTGATGAGATTTGTCTTGTGTTTTTATTTATTATTAAATATTTTTAAACATTTCAGCTGTGGCTGTTTTGTGTAGAGATAGTTTAAGCTCTTAGAGTACATTACATGTATTTGGTGATACTGTCCAAGCCACTCCAATAGTCTTGCTGTCCGGCACACTTACTATTTGGATAACAGTAATATTACACAGTGAAATTGGTCACCCTTTGGAAAGAGCATTATAGCAGCTGATAATAGTGGTTGGTGGAAGTTGGTACTACCTTATAGTCTGGGCAGAAAGGGGGCATAGCTGGAGAACCTGTGCCAGCCTTCCCCAAGACTGTCTGTGTGTTTGCATCTAAATCAAATCTTAAAAGTGTATGTGTGTCAGCTATTTGGGCACAGACACAAAGCACTGGTTGGGCAGAGAGGGTTCTGGAGGTTTTAGCTTGACCACTAGGCTGAGGTCTGGACCCTACAGCTGTGCCAGTGGGGAGTCATATTGGGGATCTGGAGAGAAAGGGAGAAACCAGCCCCAGGCTGACTGTGATCTCAGTGTGCTCTTAAGGGAAAGTGTACTCTACTGTGTGTGTGTACTTGTTATGCCCCCAATGTGCACGCCCCTCAATAAGACTAATGGTGAGGATTGAGGCTCCTTGATTACTGGGCCAGTGCACAGGTGTCACATGCAGCTATCTTGGAAGTCCCCACATCACAGTCATTCTTGAGGCAGATACGATTCTGTGTCCATAAAAAGAGACTGTTGTAGACACAAAATTATATCTGCCCCAAGAATGACACACTTCACATATAGCAACAAACACACAAAATATTGAAGCTATTGCCTACCTAGTCCTTACTCTAACCCTAAATTAGAAACATTTGAACATACACTTATAACCCTTAACAGACACAAACCTGCCCTATTACTAAATCTGACCATAGCCCACAAACATTTGCACATGCACATTGTTACCCGAATGCAATGCTGAAACTTTCAATATATCCGAATGTTTTTGCATTAGTACAAAATCTCACATTATTTCACACAGCCACAGTACACAGAACAAAGGAGAAGTAAGTGTTCTTAGCTTTGACATTTCTGACACTCAAACATGAGTGCTTTTTATGAAAAAAGACAGTGGTCAACTCTGTTGATTAAAAGCATATTCAGAGTTTACTGTAACTTTCTCTCTATAGATAGATATGTCTCTCTCTCTCTCTCTCTCTATATATATATATATATATATATATATATATGTGTGTGTGTGTGTGTGTGTGTGTGTATGTGTGTGGTCACCGTGCATTTTGTCAAATGTCACTTTAGTTACATTAGGAGTGGTTGAGATTGTCGAATGTACAGATTGGCAAATATAAGATATCTCAAAGTGCCATTTCTTTGAGTCAGGTGAGTAGGAATTGGGAGGGGGTTAGAGTGTGTATGTCTGTGTTTGGGTATTAGGGTTAGGGTAAGGGTTAGGTAAGGGTATAGGTGTTGTGTGTTTGCATGGGAGTGTGTGTATTATAGAGTTAGGTTTTATGTTTATAGTGTATGCTAGTGCATGTTTGTGTAATGGCAGTGTTACATGAAGGGTTTCTTTAAGTGACTGAGTGGGTTAGGGTTGGGCAGGGGCAGGATTATGGTTAGCATGCATTACTGAGGTATTGCAGGTCTTTTTCTTCATCTTCTCCATCTCCCAACACCAGAGTCTGGTTTATGTCCAAGATACTCCTGATTCTTCTGGTCAACCTCTCTTCTTTTTTTATGTCACTCAAGCATTTTCATTTGGAAGATCAGAAAAGGTTTCATTGGTAAGGGTCACTGTGAAGTTTACTATCAGAAGAATGAGAAGCAGAATCCTCTTCAGATGATGGCTCACTTTTTGTTGGATAAATGTTTTTATTTCCTCCTTAACCTGTTCTGCATCAAAAATGTCTGATTCTTCAGGAAAAAATACAGACAACTGGATACATCAGCTTGAATCTCAATCCTGCCTCTTGACATTCCCTGACTGCTGGGATTAACTTGCTTTTCTTTTGCCTGGTGTGCAGTGAACAACCATTTTCTACAAACACTGCCATCTTCAATGTTTAATACTTTGCCCCTCTGCCACAGTTTTGACATATCAACTCTCTCCGTGGTATGATTGTATCTTTACTAATGTAGCTCTTGGCTGCTTTTGCTTGGCCGGGTTTGAAGCATACACTCACTGTGTCATTTAATTTAACAAATCCCACTGTGGAACATCAGTCCATTTGCTTATTTGTGTTTTCATAAAATGAATACTGTCTTTTTCTTCCATTTTTCTTTGGCACAGCAGAAAATCTCAGGTTTACTCTGCATGCAGCTATTTTGCAAGGTTATTTTGCTCCCCAGGAAAAACTTATTAGTGTACCCCTTGTTTTACAAACGAAACATTCAACATATGTGTGGAGGAGAAAAGCTCCAATATATTAGAAACATTTTTAAACAAACATTCAGTATATACACGAACAGATATCAAATAACACATTAAGAATTACTCGTAAACTTGCTAATTATTTTACACCTATCGTAAAGTACAGACAAAAAGTATTGTAATTCTAGCTTTGCAGAACTGTAACAGTAAGCAGCCGGGCCATTTGTTCCATTCACAAAGCCCAACCACAGTATATGACTCGATCTTGACAGGTTAAAAGCGAAAACAAAAACAGCAACAAAAAAAGACGACACTCCCATTGATTAAGTATAGTTTTTTTACACAAACAATACTTAAGAGTTCAGAGGTTGTGGTCGATCTTACTTCACTAAAATGCACATTACTCTTGCAAAGCAAGGCAGAACTGCAGTCATTCTATTTGCACATAAGCATTGCCCCCATTCCAACTGCATACCCAGAGAATCTGCTTTGAGTCTACAATGTTTAAAATAACAAAAATTAAAGGCCACGGTTACATTATTCTATTTCTTTCACATCACATAGCCAAGAAAGTGCATGTGATCTTACTTCAATTCACCCAGACACACTGTACTCATGCAAGAGTACAGCTTGTTTCAACAACAACACATTGACAAACAGTCTTATTTATCTTGACTACCCCTACAAAACATTATTAGGTTAGAAAAACGTCATCCTTAAACGGCTCCCTAGAACACAGTTCAGACCTAGTATCTCTTTGACTCCTGCCAGGACATTAAATTAAAAAAATATATAAATAATAAGAATAATAACAATAATAGTAATAACAGTAAAGAAAGTCATTAACAAACCCCAAAACACACAGACCACTAGTATCTGGTTGACCATGCCAGACAGTATATTACAGTATAAAAAAAAAAACACAACAGTCCCCAAAAAAACTGCATCACCAGTATCTGGTCAACCTTGCCAGCATAGTATAAAAAAAGAAAGACATCAACAGCCTCCAAAACACACATACCACTACTATCTGGTTGACCATGCCAGTGTATTACCAAAAAAAAATAAATAAATCAACAGTCCCTAAAACACATTGCATCTCTAGTATCTGGTCAACCCCGCCAAGATAGTTTATTTTAAAAAAAAAACATCATCAACAGCCCCCAAAACACACACACTACCTAACTTTACCTGCTACTAGTATCTGGTTGACCATGCCAGAAGTGTTAGAAAATCACAAATTGCCCTCAAAACAGCCAGCCCACTGCAGATTTCATCTTCTACTGTGATCTGGTTGACCCTGCCAAACTCCAGGTCCAGGATGTTAGAAACAAAGAACAAATATGTAACCAGTCCACCTTTTCATTTTAAACAGTATCTGGTCGACACTGCCAAAAATAATAAATAATTAAATACATAAATTATCTGGTCGACCCTGCCAGGAAAAAAAATTACAGAAAATATCTGGTTGACACTGCCAGGAAAAAAAAATGCAATAAGTAGTATCTAGTTGGCCCTGTCAGGAAAAAAAAATGCAATATGTATATCTGGTTGGCCCTGCTGAAAAAAGAAAAAAAGAAACAAAAGAACCCATTATTTTTTTTACACTTACCTGAAAGAAATTATCTGCCTGTCACTGTGGTTTAGTTTACAATTAGTTGTAATAAAATTCACGTAAGTCTCAGAAGAATACTCCACTGCTGCTCTCTCACTCTCACTCGTTGCTTTACCCAATGCAAAGAGCGGGAAGAGAGCGCGAGAGCAATAGGACTAATCAGCAGCCACTTCACGTACATGGTTGCTGACTAAACAGTCCAATTGAACTCAGATCCCTGCAGTCTCTCTAGTTAATCCAAACTGTAAGGTGTGTTTTTTTTTGTTAAAGCGGAACTCGAACGCACATGCTCTCTGCTCTGAGTTCCGCGAATACTTGCTACACTAAATTAGAGAAGTATTATGAGCCACCTGGCTGTGTCCCCTCATGATCTGCACCCTAGATGAAAGCCTAATTCGACTTAATGGTGGCACCAGCCCTGTCAGGATGCTCTGTCTCCTAACTACTATATTTTGAAACAGCTATTCTTGAGAAGCCTCATACTCAGCCAGCTTTTAACTCCATTTCAACCTCTGATTTTTGCAGGATTATCACTTCATCTGAACCCTGCGGTGGTGGTGCTGTGGTAGCGTTGTCGCCACACAGTAAGACGCTGTCCGGTTCGATTCTCAGCTAGAGCATCTTCTGCGTGGAGACATGCGTGAATGGGCGTACCTTCGTTGAAGGTTGTGCGTCAGGCCTGGCAAGCCGGTACGTAAAAATCAACTGCCAATCATTAGCAGACCGGAGTTCCGCTGTGGCGACCACTAACCGGGAAAAGCCAAGAGACACAAACAAACAATCACTTCATCTGAACAGCTAGTTAAAGTTTCTTCTACTTTTTCTAGCCTTTTGCTATTTGAGTTTATATATTCCTTCAATATTTCATTTATTTTAATCATTTCCAAGTGCATCTGATTTATTTTTCCTCTAAATTACTGGAAACAATCTTGTGAAAAAAAGCTGAAGTTTGAATTGCTTTTAGATGAATAGCTGCAGAATCCTTCCCAGACAATGGGCAGGATTCACAAAGCCTCCGTGTAAGAGTTACAAGGCTTACACGGAGGCTGCAGTTAAACGGTGTGACATCAGCATGTCATGCATATGCATGAGGGCATGCTGAATCACACCTAAGGCTAACACGGTCCGTAGAAGACAGTAGGGGGCATGTCCGTAGGCCGAGCCCTGCAAACAAACACACCCCCAGAAGAGTAAAAGTCCCGAAAGTAAACCCCCATGACAGAGTCCATGTAAATGTGAATAAACACAACAGAACACATGCCCCCACAGACTACGAACATAAAATGTAGAAATGAACATCTTATAATTTTATTTTAAATTGTAAAGATGTTTGCCCATGAGTGCGCTCGTTTGCGCGGGTGTGCCCGTCACTTAGCCACAGTTAGCAGTCAGTGAAAAAGCATATAAGAACTAAATATGCAAAGTAAGCCAAGAAGCAATAGTGTAGCGGTAGAGATGTCGGCTGAAGAGGAGGCAGTCATGGTTCGAGCCCCCACAACATCAATTTTTATTTTTAGTGAAATAAGCACGAAACAAGTCCCTGACATATATGTCACATATAAAATTATATTTTATGTAAAATGTAATGAAATGGGCTATGTATTTTGAAGAAATGTGAGAGAATAAAAAAAAAATGTCAGATGTGCCTATAGCTGAGCTACAGTCTAACAAGTTGAGTACATCTGCCTGTAGGTGAGCAGTGTTTTAACAGGTATAAAATGAGTGCCTGTAGGTGAGCAGTGGTTTAACAGGTGTAAAATGAGTGCCCGGGGTTGAGTAGCATTTTAACACGCTGAAACTGTGTGCCCATAGCT
The DNA here is from genome assembly GCF_019279795.1 of Protopterus annectens. NCBI lineage: Eukaryota > Metazoa > Chordata > Ceratodontiformes > Protopteridae > Protopterus > Protopterus annectens. The sequence goes on along the minus strand of NC_056741.1, from coordinate 260,654,274 downwards.
GAGCTGAGCGTAATATGCGTGCTGACAGCCAAACCAGGTGTGAATCAGCGTGATCCGTTTGCGCGGAGCTGCGCACCGCGCCAACAAGCTAAATGATGGGCAACGTTGAGCAAGCTGTATCAAAACTGCCTTTACACAGACACACCTCCTAGCCTGTGTAGACAGTCATAAAATATAAAAAGCAATGGCCAGGTTCGAACCCAGGATACCATGCACCATAGTCAAGGTACTGAACCACTAAGCCATGACAGTTGCACTTAGAAATGCAGTAATAGCATATATATAGGAATGAATAGAAAGAGGAGCATGACAAAGCAGATTTTGTGAAGCTGATACAATTCCAAAATGGCCAATCACAGATAAGTGCGGGAAAAATGGCATATATAAGCCCCATAGGCAGGAATACACAGCATAACCGATTGTAGAACCAACTTGCAGCCAGAATGTCAGGTGTAGGTGAAGGTAGTTGCTTCCGAGCACAGAGGTGGGGTGTTGAGGAGTCCAAATATATGGCTTGGCTCCCTGTCCACAATCATGAGGCCCAACTCATGCAGGGCCAGTTCCTGTGGGGAGCATATAGGGCTGAGGCGTGGGACCGGTTGGCTCATGACCTTGGTATCCCTGTGGCACTGATGAGCAGGTCTGTCACCACCATGTGGACCTGAAGAGACGGAAGCAGGACCAACTGAACCGTTGGTTCCAGGAGGCCCGGCAAATGCCCAACGCCCCACTACTGAGTAAGTTACATGTAATTACTTATGTAAGAAATTAACCTAGCTGATATTATGGAAATGTGTATTTCAATATTACTTTATTTATATTATAGCTGCAGGTGTCCGTTCTGCGAAGCGTAGAGCCTATGGCGATAGGCTGGCACGGTTGCGCCACCAGGCAGGTCAGTAATTCTCTCCCTGTAACTGTAAATAAATATATAAGTATGACAGTTAGCAAAAGAGTGCAGTGTAGTCACTAATTAATAAAATGTGCAAGTAACAGTGTAAGAGGGTTTGCAAGTATTGCTTGATTACAAAAGTGTGATGCAGCCTGTAATCCAAACATAAAAATTAAACAAGTCTGAAATAAAGATGTCCCACCTGTAATATAATAGTACATAACCTGCAGCAGGCTGAAAAGTACAGCTGCAGTAGCTGAGTAAAACACATGTGTGAAATATATCCCTGTTGAAATACAGAAACATGACAGAAGTGAGACTGTTGGAAAGGATTGTTAGAACTACAGGTAAAACATGTCAATAAAGCCTAGAATTAAGTACCATCCTGAATTGTAAAAATAAAACAAGTGAGAGAGTGTGAGAAAGAGTTATGAATCCACCAATAAAGTAGTAATAACTCCTGAATAAAGTATACTGCAGTCAGTACAGAATGAAATGAATGTGACAGGCAGAACCAAACAGTAACAAGTGTTGAAAATGGTACCGCAGCTGGAATGTGTGTCCCAAAATCTGGATATGTTGCTCTCAGTCTGCAATATGCAGATAGTATGGTTGTCTGAAATACCAAACATCCACAGTTGTCTACAGCTATATAAAGCAAATGTAGCAGGATGATGTAGCTGAACAGAGCCAGATATGAATGTGTATGAATAAAAATGAAAATGTATATTGATGTAGCAGTAACATTCCTATCACCAACCTGAAGTAGTTATCACATAGGAAACTGTAGGCAGAACTGAAGTGTGTATATATCTGCAGCTATTAGAAATGTACAGCATATGTATTGGTATTTGAAGTTGTTAATTAAATTTTCTTCACCCTACCCTATAACCACATATAATCCATTCCATGTGAAATTGGTATGTGCAATCACAATTAACACCCCTGGACATTTGTCCTGTTGGTTCATACATATTTGCATGTATGTTGATGCATCTGCCCTGTTCATACATCCAAACCTGATGGCCTGTTGCCATCAATCAACCCTGCATGTTGTTGGACTGTGTATTGCTGTTCAAATTATGCATGTGTTATGCTTGCTGTTCAATGGTTTGAATATATGGGTGTTTGGTTAATGGGAATACTAATGCATGCTGTTACAACTAATTGTGAATGGTATTGTACGTTACTAACCCAAACTGTCATAACATAATGCAAAACATAGGACGACAGGGAAGGCGGTTCCAGCGGACCCACCTCTCCCTCCTCAGCTGGCGAGTGTACCTGGCAGTAGTGCCCAGGCCGGACCCTCCTCCGGTGGCCCTGTGCCACCTGCGGGTGGAAGCGCTGCAGGGGATGGGGCTCATTTCCCCTCTGCAAGTGTGGCCGGAGGAGAACATCCACTCACCCTCCGTAATGTCCGGACTGTGATGCGTAGGGAGATCCAGGATGCTGTTCTTGGGCCCCTACGCCAGCTTGAGGCACGGGTGGCACAACTAATGGACGTGCCTGCTGCCCAGCCTACACAGTCCCCAGCACAGCCCCATCCTGGGCAGTGAAGGCACAGTGGCAACTGCCCATGGGTGGGGATCTCAGTTCCACTGTTGCCATCTGTGGGCTCATGGGCTCTAGATATCCAAACATCCGTCCCCATCAATTGTGTAACCCCCCCCACATGTGTCATACACCACCCCTGTATACGTCTTGTTTGTCTTGTCTGTTAACCTACCCAACCTACCTCTCCAGCTATACTGACTTCCTGTACCTGACATACCACTCTCACCTGAAAAAAAAAAAAAAAAAGGGCACTCTGTACCCACAAAAAAATTATGCCCCATACATAGCTGCCCATTTCGCACACATGTCTGCTGGACATGGAAACTGTCAATTAGAATTGGCTGTACAACAAGTATTATTGTTGTCATTACACCTCTCTCAGGGGTGGAAGGTTTCAAATGTCACACCAAATTACAAACATATGCACAGCTGTTGCTGATGAAGAAATGGGCAGCTATGGGCCTTACCTACATCCCTCCTGCAAAACCTGAGCTTGTTACCCTACTGTCTTACCCTCATTGTGACCCCTTTTTCACCACTTTCCTGTCTCCCCATTTTCATTTCTTTCAAATAAATTAGAGTGGGTGTGCGCAAGAGTAAGCACTTTTAAGCGGTTGTAAGCGGGTATGCGCGGAGCTGAACGCCAGTGTGCATGCGTGAGCTCCATGCAAACCAGCGCTAACCCGGTTACAACTGCTTAAAAGTGCCTTAGTCACTCTGAATGACAAGGCCTGTAGTCTGCTCAAAAGCAAAATAAAATCCCACTGTCAGTCCCGAACCCAGGACCTTGGAAACAGTAGTCTGCATGACTTACCACTAAGCCAGGACTGTTATATAAGAACATTGTGCTACAATAAATATATCATGCAATAGTAGGAATAAATGTAAAGGGAATATAGGATGTGTAGTACACAAAGCATGTCATGTATATTTACTGTCAAACGTAATGGATTTCTATAATAGTAGTGTGTGAACAGAAACAGCCATGCTAGTTGGCAGCTAGTAGGTAATAATGTCACTGTAGCACCTTGCAAGCCACACACATACTCAGAGCAGGATAATCACTGCCCATACCCCACAACCTCTTACAGCAACACATCCGGACTAAGTAATAAAAAATGTGGAGCAAAGGCCCAAAAACAGGGACACATTCCAAATATTGCTCCAACAAACTTAGACAGTTGAGAGAGTAACAGGTTTTGCATTATGTTGGATGTTTGGAAGGGTATGAAGTCTGAAAATGAAATGTTTGTCACTATAGTCTGACTTGAGCCCTGAGTGATTTGCCAGAAAAAGCTGTTTATGAGATATGGACCAAAATATGAGGCAAAAATGTGGACATCCTGCAAATATCTGTACACCTGAGAGGTCTGACACTGCCATATTTGAATAGTTAAGAGCCTAGACATAGCAACAGTGACTGAGTTACAGGGATGCCCCACAGACTCCCTGTGAAATGTACAAACAGTAGGCAGAAAGGTGTTACAACACATGCAGTGGTAACTATGAAGTACTGAAAGTATGCACCACTTGCACGTCGGAAATAGTGTAGTAATACATATGCTCATGCTAACCCACAGTCACAACTGCAGAATACCAGACAATTTAATGGGTGTACCCCACTGATATGTACCATTCCATGAGGCAGATAAAAGATGCACCTGAGAGTCTCTGGGGCCTGCTCAGCAGCATACTCAAATACCCTAATAGATGTCAAGGCCCACACCATGGCCAGACCACACTGCATGCAGTAACACCCTAGCAGATATAGCAAGCATTCCAAGGTGTGAATGTACATGGAAAATAGGAAAGCCATAGCAACACACTACAGTCAAGACACCTAGCAGGCATACAAGTAGTGAATGTAAAGGGCAAATATTGAAGCCATAGCAACAAAGTGCAAGAGCCATTGCTATATACCATTTATACCACATGTCCCACAGGAAAGCACACACACCCACATTAACAGTAGTAGTAGTCTTAGGTGTCAGTGTACATACACACTTAGTACAGGAAACTGGAGAAATGAATGGAGAAATATTAATCTACAACACAGCCAGAAATATGAGAGAGATACTAACCTTTACACTCACAGAGGTAGGGAGAGAGAGAGAGAGAGTCCCCATAAATGCCAGGGATACTGTGGTGGCAGGACAGGTAGCATACATCCTACTAACTATGGAACCACTGAGTGAAGGCTCAGTGTCTGTTATTTGACATGTGTATTACTGCAGGTGTGAGCACCTGGGTTTCCATCCGGTTATTGTACATCCTGACGGTACATGGTCTGTACACTTGTGTGCGCTGAGACTGGACCCTGGCCATCTGACCTGTGTATTTCCATGTACATGTGTATAGTGCCTGCATATCTGCACTGTTACCTACTGGAAGTGGTACAGCTTGTTTGTTGTACAATGGACTACATGCAGCCCTGCTTACTGTAGCTTTGTTTGCATGCATGTTTGCTTGCAGTTACCCTGGAACACTGATTCTACCTGCAATGCAGATTTACAGAGCTTCTGTGGATTCCTAGTGACATCTGCATAGCTTACTATATGTATGTCCATGTCTCACTTGGCAGAACATCACTGTTTGTCCTGTTCACATGTACGTTGCCTGTGACACATTGCATATGACTTACCTGGCATTTGACCATGTGAGCAGTCATATATGCCAGTGCTGACTAATCACAGGCACTACATCCTCACATACTAACCTTCTGTACCTTGTTCCCCATTGGCCCTATGTGCTGTTAATCACCATGGCAATCACAATACTATGGTAGCATGTGCAAAGCTCACTTGTCAGTCACCTCTATGGTACAGTTGTGGAATATGTGAGTCATGTGGCAATGTCACAGCTGCCACATGTACACAGTCAACCCTCTTCCCTATACATGGACGTACAACACATGTGTGAGATGCAACCATATAGCCAAACTGGGGACTAAGCACTCTGAACCCAGTACTGGCATAACCTGTCAGGTGGCATGAAATACTACAGTGACTACAATACCAGTCTGATGTAGACCTACACTGACAGCAATCCAAACACATGAACACACTGGGGCATTCGTGAAGCCTCAGAATAGCATCCTGCCTGAGCAGCAGACACCTCTGCAGCTGGCACACAGACATACGTTAAGCCAGAACACAGCACGTGCAACACATAGCACACAAATCCTGTGTGCCAAACAGTCACAGCCTGTACGGCTAGACAACACACCTGCTACAGTTGTGTTAGGTACCTTTATTGTCTGGTAAAGTGAGGTCCCACTCACCAGGCTGGACAAGGTGAAGGTCACGGTGATATGCCCATGGGGCACTATAGTCCACCACATAACACAAGCATACAGGTCAGTCAGAGGCATGGACACATATGACTCAGTCATTGTCCATGCCACTATGGCTGACCTGTGATGTACCTCCCTGGACTACATGATAGGGAACATAGAAGGGCTCTCTGAGCATGTGGCACAGGCTGGTATGACCCTGACCTTGGTTGGCATCATACCCTCACCAAGAATGCTGAAGTATTACTGAATGCTGATGAATTACTGTAGCTACAACACACTAGCTGAAAGGTTCCTAGCATGTAGTCACTGCATTGCTATGGAACAACTTGTTACCACTCCCACAACAGGTGAAAACATGCTGCACCTGTTCATCAACAACATGTAGACTATATGCCCCAGACCAGATGTGTATCCCTCACTGCTAGGATGATACCATATACAACTCACACTGTATATACACATACCACATGCAGCACCCGCACAGAAAACCACAGTCATAATGTTATCCAGTGCAAATACCATGTATTCACATGTGGCAGGCGTCAGACATGGGAACTATTGAAGGTCACAGGTATATATGTGTATTTGGCACACACATACATCATCTGTGTGCATTGCCATTACTGGTTTAATCGATGTCATGCATTATTGTGAACAACAACCCACACACATGGGCCTTCTGTGTGACAAAAACACACGTGGCATTTGTGGAATTCAAAGCCATAACTAACTGTGCTATGACAGTAGTGAGAGATGCAGTAGCAGAGTGTGCTATTTGCATTACTGGGAGATTTGCCCTCTTCTGCTGTACTTGTAGGGTGCTGACATCATCTCTGTGTAGAGATTGGAATATGCAGCAGCTGGTGTGTTGTACTGGTTGCCAAAAGGGTCAGTTTTCTCCCACATGTAATTGCACACACCCTATTTCCACCCCCCAACACACACACACACTTACCATTTGCAGGATTCAAACCCCTACCTATGTTATGACACTAGTATGCGATGCAGTAGCCGAGCGCACTATTTGCATTACTGGGAGGTTTCTCTTCTCTGGCTGTACTTATAGGGTGCTGACATCATCAGTGTTTAGAAAGGGGAATGTGCACCTTGCAGTGTGTTTTCCTAGTTGCCAAAAGGGACATTTCTCGCACACAAAATTACACACACACACACACACACACACACACACACACACACACACACACACACACACACACTGAGCATTTGCAGGATTCAAACCCCTACCTAACTATGTTATGACACTCAAGATGGACACATTAGCAGAGTGCGCTATTCACATTACTGGGAAGTTTCCCTTCTCCTGCTGTACTTATAGGGTGCTGACATCATCAGTGTTTAGAAAGAGGAATGTGCACCCTGTAGTGTGTTTTCCTAGTTGCCAAAAGGGACATTTCTCTCACACACAATTGCACACACACCAACCCCACTCACCCACACACACGCACTGAGCATTTGCAGGATTCAAACCCCTACCTAACTATATTATGACACTTGAGGGAGGCGCATTAGCAGAGCGCACTATCCAAATTACTGGGCATCTGTTCTGCACCTGCAGTATTTACAGGGTGCTGACATCATTATTTATACAGAGGTATGTACATCTATTACTACCTGTCAGGTGGGGGATAGCATATATATGCATTTGCAGCCACCTACTTCAGGGTCAGATATGCATATCAGCACTGGCACGTTATGTTCTGTACCATGCTTCATGACCACAGGACCTGTAACACACAACACAACCAGTTCGGACCACCCCTCCCACATCCAGGACACACACTTTGCTTCCCTGGGAACAGTGCCAAGATATGAAGGTGTTCACATACACCATTCCAGTTGTTAACATCAGGTACATGTATATTGTGTGTAGGAACTACTCAGGCCTCTACAATATTACCCTACAGCCACTACAATTTGTGAGTCCATGTGCTATGGCAGGACCACTCACCACAGCCACAAGGGGGAATACATACTGCACCTGACCATCTGCAACATAGGTACTCACTGTTCCACACCAGAGGTAGACTACCATTGTTGATATCTGACCATACCCACCTTTCCCTGGACATCCATATCCCATCCCCACCCCAGGCAAGATTGTCACTGCAAACAAAGTATATTTATCAAAAGCAGACTTTACACTTGTGAAGACTGGGGTGGAAGACTTCAAAGGACCCATGCTGGGGGAGTATACAGGCCACTCTGCATAATCCTTGACAATTGCATTCTATGAGCATGTGGAAGGTTTGCATTGATCATGCTATCCCAAATATACCCATGACTCCTCCACAACAGGACACCTGTCAGGTGTACACCAGCCATATATGAGCTGTCCAACAGATGGAGTGAGCTAATACATTACAGAGCAGTAGCCCACAGAGGGAGGACATCTCTGAACAGTACTGGTATGACACTTCAATCCCTCATAATCATCACGACAAAGTGTTGACAGTGAAATTGTCCAGACACTGCAGATAAGGCTCCCCTCAGTCTGTTATTGATGCCCACTTACCCTTAGAGGTCCTCACCAACCCTCTTCCAGCACACACCAACAACATGGATGTGGCATAGCAAATTCAACCCCTGGGATCTCCACTGTGTCCCTGCTTGACGGACTAGCCTCAAACGGTGCCTTATGTGACCTACTTTACAGTGGCACAGTAGCCTACTGTACTGGGGAGGCAGACGCCAAGCACACTCTGGCTAAGCTTTCATTCCCTAGGGCAAACAGCCTAGTATTGACCTCTACACCCATATGTTTAATTGTCAGATGCACAATATTTGTTGCTGATAGACTGTTTGCAGATCTTTATTGCCATAGCATTCCCTGTTTCTATGAACAACTTATGTATCTGTGGAAGATGTTTGAATATGAGAGGTATCCACTATATCACTTATGTCTCTGTAGTCATTTAACTGTGTGCACTGGGCAGATTGCTGTAATGTGGTTGGTTCCTGGAATAACACGTACAAATACCAGCTATGTGTGGCCAACTGCTAAACTGAGATATGGCCTAAGTGTGTGAGCATGCCCAGTTCAGGCTTTCCATGGCATGTTGTCTGACATATGTCTCATTTATCAAAGTGTGTGAGCATGCCCAGTGTGAGCTTTCCATATGTTGAACTCTGCAGTCCACCACATTTGTGGATGAGTGTGAACTTCAACAATATCTCACGTTTATGGTTGTGTGTTGTGTGTCATGTTGTGTACTTACTGTCCAACTGCTTTGTGTCTGAACACAACAGGGATTATGCTGTGCCTGCAGGGTTTGCATGGGATACTTTGCATACAGTTGTCAACATCCTTTCATACTTACCTAACACTGTAGTACCGTATAGTGTACTGATTCAGTACTTTCCCTGTGGTGGACAGTATCCTGGGCTTTAGTCCTATCACTGCTTTACATTTTCATAGTGAGTACAACAGACTGGTTAGGGGCCAGTTGTGCACATATGACCATGTTGCATTATGTTCAGATATGGACTACTTAAACCAGGCTTGTCCAACATTGGTAGTGTATTCTGCAACATAGGTGGACATTGGCAAACACTAGCAATGTGCTCTAGGCCATTTCTAATGCTAGTCAGAGAGTGTGTTTGTCCTTCGACACACATTGTAACTGGAGTTTGCCATGACATATGTCATGGTTAGTATACTGTGCCTCCGTATACCCATGACATAACAGTGACACCCATGGTAAACCTACCATCTCCCATCCACTCATCAAGATTCTTCTTGAGGAGAGTCAATGAGTGACTCTCTGGCTATCCTGTACTGGGGGTTTACTCAAGAGTGGGGGTGGCTTCTGTGTTATGGATCATTCAGTATAGCTTGTCCTATGTATGTCAGTGCTGGGGTTCAGGTCTCTCATGTGCATAGATCACTGCCATTCAGATTGTACAAGGTGCAGCATGTTCATTGATTCCAGCTTGGACATGGCTTTATACATCAGGCACAGCTTGCCTCTGGGCAGGCAGTATGGCAGTGTGTGGAGCTGCAGTTTGTTTAATCAGGCAACACATGGCATCTGTTCAAGCTCTTTGATACTCCTGGTGAGGTACTTTTGGGGTCTTTCCAGTTGATGGAGGTGTCTGCTGAGGTACATCCCACAGGGGCCATTGTAGTCAATTGTGATGCTGATGAAGGATGACTGCAGAGCCACAATGACCTCCCCTGATCTAGATCTGACAACCTTCATGATTAGGTGGGTATATGGTATGTTTCTGTAACCACTACAGCCACATGCTTGTCCAATGCAGGATATCTATCAACTTGTGTCCCCAGGTCTCTTATTACATGTTAAGTACTTAATGGGTTAACACCTATGTGGTAATTGGTGGGCACTTACTGTATATCCACAGGGGTTGACTATACACTTTTCTGCAATTAGCTTGCTGACATGGCTATGGCACCAGTTGTCTGTTTCTATGTGGCCCTTTTGTGGGATGCTTGTGTCAGCTGGAGGGTCAGATATGGTGGCCAGTTTGTAGTCCTCTGCAAACTTGTTCAGACACAGTCCTTCCATGTTGGCCTGTACCTATGGGACATATATACCAAACAAGGGAGGTCCCAGGACCAAGCCTTGTGGGATGCCAGTTATATCTGGTTTGTAGTCTGACATGGCTGCAGCATTTCTGACCATGTCACTTTTGTCCTTGGTCTGGTTTGCAACCCCTCTACTGACATAGGGGTTTATATTTAAGCTGGTGAGCTTATCTATAATGAACACGTTGGGTATTGTATGGAAGCCTTTTGCAAGGTCCAGCTAGGCTGTGTGGACCACATTCCCCTCATCAATGACCTTAATGACTGTTTCAAATGAGTCAAACATGTTTAAGGGGCAGGATCTGCACTTAAGAAAGCCACACTGGGTAGGGTCCAATGTCAGTAGGTCCCCAATATCTTTATGTCTGAGGTACATGCTGATCCTTTCCATAGCTTTGCAGACCAAGCTTGTCAGGATTCTGGGGTGGTAGTTTGCTGTATCCATTCAGGCAACACCTTTGTGGAGAAGGACCACTGTTGTTGTACACTGCTCTTTGGGTACATATCATGTGGTAAGGCTGTCATTGAGCAGTAGTGTTATTTGGCATTCCATTCTTCTTGGAGTCCATGTTGGACTCAGCCCAGGACACCATCTCATACCATTGATGCTGTGTGTTTTGCATTGTAGATGCTGGCTGTTACCTCAGCATCTGCAATGTCAGGGGGCCAGCACTCTGCTGGGATAGATATTTTGCATTTTGGGGGGGGGGGGGTTGCACTGCACCTGTCAGGTTGGATGTTGGCAATATCTGTGTGTTTTGGTATGTTGTTTGTAATATTTGAGTGATTCAGAGGATATCTGAATTCCCAACAAGGTCCTACCATCTGTTAAGAAAGCCTTGTGATTATCCTTAGTGTCCTGTACAATTTGTATCTTCATAGGTTCATCGGTTCATACTAGGCTATCCACCCTAGGGCATTTATAAGCCTAGCGAGAGTGTGTGTGGCTTTCGCCACCCCTTGCTATGTGAATATTATGGCCATTTATGATTTACTTTACTGTGCCTCTGTCTGGACGTGACACAGTGAAGACCCCCAGTGTACATCTATGATCATCCATCCACTTGGCAAGATTCCTGTTGAAGAGAGTCAGTGAGGGGCTCTGCCTAGCATGGAGTGGGATTCCGTTCCAGGGTGTAGGGAGCCTCTGGGTTACGTATCTGTCCCTCCAGCACATCCTATTTCATTATGTGTTGAGGTTGACATCTGTCACTCTCACAGCTCCGATGGATTTGTGTTTTCTGGGGTGGTGTATGTCCATTACTCCTGTGTTGGACATGGCCTTGTACAACAGGCATACAACGCCTCTGCGTAGGCAGTATGTGACTGCATACAGCTGGTGTGTTTACAGCCAGGCAGCATATGACATATATTTGAGACCCTTTATCCTCTTGGTGAGGTACCTTTGAGGTCTTTCTAACTGCTGCAGGTGTCGGGTAAGGTACATCCCAAATGAGGCATTGTACTAGATTATGGGTCTGATAAGACAACAGTATAGGGGCACAATGACCTCTGTTGATGTAGATGTGAATCCTTTCATGATACGGTGTCCAATATAGACAGTTTTCCTAGCCACATTGGCAATGTGAGTGTCACATGACAGGTTACTGTCCACTTGTGTCCCTAGGTCCCTGATTACTCCTTCCATACATAATAGATTACCACCTATGTGGTAATTTGTGAGTACCTTGTTTGGTATTTGGTGAGACATTCATACTGTCCAGTGTCTTCTGGACGGCTGAGTGGGGTTCCTGTGTATGAGAGTGTGGTCTGTAGCATGCTACAGACTGTACAGCAGTTTTGCCTATGGTTAGTTGCACATGGGTGGTCTCCGATGCTTCATGCATTGTCAGTTACCTGGACGTGTGGGTGTCTGTGCTGAATATGGATACTCCCCCTCCTTTTATGTTTTGGTCCAGGTTTTGGGGCCATAACGCATGATATGAGGTATAACCTTGTAGTGCTGGTGTGCTGTCAGGAGCCTTGCTGCAGGTTTCTGTCACTGCACGGACATCAATGTTCTCCATACTGGGGAGGGCCTTGGGAGCATGCATGTTGAGGTTTACACATCTGGCATTGGGCAGCATTACCCTTATGTTTCTTTCCACTTATGTTTTCTAGGGAGGTGGGTTAGTCTTTTCAGCCTTGCCTACGAAAGGCTCTATGGAGGTGGCAAAAGCCTTATCCAATATCCAGACGCCCAGGGGTAACAGGTGCAAGCTATCCCTGGCACAGCAGCGTGGCTTGTCAAGCATGACATCCCAAGCAGACAGACATTGGATCCCCTTGGAATGACACCAGTAATTGTGCCACTTGTTAAAGCTGATCATTCTGTGTTTGTACTGTGGCATCATTCCTGGTGAGGGTAGGATGCTGCACACGGTCAGTGTCATACCAGCCTGGACTACATAATCGGAGAGCTCATCTATGTCTCTTTTCATGTAGTCCGGGGAGGTACATCTCAGGTCATTCACGCCAGCATGGACAATGACTGCATCATATTCCTACTTGCTTTGGGGTGACCTGCGTACTTGTGTTATGTGGTGTATTGTAGCAGCCCACAGGCAGCTTACTGTACCCTTTCCCTTGTTCAGTCTGGTGAGCGGGACAGCAGTGTGTCTGTCTATGGAGTCACCTATTACAACTGTATCAGGCATGTTGTTTCTCCTTCTGGCCTGTGACTGTTTGGCACACCAGCTTTGTGTACTATGTGTTGCATGTGCTATGTTTGGAGGTAGTGGCTGCTTGGGTGTCTGCTTTGGAGGCCTCTGTTGATGTGGTGTGTTTGTAATTAGAGCCTCCAAGAATGTTTTTCTGTGTTTATGTCTTTGGTTTGCAGTTGTGATAGGTCTATGTGAGACTGGGTTTGTGGTGTGTGTGGTTACCTTCTCCTCCTGACTAGTTTTGACAGTACTGAGTTGAGAGAGCTCAGCCTCCGGTTTGGATAAATGGTTGCATCTCTCACATATATTTGTATTTCTTGGGGGGAGGTGAGGGTTGTCTGTGTACATGGGGCAGGTGTAACATTGCCTCAGGATTCACAGATTCAACTTGTTGTAGCTGGCCTTAGTGGATTGTATGAGTGGACATATTTTATTGCCATACTACTGATCAGAGATTACTTCCCTTTTTATGTTTGCTCTATCATGTAGTAGCTTCCTCATTCTCTTGCATGGTTTGATAATGGCTGGAGTCCACCATGCCAGATGCCTGCGTGTATGGCATTGTGTCTTGGTTTTATTTGGGATTGCATAATCCATGCATTCCTGGCAGTGTTCATGGAATGCCTGTATAACAGGTTCTGAGGTGTGGCCCATATTTTGCACCTGCACAGAGCTTTTAATGGATTCCACATCAGTTTGGAGGAGTGCAACTTTTGCTTTACACATGTTTTTCACTGTGGTTTTCTGGCCAGGGACTGTGGTCAGGATGTGTATATCTGGTGTGATTACTCTATGGTCTGGTCTTACCAGTGAGAGATACACTTCTCATCTTGTCATCCAGTACCCATGTTGCTGTTTATCACATCCAGTATGCTTACCTCTCTTGTGGGAGTGGTACGTTGTTCCTGGGCATTTTGGTTTATGGATTCTAGGAACCTTTGTCCTACAGTGTTGGAGCTAGAATAATGCTCCCAGTCTATGTTTGGGTATTTTCAGTCACCCAATATAATGTGGTTTGGAGGGCTTGATATATTCATATATTCCAACATAGGCCAAGTGCAGTTCCTGGTGTTAGGATGGTAGTCTGTAGCAGGCTATAAACTGGGAGGCAGTTTTAGCCACTGTTACTTGACCATGGCTAGTCCATGCTGCTTCTTTTTGTTGTACCAACATGGGGGTGTGGGTATCCTTGACAATTATTGCTAGTCACCCTCCTTTTGTAGCTTGTTCCATGTTTTGAGGCTGTACAGCACAGTATAAGGTGTAACCTGGTAGTGTTAGGGTGCTGTTGTGAGCCTTGACCCAGTTTTCTGTTACAGGACAGATATCAACATTCTCCATACTGGGGGAGTTTAGACTGCATGCGTCTTGCTGTTTCAACTTCTGGCATTGTGTAGCATTACATCTAGGTTCTTATCCCTTGTGATACCTATGGAGGTGGGTTTGTGGTTTGTGCCTTACCTATTCAAGGCACACTGTGGGTAACAACAGCCTTTGCCAGTATCCACACGGCCAAGACTGATAGGTGCATGCCACCCCTAGCAGGTGGAGCATCATGTCATGCTCAGCATGTCATCCCAGGCTGGCGCACATTGGATCCCCTTTGACTAACAGCAATACTTCAGCCAATTATTGCAATTGATCATCTCATCGTCATATTGTGGCATCATGCTTGGTGAGGGTAGGATGTTAGCCAGGGTCATCAAGTTTGCATATACTACATGGTGTTACATTGCTTAACACATGGCATTCATGCCTCAGGTGGTGCTGCAGGGCTGCCTCTGTCGGATGCACATACTACAATCCCTGTACATGTTTGAGAGCAGGTTATGTCATTTTAGGCATCCCTGTTATTATATGAGTGAGTCAGAGAGAGGTATCATTCCCAGGGTTCCTACTGAGCCAGTGTATGTGCTATGTGTTGCCTCTTTGCCAAGGCCAGAGCTTACTGGGCACGCCTCCTTCTGCCTACTGGGGCAGGCTCAGGTTGTTCCTCCTCCGAGTCACACTCTGCCTGTGATGGCCTTGGCAATGGTGGGGGGCTGTTTGGCCTGGCCCTATGCTGGTCCTGCTGCAGCTGTTTTCACAAGATCATATTATGTAGCATAGCACATACCATGACAATTTGGGTACATGTAGTTGGTGAGTACTGCAAGGCTCCACCAGATGTGTCCAGACACCGGAACTGTGACTTGAGCAGCCCAAACACACGCTCTATTACATTACATGTTTGTGCGTGTGCCTCATTATGGCGTTCCTGTTCAGGTGTGTGTGCGTTTCTGATGGGTGTAATCAGCCACGGCTCCAGTGCATAACCTGCATCCCCCACTAGGTGTCCATGTGGGATGTCCCCATTGGCAAATGTCTGGTACAGCTGCGTCAAATGCCAGATATGGGAATCAAGGTAGCTCCCAGGGCAGCCAGCACACACATTTATTATTATGCCCTGGGCATCACACACGACCTGGCAGTTGATGGAGGGGAAGCCCTTGCGGTTTATGTAGGCCCTACCCCGCTCACCGGCTGGTGCTTTGATGCGTATGTGCGTGCAATCTATTGCACCCACTACCTCAGGGCATTCCGCTATTTGCTGGAAGAGATGCATATTGCTGGCCAATACCTCATGGGCATTGGGGAAATATACATGATCACCGACATGTGCTGACATGGCATCCAGGAACTGGTGCAGTACCCTGGAGGCTGATGCCTGTGATATCCCCATCATATCACCAGTTGGTCTCTGGAAGGTACCTGTTGCTAGTATTCTTAGGCCAACGCATACCTTGGTTTCCACTGGGATGGGTTCCCCTTTGTTGGTTCTGTGTGTGAGGCATGGCCTGCACAGCTCGACAATTTGCTGCAGGAGGTCTCTGTTTACTCTATAGCGCTCCACTATCTCCAGCTCATGTAACCCATGGTAGGTGACCCTGGGCCTGTACACTCTTCTCTGTCTCCTCACTGTGGGTTGTCTGGCACCATTTGCATTGTCATCACCCTCAGCAAGTTGCCTATGTCTTCTTATGACAGCTATGGCAGCCCCTAGCATTTCTGCTCTGAGTTCAACTTTTTCAGTTTTCACTTCTAATAGCTTACACCCGTCTTGCAGTGTCTCTTGAGAGAAACATCCTGCACTGCTGTTTGCAGAGTTTAAGTGCTTGGCTGGGCTACTGTTCTGCCTGTGTAATTGCCTGCTTCTAATTGTTTTCACCTGCTAGCTCCAGCAGTATTCCCTGCTAGCTTCCTACTAATTCTGTTGCTTCCTTTTTCCTTTCTGTTTCTCAGGGGGGAGCAACGCGCATACCAGCAGAAACACGCTCACAGTGGCTTACACGCGCACACACATGCTTACACGGTTTAGAATCTTCTTATTTGGGTTAAAATGCGTGCACACCAGCGCAAACAGTCTTACAAGTCTGCCAACAGGCTCCCACATGCTCAGCCTGCCTTACATGTGCACACACTGCCCTACTCGCACCTCATGGTGCGCACGCCCAGCAAGAAACTATGGTGTAAGCAACAGTGTACACCTTCCATTTCTTGACTTTCCCATGCTTATCTTGTGGCACTCCTCTTTCCATGATATGTGTCTGACATCTGTCATGTAACACTGACCTCCAATGAACTGCATTTCTTTCTGCCATCCCCCCCTGTGATGTCACCTATCTCCTACTCTGTTCCTCCCCCTTATGTAACTCTTACACTACTCAGAATGTGCTCATTTGCTATGTGACAGTGGGATTCAGTATCCTAACACTCATTTACATCAGATTGCCTACTAATGCTTAGTTACATGTCTTAGACTCAGCTTCCCCCCTTAGCAACCACTAAACGGTGGCCATGTTGTTTTTGCTCTGCTGGTCCCCGCATTGTAAATCCATGTATTGCATAAAACCCACATTTGTGGGGTTATAACCTTCATTTTTATGTTTTATATAGTGCAGCCCATTTGCGCGGGGCTGCGCTGCGTTTAAAAAAAAAATATTTTTCAAATTTGCATTGGGGTACATTGCCAATGGCCACATATTTGGCCATTGGCATGCTGCCTGATACATATGCACCCTTTATTTGGAGCTGACATGGCTCCATTGTGTTATTTGCAGAAACATACTCAGTTGTCAACTGAGTACATTTCTGCAGCTAAACGGCTCTTACACGGGCTGGTTTGGGCTGCAAGTGAGGTGATTAGCATATCCACATTTTAGCTGGTCTCTTACATGGAATTTCGGCCTGTTCCTGGATCGCGAGGGCTGCATGGAGTCTTACACTACTCTTAGACTCCGTGCAAGCCTTCGTGAATCCTGCCCAATGTATTTTCCTTCACTTTTCCTGGTTGATTTTCCTTCAAGTTTTCCAAATTTATATTTTGCTGGCATCTAGGCATCATCCTTACTAACCAGTAATTGAATTTTACCCCCAAAACAGTTTCAATGGCACTTAATCTTTTTCAGCTTCTCTTTTTACAATGGGAGAGATGAAGTCCAGCTGTTGATAAGTGTGCAGCCATCTTGGAAGTCAGCCTTGAATATTTTCAGGCCAGCTTTGAGAGCGTCTTTGGGGTAGACTGTGTTGCATGGTAATAAACCATCTTGAAGTATTTCTATAAAGCTATAAAAATTGTTTTAAAAGCTGCCTTTCATTTTTTTTCATGTGTTTCCTGTTTCTATCTATTTTGCCAAGAAGAGCATTTTTTGTTCACCTCCCTCATAAGTAAATTCATACTGTTTCTTAAAAAGTTGTTGATTGAGAGTTTCTGTTATTACTATTGAACTGAAATACAGATATAATCTATGTATGTATGTATAAAATACATGTGTTTGTGCACACAGGAAAGTGTACACTACTCTTAAGGCTGGAAAACTACATTTCCTGTGTACTAGGTTGTATACAGACGCATAGATCAATGTCATTCACTCTGTTGAATCTTCACTTGTTTGTCAGAGTGAACTGCTTGGGAAATTTATAGAGTTCTCACTGTCATATGAGGCAGATGTTGAAAAAGGGAAGATGGGATGTGTGTTGGTAAGTTAAGTCTGTGATTAAGATGATCCCATATTTACAGTTTGTTCATTTTAGCAGGCCTGAATAAAAAATGTTTATATATTCCAATACACCAAATCCAGTTGGATATAACTAGTACAGGCTTGAACTCCTAGAACAGCATTTCCAATATCACTGTTCATCATGGTCTTTACTCATTCAGCCTCAAGGATATTCACCAAAGTGCTGGTCACACTGGTACAGGCAGTTTGTCAGTAAAATATTCACTTCTTTCTTATTTGGATGACATAACTATCAAACACACTCTTTAACAAGACATACTCACCAAGCAATTAAGTTCCTGCAGAACACTGGAGGAGTCATTAGTCAAGCCAAAAATATCCTGCCTACTTCCAAACTCGCTGACCATTGGTGTTTTGACAACCTCGTCCAGGCAGTTTGTGTTTACAAAATCTAGGAATCTCTGTGCCTGCAAGTTTGGTGTTGCATATGATTCCTGGTTAATAGTGGGATAATTAAGTCACCCATAAATATGGCATTGGGTTGGATGGTGAGTGTTTCCAGTAAACTTAAATCCATGTTATGCGTTTTCCTGGTTCACAGAGAGGGACCTATAGCTTGAAAGGAAGTGTTATGGGATTTTTACCTAAGGTGATTTGAACATGGAGAAGCTCAAGTGTCTTGTCTTATTTGACCAGTTTGAGGTATATTTATTTTTGATGTAAATTGAGACGCCTTCACCTTTAGCCCCTGTCTGTATAATAGCTGGTCTAAATGCATGGAAGGCATTATAACCTTAAACTACTGGTGCACTTCCTTTTTTTTTTTAAACAAGAAACATCTTTATTAAATTATCGTGTATGACACAATCTTACATTTATATAAATGAAAATAAACCCTACCCACACAATCTCAGTTGCAAACATTATACATTACAAACCATGCCAACACAACTGTAGCTGCAAACATTACACATCACTTTTACTATATCCCGTCATTGTCAGTCAGATATTACATAGCTCATTCAATTCCTGCCTTCTTTGAAATCTTGGTCCTCCTCTGCATGTATTGATCCCACACTTCCCATTTTTTTCCTGTGTAACTTGCTCCTACCGTTTTCTAAAGATCCCAGTTCTAGTTTCTATCTCTGTTACTATATCCATTACTTCTAGTAAAGTTGGTTTAGACTTTGATTACCATTTTCTAGTAATTGCTTTTTGACAGTCATCATAATTTGACTCAGCAAAGCCTTGCTGTGTCTAGACAATTCAGATTCTGCATCATAACTCAAAAATAATTTCCCTAGTTACTCCAGTTTGCTCACCCAGCATCTCTGACAGATCAATCTCCAGGAAATCTTTAAAGTCTGACAACTCATTACACTTACATAAAATATATTCCCAGGTTACCTCTTTCTTCCCCATCACACATCCAATATTTGCTATCTACCTGAGGAAAAAAATCTTTGAAGTCTGCTTGGGGTTTAAAAATACCTATGTAAACACGTCCAGGCACAGATCCTAAATCTTCTAGATTTTGTTGCATATTTGGGAGACATACTTATATCCCCCCATTGTTTCTTTGTGAATTGATTATCTAATCTCCCTTCCCAATCTTTTCTAACCTCCTCTGATTGATTCTTATAGTTAACATGCAATATTTTATAAGCTCTACTAATTATTCCTTTCTTAATGGCAACTTCTGTTCTAGGTTCCACTAAAAACTCTACTAGTGCTGATCTTTCATTAAGGACCCCCCTATTTCTTTATCTTTGCCTACACTCTGATATCAGTCCTTGATATGAAAGGCAATCTCTAGTCTACAGTCCAAATAAGTTCTTGGAGTCTTCCCATTCTATTACCTTTCCCTCTCTAGTTATTTACTCCCAATACCTTAGTTCCTTTGTCAGTTTTCTCCAATATATTCCCACCCCTTTTACTTATTTTCTGTATACCTAATTGCAGTCATCCTTATCGGCAGAATCTCCTTTCTCTATTCCCATGTTGGCTTAGTTCTTAGAAGACTTTCTGCTACTTTATGAATATAATATTCTGTATGATTAATGTTGTTTTCCTTAAAAGTCTACGTCCAGAATCACAGTCTCTCCCTCTCACTTGAGCATCTCCCATTTTATCATCATCTCTTTCCACTTTGAATTATAGTCTTCTGCTTGTGATATGTATAGGAGCCTTAACTGTGTTGGTCTGAAATACCTTTTCAACTCAGGTAATCCCAATCCACCCTGTTCTAATGGAAGAATAAGCTTATCCCACTTGACTGTTACTGTCTTCCCCTCCCAGATAAAATCCTTCATCTCTTTATTAATTGCTATCCACAACTACTCTTCTGGTTGCTAAAAATATGCCTGACCAGTGTATAAGACTAAAGGGACTAAAAATATTTTAACTGCTTGTATCTTACTCTAGATATCCATATAACAGAGCTTCCATTTTCTCAATTTTTGTATTACCTTTTGTTTAGTCTCTTCACACATATCCTTAGCTGCCACACTGGTATCATTTTTAATCCATACTCCTAAATACTTCATTTTATCATGTCCCCATAAATATGGGTATTCCTGAAATAGTTCATGTGTGGGGACATAATTTACTGCTATTACCTTTGTTTTAGCTTCATTAATTTTGTATCCCAAAAAGATCTGAAACTGTCTCAAAATGTTCCACAACACTGCAATGTCTTTTTCTGGTTTTGCAGGTACAAAATAATATCATCTGCAAATAAAGTCAGCTTTTCTTGACTACCATACCGTTTATATCCTTGAATTTCTGAGTGTCTTCTTTTCTTTGCCAGTGATTCTAAATATAATGAAAATAAAAAGAGGAGAGAGGACACCCCAGCTGGTTCTTCTACTCAAGCAGAAACGGTTTTCAGAGAGTCGCAACCCACCTTAAGTTTAACCTCTGATCCCTCATATATCCTCCTAACCGACTTTATAATTTTATCATGGAATGCAAATGCTTCCATTGCCCTACTAATAAAGTAATGCTTTCTCTGCATCAAGAACCACCAACAACAGTGGTATTTTCTTACTTTCTGCCTCCCTTTGGATCACCAGTGTTGGGTTAATATTGTCAAATGTTTGCCAAAACTACATTGATCCATATCTATCAATTATGACATCACATTTTTCCCATTCTTTTAGCCATTATAGGTTCATAGGTTCATAGGTTCATAGGTTAGTACTAGGCTATCAGCCCTAGGGCCTATACAAGCCTAGCCATAACAATTCCCTGGCTATTTCTTCCCACATTATTTACTTTCCTGGACCCCTGTCTAGCAAGGCGACTGACGTGATCCCTGGGGTGAATTTCCTTTCTCCCATCCAATCGTCAAGGTTCCTCTTGAAGAGGTCCAAAGAGGCACTCTGCTTGACATGTATGGGCAATCTATTCCAGAGTCTGGGGAGTCTCTGGGTCAGGAACCTATCCCTCCAACATGTTTTGTTTATTGTGATGACAAGGTTTAGATCCCTGGAGCATGTAGCTCTGAGGGATTGGGATTTCTTTAAGTATAGCATGTCCAACAGCTCTGGGTTTGACATGGCCTTGTATGTTAAGCAGAGATCGCCTCTGAGTAGACGATATGCGACAGAGTATAGCTGGAGTTTTTAAGGCGGTCAGCATAGGGCATCTGCTTTAGGCCTGTGATTCTTTTAGTGAGGTATTTCTGAGGCCTTTCCAGTTGTTGCAGATGTCTTGAGAGGTACATACCAAATGGGGCATTGTATTCTATAATGGGTCTAATGAGGGATGAGTACAGTGGGACAATGACCTCCTTTTTTCTGGATGAAAAGCCCTTCGTGATGAGGTGTGCCACATAGAAGGATTTCCTGACTGTTGTGGCGATGTGGTTATCGAAGGTGAGACCACTGTCCACCTGTGTCCCTAAGTCTCTTATCACACTTTCTGTGTTTAGTGTACTGCCACCTATATGGTAATTCATGGATACATGTTTTTTCCCAAAGGGGATAACAATACATTTCTTGGCATTGAGCTTGAGCCCATGGCTCTGGCACCAAGCATCTGTTTCTGTAAGGCCCTTTTGTAGAGTATCCACAGTATCCAGTATTATAGACATAAACACTTTATAATCATGGCTTGGCATTGAAATGGGCCTGTATGAAGCTGGATCTGATGGATCTTTACCCTCTTTAGGTATTACAGCTACCACTGCTTTCTTCCAGTATTTTGGAACTTCTCTTCTTAAAATAACTGTCTGATGCAGTACCCCTAGCGTTAAACCATGTCTAATTGACTGCAAAGATCTCAGCATTCTCTAAGGTAGATGTGTCCAACCTGCAGCCCGCGGGCCGCATGCGGCCCTCAGAGCTCTTCCATGCGGCCCTCAACCTCTAACTGCAACATCGATGCACGCATGCCCCAAAACACTTTTTTTGTTTTGTGTTTTTCGCTCCCGTGACCTGTAATGCTAATGTCGGTGTGCGCATGTGCCAAAGCACCCTTCTAGTTTTATTTTTGAGCCAAAAAAGGGTCAGTGTGTTTACGCCATTATTTTGCGCCGAACAATCAGTGTGTGTGTGTGTGTGTGTGTGTGTGTGTGTGTGTGTGTGTGTGTGTGTGTGTGTGTGTGTGTGTGTGTGTTTGTGTGTTCTCGTTGAAGAGGGACTCGTGTATGGATTTGCCACTGTTGCCTCTGAAAGGGACAGCAATTACATGTGTTAATAGGTAAGTACGGAGTGAGTGAGTGCATGCATGAAAGCAGAATTGTGTGCATGAAAGTAGAAGAAGAGTGTGTGTGTGTGTGTGTGTGTGTATATGTGTGTATATGTGTACATGACTGAGAGAGACGCATACACAAAGAGGCTAACAATGATCAGTCTACCTACTGAACACAAACAAGTTAGCTCACAAATATATCATACATTAAGAGTACACTTTCATTAAATTGTGGCTTTTCCTGACAGGGAGAGTGTTGTATTGAACATGAACTCATACCTCTTAACTGTATGTATTTTCAAAGAATGTCTGGATTTTTGCCTCATTTTCCAATTTGTGTCTTTTGCTTAGGAAATAAAAGTAGTCATCCAAGATAATGCAGTTCCAGGGAGTAAGAATGAGACAGCAGCCTAGGGTTAATGGGTCAGTAGTGGACTGACTATGTGGGACTGTAGCATATAAAGTTGTACTGTTTTTTCAGACAAACAAAAAAGCACCTAGTACTGTTTTTTCATTGGTGGGTTCTAAGCAGTGGTAGATTGGACAACAGTAAGCATAGCTTTGGCGGATCATCAATACTGGCAAATCAAGTGGGCACAATGTCATTTTTAAATGTTGGGGATTTTAGTGTGTACGTGAGTGCTTATGTGTTGGGAGTGCTGCAACAGTAGATGATTATTAAAGACAGAGACTTACGGACTGTGGAGAATATGTTTCTTTGTTTCAAAACCTAATACTTGGGTACACATGCCAGAAGTAGACTTTTAAAGACATAGCTTCTTGCCATTTACAGTGGATGGATACTTACATTTAATGGACAATGTATTAGCGTGGGCCTGTGGAGTTCTGAAGGATGCCAAGTCTACCACTGCTAATGTCTTGTAAAGTGACCTGGAAATGGATATTGGAATGTTACTGAAAAAATATAGTAAGTGGGCTTAGAAATATAGTTTAATTAAACAAACTATACTTTCAATTTACAGGCCATAATTTAATTTATTTCAGGTAGTCCAGATACTGGTAGATTGTATACCATTAGACTTAATTAGGGAGAGCTGTCATTCTGGGGAAACAAGTAGCCCTAGTTTCAGTGAAAGTTCTGTGGTTGCTTGCAGGTAGGAAGTTGCAGGATGTTGATGCAATGTGTTTTATTTATTATTTTTAATGCATTTGTCATTTCCAAGCATGGTTTTCTTTGATGCAAAAGAAGGCAGGACTGAATGAGCCATATAATGCTTAACTGACAATGATGGGATAGAAAGATTATAAGTGACGTATAATGTTTGCAGCTACAGTTGTTTCAATGGTGTCTGTGATGCATAACTATTTTTGGGCCTGTGTCTCACTTTTATTTTTCGCTTTGTCCAGATTTCTTGCTCTAAGGTTGAGAGGTATGGTTCCATACTAAATCAGAAGTTGTATTTACCTTGGAAGTCTTTTCGGCATAATTATGAAAAACAAAGCCTTTTTAATATCTCTGCTTATTTCCAATATAAGCTGCCATGTAACCTTGCAAATAACCTTCTTATTAAGCTACTTTACTTCTTTTGGAATTGACAGGTATGATTCATCTGTTCGGACATAAGCATAGAGTGCTAATGTGACTTTGATTTCTTGGGGCAGTCTGTGGTTTACATAATCACAACTACTTTTCTGTGTTTCTGGGTGTGTAATCAGTTTAACAGCTTTAAAGATGTTTTCCAAAAATAAATATATAATAAATAAATAGTCCTCTCTACACTTTGAGCTATTGACAAAGTCTGGGAATTTGTTTTTTTTTCAAAAGCGAAGGTCAGCATTACAGCTCAGTAAACTGTCAATCTGTGAGTAACTTCTGCACAAATTAAAATGTCTGAATGTCAAATGGCTTTAGATTGGAGGGAAGTTTATTTTTATTTATTTTATTTTATTTTACATTTGTTTACTGGGAAAGTCCGACTGGACACAGGTCCATTTTCAGTGAAGACCCGGGGAGAAAAGCTCCAAAAATAACGCAAAACAATATAATACAATGCATATATAATAGAAGTAGTATAAGAAGTCACCCAAAGATCCTTCTTGGTAAAAACGAACAGCAAAATCTCCAAGAAACTTCAAAGGACCACCAAAAGTATAAATCATATAAAATTTTTATATGATTTATACTTTTGGTGGTCCTTTGAAGTTTCTTGGAGATAATACAATACATGAGAGAGAGAGAGAGAGAGACAGCAAATTATGGATGTAGTACTCATACAGTATGGCAGAGATTACATCTCGCAACAGTGAGAATCATTGAGGTACAGAATAAACTTAAAAACATTTTTTTTACAGTTATAATTACAGCAAGGCAAATATCAATGAGTAAAGTTTTTAGGAGAAAGCTGTTTGTACATAGCTGAACCAGTATGTAGCATTATAGTTTATTTTTTTCTTGTTGATTTACTTTTTGCCGAGCAGTTGTTTGTTGATTTATTGATGGTCCTTTTGTTGGTGGGAAATTACATGGATTAATCCATCTCTATTATGATTTTTTTTTCAGATATTTTGACTTCCAGACAATTTCATTCAGTGAGTGGGTGTCATGTGATTACTGAGGCTGCCTATTTTACAAGCAGGGGCTTTTGTGTGTGTGTGTGTGTGTGTGTGTGTGTGTGTGTGTGTGTGTGTGTGTGTGTGTGTGTGTGTGTGTGTGTGTGTGTGTGTGTGTGTGTGTGTGTGTGTGTGTGTGTGTGTGTGTGTGTGTGTGTAATAGAGAGAAAGATTTAATATGTATACTAAATATAATTTTGCAAATGGAATTCTTAGTTAAACATGCCCCTCTTCTTGGGCAACTAGACTTGAGTAACCAATATTACATCTTAGCCATCCAGCTGGGAAAGGTTAGTATGTGGATTTTCCATCTAGTTTGATGAAGACTATGCTACTTACACAAGGACTACATTTATGGCTATCCATCCAGCGATCGTGTTGCTGAACTACATTGTTTGATAATGAGAGGAGCTTTTTACAGAAGTTGAAGGTTTTTGTGTCAAGAACCTGTCCATAAAAAGTGGCTTGTTTGTGTTGCAGTGAAGGCTGTGGTCTTTGAGTGAGCGTTTTAAGTATAACCAGTATTTCTGAGGTAGAGGAAGTCTCTTAAGGCAGGATTTTTCTTAGCCTGGAAAGCAAGCCAATTATGACATTTATAGGGGCCAGTGAGAGACAGAGTAATGCAAGAAGCTTTTTAGTCTGTTTGGATAACTAAGTGAACTTAGTCCTTTGACCTTTTTTGTCAGAAATGGTTATAGTCTTTCTTTTGGCAGGGTGTTTTGCTGCGGCACATGCCAAAAGGGGCATTGCACTTAATAATGGCTCTTGTAAAGGAAGAATACAGGGATGTTATGACCTCCTTGTCCCCGGATGAGATACCCTTACTAATGAAGTGGGCCATGTAAAAAGCTTTCCTTACAACGGAGACAACGTGGTGGTCAAAAGCCAGGTTTCTATCAACCTGGGTGCCCAAGTACCATACGACTTACTGCGTGTTTACAACATTGTTATTAATGTAATCATTTGTGAGGACATCACTCTCCTCAAAGGGGATGATGATGCATTTTTTGACATTTAGCTTGAGGTCATATTTCTGCACCAGTTATTTGTTTGGGTGAGACCCTCTTGTAGCTTATTCAGAATTGTTTTATTAAGTCAGTAATGTGAATTATTTACTTTATTGCAAATTTGTTGGGTTATTTTTGTGGATTTTCTTATTGTAGGACTGCTGATGTTGACATTTTACGTAGTTGGACTGCTGGAATGGTTTTCCCAGTGAGAAATGCTAGTGCTGTAGTGAATATCTGTTTATTTGTATTTGTAAAAATAAATAAATATATATATATATATATATATATATATATATATATATATATATATATATTAACTAAGATGTTAGAGTTAACTGTTAGATTAGAGAACTGGAATTAGAATTTTAAGGCAAATATTAGGCATTTATTACATTTATTCATTGCTCAAATGCACCTACAGTACAGCCAGGAGGTCGACTGTGGTCTTGTGGTCTTCCAGAGCAACGAAAGAGTTAACTATATGATATATTTTATAAGCGGCCCCAAGACCAT
Source organism: Protopterus annectens (assembly GCF_019279795.1). Taxonomy (NCBI): domain Eukaryota; kingdom Metazoa; phylum Chordata; order Ceratodontiformes; family Protopteridae; genus Protopterus; species Protopterus annectens. The sequence goes on along the minus strand of NC_056741.1, from coordinate 260,627,511 downwards.
TTCTGTTCATTCAATAAGGCCCCAGCAAGCCAAAAGGTTGGACACCCCTGGGCGAGGAGAGATTGTAAGGAGTGGAGTTTTTTTGTTTAGACTCCTAGCCTTGAGCAGTAACACTTTTACAATTTCTTGGTTTTTATTTGCTATGTCAGAAGTACTTTCAGTTTGGCATTGCCTGAAAAAGACTTTATGAAGAAAGACAATGTTTTAGCTAGTATTAAAAAGCCTAGGGGGAGAGGAGCAGAACATCCCTGGCAAAGAAGAGAGTTTTTTTGAGCTGGGATATAGGATCTGAATTGCCTAGACATAGTAATGCCTTGTTAAGTTTAATTCTGCTGGATGCCAAAATAGCAATTGCTAGAAAATAGTGCAGCAACCATAAAAGTTCAACTAGGAAAGAAAAAGCAGTAAATGCACTGTGTGCAAAATTCTGTCTCTGTGTCTTGGGAATTCGCCCCTATTCAACGCTCATAACAGTCCACAACACCTTCAATGAAACCAAGTAGAAGTAAAAAGTTTATTGCAATGCCAACAAACAAAGAATGGTTAAGCGCTTTCACTTGAATAAAACTGAGGAAGCTTACTTTTTACTTCTACTTGGTTTCATTGAAGGTGTTGTGGACTGTTATGAGCGTTGAATAGGGGCGAATTCCCAAGACACAGAGACAGAATTTTGCACACAGTGCATTTGCTGCTTTTTCTTTCCTAGTTGAACTTTTATAATTGCTAGAAAATGGAAATCAAAGTCTAAAACAACCATATTTGAAGCAGTGAATACTGTAATAGAGATAAAAGAACTGGAAGTGGAATCATTAGAAAAGGGTAGGAGCAAATTACATAGACAAAATGGAAATTGTGGGAACAATGCATGCAGAAAATGGTTTAGAGGAGGAATGAGGTTTAAGCGAAGTCAGAAAATGACTAATTTATGTAATGTTAAAATGATTATATTGTACAAAAGAATATAGGAGATGTATAATGTCTGTAATTGTGAACGTGTAAATATGGTTTGTTTTCTTTTATATAAATGTAATTGTGATTACGTCACAAGTGATGATTCCTTAAAGATGTTTAAAAAAATTCTTATCCTCCATAATGGCAGTTTTAGGTGGAATATAAATACATGCCAGCATAATCCTCCTCCCTTGCCAGTATGCCCTTACTAGCACAGATCTACCATTGTCTTTTTTTCCTCTTCTATTACTACTGGAGCTCCTGTAGCATTTAGTACTCTCCTTTTCATTTGTCACTGAATATCCCTTCTGAAATCCTTTCACATGCTCATTTCTTTTCAGGTGTGTCTCCTGTAGCACTGCTATTTTTACAATGCATTTCTTAAAATAATTCAATACTCTTTCGCTTTTTTCTCTGTACTTGTGAGGCCATTAATGTTCCATAATAATATATAAACAGTGTAGTCATTATAATAAGAAACTATTATTCCCATCAATTTCATAAAATAGCTTTTTTAAGTGTATTTTCCCAGGCTTTTGTGTTATATACACCCGCTAATGTTAGGCAGGCTGATCTTGCAAACAGTTGTTTCTTGTCATCTCCATTTGAACCTATGTCACATTTTTCAAGACTTTTTGTTTTAATGAATACCCTCAAAAAGCACCCTCCCAGAACACCCCGAACCTATTACCCTAAAACAAAGACACAAAACTATGTACATCTTCAAATAATGAAGTTTAACCCTCTAGATAGGAATAATTGTCTTAAATTAACAGCTGTACACACAGGCATAATCTAACCCAAAATTAAGGTTATCTATACTAAGATAAATGTTAAAGTCTGTGTTCCTACTTAGACTAATTGCTCTCTGTTCTTGTATTATCTTTATTCCCCTCCTAGATGTAAACAATAGTTGTATGTTTTCAGAAACCATTAACTTTTAGCCATAAAAAGTGCACTGGCTTTTAGTGCATACCAGTCAGCTTGATTCCATGGAAACCTAAGAATAACATATCCAACTGCCCTTGGCTGCAAACTTTTCAAACTGATCATTTATTTGATAAAAGGAAACTTTTCATTACATTCAGTTTTCTCTCATTTACTTGTTTACACAAAAACTTATTAGATTAAACCTATGCAAAAGTAAGAAAAACATACAAACTCTCTACATATTATACTCTGTGTACTTTTATACCCTATCCCCACCTCATTTATTTTTTTATTTATTTATTTTACATTTGTTGACTGGGCTAGTCTAGCTGGACATGTATCCATTTTCAGTAGAGGCCCGGGGAGAAAAGCTCCAATACAAGCAATAAACAATAATTCAACACATAAAAACACTAATATGAATAAAATAATACAAAGGTAGACTTGTTTAGAAACACAAGAAATTACAAAAAGCAGACAATTAAAATAGGAAAATAAGTTTAAAAGTAATGCATCATGCTGCAGTTAGCCTAATCAAAAACAGAGGCAAAAACACAAGATGAAATTGCAAGGGGGAGGAAAACAAATATAAGGTGGAGCCTATTTCTAAAATATAACTCTCAAAAATTGAAAGTGTTATTTAGGAGCTCAGTCAGGGGAGGAGGCTGAAAGTTAGGAGTAAGGAGATGTGATTTCAGTCGGGGTTAGAACAAGGACACAGCCATTGAGTTTTAAGATGTTCTTTGATATGTTTTTTGAAAAGAGAGGTAGAGTCTTGATTAGCTATTTTATGAGGGAGTTGATTCCAGGTTTTACCAATGGAATTAGAAAATAATGAGTCCCCAGCTTTATTGTATGATTTAGTCAGTGATACTAGGAGTTTATTGGCAGAGCGAAGTGTGGCTAGGTTTTTATAAGGTGAAATCAGTTTTGTAAGGCTAGGGGTATCATCAGGGTAGTAAAGAGTCTTATGAATGATGAGTAATTGTTGATAGAGTAATTGGTTCTTTAGCTCTAACCAATCTAGTTGTTTGAGGTTGAGACAATGGTGAGTTCTGAGGGGAGTAGTAGTAATGAATCTAGCTATATTATTGTAACAGGTCGAGAGTTTGGTAATGTTGGTTTTAGATAAGTTAGTATATATAGCAGAGGCATAGAAAAAGGTGGATATCAGGTGGGTCTGGGCAATGGTTTTTCTAGCTGCTGGGGTAAGGAAGGGTTTGATTCTGTAGAGAGTACCAATTTTTTTGTTAACAGCTTTAATGGTGGTGTTAATATGGTCATCAAAATTAAGCCGGTTGTCAATAGTTACACCTAATAGTCGAGTGGTCATATCAGGGGTAATACTGGTAGCATTATTAGAGGAGATAGTGAAGAATGGTATGGGAGATTTGTGAGTAGGAGTAAAGAGAAGAAGTGTTGTTTTTTGGGGGGTTAAAGAGGAGGCAGTGTTGCATAAACCATTTTTCTACATTTTGGAAAACTGTTTGGGTGAGGGACTGGAGGGAGGCAACATTTTTAGCAGTGTAGATTAAAGTTGAGTCATCAGCATATTGAATGCAGGTGGCTTGTGGTATATTCCAGTGTAGGTCATTGATAAATAATGAAAAAAGGAGGGGACCTAAGATTGAGCCTTGTGGAACCCCAATATTTACTGGGAGTAAGGAAGATAGGTTGTTGTCCCAAAGCACAGCTTGTTCCCTGTTTTGGAGATAACTCCTAAACCATTGCAGTGCATGAGAGCCAAGAGAATAGAGATTAAGTTTGTCTAGAAGTATATCATGGTTAACCATATCAAAGGCTTTTGACAGGTCTATGAATAGTGCTGAGGAGAGAAGATTATTGTTCCGATTATTATTTATGGAGTCAGAGAAGGAGAGGAGGGCAGTTGTAGTGCTGTGGAAAGGTCTGAAACCATGTTGACAGTTGGCTAGAAGTTTATTTTGTAGAAGGTAGTGAAGAATTTGTTTGTGCACGTATCTTTCCATTATCTTAGCTAATGGGGAGAGTAAGGCAATAGGGCAAAAGTTAGAGAGCTCAATAGAAGAGCCCCCTTTATGTAGAGGAATTATATGAGATATTTTCCATAAGGTGGGGATTTTTCCTTCAGAGATGGTCCTGTTAATAAGTATGGATATGGGGTAGTCTATAGCTTTTGCAGCAATTTGTAGGTATTCAGACGGGAGTTGGTTAGCAGATGGGGTACAAGGTTTAAGTTTTTTGAGAAGCTTATAAATAAGAGATGTAGCGACAGGTTGAATATGAAAGGCATTAGATGAGGTAATAGAGGTATTTGGTAAGGAAGCAGTAGATGTGGGTAATGAATTAGCTAGGGTTTGAATGGCTTCTGTAAAATACTTATTGAAGGCATCTGGGATCTGGGTAGAATTGTTGGGGTTAAAGCCTGAAGGGGTAGGAGTAGTTGAATGCCCTGGTTTAAGAAGTTTATTGATACTTGACCAGAATTTTTGAGGGGTTTTTTGACTGGTTTGTTGAAGGTGAAGATAAAATTCCTTTTTGTCTCTAAGAGTATCTTTTTTGGTGGTATTTCTTAATTGTTTAAAGAGTAGATGATCAGATGTACATTTGGTAGCTCTCCATTTAGCCCAAATCTTATTTCTAAGGATCATTTTTTCTTTTGTTTGCTTAGTTAGCCATGGGGCAGATTTGGATCTTATCCTAGTAGAGCAAGTAGGAGCATGATAGTTAAGGATTTGTAGAAAGTTGGTGTTAAAGTAGGTCACTGCTTCATTAAGTTCAAGGTGAGTCAATGGAGACCAGTCGCATGCTTGTAATTCAGTTAGGAAATTATCAGGGTTAAAGAATCTTTTTGAGCAGGATGTCTTGAGTTTATGAGTAGCTGGAATATTCAATTTTTGTCTAATGACATATGTAAGCATATGATCACTAATATTATCAGGAAGGGTTCCTGGAGTGTAAATGCTAGGGTGGTTGTTAATAAGGATCCAGTCAAGAGTTGTTTCTTTCCTATTTGGTTTATGGATTCTAGTTGGAGTGGTTATTAATTGAGAGAATCCATAGAGATTAATATGGTTAGTAGGGTGCTGGGATGAACAGGTTATCCAGTCAATGTTGAAGTCGCCAAGTATTATGGTTTCTTGGGGTAGTTGGTTAGAAACCAAAGATAACAGCATATCAACTTAAACATGCTTTTATCCAGCTTTTCTTCTCTTTTTACATTGTAATGCCAACATTTCTTAAAACTAAAAAAGAAGAAGAAAGGCACTTGTTTACTTTAGTATCTTTATCATATATAGCAATAACCGAAAATGCCTTGTTATATTCCATGCAATTTATATAATGACATGTTACATACAAATATGGTTAAGAACAAAAAATATTTTACTTACAGTTACTTTTCTTCTCTATCCTTTTAGTGTCCTGTCAAACATTAATGACATGAAGTAGGATATATGATTTTCATTCCTGCATCAAATTTAACAAAGTCAACAAAAGTCCAATCTTTCCACTTTTCCTTGCAAAGCCATATTTCACAAATGTGACTGATGCTTTATAATCTCAAATTTATTCACTAAAATTCAGTGTTGCTAGTCTTCCTCCTATTCATCTACATCTCCAACCCCCAGACTCAGGTTCAAGTAAAAGGAACTCCAAATTCTTCTAGTCAACTCCTATGCTTTGTTCTGTCTCTCAAGCATTTTCCTTTGGAATACTGGAAAAGATTTCACTGAGAAAGTGTCTCTACGAGCTTTATTATCAGAACAATGAAAAGCACAGTCCCCTTCTGTTTTCTGGGTCACTTTGTGTTGGGCAAATCTTGTGTTTCCTCCTTAGTCTGTTTTAAATAAAAAAAATGACTTTGATCCCCCAGGAAAAAAAATATTCTAGAGATGGCTGGAAACAAAAGCTTCACTCTCTAACCTGCATCTCAACATTCCCTGATTGCTGAGATAAATGTGTTTCTCTTCTGGCTGGTGTGCAGTGAATTTTGCACAAACACTCTACTGTCTCCAAGTTTTAATATTTTGCCCTTCTGCCACAGTTTGGTCAGGTTCAACTCTTTCTGCCGGTATGATTGTATCTTTACTAATGCAGGTCTTGGCTGCTTTCTGGTGGCCAGATTCAGAGCATAGACATGATGTGCCCTTTGAATTAAAAAATCCTGCTGTGGAATACCAGTCCAGTTGCTTATTTGTGCTTTCATAAAATTAATACAGTATGTTCATTCTAGTTTCTGTGGTACAGCAGAAAATGTCAGATTTTCCCTGCATACTCTGGCATCTTTCTCTACCATTTTTTGAAACAGCTCTTCTTGAGACATCTCATACTCAGCAAATCTTTGTTTCATTTTGACCTCTGATTTTTGCAGTTTTATCAGTTCACCTGAATAGTTGTTTAAAGCTACTTTCATGTTTCCAGCCTTATGTTATTTGAGTTGATATACTCCTTCAATATTTCATTTATTTTAATCAGCTCTGAGTACATTTGGTTTATTTTTTCCTCTAGATTATTGGAAGCCATGTCTTGCACCAAATATGCCACTTGAATTTCTTTTTGCTGAACAGCTGCAGGATTCTTCCCAGTCATTGATTTATCTTCAATTTGTTTTCTTTTAGGCTCCCTAAGTTTCTTCCTTGCCAGCATCTAGGCAGTATACTTACTAGCCAGTAACTGACTTTACTACATCTGGCAGAGATACTGGCCCTTAACTCCCACTGATTGGTGTGCGGCCTTCTTGGAAGCCAACTTTGATCATTACTACTGTTATTTTTTTTTAACACAGACATCTAAGAAGGATGCAGTTAACAATGTATCTATATTTACTGGGTTTAAGGGAAATTTGTGGATAAAAATGACTGACCCCGCTAAACTGATAAAGTTAAAAAGTCATTAGTCTGTCTTTGCAGGAGTGCTGAACATTTTTGTAAAGCAAACTGGAATACTTTACTGTGACCGTTTTTATCACAGTCAGATGTGATGAGTACATATGGTCAGTAAAGTGGCCGTAATTGTTGAGAATGAGCTCTTGTGGATTATAATGGCAGCAGTCTGAGTGGTCTTTTATGAGTGAACTTTTCTGAAATGGGTGTTTTTTTCATTATTGGTTCATAAAATTTGTTTTGCTGTTTACTGAAAAAAAAATTTCAAAGCTAGACGTTTAAAACACACACAAATAAATATTGCTGTATTAAACAAAAAATATATTTTAACACAGTCAGGTGAATCAAAGAACACATGCATTTATGCATAGTCTTAAAAATGCTGGTGGGAGGAGTGCATGGTTTGAAAACAGCCTAAGGTACACTATCTGCCACTGGCCAAATTAATTTTCAAGGAGCATGAGTTTCAATGTATTTTCAATGAATGTGAGTTACAAGGGAAGAGAAGTCTACAGTTGCTCATGCTAAGCCTGTTTTCAATGTAAGACTGTTTTGTTTAGCAAAAGGCCATCAGTGTTTGTACTATGAAATTTGAAATAAACGCTTTAAATTAAATCCAAATCTCTGTAATCGTTATAAAAGTAAAGAAGAAAACAGTGAGAGAGAGAGATAAATAATGAGACACTGGAATGGTTGCAGGGGTGGGAGGTGGCTGGTCCATTACCCTGCATAGGGCCTATTTGACCATGACCTGCCTCTACTCCTGGCAACTATATGACTCTCTATTTAGCCTTTAATACACCTATAAGGCGGTAGCACTGATGTTCAGATTTATTGTCTGTAATAAAATATATTTTAACTATTCATTTAGCAGTGAAACTGAATTCTCTAGTAATAAGCCAGATACACTGCTTGACTTTCCCAAAGAACCTGTGCAAATGTTTCCCTTATGATCCAGCTTTCAGCCTAATCCTTCACAAATATGATGATCTGAAAAGCTTGGAAGTGCCAACAATCAGTCCAAGGTCAGTGGCCCACCCAAGAGTGACTATCATTAGTCAATGCACTGAAAATTAAAACAGTGTGCTCCACCAGCCTGGAAAGTTCTGCAGTACAGATGTTACCTTACACATTTATAGCTAAAGAAGAGCAAAACACAGTGTCTTCCTATTAAAAACTCAACATACAATGCAATATGTACAATGTTGTCAGGCATCCTTATCAATTATGTGTCTGGCAGGGAAGATGGATGGAGAGACGGACAGAATGGCTGAACAATCAGTCTCTCTTAGAACAATGTCTTCTGCATCCATTATTTTAGATGATACAAATGAGGCAGCAACCACTCAACAGGTATCTAACAGCCACAGACTGCTACAATATTAGAGCAAATCCATGGATTCTCCTGTAGTGAGGGTAAATATAGTTCTCAGGCATAGAAGTTCTGGACAGTGTATTTTTTCCTACCAGTCTCAGGAACATCACAACTTCTAAGCTATATCAGGACATCATAGTTCATAAGTACTTACTCAGCTATTGATTCATGGGGATCTTTAAAAGCCTAGTCCTGAATTCCCATGAAGTTTTAGCCCTTGTAATTTATATCTGAATAACATAGAGCCTCTTAACTGTCCAGATTTTTGCCTCATATTTTTGGATTGTTCCTCATTAAATTTGTGGCTTTCTGGCAAAACACTGAGGATGGAAGTCACTATACAGTAACATGCATTTGAGTGTCAGACTTTATATCCTTCAGAAAAAGCATGCTAAGACAAATCCTGTTATTCTTGCAACTTTTTAAGTTTATAAGAGCAATATTTAAAATCTATCCCTATTTTGGGGCCTTTGTCCCGACATTATTTTAGGCTTTGTCTTGGTTATTTATTTATTTTTTGTGATAAGAAGTTGAGAAGAATGAGCCAGGCAGAACATTTACATGCTACCCCTATCTTTAAGGGACAAGAGTTCTAAACCAGGGATAAGTTCAAGGTTTCCCATCCATTCATCCAGATTTCATCTGAACAGAGTAAGGGAAATACTCTGCAATAGAGGAGAGGAAGACAATTCCAAAGAAATGGTGTTCTCTGTGATACATATCTCTCTCTCCATGTTCTATTTGTGTTGTAAAAGACATGAAGATCTCTTGAGTGAGTGTTTATTCCACCAATGGACTTGCAATGTGCAGTAGATTAGAGAGGACAGATTATGTTGATGCTCTGTATGCAAGGCAGATATCTCCCCTCAATTGCCTGTATGATACTGAGAAGAGGAACAAGGCTTCAAGATGGTCAGTGTAGTTTTTATGATTTAGACCGTGAGTTTTCCCTAGAGATAAAGTGTTATAGTCATTCAAGTTGTGTTAAGTGTTTGAATATGTACATACTGAAAGGGGAATTATACTCAATGATTGGCCTAATAAGTGCCGAATACAATGGAATCCCTGGACTTAGACACTATACCCTTACTAATAAGCTTCCTGTGGAAGTTTGGAGAGAAAAAAATGATCTGAAAGGTTTTGTTTAACAGTATTTTAAGAGAAGAAGTACCAACATCCTGGAAGAAGGCAGTGATAATGGTAATACCAAAAGAGGGTAAAGGTATCCATCGGATGCAGCTTCATACAGGCTCATTTCAATACTAAACCATAATTATAAAGTGTTTATGTCTATAATGGCTGAAAGAATATCAAACGTGATACCATCATTTATATATATATGGCTCAGTGGGGTTTTGTGGAAGGCAGGCAAACATTTAACAATATTAACACATCACTGATGATCCAGAAGGAAGAAGAATATAAGGAAATACTACTTTTATTGGTGGGTCTTGATGTACAAAAAGAAAAATCTAGCAAAGATAGACTTTCCACTGTGTGATACCTTAAACCTCTTGTATCAGAGGCAATATAGGATATATGTAAATTACCCCTTAAAGATCTCAGGTATTTCAGCTAAATGGCAATTCTGAATGTCTATTACTTTTCTTTTACTTTTAAGTCTATTTGTGAACAATTTCAGGCCAATAAAGCCAAACCCTCTACCTGTGGACATACATGTTTCTGGCTTTCTTAGTGCATCATCAGCACAGCATAAGAGGAATGTTTGACTTTTGGAAACACAGGGTTGTCAAACCCAAATGATATCCATAAACATTAGAGTGTCTACAAAATACCCCAACTAACAAACTAAAACAATGAGTAAAAAGGTCACACAGAAAAAACAACTGGTTAAAAAACGCAAAAAAAAAAAAAAATCTAGCAAAGATAGACTTTCCACTGTGTGATACCTTATACCTCTTGTATCAGAGGCAACATGGGATATATGGATATCAACTGGGTATGACAACCTTGTGTTTCCAAAAGTCAAACATTCCTCTGATGCTGTGCTGATGATGTCATAAGAAGGCAGAAACATGCATGTCCACAGCTAGAGGGGTTTGTCTTTATTGGCCTGAAATTGTCCACAAATAGACTTAAAAGTAAAAGTAAAAGAAAAAGCCATGGACATTCAGAATTGCCATTTAGCTAAAACACCTGATATCTTTAAGGAATAATTTGCATATATCCCATGTTGCCTCTTATACAAGAGGTATAAGGTATCACACAGTGGAAAGTCTAGCTTTGCTAGATTTTTCTTTTTGTGTTTTTTAACCAGTTGGTTTTCCTGTGTGATTTTTTTACTCATTGTTTTGGGTGTTGATGTAGAGAAAGCATTTGACAGAGTAAACTGGGAGCTCATGAGCAGGGCAAGGGAAACACTTGCTTTCTCTGATACAATTATAATGTTGATTTGAAGTATATATGAGGAATTGGAGGTGAAAATTAAAATGGATGTGGTCCTCTCTGATAACTAATGCTTGAGTAGAGGAACCAGGAAAGGTTGCCTGCTTTCACCCTTGTTGTTTGCATTATAGAACCACTGGCAAAGAAAATAAGATACTCAGAAATTCAAGGATATAGTCAGGAAAAGCTGTCTCTATTTGCAGATGATATTACTTTATACATGACAAAACCAGAAGGGGACATTACAGTGTTGTGGAACATTTTAAGACAGTTTCAAGTCTTCGTGGGATACAAAATAATGAAGCTAAAACAAAGGCAGTAGTGGTAAATTATGTACCCACACACAAGTTAGTCAAACAATATCCATATTTATGGGGACATGATAAAATGACGTATTTAGGAGTATGGATTAGAAATTACTCTATTGTGGCAGCTAAGAATATGTGGGAAGAGACTAAACAGAAGATAATACAAAAAATTGAGAAACTACTATGATACAAGCCATTAAACTATTTTTAGTCCCTTTAGTCTTATACACAGGTCAGGCATATTTTTATCAACCAGAGGAGAAGCTGTGGATAGCAATTAAAAAAACAGTTGAAGGATTTTATCTGGGAAGAGAAGACAGCAAGGGTCAAGTGGGATAAGCTGATTCTTCCAATGGAACAAGGCAGACTAGTATTACCCAATTTGATGGGGCATTTTAGAGCAATACAGTTAAGGCTCTTATACATAGCACAAGCAGAAAGCTATAATTCAAAGTGGAAAGGAATGATGATGATACATTGGGGAAGCTCAAGAAATAAGGAGGCATTGGGATTTTGGATGCAGACTCTTAAGGAGAACAAAACAAATCATACATAATATTATATTCAGAAAATAGGGAATATTCTAAGAACTAAATCAGCAGGAGAATGGAGAAAAGAGATTTTGCCAATTGTGACGACTGTGGTTAGATATACAAATAACAGGCAAGAGGGAGTTGGAATTATTGGAGAAATCTGGCAAAGGAACCAAGGTATTGGGAGCAAATAACTAGAAAGGAAAATGTAATAGAATGGGAAGAGGCCAAGAATTTATTTGGCCTGCAGGTTAGAGATTGCCTTCCCTAACAAGGACTGATATCAGAGTATAGGCAAAGATACATAAATAGGGGGTGCCTGAATAAAAGACCAACACTGGCAGAGTTTTTAAAAGAATCTAGAACAGAAGCTGCCATTAAAAAGGAATAATTAGAAAAACATATAAAATATTGCATAATAATTATAAGAATCAATCAGAAGAGCTTAGAAAGGATTGGGAAGAGAGATTGGATAAGCAATTCACAAAGAGACAATGGGGGATATATGTATATCTCCAAAATATGCAACAAAGTCTATAAGATTTAGGATCTTTGCCTTGAAGTGTTTACATAGGTATTTTTATACCCCAGGTAAACTCCAAATAATTTTTCCTCAGGTGGACAGCAAGTGTTGGAGATGTGATGGGGAAGATAGAGGTGGCTGGGAACATTTTTTGGGGGTGTAATGAGCTGGCAGACTTTAGGGACTCCCTGTGGGCTGCTCTGTCAGAGATGCTGGGTGAGCAGATTGGATTGACTGGGGAGATGATTTTGCTTGAGCTATGATACAGAATTGGAATTGCCTAGACATAGTAAAGCCTTGCTGAGTCTAATTATGGTGGCTGCCATAAAAGCAATTACTAGAAAATGGAAATCAATGTCTAGACCAACTTTACTATACATAGTGAATACAGTAACAGAGATAAAACAACTGGAATTGGGACCTTCAGAAAAATGAAGGTGCAAACTACATAGGAAAAAATGGGAATTGTGGGAATGAGTTTTAAGAGGCATGATTTGAGTGAGCCATATCATGCTTAAGTGACAATGACTGGATAGATTATAGGTGATGTATAATGTTTGCAACTAAAGTGGTGTAATTTTGTTTGTTTTTCATTTATATAACTGTAAGACTGCCTATGTCATATGTGAAAATTTAATAAAGATGTTTGTGGGGAAAAAATAAGCTGTGCAGAGCAAAAGGACTTTCTTACAACAGTGGATACACAGTGATCAAGGGACAGTTTGTTGGTCACATAGGTTCACAGGTCTGTAGCTACCAAATCAATTTTCATGGGTATATTGTCAATGTGACAGCCACAGGGGATGTCATTCTTGCCAAAAGAGACTATTATACATTTTTTAGCATTTAGCATTAGTCCTTGGCTTTGGCATCAGCTATTTATTTGGGAAAGCCCCTCATAGCGAATATTGGTGTTCTCTATGGAATTTATGATGGCTCCAAGTTTACAGTCATCTGCAATCTAGGTCATCCATGGACCTTTTACATTAGCTTTCACCTCTGAGAAGTAAATGCCAAGGAGGAGCAGCCCAAGGACTTAACTCTGGAGTAAACCATTAGTGACATGTCTTTTGGATGAGATACAGCCACCTACCTTAATTTCTTGGATTCTATGTGTGAGTCAGTTTGCTATCCAATGAGTTACATAGGGGTTAACATTTAGCTGGAGGAGTTTATCAAAACACTGGTGTGTCAGATGGTGTCAAATGTCTTTGCAAGGTCCAGATGTGCAGTGTGTACTGATTTTCCTTCATCCATTGCTTCAGTAACATTCTCAAAAATGTTAAGCAGGCAGGCAAGATCTGCCTTTTACAAAACCAAAATGGCTTGGGCCAGGAGCTGGTAGGCTACCTATGTTCTTATTTATTAATTGCATGCTGATCTGCTCAGTAGCCTTGCAGCGTGGTGACTGTTGCTATCCTCCATTCATCTGGCACAGTCTGTTTGGAGACTGACATTGAATGGCCTCTGCAGGGGGGTGGCAGGCAGAGCTGGTAGCACTAGTGTGGGTGTGATTGGTCTCATTATCCTTATTCTGGCAATATCTCTTCAAGGTCCATTGAAGGTTCCTCTTCACACAGATGTCAGCTCAGATGAATAATTTTCTATTACAAAGTTCAGTAGTATACACCCTGCCTGTGTTTCCTCCTCTGGCCATCCTGAATCCTGAAAGAACAAGCTTGGTTAAAAGCCTACTAACCACAGGCTATGAAGAAAAGGGCTTAGATGCCATAATTTGCTCAAGAAATAATCTGTGGCAAAGTCATACTTCAAATAACAGGATATGTTACAGGGGTCTACTTTGCTTGGTCGAAAGCCCATATACTTGAATGTTATTTTCACGAGATGAAAAATAACAAAAACTGAAATACCAAACTATGCAGTTTTTCCAAGGGCAAGTAAACACTTGGGGGGATATGCCCTTTTCCTCACTGTAGTACGATTCCAGAGTTGGTATATATACTTAGGGGGGTATGTGGTGGATGTAGCCCCACACATCGGGGTGGGTGTGGGGGGTCATAGGCCCCCACTTAGGTGGGTTTCAGATACTATGGTGTGATTTTGTGAAGTTTTGGGCATGTGTTTACTTGCCATGGGAAAATGCACAGTTTGGGATTTTAGTTTTCTTTATTTTTGTCTTGCACAAATAATGTTTGAGTATTTGGGCTTTTGAGCAAGCAAAGTAGATTCATGTTACAGATACATGCTTGAATTACCCAATTAACATTTTCACTTACATCAAAAGCACCACAAGAGGATCACTAGTTCTACATTGAGAGTGTAGGCTTCACTCAGCAGCTGCTCCAGCTGTGGGTAGCATAGGAAGCAGACACCCATCTAGGTCTCACCTAGCTGTAGTGCATATTTTGAAAAACACCATTTTATATTACCCCTCACATCAAAGCACCTCATGTATCCTAGCAGATAAAACTGGTACTGGGAGATTAAATTGCCACAAACGTAGTGGGACTAACCTGGTTAAAAAAAACTAAAATAAATAATATAAAGTTTTTAAGCCCTTAAATCTAAGAATTTCAGCCTACTTTAAATCAGTATAGTTCTGTTAGCAGCATTTTACCTAGTGAGGAAAAATAAGAAGATTGGCAGAATTCCTCTTTGAACTTCCATTCCTGACATTCCATGAGAACAGATTAACTGTTCAGAGTCACAGTTCATATATGGGTCTAGGACTAATGATTGCCTACGTTTCAATGAAACTGAAATGGGCTATCACACTTTCATGAAAGTGTTTTTTCACAGAAAAAGAACTTTCTTGAAACTGAGCTAAAAAAAGAAAAAAAACATGAGAATGGCTTTTGCTGAGATCGCGGCACAGTGGGAATAAGGGAATATTCCCTTTTCACCACTGTAGTGTGATCTTGGAGTGAGAATATAAAAATGGGTCATAGGGGTTGCAGGGAGGCTTGGCCCCCTGCAGAAACATGATTACTGTTATCGTTTTTTGTTTGTGTGTTTTTTTTTTTTTTTTTTTAGCAGACTTTCGTGAAAGTGTGCTCAAATGTTTCTGTTTTGTTGAAACGTGCTGTCGGTAATTAGTCCTAGATCCATATATATATATATATATATATATATATATATATATATACACACACACATATGTATGGATTCACTTCAGAAGCTCGAAATACTGAAATCTCGAATTTCAGTATCTCGAGCCCAAGAAGTGGAATCCACAAAACAATGAAAACTAAAAACCGCAAAATTCAAAACCTCAAATAGCGGAAGTTTTGAATGTCGTGGTTTTACTACACACACACACACACACACACACACACACACACACACACACACACACACACACACACACATCCACTCTACTACATGAACATGGGGGGCTGCGCCCCCCACACCCCCCTACTTAAATATTCTCACAATGAGGTCGTACTACATACAAACACACACAAAACACCACCACACAAGCTACTTTCTTTTCGCACACACACACACACATCACAGCAACAAAACACACTGACACACACTACAGCCCCTACACAAACCCCTTAACACACACTTATCTTAATACATAACCATAGCGGAACTTTAGAAGTGCGAAATTCAAAACTTCTGGTATTCGAGGTTTTGAATTTCACACTTCTAAACATTCGCTATTATGTGGATTCTGCTTCTTGGGCTGGAAATACTGAAATTCGAGATTTCAGTATTTCGAGCTTCTGAACGGAACCCATTAAGATTATATATATATAATATATATATATATATATATATATATATATATATATATATATATATATATATATATATATATATATATATATATATATATATATATATGGGGCTACTTCACTTGACTGAAAACTCACTAGAATGAAACCCACTTGATTGAGCACACTTGACTGAAAGTTCACTTCACTGAAAACTCACTTGACTGAAATTTATTTCACTGAAAGGTATATGCCCTTTTCCCCATTGTAATGCAATCCTGTATTTAGTATATAGGAAGGGGGCTGTGGGGGGCACAGCCCCACATTGGGGGGTGCTTGGGGCATAACCCTCCACCTATTCTATACATTTTAAACCATATATATGGATACTTACAACTGCAATAAATAACATACAATTCACACAAGCACACACATCTTTTTCATGTTTAGTCATTGAAGCTCCACATGCATTATGGTTAAGGAACTTTTTTTTTCTTTCAGGCTACATAAACATACTCCCTGTACTGCTTAATCTACAAACCATCATAGTGATCAACTTCCTTTCTTTGAGACAGAACTGCATTTTATTAAAAAAGAGATGTAATGCATTTTGCAATATATTAGACATTATCAGCATACACACTTCTTTTATGCATGAATGTTATTTGATTTTAGCTTGCATTGACATTTAAAAAACACATTTACTACTTTTGAGCAATGTCTCAGAAATAGTTAACAGTGATACAGTGTTCCTAAAATTGATGTAATATAGCTAGGAAGAGTAAGGCAATGTGAGATAAAAGTTTTACAAAACATTTGGCATAGAAACAGCTTTAAAAGCACTTGTCATAGTAGCTTCTAAACATGTCACTACTACAGTACCTTTGCAGATTTATAATACAAAGAGCACTGAGGCATTAATAAATACTTTTGACTTTAGAATGTCTAATAGCAATTTTAAAGACAGTCATTTAGTTCCTTATATGCCTTTGAAGTGGTAATTGATTTTGGTACCTTTGAAATCCTTATTTCATGCCCACTTGAGGAAAATTGTACAGACTGGAAACCTGCAGAAAGAAATTGGTTAGGTTCTGAATATGACAGTTTGACCACTTGACACAAGTCTGTCTTATTGGACATGTCCCTGACCAGTAATTTATACCTAGTTCAGATAACTATTGGATAACTTCTTTTAGATACTCTGCTACTGATCTACTTGCCAAAGTGTCTTTTGGGTGTATCATGACTAATCCTCTGGCTTAAATTCATCATTATGAATTGGATTCTCTCAACATCAATTTCCTCAGTTTGACATCTGTCGCTTGACATCACACAGTTGTCTTTTTGGTTTGAACATCTCAGGTATGGCCTAGAAGTGTCTCATGTTTCTCCTTAATGCAGCCCCATTATCCAGCTGGGTCACATATCACCTCAGTTGAGTTTACTGTCACACCTGTTCCTTACCCTCTTCTTCCTCCAACTTGAGGTGAGCTGTTTGGCCTAGTTCCAAAGCGAGCAGAGGATGACTAGAATATCATCTTTCGATAAAGTACATATAGGCAGATATGTCCCTTTTTTTTTGACTGTTTTATATGGAAAATTCTTTGGCTGTAATTCTGATTAAATCCTAAGAATATTTGTGCAGATTTATCTGCTCAATGTACGTTGCACTGGACTCACAGTAGTTGCTTTGTGTGGAGTTGCTCTGTAATATATTAAGATGTTAACCATTTGAAATATGTGGGGACCCACTACAGCAAGTCCCAAAACTTGGACAATGATTAGCTGAAAAATGGACATACATATATTAAGTTCGAGATGGACATTTCTCAGCATATTCCCTTTTCTCCAAGGTAAGGCGATCTCAGAGTTACTATATATACAAGTTCAGAGAGATGTGGGGGCTTGCCTAACCTGCAAAAAAAGAAGTTTAAAGGAGAAGAGCGACGTTCAAGATTCACTCTTATCCTGCAGTTTAAATATTTTTATGTGGCATGCTAGCAATCTACAATTGGAGTGCCAACATTTCAATATGGAGCCCATTAAGATAATATCTATATCATCTTGACTTAAAACTTTTCTTAGCTGTTTCTACTGCTCCCTCTGCAGCACCATTTGATTAAGGGTAGTAGGGACTTAACATAGTATGGACAGGCCTGTATTAGTGACATTTTGCAATTTCATGGCTGCAAAGGGAGTTAGATCACTGTTGATTAGTTTTGTGGTGTATCCCCTGCACTGACAACTTTTTAAAACACCTTTATTAAATTATCACTTAAGACACAGGTAAACATACAGCAACAGAAAAGAAAACAAACCATTTTAACACTTTTCCATTTTAAATACAATACACATTACATATATTTGCTTTGCTATCATCATCATTCCAACTGTGCAAAACATTTGCTGAAGTCCCGCCTTCCCTTAAACATCACTCCTCCTCCTCCTCCTGAACATTATTTTGTATGTGTTGTTCCCCAGTTTCCATTCACTTCTATGTAAATTTGCTCCCTCCCTTATCTAAACATCCCTCTTCCAGTTCTTTTATCTCTTTTATAATATTCAATACCTCAAATACAGTCAGAGTAGACTTTGAGTTCCATTTTCTAGTAATTGCTATTTTTGCAGCCAACAGAATTAAGTTAATAAGGCCTTACTATCTTTATGCAAGTCAGATTCTGTATCCCAGCTCAAAAGAATAATTTCCTTACTTAAAGGCATTTGCTCACCCAATATTCCTGAAAGAGCACTCTGTAGGGAATTTCAAAATCCACCAACTCATTTCACTCCTAAAACATATGTTCCCAGCTACCTCTTTCCTCTCCATCACACCTCAAATATTTGCTATCCACCTGAGGAAAAAAAAAAACACTTTCAAGCAAAGATCTTACACCTTCTGGACTTGGTTGCATACTTGAGAGCCAAACATATGTCTTCCAATTGTTTTCTTGTAAGTTGCTTTTCCATTCCCTCTCTCCAATCCTTTCTAATCTCATCTGACTTTTTCTTATAGTTATCATGCAATATTTTATATGCTCTACTAATTGTCCATTTTAACAGCTACTTCTGTTCTAGAGTCAACTAAAAACTCTACCAGAGCAGCTCTTTCACTTAAAAGTCCCCTATCCGTTTCTGTTTGCCTGTACTCTGAAATCAAGCCCTAGCAGGGAAAGCAGTCTCTAGTCTGAAATTCAAATATCTTCTTGGCCTCATCCCACTCCATCATCTTTCTGCTTGAGTTATTTGCTCCCAATAACTTGGTTCCTTTGCCAGGCTTCTCCAGTAAATTCCAATCCACTCTTGCATATTTTCTGCACTCCTACCTGCAGTCATCCTTATTGGCAAAATCTCTTTTCTCCATTCTCATATTGGCTAAGTTCTTAGGATAGTTTCTTCTACTTTATGAATATAATATTCTGCATGATTATTATTATTCTCCTTAAGGATCTGCTTTCAAAATACCACTCTCTCTCTGTCTCTTTCTTGAAGCTTCCCTGTGCTTCATCATCCTCCTCTTATAGGTTCATAGATAGATTAGTACTAAGCTAACTGCCCTTACGAGCCATTTCAAGTCTAGCCAATTATCCCCTGTGAGATTCAAACCCTGCACCTTGTGTTTGTAAGGCAAACACCTTAACCATTAGGCCCTTCCACTTTGAATTATAACCATTCCACATAAGTTATATATATGAGCTTTAACTGTGTATCTCTAAAATATGGGTCCTTATCACGGCATTGAAAAGGACATTAATTGAATGGATTTAATATTGAGAATGCCGTTCATCGAGGTGTGTACTGTGAGATCGCAGTACAGTGAAGATTGGAAAATCTGCCCTTTCCTCACTGTAGTGTGATCTCAGAGTCAGTATATATAATTAGTAGGGGATGTGGGGGGACGCAGCCCCCCACAACAGCCACTTTGATGAATGGGATTTTCGATTTTTAAGCTGTTTGGTTGACGTCCTTTTTGATGCCGTGATATAGACCCTAAAAATATCCCTTCAAATCAGATAAACCTAAACCACCTTGTTCTATTGAAAGGATCAACTTATCCAACTTAACTCTTGCCCTCTTTCTCTCATAGTTAAATTTCTTAAATTTTTTGTTAAGTCTTGTCTACAACTTCTCCTCGGGTTGATAAAAATATACCTGACCATATACAAGACTAAATATCATACTATCCATATCCATAAATAAGAGTTTCCAGTTTCTCAATGTTTGTATTATATCTTTAGTGTCTTCCCACATAGTTAGCTGCCACGATAGAAGCCTTTTTAAAACATATTCCTAAATACCTCACCTTATCACGTCCCCATAAATATGGGTATTGTTAAACCAATGCATGTGTGGGTACATAATTTATGGCTATAGCCTTTGTTTTATCTTCATTAATATCTAGAAAAGACTTGAAATTGTTGCAAAATGTTCTGTAACACTGAGATGACCTTTTCTGGATTTATCAGGTACAAAATAATATCATCTGCAAATAAACAAACTTTTCTTTTTTTTTTTAAACAATTTTATTGATTTTAAGTAAATATATATAGACATTCACATGGTCTTTTAACACAACAAATTTGCAATTCAAAAAGGTGTTCACATAGACATTCAAATAACAATATTTAACAAATAAAATGAAATTACTAAAACTATTTACAAAGACACCCATTGATTATTATTGTAATGACTAGAATTTGATTTTTCCACATATATAACACAATAAGAGGCTGAATTTTAATTTATATGATATCATCAATCTCTTTTCAACAGATTCTGTAAATTGACCCATAAATGATAGTTATAAGTTTTTCTAGTTGTTCTAGATGTCATAGTTGCAATCTGTAATTGGCAAACTTCCATTAGAATTTTCTTAAAATCATTATAAGATGGAGAGGATTCAGATATCCAGTTCCTTGTTATAGTTTTCCTGGCTACTGCCAGTATTGCCCAGAGTAAGGAATGTTTAACGTTTTTTACACAGCAAGGTATAGGTGTATTGAAGAGTATTAATGATTTGCTCAAAGTGAAATTGTCTGTGAATATTGCTTGTAGAAGTTCATTGATACTTTTCCAAAATAAACTTATTGCAGGGCATTCATAAAATATATGGGTCCAGTCAATGTTTATATTAGACTTGCATCTGTTACATATGTTTTGTTTTCCATTAATTTTGTTCATTAGTTGAGGGGTGTAGAAAGATCTACATAAAAATTTCCAGGAATATATTTTCCATTTAAGTGAAAGTGTTGTTTTCCCTGCAGATTCTAATATATTTGTTATATCTAAATTCCTTGGAAGTGTATTTGTTATATAATAGTAGTTCCAGAAATTAGATGGACAACAATATGTTTCCTCCCTAATAAGTCTGTATATAAATGATATTTTGTCTGAACAAGTTTGTTTATGTTGGATAATTTAATGAAAAAAAGCTAGTAGTATGCTAGTGTCATGTTTGTTAACTGGAGTAATCAGGTCTATTTTATTTTGCAAGAATAGTCTGAGGGATTGTATATTAAGCCAAAGGGATTTGTCTCACTGAAATTCACTTATCTGATTTACGTCCTTAACCCTTTCATCTGTGATTATTTGGAACCAACACAAAAGACCCTTTTGTTTAAACAAGGTGATTTTATCTATATCTGAGGATTGTAAGGATTCTTGAGTAAAGGCTATTGGGAACATTATAAAGAAAAGTTCTTTATATCTAGAATGTTTATATATAAAATTTCTAAAATTTATTAATATATTGTGTAAGTAGCTAAATGAATGTTTCGGTATGCTGTGTTAGTGAAGTAGTCTTTAAGTATCCATAATACTGGGTTGTTTATTAATTCTAATTTGTAAGGTTGTGGTTTCAATATTAGTAGCATAGCTGAAGATTCCTAGAATATTTTCCATTTGGCCTGATATGAAGTATTCAAAAGTTGTGCTATGGATCTAATAATAATGGCATTAGAATAAAGGTCCATATCAGGAAAGGCTATGCCCCCTTTGTTCCAACTATAAATATGGTGTTTGAGTGCTATTCTAGGTTTCTTGGGAAACCAAAAAAAATGTAATAACAGGGAATTGAGAACTTGTTAATGAATACTTTATTGGGAAGTATTAAAATAGATAGTATAATATAGAGAATTTTAGGCAGAATTATCATTTTAATGATAGTTAATCTTTCCTCGGTTGTAAATATAATTGTATTCCATTTCATTAATAAGGTTTGAATATTTATATAACATTTATTATAGTTTAGTTTTGTGATTAATTTAATACCTTTAGCAAGGATGATACCTAAGTATGTAATTTGATCTGTGATGATTTTTTTTTGTATCATTGTTAATGTTTCCCTTATTATTGTTTGAATAAATAGGTATGTTCTTAGTTTTATTATCATTAAATGTCAGTCTAGATATGTTTTGAAATGTGTTAATGGCTTCAAATAAAGCTGTTATGGAGGAATTCTCTCCCTTAGTGGTGATGAGCACATCATCAGCAAATAACTGAATTTTAGAAGTTATTTATCATTTATTTCCAAACCTCCTATGTTTTTATTTCCTTGTATGTCATTAGCCCATGTTTCCATTATAAGGGTAAACAGTAAGGGGAATAGGGGGCATCCTTGTTTTGTTCCCTTAGTGATGGGTATTTGAATTGACATGTATGTTCCAATTTTGATATATGCCAGGGTCCCTTTATAAAGATGTATTAGTAGGTTAATAAAATTATCTGAAAAGTTTAAACATTGCAATAATGTGAAAAGATAATCCCAATGTATTGAGTCAAATGCTGAATTAATGTCAAGACTAACCAGTGACAAGTTTTTTTTTTTCTTTCTGTGTGAATAATCAATTAAAATAAGAGACCATTTAATGTTGTCATAGGTACTTCTATTAGTTACAAAACATGTCTGGTCATCATTAATTAACTGGGGTAAAAACTTTTTTAATCTATCAGCATAAATATTCATGAACATTTTATAATTAATATTTAAAATAGATATGGGTCTATATGAAGCACATAATTTAGAGTCCTTACTAGATTTTAGAATGGGCGATATAAATGTATATTTCCAGGATGGAGGCAATACTATGTCATTCTGGGCTATAGTAAATACCTTGTGGAGTAAAGAAATAGCTATTTTAGGCATAATTTTATATAGTTCGGGTATGATACCATCATTGCTTGGTGCTTTGTTCTGTTTAAGCTTATTAATTTGAGTTTGTATGTCAACTAGAGAGATTTGTTTGTCTATAACTTCCGACTGTTTATTGAGTTTGACATACAAGTTTTTTTTAATGTATTCTTTTATTTTATCTATAGGTTGAATGATATGTCAAGTTTGATTACTCGTGTGAAAATGTCTGAATTCATCTATTATGTCTTGTATATCATAAACCTTTTTCTTTTTTCTTAATGAGTATATTTCTTTAATATGATTTTGTTTAATGATTCTTTTGGTTTTGTTTGCAAGGTTAGTTAAATGTTTCGGGTTTGCTGAATAAGCAAGGAATTAAAATTTTTCTAAGGAAATCATAGTCTTATGATGTAAGATAGCATTATATTCCTCCTTAGTTTTGTTTATTTCATCTCAAATATTCTTAGGAGTGAACTTGTTAATTTTGAGGTGTAACCTATCTAGTTTGTCTTATATATTTTTTTAAATTTTCATCCCAGGACTTTCTT
Source organism: Protopterus annectens (assembly GCF_019279795.1). Classification (NCBI taxonomy): domain Eukaryota; kingdom Metazoa; phylum Chordata; order Ceratodontiformes; family Protopteridae; genus Protopterus; species Protopterus annectens. The sequence goes on along the minus strand of NC_056741.1, from coordinate 260,604,263 downwards.
TTGTTATAATACCATTTATTTATTTGTCCGTATAAGTAAGCTTTTAATGCATCCCATACATATATGTCATGAGAGTTGGATGTTAAGTTGATTTTTATAAATGTTTGTGTTTCTTCTTCAAAAAAATGTTTGAAATTCTTTTAATTGAGTTATGTATGCAGGAATTCTTCTTATATGAGTCTTTGGGGTATCATTTAAGTTAAGCTCAAATATCATTGTATTATGATCTGAAATAGGGCAAGACACAAGCTTGGTGTTTATTAAATAATTTATTATTTGTATGGATATCATTACCCTATCTATTCTGGAGTATGTTTTGAATCTATTGGAAAAGAATGTGAATTGAGGTGAGCTCAAAACTGTATAGTCATGTATATATTTTAGATGATATGTATCCATGAATTGTATTAGTTGTTTAGCTTGTGAGGTAATCTTCCTTTTCCCTAAAGTACTAGAGTCTTTTTCATTTAAAACACAGTTAAAATCTCCTGCCATAGTAATATTACCCTCAGATTAAGATACAGTTTGGTTCAATTGTTGTTTAATAGTGCTAATTCCAATACCCGGTAACCAACAGTTGTTTATTAAAGTGAAAAGTTTTGTGTTTATTTTGATCATCACCAAGCAAAGCATCCCTTTATCATCCTGATAAGATTTAATAATTCTAGGTAAAGGGAGTTCTGTTCCAAAGAATTGCTACTCCTCTTTTCTTTTTAGAATGTTCAGAACTAGCAATAACTATATATTTATTAGTGTTTAAAAATTAATATTTTCTTTTAATAAATGTGTTTCTTGTAAAAATATTATCTTTGGTTTGTGTATAGTTAAGTATTTAAATAAACTTCCCTTTTTAATAGGGTTATTCAGACCATTTATGTTGATTGATAAACCTTTAATGTGGTCATAATAGCATTATAATTGAGCAAGAAATTCTTGTGTTCTGTGTGTTATATTGTATATGTTTTATGTAATCCTCTCCAAAATATCTGTTATTTAAATTATAGTCAATTTCTGTTACTATAAAATACACAGAATATGGTATACAATTCTTGCAACTTACAATTATATACATTTGAATAATAATGACATAATGGATGTCAGGAAGAACTTATTAAGAAAATTAAATGTAGTATATATGTCATAAAAATGGGGTAGCTACCCACCTGGAGTTGTAAACTCCTTGTCCCAGTGACATCTGTCCCTTGGATCAAACACCTAAACAGAAGCAACAGAACACAGCCTCCATTATATATAAATGTTAAACAGACAAAACAGTAACTATATATATGATTACATATTCATTAAAACCAGTAAAACAGAGCTGTAATTAGTGTAACTCATCTGGTATTGCTTATACCATAGTCATGTTTCATGAGAATTATGTAACTAAATATATCCTAAAATAGTATGACATTTGTTAGAAATCCTCTATTAATGAAGTAATTCTTTATGCTTGCAGACAACCCACATAAGAAAGAGAAAAAAAAAGGGCACTTAAACTTCTACTGATCCATATGCTGTTAGATATAGTGAAAATTGCTGTTACGATAGTTCATTTGCTAATAATCTCTGTTGAAATCAGTAGAACATATGACCCTTCGGGGGAATTAAACTAAGTTAGCATACAAATCTAATGTTATAACATATTATTCTTGGTATCATTCAGAAGAAAGGATTCTGATATCTAAAATAAGCAACATTCTAATAAAGGAAAATGTCATTTGAAGCAACTGCTAGCCTTGTTAAAACAGATGCTATATATTAATATAGTGTTCAAAACAGATTTGTATATGTATCTTTAGCATGAAAGCTCACATGACAGTTTAAGCACCTGAAGTAGAACATGCCATCATATCTTAAATGAGCTTACTTTAACCCATGCTATTTTCATATCAACTATCAGCCTCTGAATGAAAATTAGTTATAATTTATAATAAAACTACTTTTATCAGGTTAAGCAAGGCACAGCAATATATATGGCATTCATTAGTTAAAGTAAATGTACACTTACTTTTCCTTTTTTCTTCTTCTGTTAACAGATATATGAATAAAAAGACACAGTTGAAAAATGATTTCCTTTCTTTTTAAAGTTAAGATTTGTCCAAATATTGTATTAAGCAGGCTTAAAAAAACATTTTTAAAGTATAAACTGCTGTTTTCAACATTTCTGAAGATTTCTGATGAAATTACATGTAATGACTTCCTGGTTAGGCTGGGCGACTAGCTCTGATGTCATCAAATCATGTTGTGATGTTGTGAAGCTCGTTCGAGATTGTAGAGAGGACTTTTTGTGAAAATAAGGCAATTCAAGATGAAATAAGCTCATGGACAACAAGCTCGAGCTTCACAGAGTTACTAGAAGTTGTCTTTCGCTGTTTTACACAAAAAACCCTCCAAAAATGACTTGTATGTACTTGTTTTCATTAAGTATGGGAAAGTTCATGTGTGTAAGATCTGTAAGCTTTATATAGCCTGCACGAGTGTATAGCCAATGCCTGTGTTGCCCATTATTATTAAACAGTACCACACAGCTTCAATTGTAGCAAAAAGCATTTTAAATAAATTACTAAACCCCATTAATACATTTGACATTCACATAACTCAAAAAAAAAAAAAAAAAAAAAACTATATTTAAAACTGTAAGAGAGTGCATGTGTGAATAAGAACTTACTATTTCATAGTATCAGAATAAGAATTTAACATATATAAAAGCTTTAAATTAATTATTAAGATATAAACTATGAGATAAAAACAGTATCAAATAAGGAAAACAGAGAAATATATATGTGTTGTAAGCTCTTATCTACTTATATGTATGTAAACCATATTTAATCTGAATGCTGTTAGTTTAAATTAATTAGAGATTATAGAGGGAATCTAAAATGTTTATATATGAGAAGTGATTATTTTATTTTCATGATGGATTTATTTACCATCTAACTTTAAGATATCTTTATAACAATATTTAAGACTGTATGTTTGTAATTAGTATACCATTTTACCTCAGTTTAAGTAAAAGCTAAAATTATGTGTATACTGAAGGTTATATGGGAATAGGAAGGTGAAAAAAAGAAACAGGCTTACCTTGTAAGTAAAAATATCAACAAAAAATTAACACAGTGACATTGTTTCCAGAAACATAACAAACTGCAAATATATATATTTAAATCACTTGTTTCTTAGTCTTTTTTGTTTCTCCGAGGTTTTCCATGTAGGATTAGATGCCATTCTCTTAAGTGTAGGATTAGCCCATTCCATCTCTTCTATTTTTTCCAAGATCTTATGGTCTTTTACATAGTGCAGAGCAGAGTCCAAATCTTCAAACATTTTGGGACCCTCCAATGAAAATATCTTCAGCTTCGCAGGGAAAAAAGGATGAATCTTCACCTGTGCTTTCTTCAGTTCCTTTATCAAAGGTAGGCATATTTTTCTTTTAGCTATAACTGCTGATGAATAATCATTGTCAAAGCGTATTATAGCTTCATTTGATTTAATTGGTGACTTGAACCATGCAGTTTTTAGAACAAATTCCTTGTCGGAAGACAAAAGGAATTTGACAATGATAGATCTAGGTTGTTTTTTGTTGGATGTATTACTTGTAGTAAGAGAATGATGTGCTCTCTCAATACCAAAGGACATAGCTTCAGTGAAATCAAGAGTTTTAGGTAACCAAGTAGTGAGAAAGTCATGTTGTTCCCCTCTATGCCTTCAGGTAATCCAAATATTTTTAGATTGTTGCGCCTTGATCTGTTTTCAAGATCATCTAGTTTATTTTGTAGGAAAGTATTTTGTTTGAGTAATAACGCCACATTATTTTCATTTTCTATCATTCTTCCATCCATATAATTTAGAGCTTCTTCGATACCTGATATCTGAGATTTTTGTTGTAGTAAATCTTGATGAAGTAAATCCATTTGTTTGGTAGTCTTCTCCTTGAAATTGTCTATTTTGGTATCTAACTTATCAATTTTTGTGGTAAGGTATTGTATATTTGTTATCAAAGTCTGAATATCTCTTTTAAGGCTGGAATCCTGGTTGCTGGATTTAGTGAAGCTCATGATGAATTTCTTCAGATAAGAAGAATAATGTGACAAGACAATCTGCCTTCTTTTAGTTTTAAAGTTGATATTATTATAGGTGAAGTTAAATTCTAATAAATCATGTATAAAAGTATTTTCAGTTTTTAGTCTGAAGGCAGAATTCCAGTCAGAATAATATTTCTTTAGTGGAGCTGTTGAATTCTGCTGTTACTCACTGCCCATCTTGGCCACGCCCCCCAAAAACTCTTTCCTTGATTACCATACCAATTATATCCTTGAATTTTTGAGTCCCTTATTTTCTTTGCCAATAGCTCTAAATATAAAGCAAATAACAAAGGAGAAAGAGGAACCCCCTGCCTGGGTCCTCTGTTCAAGCACAATTTATCTTAGAGGAACATTTTAATTCTTGCCTCTGACCCTTCATAAATCCTTCTAATTAACCTTACTATTGCATAAGGGAATGCAAATGCTTCCAATGCCCTACTCATAAAACCCACATTGAGAACATTGTCTTAAAATGAGAAAATTAATTGTGGATAGATGGATATTTTCATTGTCTTTGATACAGTAGTTTACTACTACCGAATAGTTTTATTCTATCATATTTTCACACATTTTTATTTTATTTTATTTATTTACTTACTTATTCTTAGTTGATTAGTTAGTCAGCCTAGGCTATCATCCTCTTTTCAGGGGAGACATGAGATGGCATTCATACTGACTAAGAGAAATTTGCCTAGGGCACTGTGGAACTCCTCCTAAGCTTTCATCTTGCTGTTTTGCATGATAATCATTAGGTGGCACCAGAAATCTGCTGCTGACTTGGTTGTGAGAAATACAAGATGTTGGATGCCATGGGTTCTAATTATAATATAACTAATTATATTAATTCATCGAAAGAAAACATCATTGAATGGCATTTCATCAGAAATGCCATTCATCAAATCCCCTCATCCCTGCTAATTATATATACCAACCCCAGGATCGCACTACAGTCGGGAAAGGGCAAATTTCCTGAATCCTTCCATACTGCTATCTCAGTCAGTATGGTTAGATTAATGGCATTTCCGATGAAATGCTGTTCAACTGTGTTTTAGTTTGAGGAATTAATACAGACCTGATTCCATGAGGAATGGAGCAGTGTGTGTATTTTGGAAGAAGCATATTGAGAGATGACTGACACTATTGGAACTGAAGAAATTATTGTAACAGAGTCAGAACTCAGTGAGTTACCAACACATGATTTACTAAATTTGATGAGCAAAGTGAAGCGGAAAATGGAGCAGAAGTAAGCTGGAGTGAAGTAGCTGATCATGTTATGGAAGCCAAAGAAATGGCGATTTCAACAGGAAAAGCAATGGATTTTGAAGGAACAGAAAAGACTGGAGTATTTTTGGCTAGTGGTGTAACTTGTTTTAAAGGTACACATCAGCAACAGGGTATAAACAAATTTAATGTTGATTTGTTAAGAAAAACTGACAAGCAGCTGTGGTAACAGAAAGACATATAAAGCAACAAATTGTAAGTGAACAACTCAGAACTAAGAAGCCTGTACTGATAATTAAAAGAAACACTGAATTGCTTAAATAGATATGATGTTTTGGATAATGTCATTTTGCTTTTAGGATTTAGTATAAAATATATAAGAGCATTAATCTATTGTAGTACTGAGAACTTCTGTGAATTGACTTTTGAAGCATTTGATTTATTATAAAAATTCATGTCTGAGGTAAGAAGATGACAAGAAACTTCAGCATGGAACTTGAAGGACTAATATATATATATATATATATATATATATATATATATATATATATATATATATATGTGTATGTATGTATATGTTGTGTCTTTCGGCTTTTCCTGGTTAGGGGTCGCCACAGTGGAACTCCGGTCAGCTAATGACTGGCAGTAGATTTTTACGTGCTGAGTTGCCAGCCTTGACGCACAACCTTCAACGAAGGTACGCCCATTCATGCATGTCTCCACACAGAAGACGCTCTAGCTGAGAATCGAACAGGACAACGTCTTACTGTGAGGCGACAATGCTACCGCAGCACCACCACCACAGTGTGTGTGTGTGTGTGTATATATATATATATATATATATATATATATATATATATATATATATATATACTTAAAAAGAAAATTCATGTACAGTTCAGAACTACCAACAAAGGCATTGTTGAAATTAAATCTTTCTTTTTATCTATTTGTAATGTAGCACACCATGTAGAAATGGTATCTGATGTAAGAGGGGAAGTGTTAGCATCATTAAATGTGATAGAAGAAAGGATACAGCATGTTAAAGTAATAAATGTTAATGGAAAGAGAGAAACTGTGAGATACTGGGTGAACCAAAGGCCTATTTTTTGTGGAGATGAAAGGCATTTATTACAGGGCTGTAAAAAGAGATGATACTGGTAATGTGGAGGGACAGGGACATACAGCTGAAAATTTTGAACTAAATTGTTGTAAATATCATATCCAAGAGAGTTTTTGGTTTGAGTGTCCTGTTTAACAGGACAAAAGATTAACTGAAGAAAATATTGAAAATAACAGCAAAGTACACGAGATAGATAATTTTGTGGAAGAAAATATACAAGAACATATAATAAATTCAGAAGAAATTGAGTTAAAAAACAGGAAAAAATTGTGTGGCTATTCAGGAAGAGCATAGGTATGAACTATTGGGAGTTGAGGAAGGGAAGGGGGATTATGACACATGGGAAGAGCAAGAACAAAACACTAAAACGTGAATATGAGAAAGGATGTTAAAAAGGAAAAGAAAAAAAAATAAACATTGAAAAAAGCACAAAAAAGGAAAGGGATGATGTAAAGATATTAAGTGTTAGTGTGAATAGTATTAGAAATGATGTCAGGGGGCTAATGATAATTGAATAGTTTAAGAATGTGATAGCAGAAATGATATGTTTATTAGATGCAAAATGTATTAAAAAGATGAAAAGGGGTAGAAATGAAGTCTTGTGGGGGAACAAGATTATATAGTCTATAATAAATGAAGAATGTGCGGGTATAGGGATTTTGATAAGAAATGAATGCATTAAAATATTAAATGTTACACTATTAATACTAGATAAGATGCTTATGTATAATAAAGGAAAGGAGGAAGATGTGTAAAAACATTGACAATGTATGCATACACAAATATGACAGACAAAAAATATGTTTGAGGTCTAAAAAATACGTTTTGGTTAATATGTTTACTATTAAGATAGGAGACTTTAACCATAATTTAAAGAAATAGAAGGGGAAGTAATACAAGATGCGAAAGTAATAAGAGCATCCTTCTCCCAATATACTCTGCATCCCTCCTCAGCACATGTCCAAATCAACACAATCTCGGCTCTCTGGCTTTGTCTCCAAACTTCCAACCTGGGCTGACCCTCTAATATACTTATTCCTAATCCTGTCTACCCTCGTCACACCCAGTGCAAACTTTAACATTTTTAACTCTGCCACATCCAGCTCTCACTCCTGCCTTTTTGTCAATGCCACTGTTTCCAACTCATATAACATAGCTGGTCTCACTACCCTCTTGTAAACCTCCCCTTTCACTCTTACTGGTACTCGGCTGTCACAAATCACTCCTGACACTCTTCTCCACCCTGCCTGTACTCTCTTCACCTCCCTTCCACACTCACCATTGCTCTGAACTGTTGATTTGAAGTATTTAAACTCATCCACCTTTGCCACCTCTACTCCTTGCATCCTCACCATTCCTCTATCCCCTTTGTCATTCACACACATATATTCTGTCTTAGTCCTGCTGACCTTCATTCCTCTCCTCTCTAGAGCATATCTCCACCTCTCCAGGGTCTCCTCAACCTGTTCCTACTCTCACTACATATCACATTATCATCTGCAAACATCATAGTCCATGGGGACTCCTGTCTGATCTCGTCTGTCAACCTGTCCATCACCACTGCAAATAAGAAAGGCCTCAGAGCTGATCCTTGATGTAATCCCACCTCCTCCTGAAATGCAGCTGTCACTCCCACTGCAAATTTCACTGCTGACACACTAACCTTGTACATATCCTGTACCACTCTTACATACTTCTCTGCCACTCCCGACTTCCTCATACAATACCACAACTCCTCTCTAGGCACCCTGTCATAGGCTTTCTCTAAGTCTACAAAAACACAATGCAACTCCTTCTGACCTTCTCTGTACTTCTCCATCAACACTCTCAGAAAAAACATCACATCTGTAGTGTTCTTTCCTGGCATGAAACCATACTGCTGGTCACTAATCATCACCTCCCTTCTTAACCTAGCTTCTACTACTCTTTCCTATAACGTCATGCTGTGACTGATCACTTTTATCCCTCTGTAGTTACTACAGCTCTGCACATCACCCTTATTCTTAAAAATCAGTACCAAAACACCTTTTCTCCACTCCTCAGGCATCCTCTCACTTTCCAAGATTTCATTAAACAATCTGGTTAAAAATTCCACTGCTATTTCTCCTAATCACCTCCAAGCTTCCACAGGTATGTCATCTGGACCAACAGCCTTTCCATTCTTCATCCTCTTCATAGCTATCCTTACTTCCTCCTTGCTAATCCATTGCACTTCCTGATTCACTATCCCCACATCATCCAACCTTCTCTCTCTCATCCTCTTCATTCTTCAGCCCGTCAAAGTACTCATTCCATCTGTTCAACACACTCTCCTCACTTGTGAGTATGTTTCCCTCATTATCCTTTATCACCATTACCTGCTGCACATCTTTCCTAGCTCAGTCCCTCTGTCTAGCTAATCGGTACAGGTCCTTTTCTCCCTCCTTAGTGTCCATCCTTTCATACAACTCTTCATATGCCTTATCCTTAGCCTTTGCCACTGCTCTCCTTGCCATGCACCTCATCTCCTTATACTCCTGTCTACTTTCTTCATCTCTCCGACAATCTCACTTCTCCTTCACCAACCTCTTTCTCTGTATACTCTCCTGTACTTCCTCATTTCACCACCAGGTCTCCTTGTCCTCCTTCCTCTGTCCAGATGTCACACCAAGCACCTTTCTAGCAATCTCCCTTACTAGCTCTTGGGTAGTTATCCAGCTGCTCGGTAACTCTAAACTGCCACCCAGTGCCTGTCTTAACTCTTCTCTGAACTCCACCTCACAATCACTCTTTTTCAGTTTCCACCATTTGATCCTTGGTGCTGCCCTCACACTCCTCCTCCTCCTCCACTTCTTGATCACCAAAGTCATCCTACAGATCACTATTCTATGCTGCCTAACTACACTTTCCCCCATCACAAATTTACAGTTGCCAATCTCCTTCAAACTGGCCTTCCTGCATAGGATATAATCCATGTGTGTGCATCTCCCTCCACTCTTCTATGTCACCCTATGCTCCTCCATCTTGAGGTTAACTGGTGAAGTTAATAAGACAAAAGGAATGAAGTTGGATAGTAAGAAATTATGGGAAGAACATATGGCAATGAGGGAGTTTTATGAAAATCGGTCTGTATGGGGGTAGTGATTAAAGAAAGGTACAAGAAAGTTTTTAATGCCAGAAACAGAATGAAAAATAAAAATAAAAAGTAATATAATGATAAAGTGGAAGAGCTTCAAGCAGAAATTGACAAAAAAGGAAACAGCATAACTGAGATAAAAAGAAACTTATATGGCAAAAACAGAAAATTTAGAATCTGTTATTTTGGCAAAGTTTTTTGCAAAAGGTAATAAAGAAGAGGAATCACCTTATTTAGACAAACAAGTGAGAGTAATAGAAGGAGGAATGGATACATTATTTGAAGAAGAGGGCAGGGCAAGATAGAAACAAAATCAATGCAAGTAGTAGAAATATTTGCAGATAAAACATATGAAAAGGAAGAAGTTGAGAAAAGGGAATAGTGTGTTAATAAATGAAGATGACTGAACTGGAAAAGGAGATTACTGTGTAAGAAATGCAAGTAATAAAAGAAGGGAGAAAGAAGTCAGCACCAGGATTAAATGGACAAAGTTATTAGTTTTACGAGTGAATGGAGATAGAAGACACTTTTTTGTAAATATTAAATAATTGGTTACATAAATGGATAGTACTGGAATAAATATATATAGGAATCATAATAGTTATATAAAAAGATGAAAGGAAAGATATAAGAAAGTGGAAACCTATAACTTTAGGGAATACTGATTATAAAAGATTTATGAGAATAATACAACAAATAATGCAAAAAGTGTTGAATTAAGTAATATAAGATGTATTTGGTGTAAAGGGGAGAAAGCTAAAGGAAATGTTAATAACAGCAAAGGAAATAAGTATAATCTTAACAGAAAAAAGAAGAGGTTAGCTTGGTTATGTGTGCTGTAGAGAAGCTTTTGATAAGGTATGTAATGAGATGATGGGAAATTTTGGAAGAATAAAGAATACATATAAAAACAGTGGAAGCTATAAAAACTTATGAAAATTCATGGGTGAAAGTAATGGTAAATGGATGTATGGAACAAGAGATCAGGGTTAGACGGGGAGTTAAGCAGGGGTGTCCTTTAAGTGTGTGTATTTTTATTCTAGTAATAAATGCAATTATTCCAACTATGTTAGAAATGAAGTATGTTGGATGATGGGAAAGGAAACTGAGATACCAGTATGTCTGTCTTATGCAGATGATTTGATTATTGTAGTAAAAATAGATGACATATAAATGAAAGCATTATAAGATTTGAAAAGTTATTTAAATAAAGATTAAATAAAGGAAAAATAAGGGGGGTTGGTAAAATAAAGAAGATAAATAGAATTTATTATAATAGGAAGGAAATCAATATATTGGGGGTTAACTCTGGGATATGAAAACATACTGAATCAGTGGAAGATGAAATTGAAAAAAAAATAAAAATAAAAACATTCTTGCATGGTGGAAAATTTTTAATTATCACTTAAAAATGTGTATGTTATGAGGAAGTTTGCTTATGTTCGGGGAATTTATTTGAAGAAAAAGAATTGCTAGATATATTTGTTCAGTTTTACATTGAGTTCTAGAATGAACCCTGTTAAAATAGGAATGATGTACAATAAACAGAATGAGGGGGTTAGATCCGAAAAAACCCCGATATTTTTTAGCATCAATGTACCTGTTTTGGTTTATTAAGACTGTAAGAAACAGGGAGAATAAAATGTTGTGAAATTGTTATAGGATAGGTATGAGGAGACATGAAAACCAGTAAAAAGGAAAAGAGATTACAGAAAGAAAATAATATGTAAATAAGGTAAAGTTATGGAAATTAAGAAATTGTTGAATGCAGTGAGAAAAGGAATGAGTGGTATGAAAAAATATATAAGATTTGTTTCATATCCATGGAGTGATTAATCAAATTGTGTTAGAAATGTAATAAAGCAAGGAAGGAAAAGGTTATGAAGCTGGGGACTTTTTGTGGAGAATTTTGTTAAATGAGTTATATATGGACTATAAAGCAATACAAGAAAGAATGTGCTTTGACTGAAAAATAGACAAAACTGCAAAAATGTGTTTTTTTAGAATGTAAAACAAACCAGTCTTTTGGGGAAAGTTTTACAAAAGTATATAGCTGTTAAGGTTTCAAGGAAATATATATGGAAATGATAGTGTGTAGTAAATATGAAAAAGGAAGGAGGAAACTGCTAAATGGGATAAAATATTATTTATTATAATCTGGTATTGTGGGGAAAGGTGTAAAGGACTATTGTATAACAAAAAAATGGAAGAGATGATGATACATTTGCAAAAGACAGAAAACGTTTGTGGAAAAATGCATTGGGAAATATATATGAAAATGAAGGAAATGGAAATGGAAAAAGTATGCACAAAATTGTGTTGTACTACTGATGAAAGTATAAAAATATCAATAGGATAGATATGGGGTTGCAAAATATGCAAATATTGTAGAATAATATTTAATAATAGATATAAAAATAAAGACAGCACTATTCTTTTTGATAAATGCAATGGGATCTTTTACTTCCACCTAAGATACCATTAACTCTAGCAGATGGGACCTCTGTTTTATTTCTCTTCTGAAAGATGGCACTCAGGAGTGCAACACCCCCCTTATGCTGCACGGCAGTGTCAGTTTTGAGAAATTAATTCAAGTACCTGGTGTGGGAATAGACCCACCGCCTTCTGATCTTCGAGCATGAAAGCTGTATGTGTTACCTGTGTAGACACTGACAGCTCTATTTTTTTTTTGTCAAATACCTTTTGGCAATGGTACAGTCATAAAAAGTGCTTTCCTTTGAGCTGGACTGTATTCAGTACAGAAATGACACACTGTAACCACTCTTGCACTATCTTGCCACCATACAGACCCTTATGCCCTCTCTCTAACTGGGTCAGCCCCTGATTATCTTCATGAATTTGTTTAAGGACTTCAGTGATTTAATTGTGGTACAAAAAAGACCTTTATGGTCTGAAAACTGTGGTCTTACTATACAGAATAAATACAGCAGATGCTTTGTGCCCGCCACCTATGTCATCTGTTTTTATCATCAATCATCATTTGGAGGACAGTGTCTTGTCCAGTAACTTCTTTGAAAATGTCTGTGTTGCATGTTATCACAGGTTGGTTCTGTGAAATAGTTTGCACAAAGGCAGTCACATCTTCTTTGGTATCAGGTACAAACAAGTCAATTATTGGGTTTCTGTTCAGGACATTAGCCACTACTAGTTTTTCCCAACTATATGTACCAGTTCACAGGCCACAGTTGTGGTTAGCAAATGTTTCACATATGGATCCATAAGTACATACACCCAAAACTCATATTTGCACCCCTTTCACTCAGTCATTGCAAGGATTTCCTCTTACATCAGACTTTCATGCCAGTACTATATATTTCCATTTCTACTCTATCCAACAGTGGATATTTTGAGGTGTGTGTGTGTATATGTGTATATATATATATATATATATATATATATATATATATATATATATATATATCATGTGACATTACTATAATGACTGTCCCATGTCTATTTTCAGATTCACTGGAGTTCCATGAATTGGGAGATTTCATGATATTTTCCCTATATGTCTATTGCTTGATCACACAGACTAAAATAAAACCTCTTTTGCAGTTTTCTCCATCTGCGGTGGTGGTGCTGCGGTAGCGTTGTCGCCTCACAGTAACACGCTGTCCGGTTCAATTCTCAGCTATAGCGTCTTCTGCGTGGAGACATGCGTGAATGGGTGCACCTTCATTGAAGGATGTGCATCAGGGCTGGCAACTCAGCATGTAAAAAATCTACTGCCAATCATTAGCGGATCGGAGTTCCGCTGTGGCTACCCCTAACCAGGAAAAGCCGAAAGACACAACAACAACTTCTTTGGCCGCTTTACTCTTACATGCAATGTCAAAATGTAACATTCTGTTACACTATTTTACACCTCCTGTGTTCATGCTAAGCATTACTTAGACCCAGCATGCACATGGTTGCAGCTGGTGTGATTTCTAAGCTTGTATTCATTTTTGTTTTTGTCATTAATGTTTGGGCCATGGCTATGTTTTTTAACTTAACACTATATTTTTGTTAATCCCACCCACATTTCTAACAACATAGAAATCAGCACCTTGCCTTTTAATTAACTCAGACTAGCAAGCTATCTATATAGCCTTTTCCAGTGTTAAATTTAGCTCTAACTGTGGTTTTGGGCAAAATTCACTGTCAGGAGTTCCTGTAACCATTTTGTCTCTGAGTTGATCATCTTTAGCATGCCCAGATTCACAGTATTCAGCCAGGTTAGTTCATCATCACTGTAGGTTTATTGAAGGTTTATTCAACAGATTCACCACCACCTTGCACATACTTGTGAAAAGATGTCCTTTCATAAATCATATTTTTTTTGGCACAGAATGTTCATCCAGTTTAGCTAGAACAAACTCAGACATTATGCTTAGCCATTCAGTAAATGTAAATGTTTTACAAACTGACTCAACCTCTTTGGCTGTAGCACACAACAAAGAGTTTACCTGGATCCTTTTTATATAGCTTGGAAACATTTCTAAAGTGTGCAAACCTCTGCTTTCAAGTTGGTTCGGCAAATGGATGTGAGAAACTGAAAGGATTTGTTGAGTTGAATTACATAATTTTGTTAGGCATTTGTCTCTTTAGCTTGGTATTCATTCTTTGGGCACTTGCTACAGCTATTATCAGGCCAGACTGGTGTGAATCCCATTGGCAACATCCTTCTTAGCTGTTTAAAATGGTTTGTGCTTCTCCAGGTCATTTCCACAGTCTTCTCTGGCGATGGTGGTATTCATTTCTGCAGTTTCAGTCCAAATATCTGGCTTTTGCATAAATTTTATGATGCAATGCTTTTTTTACAAGTGTTTACATCAGTGCTCAAATCAGTAGGTGTGCAGGTTAAATTGCTTTATGTTTATTTTCAAGTCTCAGCATAAGCATGGCAGCACACTACAAACACCCAAATAGCTTCTTCATGATCAGTCCCTGAAGCCCCATATGCATTATGGGTAAGGAGCCTCTCTTTCAGGTTAGATGGGCACAATTAGTCTATTGCTGACTGCACAGACTAGTATGGTGTTCTGGCATTTGCCACAATAAACTATCACTGTTCCACTCTCATGTCACACAGGGATTCATAAACCTTTTCTATTCATTAGACCATCACAGGACATGATAATGTAATATGGTAATTGGGAGATCTCCTACTGGTGGAAACATGACTATATTACTGTGTGCAGTAGCATAGCTATGGCAGGACGAGAGGGAAAATTACCCCAGGCACAAAGTGTTGAGGGGCTAATCTGGATCGCTTTAATGCAATACCAACTTTACATTTGTGGTCAAACATGAGCAATGCAGTGCTCTGTGTGTGGTCTAAACTGCAGCAAGTTTAAGTTAAAAAAAAAAATAGAACCCCCCCCCCCCCCCAAGTACAACTTGAGAGGCGTAGCCCTCCATGGAGGCAGGGTATAAGCTGTAGCAACTATTTTTTAACCAAATGTGGGAAAGGAGGTTGTGGTCAGGGCACAGAAACATGACATCTTGTGGCACTGACAGAAATAGCTATAAATATTTATTTTTCATCTTTGCCTCTGATGGTAACATGAAGTCCTTTCCCCAAATGTCCTGTAAGATTTACTAAAACACCAACAAGCCCATGAGCTGCATGATGGAATCAGGTCATATAATTGTATATTTGGAGCAGCAGTTAAAGTTAATGACTCATGTTTGCTCAACATTTTGAAACACTGTCATATTCAGTTAATTTCATATTCTAAATAAAGATAAGCAAAATTAAACAAAATTAACCCAAATTGTCGCCTCACAGCAAGAGGTTCTTCGGTTCGATCCTCGGCTGTGGTGGCTTCTCTGTGGAGTCTGCATGTCCTCCCTGTGGTCGCGTGGGTTTCCTCCGGGTGCTCCAGTTTCCTCCCACAACCCAAAGACATGCTGTAGGTTGATTGGACACACTAAACTGGCCCTGAGTGCATGCGTGTGTGTGCCTTCTGTGGAAGGTTGGGAGTCGGGCTGGCAACTTGACACTGTAAAACTCCACTGCCAATCATGAACAGACAGTGATCCGCTGTGGCGACCCCTAACCGGGAAAAGCCGAAAGAAGAAGAAGAACCCAAATGATAATTTTCCACGTTCTTTATATGAATAAAAACTTGTGTCACTGTTTGTCTCTCAAAGGCTGCAGTATCACACCTTTTGTATTTGTCGTTTTAACTTGTTTGAATTAGGGCAGCACATTAACTAGTATTATCACCTCAAAGCAAGAGATTTTCTAGTTCATTTATAGCTGAATGCCTTCCATGAAGAGTCTGCATGTCCTGCTTCTGTGTGTGTTCTCTCTGGATGCTCCAGTTTCCTTCCACTTCCCAAAAACATTTCAGTAGGTGAAATGACACTCTCCAAATTGCCTTAAGGTGTTCATACAGTGTGTCAGTGAGTGACTGTGCGTGTCCTGCAACACACTGGCACCTAGCCCAGTAAGGGATTCAATGCCTTACAGCCAGGATAAGCTCTAACACCCCTATGACCCTATAGAAGATAAAGTGTGTTATTAGAAAATGGATGGATGACGGATACACATGAATGTGAGATATAAGACCTCAGATCTCAACGGAAACCTCTGGTTATCATCTCTTTTTTTTTTTTTTTGGCCTCAGGTTTTGCTATTGAACTCAGAGTCCTCTCATCTTCTCACTGGATACTTTTTTTCCCATCCCCCATTGGGGCAGCAACCCATCAATTAGAATGGCACTCTGTTATATGGTTACTTTACTTGTGGTTTTCCCATGCAGCATTTAATGCACCTGGGGCATACTGTGAAATGGCACAAGTGTGCACACACTCATGCAATCACCACAATATACCTGCTTGTCTCCCTTGCAGTTATATTATGTAGCATATTCTCATGGTCTTCCAAGGGTGATACAGCAGTAGTCCATGCACCATCCCTCCTCCTAGGGTAACTGAGTTGGCTTCTGGCCATTCAAGTTTACTTTCTTGGCTGACCATCAGGTTTCTCAGGTTGCTAGCCAATCCCAAATCACTGGTAGTGCAACCTGGAACCCTGTCTCTGCACCAGCAAGTCAGCACATTTGTAATTCTTTCAGCTGGTCTCCCTCCCTCACAGTACAGCATGCTTACTTTTCTGAAAAGTAGTATCATTCTGCATCTTTTTAATTACTTCTGAGCATCAGTTAAACCTCAAACTCTCTATTCTAGCACTCGAAGAATATTTGGTAACTGTCCAGTCTTAAGAATATATCACTTTAAAGGAATCTCCACCAAGACAGTGAAAGATGCATGTTTTTCATCGTAGCTCAGTCTTGTGTGTAATTTTAAAACTTCAGTATCACTCTCAGCAGTTCAGTTTATTCTGCTGTTTTTTTATACCGCAAAAATGGTTTAATGGGGACTGATGTACTGACAGGAGTTTTTCATTCTTTTTCTCAGGTTGCAAGGCAAGTTAATCTTTAATATTAATTAACTGAGGTTTATAAAACTAAATATTACCAAGCATTAAACAATAAATAAATGCAAAAGAACAGAAGAGTTTAAACAGTAAATTCTAGACACACAGATAAGGACATTAATACATCTCCTCCTTAGACAGATTAAAATATACTTTCTCTTAGAAAGACAGAGTTTAAGGGATCTCTGAAACAGGGATTCAACCCTGGATGCACAGATCCAAGAAGGCAAACATTTCCAAAACTCTCTCTGCAAGAGCTTGAAGACTATTGTCTTGTAGCCAGGGAACTGAACATTTTGTAGCTCAGGTAGGCTGCCACTCATGCTCAAACTCAGCCGCAGCTTGAACACACTGAGTTCAAGTGACATAAATGAGGCTGCCATGGTGAGGGAATGGGGGGTGGAGTGTAGATTAGGGTACTGATCAGGAAGGGAGATTAAGGTTTAGGGAGTGATAGGGGAGTCTTAGGATTACTGAACTACAGGGAATTTTAAGTTCAGGAAGTGGGAAGGGAGTTTTAGGGTTAGGGAATGAGAAGAGAATCTTAGAGCTACAGAGCAGGAGGGGAATTTTAGGGTTAGGAAACAGGAAGGGTTAAAGTGCGGGAAGAAGGTTTTAGAGTTTGAATTTTCGTACGGCTATACAGTTTTATGGGATAGGATATTGGGAAGGCTAAGTAGTTATGGGAGATCGAGTTACTGGGAGTTAAAGCATTTACCTGTTCAAGCAAGTGTGTTGCAAGCATATAGCATCAAGTACTTGTAGTTGACATTCAGTGGCTCCTTGCCTGATGACCTGATGTGTCTAACCGGAATATAGGAAGGAAGAATCCCCTTGCAAACATATGGGACCCACACCATGAATGATTTCATATGTTAAAAGATTTTGAAATTTGACTTCACTGTAAGGGGCAGCCAGTGCAGATTCTGCATCACAGTACCAGTAGTAATATGACTGCTGTAAAGAGCCCTCATCAGTACCTTTTGATATGGAATTCTGTACCTGAGATAAGTGGACAAAGTCATTATTAGTAATCTACTCAGGAAAATACTACAGTTTGGCCACTGAGACAGAGTCCAAAGATGGAACTGGATGCTTAACCTTAGACATATTCTACTGGTGATAATAAGATGACATAAAAACTTTTGACACTTGGTTTGACCATTCACTGTTACAAATGAGGAGGCATGCATGTACCTGCCCACCTCTTCTAGGGGTGATAAGTATTTTCATTGACAAGAATTCAAGTGGCATCATAACACAAGCAGAAAGCTATAATTCAAGGTGGAAAAACAAATGACTGGTGCCAAAAACATGGTCTCAAATTGAATGCCAAAAAATGCATCATCATCATCCCCTTTCGAAAGAGTGACATCCCCACAAATTATCACATTAATAACAAAGTCCTAAGCATGCAATCAGTCGTGAGGAACTTGGGCACCCAAGTTGATGGCAAACTGACTTTTGACCACCATATTGCCTCTGTTGCATGGAAAGCTTTCTATATGGCCCACCTCATTAGTAAGGGTATCTCATCCAAGAACAAGAAGGTCATATCATCCATGTATTCTTCCCTTATAAGGCCCATTATTGAGTATAATGCCCCTTTTGACATGTACCTCAGAAAGCACATGCAGCAGCTGGAGAGACCACAGAGGTTCCTCACCAGGAGAATCCAGGGCCTCAAACATCTACCCTACACAGACAGGCAAAAAGTCCTGTCCCTCTACTCATTCTCAGACGTAATCTCTATCTGGCATACAAAGCAATTGCAGATCCTGCTGCATATCTGTAAGTCATGCTCCACTCGAGTAACCCACACGCACAACCTCAACCTGGTCTGTGACATCAACAGGACTTGGTGGTACAGATTTGTGTCCCAGAGGCTCCCCCTTCTGTGGAATAGACTCCTTCTCCACATCAAGAAGAGTTACTCATCAACCCTTTTTATTGGCAACCTGGATAACTGGATGGGGAATAGAAAATACAACCCTGGGATTCCATCTTTGT
Organism: Protopterus annectens; assembly: GCF_019279795.1. Lineage (NCBI taxonomy): Eukaryota > Metazoa > Chordata > Ceratodontiformes > Protopteridae > Protopterus > Protopterus annectens. The sequence goes on along the minus strand of NC_056741.1, from coordinate 260,585,256 downwards.
CCCTGCTGGACAGGGGCATCGGGTGCTAACTTGTCAAAATATGGGCTAAATTCATGACTAGGCTTTTAAGAGCCTCAAAGGCCAATAGTCTAGTAACTTCCTATGATACTATGATAAAGATAATGATGAAATAGGAAGAAAATTCAAGAAATAATGAGAGAGTGGGATTTTGGATGCAGATCCTTAAGGAGGATAACCGCAAGCATACAGAATATCATGTTTAAAGTATCAGAAAGTATTCTAGAACTAAACCAACACAAGAATGGAATAAGGAGATTTTGCCTACAGGGATGACTGCAATTAGGGATACAAAGAATGGGCAAAAGGGGGCTGGAATTTACTGGAGAAAACTGGCCAAGAAATCAAGGTACTGGGAGCAAATAACTAGAGATGGAAAGGTAATAGAATGGGAAGAGGCAAAGTAAACATTTGGACTGCAGGTTAGAGACTACCTTCCTTACCAGGGATTAATATCAAAAAGCACAGGCAAAGAGAAAGGGACAGGGGAATCCTAAGTGAAAGACCTTTGGCAAAGTTTTTAGTTGAATCTAGAACCAAAGCTGCTGTTAAAAATGGACAATTAGTAAGGCATATACAATTTTGCACAACAGCTATAGAAACCAATCAGAGGAGGTTAGAAAGGATTGGAAAGAGTGACTGGATAAGCCATTTATAAGGAAACAATGGGGGATGTATGCATGGCTCCCAAGTATGCATCAAAGTCTAGATGGTTTAGGATTTTTTCTTGGAAGTATTTGCATAGGTATTTTAACACCCCAAACAGACTGCAAAGAATTTTTCCTTAGGTAGATGGCAAATATGGGAGGTCTGATGGGAAACAAAGGGGTAACTGGAAACATTTTTTTTGGACTGTAATGAGTTGGAGGACTTTAAAAATTCCTTACAGAGTACTCGTACCAGAAATATTGGGTGAGCAAATGGGTCTAATTAAGGAAATTATTTTTTAAGCTGGGATACAGATCTGAATTGCCTAGACATATTAAAGCCTTGCTAAGTTTAATTCTTGTGGCTGTCAAAAAAAAAATTACTAGAAGGTGGAAATCAAAGTCTAAACCAACTATATTAGAAGTAGTGAATATAGTAACAGAGATAAAACAACTGGAATTGAGATCTTTAGAAAAGGGTAGGAGCAAACTACGTTGGAAAAATGTGAATTGTGGGAACAATATACACAGGGGTGAAATAAAGTTTAAAAGGTAGGACTTAAATGAGCTATGTAATGTTTGCAAATGATTGGGTAGACTGTAAGTGATTATATAATGTTTGCAACTGGGAGTGTCAGCATGGTTTGTGATGTACAATGCTTGCAACTAGGATTGTGTCGGTGTGGTTCATTTTCATCTATATAAATGTATGATTGCTTATGTTGTAAGTGATGGTTTAATAAAGATGTTTCTTGTTTAAAAAAGGGGGCAGGAACTGAAATATTTATGTAATGTTGCTTATATGATATATAGCAATATATATGAAGTATAATGTTTGTTACTGTTAATTTGTTAATAGTTTGATTACGTCTGTATAAATATAAATTTGCCTACATCACAACTGATAATTCAATAAAGGTGTTAAAAAAAGGGTAGAAGGCAACATACCTTGCAAGAGTAATTTGTTTCTCCTACCCAACAAGGCATTAGGACTGAAGGCCGAACAAATACAGCAGCTGGCATTCAAATGCCTCAGCCCAAGACAGTAGACACATCTCTTGTGAACATTAGAATTTGGGATTTTATGCCCACAAGAGGTGCACCTCTAAAAACATGTTGGCTTGTCTGACATCTGAAAAGAAGAAAGTCAAGTTACCCACACACACAGAAAGCAGAAACACTCAGCTACACACAACCTACTATTATAAGAGAGTTGACAGAAAAAAACAAATATATATATATATATATATATATATATATATATATATATATATATTTGTAAAAGGAAAGTAAGAAATGAGTGTGCCAGCAGCACTAAAACTTTATCGAAAGGAAGGGGGAGGGGCAGTAAACTGACGCTAACGAGCTACTACCAGACTGGAAGAGAGGTAAGGGCAACAAAAGAAAGATGAATATAAAGTGATTTTAGTTAAAAATAGAGAGAGACAAAAATTTAACAACGTTTTACTCACAAACTCTAAAACCCACACTTGAGACTCAAGGACCACGTCTGTGGTATATGGTGGTAGACGAGATCTGGGGAGTTAGGGAAGGTATGATGCATTATGGGAAAGTGAGGAGCTTAAGGCTCGGATCCTAAAGTCTTGTGAAGGTGGCTGAGTCAGATCCGAGGTCGGATCCAAAGACCCAACAGTGAGGGAGACTGAAAAGAACATTATCAGATCTAGAGATAATCAGAGGGGGGGTAAGTAACATTAACTGCAATATTTAAACAGCAAAAAATAAGCTAAAAGCTTAACAAGAAAGGAGTCAAAACATTTTTCTCACTACTTGAGATCAATCCATCTTGTCACAATGGCGGCAAACAAGATCTGAGGAGCTAAGGGGAGAACAGAGCATTATCGGTAGAGGGAGGAGATCGAGATTACGATCCAAAGTCTTTGGTATGCTGCACAGTCAGATCCAAATCTCTCTGTGAGGAAGAATGAAAAAGGACAACATCAGATCAGAGGGATACTCCATATACCAACAAAAGACTGGGAAAGGGAGCCAGATAACTTTGCCTTGCCTCTGACAGCAGTTACTAATAACCAGTCAAAATCTTGAAAGATGGCCAAAGTAGATCTCCACACTGAAGGATTACATTGTAAAATAAATACAACTTCTTTACTAGGACCAACATTCATTAAATTAAACATGCAGCAACATTTGGTAGACTGAGATAGGACAGAAGCTGCTTTTTTAACAATTTGTGACAGCTACCTGCTTGATGGGTTCCATGCTTTTATGCGTAATCTCAGAAAATGGAAAGGAAGAAGGAAAATACGATATCCTGGGCCACTTATGTCGCCTATACAATATCTTAACTTGGGAAAGGCATCCTTTCTGGGAGCTTGAATGTCAATGAGGTGGTGGGCTTCCATGCAGAATTGCAAGTCTGAGAAGAATCTTACTTCTCCTGAACTGAAAGCATCTTTTCATACAAATGAAGGTTCGAATGGTTCCATTTTAATTATCGCAGAGGTAAACTATTTATACACATGGCACTTAGAATCACTACTATTACTGTCCATACAGACTTCAAAATTATATTGGCACACTTTCTGAAGGCGCAGTTTGTTTAATAAGCAGGCAGATACTCAGAAAACAGTACTTGTGGGTTATCGCAACCACGTTCCAAACATGTTACAGTTGTACATGCAGTGCTGCGAAATGGCAATGAGCAGGTTGCAGAAAACATAACTACCCAAATTTGTAGTAATAAAAGCAGTAAAACTGAAGTGATTTCCTATATGTAAGTATCATTGTTTGTTTTCCAATACTTGGAGACATCATCAAGAATTGGTAGTGTGGGAAAAGGAAAGTGGTGTAGCTGGTCTGTGGGACATTACTGACATTCAAGAAAATAATGGATAACTGCATACCCCTCAACCTCTTAGCACAAAACAACTTAAAACTTGCCAGAATGGGGGACAAAGTCCCAAAATAGGGACAGATATTAAATATTGTTCTGAAAACAAACAAACGGTACTTACATATAAGAAATCACTTCAGTTTCACTGTCTTTATTACTACAAATTTGGGTAGTTACATTATCTGCGACCTGCTCATTGCGGTTTCTCAGCACTGCATGTACATCCGTGACATGTTTGGAAGGTAGTTGGGCCTCTTTAATTCAGATACTTTATCTGTTATACATATTGCCAGTGAGTTTTTTTAAACTAAAAGGAGGAGAGTATAAATGCAGTACTTGATGACTATCATCATCCGAGCTTGGTGTGACTGTCATAAAGATGGTCAAAGCTACTTTTATGAAATCTACAACCCATCTCTGAAGTTTACAAATAATCAAGAAACCAATGTGCTTCCAGACAGAAATGTTATGCAAAAGTAATCTTTTTTTAATAAGTTCCAAAAAAGTCAGAGCTCCTGTACACATCTTGCTGCCCTTCCCTCAACCTAGGTCCCTATCTGTTAATGTTATGTACAGAGCCGTTTGATAAACCAGGAGTTTACATCCTGTCCCATGAAAAGTTACATGTAAAGACCAGGATATTATTCTCTTTTTATGAAACTGCCAAAACTCAATCTGGGACAGCTATCTGGAATAAAGTCGCCACATGAATGGTATATCAATATATCAAGAGTGAGTTGTTCCCAACGTGGTTGCGATAATATGTAAGTACCCAGAAAACATCATACTAGTAAGAACAGTGAGGGAAAATTAAAGTTATCTATGCAAGTCCCATAATGATAGATTTTCATACTCTATGTCTGTTCACTTCGCACTCCGGACTAGTTAGCTGCAGGCAGTTGCTCAACACATTTTAGATTCTCTCAGGTTGTAGAACTCTTCCTGTAACTTTCACAATGCACGAAACTTCCTGTTCTCTCTACATCATGTTTGCCCTAAGTCCAGTAAGTAAAGGCTTCACAGCCATTCCTCCAGATCTTTGTGCAGAAGAGAAAAGCAAATGGAAGGGACAAAGTGGATGTGACTGCTAAAGCTGATAGAAATGGATCATGAAAATCTGTTGCAGTGCTGAGTACATACTTTTCCTATCTTTTATGATCCATTCCACCCATTCCAACCAAAACACACTCTCCAGCTATAACCTCTATGGGGGGGATAGAATGGCACAGAGTACAATGGGCTCAGCAGTAGTCCTGGAGTTGTGATCACATGTAGTGTAATGTGTCTTGAAAAAAGAGTGTAATAAAGCCTATGTCACAAGAATATTTCAATAAAAGAATTCTTGAAAAAATTCTGGGATGTAGATATAGTTCTAGCTGAATGCACTTTGCACAGCAGTTTTATCTGGTAAGTACTCTTGAATATTGCACCACAATAAACAGTGCAATACATTAGCCATCTAAAAGGGGTAATGTTTAAAAAATATTACCTCAATTAGTAAAACAAACAATTGATCATCTTTTCTTTCTAGATAAAAGTATAGCTGATGATGGTCATTCAGGCAATGCAGTCCCATTCCCCTCACGATGGAATACTGAGGGAAGAAAAAATGAGAAGGCTGATTGTCTGATTACAGTTAAGTTCCATTGCTACCACAGGCATTAAATACGTATTTGTTCATAATGAAACTATATCATTGTGAAACTCAGTGTAAGAAGGTTTTGAAGAGAAGGCATGTATTTTAGAACTTTCTCCTAGCAAATGTCACTGCCAACAAAAATAAAGCCTTTCTTAACAAGAATGTAACATTGACCGCATCTGCTGGTCTGAACAGTAGTTAAGGCAATTTTTCCAGCAGATCTGAGAAGGAAGATCCTCCTCAATAATGCCTTCAATGAAGACAAGAAGGAAGAGCTTATATCTTTATGGAATTTAGAAATGGGTGCTAAGTCTATCTTAGCTGTAGAAAAGCTGGATGCTTTACAAAACATGTCGGTTAAAAACTGTTAGAACTGCTGATACTGGGGCAGAGTATGGGTATGAACTTTGATCCAATGTCCACAGAGAAAACAGTCTATTTGTCCATGTATATTTTCCAGGTGGAACATTTCTGAAATGCCAAAACTGGGTCCCTGGCTATTACAGGAACTGAAGAAACCATGCAGTTAGTCTGAGAGACTGAAGATCCAGGTGAGGCTTGCTAGATGGGTGACAAATGAGACTGTGAGGCCTGAGGAGACTAGGCTTCTGTAACAACTGAGGCCATAGCAAGGGGAACGTACAGCTGTGTACACTTACCATAAATGTAGATGTTTGAGTGTATTCACTGTTGCAGTCATCACTTGTGGGTTATCCCTGCTGGGTTGCCCTCAGTCAGCCCGAATACCAGAGTCAAGCTTTTCCCCTGTGCCGGCTGCTGTTGCCTGTGGACTGAAGTCAGATCGTCAGTGGTATAAAGGAGAGCAGACGGTACCATTACATCAGTTTTTCTTGCCCTAACCTGTAGGAGCCCCTTGAAGGAAATGTTTTAAAGAGCTTCTGGTGGCCCAAGACCAAAAGAATGACAGTTAATCTTTAAAAAGGATAAGATTAAGGGGGAAGGTGGGAGGGAAAATAGGACTGCAACAGTGAATACACTCAAATATCTACATTTATGGTTGTGTACACAACTGTACTATGTTGTTTGTGTTTTACTGTTGAAGTCATCACTTGTGGGAGGATTCCCAAAGCTGAGGAAGGGGAGGATGGAAGTATGAAATTCCTAGGACTGAACTAGCATGCCTTGCAGGACTACAGAGACAAAGCCTGCCAGAGCCCTGGAGAACAGAGACAGGTGGTAGTATTTGGTAAAGGTGTGGACCGAGGTCCAAGTGGCAGCTTCCAGGATGTCCCTGGTGGGTACTCCTCTAAAAAGGCAGTGGAAGTAGAGGCTGCCCTAGTGGAATGTGTTCTAATAGAGTTAGGAGGAGCTTTTCCATGAAAAGTGTAGCAGAATTGTATGCAGTGATATATCCATTTTGAAATGGCCTGTTTGGAGGTAGGCTTCCCCTCTTTCCCAGGGGCAAAGTCAACCAACAGTTGATCCATCTTCCTAATGGACTTTGTTCTGTCCAGGTAGTATCTTAACTGTCTGTGCACATCCAGTGTGTGCAGAATTCTCTCCCCTTTATTCTGAGGGTCTGGAAAAAAGGTGGGGAGATGTATAGCCTGGTTTAGGGTCATAGCTGATACTACCTTTGGCATGAATGAGGGATTGGTCCTGAGAGACACCCTGTCTGCATGGAAGATAAAGATGGGTTCAGTGCCCATGAGTGCTTGAACTTCTGACACCCTCCTAGCTGAAATAATAGCCAAGAGGAAGGCAGTTTTCCAGGAAAGGTGTTTTATGTCTGCTGATGCAGCTGGTTTGAAGGGAGGCAATGTCAGTTTTTCTAAGACATAGTTCAGGTCCCAGGCTGGAGTGGGTGCCCTTCTAGGGGGCTTAATGTTAGACACACCTCTGAGGAATTGCTTAATCAAAGGGTGAGAGAAGACAGGCTGTTTAGCATGAAAGTGTGCTGAAATGGCTGAGGTGTGGATTTTAATGGAGGAAAAGGAGAGGTCCTTGTTAAGTAGCTTTACTAGGTAGTCCAGAATAAGTGGGAGGGATGGCTGGGAGCTGCTGTGCCTTTTGATAGGCACCAGAAGTTGAATCTTTTCCATTTCTCTGAGAAATATTTCCTGGTGCTGGGCCTTCTGGCATCCTTAATAATGTCTAGGACCTGCTTGCTCAACTGTGGGTTATCCCTGGTCCCTGGGGGATAAGCCATGCAGAAAGCTTGAGAGTGTGCAGGTTGGGATGCACAATCTACCCTCTGGCTTGTGTCAGAAGGTCTGCAGTAACCATAGGGGCCTCTACGGTTCCTTGGTCAGGCTTAGCAGCAAGGGGTACCAATGTTGCCTGGGCCAATCTGGTGCTATAATGATGGCTTTTGGTCCTTCCTGCCTTATTTTCAGCAGTACCCTTGGGAGTAAGGGTGGGGGGGGGACATAAATGAAGAGCTTGGTCCATTGGAATGAGAGAGCATCCACTTTCCAAGCTAGGGGGTGGAACTCCCTGGTGCAGAATTTGTGTAGCTGATTGTTGTGTTGTGAGGCAGAGAGGTCCACCTCTGGTGTCCCCCAGGCCTGGGTGATTTGGAGGAATGTCCCCTTTGGGAGTTTCCATTTGTGGGGGTCTAAGTAGTTTCTGCTTAGATGGTCTGCTAGGGTGTTGTTTGCTCCTGGGATGTACTAGGCTATCAGGTGTAGGCCCATGGAGGAGGCTGAAAAAACAAAATACTCCCAATGTACACAGGACTTAGCTTTAATAAAAAATAAAATAAAATAAAAAGTAAGCGCTTTCGCAGACATACACTGTCACTTCATCAGACTAAAACTTTAAAATGCATCAAATGTTTAAATAGGAATGAATAGAACCAATTTGTTCCGATTAATTAATCAATCAAGTAATAAAATTAGTAGATGCAATTCAAGTAAAACACACATACTTAATTTTAGAATATATACAACTTACAAAAATATATATATACAATTTGCAAAAATATATATAAAAAACACATATATATGCAGATAGATGCTTCTATCTAAAACTAATGTTTAAGCCTTTTTAGTTTCCAAAAGGGTTTCACAGAAAAAGCACCATTTAGTCCTGGAAATTTTTCAGCATCCAACAATAAAATCCATTTCTGTTCCAATGCTTCAACTTTTGTTTCTATGTCGCCCCCCTCGTGAGTTAACATTCAATGATTGAATAACAAAAAAATTTAAAATGTGTTTTGTCAGTGGCCATAACATGGGTTGCCAAGGCATTACTCAACTTTTGATTGTGAATGTCTCTATTATGTTCTAATATTCTGTCTTTTAATAATTGATTCATTTTACCTACATAAAAAATATGGCATTGCTGACAAAAGGCAAAGTAAACTATATTTGACGTACGACAGTCTGCATAGTGTTTAGCATTTATGGTGAATTTTCTAGTGGGATGTATATATACATAGCTGGAATAAATATATTGGCAGGCAGAACAGTTTCTGCAAGGGAAAGTTCCTATTCGAGTCGATTCATATATTCTTCTAGTATGGTTACTATCTTTATTACACAGATGCTGTTTAAGGGACATATTATTTCTAAAAGAGAATGAAGGTACTTTATCAATTTTGTTTCTCAGCTCAGGATTGATATGTAAGATATGCCAATTTGTTTTGATGACATCACAATATTCGTTGATGTCACTGGAGAACTGAAAAATAACCCTAGGGTAATTATTCAAATGTGCATCTGCCCCTTGAATTTCACATTCATTTACAGCCATATCTTTATAATATGGTTTACATCTATTGTTCCTACGTCTCCATGCTTCAGTTATAGTGGTGTTTATTTCTTTTTCAGAGTAACCCCTCTGCAAAAAATCCCGTTTAAGCTTAGCCAGGGCATTGTGTGCCTCTGAGTCATAGTTGTGCAGTCTAAGTGTTCTACAGACTTGTCCTTTAAGCACATTACGTGCTATATGCCAAGGATGCATACTATTTCTATGTAGTAATGCATTCTTTCTTGTTGGTTTTTTGTAAATACTACTATGGACCTGATTCAAATCGGATTTAGTAAGGAGTACATCTAAAAAATCTATTTCAGTTGTGGAACATTTATAACTAAATTTTAGAAAATTAGTACTCCTGTTCATGTAGGTAATCAGTTCCTCAAGTTCCATATTATTTCCTTTCCAAAGCATAAAGACATCGTCCACAAAACGGACATACCATGCAATATGGTCACTTAGACAATTGCTTGGCGCTAAGATGGTTGTCTGTTCCCATTGGGTCAAAGTTAAGTTGGCATAGCTATTGGAACAAGCTGTGCCCATAGCTACACCAACCTTTTGTAGAAAATAGTCTCCTTCAAAAAAGAAATACATTATTTTCAAGAATGACTTCCAATAAACTACTGCGGTGGTGGTGCTGCGGTAGAGTTGTCGCCTCATAGCAAGACGTTGTCCCATTCGATTCTTAGCTAGAGCATCTTCTGTGTGGAGGCATAAGTGAATGGGATGTGCCTTCATTGAAGGTTGTGCGTCAGGGCTGGTAACCCGGTACGTAAAAATCCACTACCAATCATTAGCGGACCGGAGTTCCGCTGTGGCGACCCCTAACCGGGAAAAGCCGAAAGACACAAACAAACAAACTTCCAATAAACTACATATAAGTTTTACATCATCATTTGTAAGGCATCTTTGCCCATTAAGAAAATCTCTAACCATCTCAATGCCCGAGTCATTAGGAATGGACGTAAAAAGTGACTCTATATCCAAGGTCACAAACATATAGTCACTATCCATTGTCTGAATCCTGTTATAAAGTCATTCTAAAAAACTTTTAGTATCTCTTTTCTTCTAGAAAAGGATGTAACCTGCTTTCAACATAAATCGATAGAGCTTCAGTACACCAACCACCACCAGAGACAAAGGGTCTCATAGGTGGGGGAACCCTGTTCTTGTGTATTTTAGGTAGTCCATATATTTTAGGAATGACAGGATATGGTGTATTGAAATATTTAAATAACCTCTCATCTATTAAACCTGTCATTAAAAGGTCAAATACAAGAAAATAAACTTTCTCCATAATCCCATTAACAATATGTTTAGATATGCAACTGTAAGTACTAGTGTCTTGCAACAATAGCTTCATTTGATTGATATAAATCTCTCTATCCAAGATAACAATACCATTGCCTTTGTCCGCAGGTTTAATATCAATAGAATGTAGTTTTTTTAGTGCATTTAAAGCATTATAATCACTTTGAGACATATTACAAAAAACAAGTCTAGTGACCTTATCAAACAGAGACCTAAATTCATTTTCGCATAAATCAATAAATGTTTGTACTGTTGGATCAATAATGGGCATAAATGTGCTAGGTCTTTTAAACGAAGAAACATTGTCAATATGGTTGTCATTATTAAAAATACATTTTAAGGACAGATTTCTTCCCAACAAACGCAAGTCTTTTAGTAATTCAGCATGTTCTGCCCTCCTGGCTGGAATAAAGGACAAGCCTTTATTTAAGAGCTGAATTTGTTCATTAGTTAAAACAAAAGAAGATAGGTTAAAAACCAAACCCTCATTCAAAAATGGCGTCTCTTCATTGTGGGTGTGTTCCTTTCCATGCTGCTCATTCTCTCGGGTCTGCCCTTTCTTGTAACACTCTTCGACCTGTTCTTGAAGGGCAGTGGCTTCATGAGCATAAACCTGCTCTTCCTGTTCTCTCTAAAAAAGGTTCTTTAGAGGAGAGAACTGCTGTGTTATTGTTCTGAGCAGGTATCGTTGAATCGGTGCAAGAAGTACTAGGAGCTAGTTCTAAGGATATAGAATGTTAATGGCAGGCACGTTGTATCAGTCAGATCCCTTTGAGAAGGTGTATTTTGTTCAGCACTATTCAGTGCCAGTAATTCACTGGCTGTATGGTTAACAGCCATTGACGAGTACGTAGTCTTCACTACATCTATTGGTGTAGATAGACCCACTATTTGAAGGATGACATATATGATCAGATGTTTCTCTAACATTACTTCCTGGTTGTTCTCTCGGCCAGGAAAAAACGTGTTGCTTGCGGAAATCTTGTAGATCTCTCTGCAGTTTTTTTATTTTAGTAGTTTGGAGCCTCTTGTCATAGGAAAGGATACTCTCTTGCAAGTGCTCTAACTTATCACCTGTTAAATCAGGTGAAAAACGGTTAGAGATATCCTTTTCAATACGTATGATTTCATTCTTTAAATCACGTTCTATGGGGGTAAAGAAATCAATTAACAGCTTCATATAACCAGCACTGAACTGTAAGTTAAGTTCCTGCCATCTACATAACAGTTCAGGATATTGGTCCCCATAGCTTGGCATATTTAAGATGCGCAGTCCTCTTGGAATAACCTTATGTTGTAAGGAGGCTTGGAGATGTAGGCGCTGCCACTGCAGCCTTTTATATTTATACATTTTATTCTCCAAGTCTCTGAAACATTTCATAAATTCAGGTTGATTCTTGTTAAACCCTCAGTTAGTTTGAATCCCAGAAATACACTGTAGGTCCAACAAAGGATTTTCACATAAATCAAGTACCCGAAGTAAACGTTCATTACCACTTTCTTCAGAAGGCAGGTTCACAGCAAAGTCCATTGTTACAGTCATGTATCCCTCTTGTTAAATAAAACTACAAAAAGGTAACAGATAAAAATAACTCGAGGGTAAGATTGGGAGCAGAAGAGAAAAATTGAAAAAACAAAATACTCCCAATGTACACAGGACTTGGCTTTAATAAAAAAATTAAAGAAAAAGTAAGCACTTTCGCAGACATACACTGTCACTTCATCAGACTAAAACTTTAAAATGCATCAAATGTTTAAATAGGAATGAATAGAACCAATTTGTTCCAATTAATCAATCAAGTAATAAAATTAGTAGATGCAATTCAAGTAAAACACACATACTTAATTTTAGAACATAAACAACTTACAAAAATATATATACAACAATTTCAGCATCCAACAATAAAATCCATTTCTATTGCAATGCTTCAACTTTTGTTTCTATGTCGCCCCCTCGTGAGCTAACATTCAATGATTGAATAACAAAAAATTTAAAAAATATGTGTTTTGTCAGTGGCCATAATGTAAGCTTGGGAGCAGAAGAGAAAAATGAATCTGCTCGAATAGGAACTTTCCCTTGCAGAAACTTTTCTTGCCAATATATTTATTCCAGTTATGTATATATACATCCCACTAGAAAATTCACCATAAATGCTAAACACTATGCAGACTGTCGTACGTCAAATATAGTTTACTTTGCCTTTTGTCAGCAATGCCATGTTTTTTATGTAGGTAAAACAAATTGATTATTAAAAGACAGAATATTAGAACATAATAGAGACATTCGCAATCAAAAGTTGAGTAATGCCTTAGCAAACCATGTTATGTCCACTGATAAAACACATATTTTTTAATATTTTGTTATTCAATCATTGAATGTTAGCCCACGAGGGGGCGACATAGAAACAAAAGTTGAAGCATTGGAACAGAAATGGATTTTATTGTTGGATGCTGAAAAATTTCCAGGACTAAATGGTGCTTCTTCTGTGAAACCCTTTTTGAAACTAAAAAGGCTTAAACATTAGTTTTAGATAGAAGCATCTATATGGATTCAAAGATGGCCGCCATTCTGTAGACACTGCATATCTACAGCTCTCCAGATATTCGGAATAAAAATTAACCCTATTAAACTAAAATTAACTAAAATTAACCTATCTTTGGGGTGGTTTTGCTTTTAGACCTTAGTAAATCCATGTGTCATTGGGATGTGGTAGTCAGAGGCGAAGACATCGGTTTTTGCCTTGAATTGGTTGTGCGAAGAACCTCCTTGGAAGTTGGTGCCTGCTTAGCAGCTCTGGACCCAACCGAAGCAGAGTCAACCAAGGGATTGGATGATGAAGCATTCTCCAGTCGCATACCGGACTCCGAAAGGGTCTCGGTAGAGGTCTGCAAAGAAAACGAGTCGGGCATCAGGGGCTGCAAATCCGCCTCACTGAATTCCTGAAAACTGGCGACTAGCTTCTGGGACAGCTTGTCTGAAGGCTTAAGTTTGTGTGGTCTGTCCCTTTCTTTATCTTTTAATTTTTTGGGAATATCCACAGACTGCTGACCAACAGATGCCATTTCGTAATCTGAGCAACTACTTTGGAAATGCCTGGCTACAAATTCAGTTCTACAGAACCCTAATGAACCATACAGCCAATGAATTACCAGCACTGAATAGTGCTGAACAAAATACACCTTCACAAAGGGATATGACTGAAACAACGTGCCTGCCATTAACCGCTAACCCTGTCCAGTCCTCCGAATTACCGACACTGAATAGTGCTGAACATTCTATATCCTTAGAACTAGCTCCTAGTACTTCTTGCACCGATTCAACAACGATACCTGCTCTGAACAATAACACATCAGTTCTCTCCTCTAAAAAACATTTTTTAAAGAGAACAGGAAGAGCAGGTTTTATGCTCATGAATCCACTGCCCTTCAAGATCAGGTCGAGGAGTGTTACGAGAAAGGGCAGACCCGAGAGAATGAACAGCATGGAAAGGAACACACCCACAATGAAGAGACGCCGTTTTTGAATGAAGGTTTGGTTTTTAACCTATCTTCTTTTGTTTTAACTAATGAACAAATTCAGCTCTTAAATAAAGGCTTGTTCTTTATTCCAGCCAGGAGGGCAGAACATGCTGAATTACTAAAAGACTTGCATTTGTTGGAAAGAAATCTGTCCTTAAAATGTATTTTTAATAATGGTAACCATATTGACAATGTTTCTTCGTTTAAAAGACCTAACACATTTATGCCCATTATTGATCCAACAGTACAAACATTTATTGATGTATGTGAAAATGAATTTAGGTCTTTGCTTGATAAAGGCACTAGACTTGGTTTTTGTAATATGTCTCAAAGTGATTATAATGCTTTAAATGCACTAAAAGAACTACATTCCATTGATATTAAACCTGCAGACAAGGGCAATGGTACTGTTATCTTGGATAGAGAGGTTTATATCAATCAAATGAAGCTATTGTTGCAAGACACTAGTACTTACAGTTGCATATCTAAACATATTGTTAATGGGATTATGGAGAAAGTTTCTTTTCTTGTATTTGACCTTTTAATGACAGGTTTAATAGATGAGAGCTTATTTAAATATTTCAATACACCATATCCTGTCATTCCTAAAATATATGAACTACCTAAAATACACAAGAACAGGGTTCCCCCACCTATGAGACCCATTGTCTCTGGTGGTGGTTGGTGTACTGAAGCTCTATCGATTTATGTTGAAAACAGGTTACATCCTTTTCTAGAAGAATGTCATACTATTTTAAGAGATACTAAAAGTTTTTTAGAACGACTTTATAACAGGATTCAGACAATGGATAGTGACTATATGTTTGTGACCTTGGATATAGAGTCACTTTTTACGTCCATTCCTAATGACTCGGGCATTGAGATGGTTAGAGATTTTCTTAATGGGCAAAGATGCCTTACAAATGATGATGTAAAACTTATATGTAGTTTATTGGAAGTCATTCTTGAAAATAATGTATTTCTTTTTGAAGCCAATAGCTACGCCAACTTAATTTTGACCCAGTGGGAACAGACAACCATTTTAGCTCCAAGCAATTGTCTAAGTGACCATATTGCATGGTATGTCCATTTTGTGGACGATGTCTTTATGCTTTGGAAAGGAAATAATATGGAACTTGAGGAATTGATTACCTACATGAACAGCAGTACTAATTTTCTAAAATTTAGTTATAAATGTTCCACAACTGAAATAGATTTTTTAGATGTACTCCTTACTAAATCCGATTTGAATCAGGTCCATAGTAGTATTTACAAAAAAACAACAAGAAAGAATGCATTACTACATAGAAATAGTATGCATCCTAGGCATATAGCATGTAATGTGCTTACAGGACACTTAGACTGCACAACTATGACTCAGAGGCACACAATGCCCTGGCTAAGATTAAACAGTTTTTTTTGCAGTGGGGTTACTCTGAAAAAGAAATAAACACCACTATAACTGAAGCATGGAGACGTAGGAACAATAGATGTAAACCATATTATAAAGATATGGCTGTAAATGAATGTGAAATTCAAGGGGCAGATGCACATTTGAATAATTACCCTAGGGTTATTTTTCAGTTCTCCAGTGACATCAACGAATATTGTGATGTCATCAAAACAAATTGGCATATCTTACATATCAATCCTGAGCTGAGAAACAAAATTGATAAAGTACCTTCATTCTCTTTTAGAAATAATATGTCCCTTAAACAGCATCTGTGTAATAAAGATAGTAACCATACTAGAAGAATATATGAATCGACTCGAATAGGAACTTTCCCTTGCAGAAACTGTTCTGCCAGCCAATATGTTTATTCCAGCTATGTATATATACATCCCACTAGAAAATTCACCATAAATGCTAAACACTAAGCAGAAATTCTCCAGGTGCAACTAACACTAAGTAAGACTGCAATCCAAACTGTAGCTTGCTACAGATCCTCCACCATACCCCAAGATTCTCACTACACCTTTCTAAATATACTGGAAAATATTAAGATAGAACCAAACACCCTAATACTGGGTGATTTTAACTACCCTGCCATTAACTGGGAATACTACTCATGTGCCAAAACCTTTGCCCAACGGTTCTTGGGATTCATAAATTCCAACGCCCTGGATCAACTAACTACCCTGCCATTAACTGGGAAAACTACTCATGTACCAACACCTTTGCCCAGTGGTTCTTGGAATTCATAAATTCCAACGCCCTGGTTCAACTAATCCGTAGTCCAAACATGGGCTCCAATATCCTAGACCTGGTCATTACCAACATGGGAAATCGATACTCCACACCTATGGTCACCCCCTCGTTAGTCAGGTCTGACCATAAGCTAATCACCCTTAACATCCACATCCCACCTCCACCCCCCAGTAAGGAAACCTCCATAAAAAACTTCTCCAAAGCCAACTTCATGCTACTCAAGTCAGAAGTGACAAACCTCATGACACCCATGCAGACGGGAACTGAAAGTTCAACTGCTGAATCCTACACTAAGGCACTGTATGAACACATCCACTCATGCATGAATCGTGCCATCCCAAATAGAACCAAGATGCTCTCATCCAAAAAAAGGAAGCCAATCTGGTGGTCTCCTGCCATAAACAAACTTTACAACAAAAGGAAGAAACTGTTGCACAAAAGAGGAAAATCCCAGGATGCAAAAAACTTCCTTACCAGCCTCAGTAAGAAACTGAGATCCTTCATAAAATCCTCCAAAGCTAGTTACAAAAATAAAATTGCCAAAGATTCCAAAGACAACCACAATGCATTCTATAACTATGTCAAGAATCTAAATGGCAATGCTCAGATCTGCTCTGAGCTAAAACAGAATGGCATTAAATATACTGATCCCAAGGATATTGCCAATATCCTGGCAGATCGATTCAGTGCCAACTTCACCCCCCTCTCACCCCCTAAATGGCCCATCTCAATACCAGATGATCGCCAAATTCTGGTAATAATGGCCACACAGGTAAAAAAACACACTCTCCAAAGCTAAGAATACAGCATCCATGGGACCAGATGACATCCTGGACTGTGTACTACATGAACTACAATATGAACTGGCACCTCACCTAAGTGTCATGTTTAATCATAGCCTCACCTCAGGTTTTGTGCCCACTGAGTGGTGCAGAGCTACAGTTATCCCACTCCACAAGGGGGGAATCCACCTTGGATCCCAGAAACTACCATCCCATCAGTCTGACAAGCCTTATCTGCAAGGCCATGGAGCGTATTATCATGGAACTTATAAACAAAGACATTGGCAACCTTCAAACACTGGACCCCACCCAGTTTGGGTTCGTGAAGGGCCGATCTTGTCTCCTGAACCTGATTGACTTCTTCGAATCAGTCTCCAGAGCCATGGACAAGGGTAAGGTGGTCCACACAGCCTATCTAGACCTTGCCAAGGCCTCTGACACCATCCCCCACTCTGGAATCATAGATAAACTTACTAAGCTGGGCATTAATCCCTACATCACCCAATGGGTTGCTAACTGGCTTACTGATAGAACCCACACTGTAAAAGTAGCCGACTCCAAATCCAGCTCCAGACAAGTGACAAGTGGAGTACCTCAGGGTCCAGTCCTGGGACTGCTCTTGTTTGGCATCTACTTCTCTGAAGTACAGGCCAACACTAAGGGACTCTGGATAACAAAGTTCGCAGATGACTGCAAACTGGGAGCCATTATTGAATCCCCAAATGATGTGGATACTCTGCAAAAGGGCCTTACAGAAACAGATGCTTGGTGCCAGAGCCATGGGCTCAAGCTCAATGCCAAGAAAAGTATAGTTATCCCCTTTGGGAAAAAACATGTATCCATGAATTACCATATAGGTGGCAGTACACTAAACACCGAAAGTGTGATAAGAGACTTAGGGACACAGGTGGACAGTGGTCTCACCTTCGATAACCGCATTGCCAGAACAGTCAAGAAATCCTTCTATGTGGCACACCTCATCACTAACGGCTTTTCATTCAGAAAAAAGAAGGTCATTGTCCAACTGTACTCATCCCTCATTAGACCCATTATAGAATACAACACCCCATTTGGTATGCACCTCTCAAGACATCTGCAACTGGAAAACTGGAAAGGCCACAGAAATACCTCACTAAAAGAATCACAGGCCTAAAGCAGATGCCCTACGCTGACCGCCTTAAAAAACTCCAGCTATACTCTGTTGCATATCGTCTACTCAGAGGCGATCTCTGCTTAACATACAAGGCCATGTCAAACCCAGAGCTGTTGGACATGCTACACTTAAAGAAATCCCAATCCCTCAGAGCCACATGCTCCAGGGATCAAACCTTGTCATCACAATAAACAAAACATGCTGGAGGGATAGGTTCCTGACCCAGAGACTCCCCAGACTCTGCAAATGATTGCCCATACATGTCAAGTAGAGTGCCTCTTTGGCCCTCTTCAAAAGGAACCTTGACTATTGGATGGGAGAAAGGAAATTCACCCCGGGGATCACGTCAGTTGCCCTGCTAGACAGGGGTCCAGGGAAGTAAATAGTGTAGGAAGAAATAGCCAGGGAATTGTTATGGCTAGGCTTGTATAGGCCCTAGGGCTGATAGCCTAGTACCAACCTATGAACCTGTCATACATCAAATATAGTTTACTTTGCCTTTTGTCAGCAATGCCATGTTTTTTATGTAGGTAAAATGAATCGATTATTAAAAGACAGAATATTAGAACATAATAGAGACATTCGCAATCAAAAGTTGAGTAATGCCTTAGCAAACCATGTTATGGCCACTGACAAAACACATATTTTTAATTTTTTTGTTATTCAATTATTGAATGTTAGCCCACGAGGGGGCGACATAGAAACAAAAGTTGAAGCATTGGAACAGAAATGGATTTTATTGTTGGATGCTGAAAAATTTCCAGGACTAAATGGTGCTTTTTCTGTGAAACCCTTTTTGAAACTAAAAAGGCTTAAACATTAGTTTTAGATAGAAGCATCTATCTACATATATATATTTTTGCAAGTTGTATATATATTTTTGTAAGTTGTATATATTCTAAAATTAAGTATGTGTGTTTTACTTGAATTGCATCTACTAATTTTATTACTTGATTGATTTATTAATTGGAACAAATTGGTTCTATTCATTCCTATTTAAACATTTGATGCATTTTAAAGTTTTAGTCTGATGAAGCCACAGTGTATGTCTGCGAAAGCGCTTACTTTCTCTTTTATTTTTTATTAAAGACAAGTCCTGTGTACATTGGGAGTATTTTGTTTTTTCAATTTTTCTCTTCTGCTCCCAATCTTACCCTCAAGTTATTTTTATCTGTTACCATGGAGGAAGCTGTCTGACAGAGGGTCATGGCTAGTCAGCAGAGATGATAGGGGTGTGTCACCCCCTGCTTGCTGATGTACCACATGACTGTGGTGTTGTCTGTTTCTATGAAGATGACTCATGGTTTTAGGTGGTCTTGGAAGGATGTGATAGCCTTGTGAACTGCCATCATTTCCTTTAGGTTGATGTGCCAATTAAGGTGCCTGAGGTCCCAAGAGCCTTGGGTGCACCAGGTGTTTAAATAAGTGCCTCAAGCTAGGTCTGAGGCATCTGTGGTGATAGTCTGGCCTTGTGGTAGGTAGGTGAAGGGAAGGCCCTTGTTCTGAGTTCAGGCCTCTGCCCACCAAACAAACTCATTCCTTATGCATGGAATGAGGGAGAGAGTGGTCTCCATAGACTGAGAGTGTTGGCACCATAGGTTCTTTAGGTACCACTGGAGTTTCCTCATGTGCAGCCTGGCCAGGGGAATCATCAGAATGCAGGATGACATGTAACCCAGTGCTTGCAGAATTTTCCTTGCTGTGAGTTTTTTTCTGAGAGCTAACTGGGAGAAGAAGTTTGTCAGAAAGCATTGTTTTTCTGGTGAGAAGGAGGCTGTGTTCAGGAGTGCGCCCAAGAAGGTGCTCTGCCTGGAGGGGTTTAGGTTTGACTTTTTCCTGTTGATAGTGAACCCAAAAGAGGTTAGGGTTGTTTGTACAGAGAGTAGGTCCTGTAGTAACTTCTCTTTGTTGTCTGCTTGGATTAAAACAGTCATCCAGATAAGGGTAAATCTGGACGTTTTGCTGTCTGTAGAAGGCAAACACTGGGGCCAGGCATTTTGTGAAGACTCTGGGAGCCGTAGATAAGCCAAAGGGTAGGGTAGAGAACTGAAAGTGTTGTGAACTTGCTCTGAAGCATAGATACTTTCTGCAAGACTCCCTTATGGGTATATGAAGGTAGGCATCCTTTAGGTCTAGAGTGGCTAGCCATCCATTTTTGCCTACCATTGGTAAACGTTTTTTAAGATTGATAATTTTGGGACCTCTAGGAAGGTGTTTAGAGTGGACAGGTTGAGGATGGGTCACCAAGTGTCTTCTTTTCTTGGCACTAGGAACAGTTTGGAGTAAAAAACTTTTCCTGCTTGCTCCTGTGGCACAGGCTCCACTGTCACCTGAGCTTGGAGTATGTGCACTTGTTTTAATGCTTCTGCCCAGTGATTTGGAGGTAGATGTTGGTAACCTGTTAAGGTTGAGACTTGTTGGAAGGTAAAGTTGTAGCCCTGAAAAATGATTTTTAATACCCATTGGTCCTTTGTTACAGACAGCCAATTTTGTTTGTAAAGGGATAGCCTTCCTTCTAACCTCTGATGGGAGGGGGAGTGAGAGTCATTGCACATTCTTAGAGTAGTGAGTGGACTTAGAACTCCCTGCTGTGGGAATGGTGGTGGGCCACTGCTTGGTTCTTCGCTGGGCTTGGTTTTGTGGTCTAACTGGTCTGTCCCTGCAAGGCTTCTCTTGAACCTGTTTATTGGGGGCTGGGAAAGACCAGTGCTTAGAAGGAAAGTTTATGCTGAATCTGGGAGGTTGAACTTGGAGGAAGTCTTTTAATGTTTATATAGATTTAGCTTTATCCTCCATCTTTTTGATGACCTCTTCTGCTTTTGATCCAAACAAGCAGTCTTTATCCAGGGGGCATCAAGTAGTTTTGATTTTTCATGATCAGGCAGTGACTGTTATTTTAGCCATGCATGCCTCCTAATGACTGAACCTGCCACAGAGGCCCTACTTGAGGCTTCTAGGGCATCGAATCCACAGTGCAGAGAGTGTTTAGCTACTTGAGAAGTAGCGTGCAGAAGATCTGCTAACTCTTTGGAAGTATTAGTGTCAGGTAAAGATGAAATTATTTGTCTCATAAGTTCCAAGGAGTGCTGTTGATATTTTAGCATATGGAACTGGCAGTTAAGAGCTCTAACAGTTAAGGTTGTGGAGGTGTACACTTTCTTACCCCATCTGTCCACAGCTCGAGTCCTTGTCAGAGGGAATTGGGTTTTTAGATGAGCTAGCCTTGGCCCCTTTGGGCCCCTGTGTGATGACCTCTGGGTCTGCTGCAGGGTTTTTAAACAAGTACTTATGTGAATCAGGCACCCTGTAGTACCTGTCAGGTTTTCTAGGAGAAGGGGGTAGGGCATCAGGGGTATGGCTAGATTCATTGAAAACATCATCTACCATGTCCAGAATAGGAGGGATGGCCAAGGGTCTGTGCTGAGGAAGATCTAGAAACTCTCTTAGTCTTTTCTTAGACTGAGTATAATCTTAGGTTTTCCAGTGAAAATGCTCTCTGAGAGTGTGCAGGGTTTCCCCATATGAAAGATCCTCATGGGGGAGGCAGAAGGAATGGATTCCTCTGCATCAGAATCCTCAAAGGAGGTGAGAGGTTGTTGTTCCTCATCTGAATCAAGTTAGTCTGAAATTTCAGAATCCGGTTCTGTGTGAACCTCAGGGGAAGTATCCCTTTTTCTTTTAGAAAGAGTGGTATGGCTACCCCTGATGAAAGTGATGAGGTCCTCCGCCATTTTCAGTAACTGAGTCTGAGACGGTGGAGGAGAAGTCAGATGGTGACTAGAGACTGTTTTCTTTGGGGTGGTTTTGCTTTTAGACCTTAGTAAATCCATGTGTCATTGGGATGTGGTAGTCAGAGGCGAAGACATCGGTTTTTGCCTTGAATTGGTTGTGTGAAGAACCTCCTTGGAAGTTGGTGCCTGCGTAGCAGCTCCGGACCCAACCGAAGCAGAGTCAACCAAGGGATTGGATGATGAAGCATTCTCCAGCCGCATACCGGACTCCGAAAGGGTCTCGGTAGAGGTCTGCAAAGGAAACGAGTCGGGCATCAGGGGCTGCAAATCCGCCTCACTGAATTCCTGAAAACTGGCGACTAGCTTCTGGGACAGCTTGTCTGAAGGCTTAAGTTTGTGTGGTCTGTCCCTTTCTTTATCTTTTCATTTTTTGGGAATATCCACAGACTGCTGACCAATGGATGCCATTTCGTAATCTGAGCAACTACTTTGGAAATGCCTGGCTACAAATTCAGTTCTACAGAATCTACTTTGAAATGAAAAGTGCGCAGAACCGACAACCATCATGGTCTGGGCCTAGACAAATAACGCACAAGGTATGGAAGTCTGAGTGTGGTATTTGTTTTCCACAGCGGAGACAATTATTGACTTTTTCAGACACCGGTTAGTGCACGAAAAAGGTCCCCAATGGGGTACTTAGCTTTAGACATTTTCAGATTCAACTTCCACTCTGGCAACGACCGACCAGCACACATGCAAACTGCTTTTGCTGCAGGCTCCACGGCAAGAAGGACTGATGTAATGGCATCGGCTGCTCTCCTTTATACCACTGATAACCTGAAGTCAGTCCACAGGTGACAGCGGCCGGCGCAGGGGAAAAGCTTGACTCTGGTATTCGGGCTGACCGAGGGTTACCCAACAGGGATAACCCACAAGTGATGACTGCCACAGTGAAACACAAAGAACATCTAAAGTTGCCTGGGGCAAAATTGTGCACCGAGAGTGACTTTTGTAGGAATTTTGTTATGCGTTAACATGGGAAAGTGTGGAAAGATAATCCAGAGAGCACTGTAGATCTAGAACATCCCTGGGCATCTGTCACTGCAGAGGAATTAGGGAAAAATAGCTGCCACATTTTTATATAGGCCTTCTCAGCAGTAGAAGATGGCATTTCTTAATCACATTGGGAAAGAGAAGGACAAATGCATGTCCCTGTTGAAGCCACCAAATAAGATGCTGATGGTATATGATAACAGGCCTGGGAGGGGCATTAGGTTAAAATTCTGATTCTACTGGACTCTGAGAATTCAATGAAGTATCCAAATTCTGTGCCATGCAGTGTGGACAAGTAAAACTGATGTAGCCATTAGACCAAATACTTCAAGGCCTACAGCAGTTTGTGGTTGGGATGTCAAGATAATATGAATCACTAAGTGAATGATGTGCAATACTGTCTGGTGGTAAACTGGTCCTTCTGGTCCTTGTGTCCAAGAGGCAGCCAATGAAGGTCCATGCTTGTGACAGTTCACCAATATCATCAAGGTTGTCAACAGCAGAAGAAAGTTATTCCTTCCTCTGTTCAATTATTCTACTATAGCAGCTGTGAGGAACCAGTCCTCTATATAAGGAAGGATATGAATGCTCCTTTGGCTGTGATAGGCTGCTACAATTGCTATACATTTGAACACAGTGGGGAGCTATTGTAAGTCCAAACAGTAGGCTCAGAAAAACTGATAGCAAGTGTCCCTCACCAGTCTTTGTACACTCTTCCTCTGATCCACTTTTCTTCTGTGATGGCCAGCCATGCAAGATGGTACAGGGAGATCTGACCCCAAACGCCTCCAAGGAGGAGAAGTTAGACAAAGTCTTCAGGGATTCTATGGCTGCTCACTGGAGGGAGGATTGCAGAATCTCTGGTTTTGTGGACCCTATCCATTGTGGAAAACACTGCAGTGATATACCCCAGGCTCCATGCACTTAGGTGAAACTATTCAGAGGAGATAACTCTCCAACAGCAACAAGCATTTGCCCTCTTGCTTGCTTTTTTGTAACTTCTCTCTTCACATAGACTCAAATAAGGATGAAGCACTGGAAAGGGGCATTGGTAAATGACACCTTAAAGATGTTCAAAAAATTAAAGTATCTGAGCCAAGTGTGCCAGTATATAGCAATGCCCACTCCAGCTACTGCATTATGCAATAGCCTCACAGAGAGATTGCTCACACTGGCTAAGGTTGCCAGCTGGGAGACTATAATTTTCTCTGCTAGTTTCCAAGGGATGACTTGCCCAATATTTCTAGAATTTTCTCTTACAGACTGTACACAGTTCAAAGCCATGATTAAGGTAGCTGATGAGGACAAAAACTCTTATAAGGAACAGGACTCAAATTTTTCATATCTCATTTGCATCCAAATGATCCACCCCAACCACACAATGTAAAGTGAGCGTGTGTGTGTGTGTGTGCGTGCTGAGGGGGAATTATCTGCTCGTGCTGCAACCATTTTCTAAAGCCTGAGGTGTTATCCCTAATCAAATAGTCATTTAAGAATGAGTGCCAAACTAAGACATAATAAACAGCTAGACAACCAATCAAGCCCCCCCCCCACACACACACACACAAGCTTGCCTAAAGCAAGCAGCTACCAGTTACAAAATAGTGACTGGAATGAGTAGGATCAACTCTAAACAAGTGGTTAAGTATCTAAAATTACTAAATGATCACTCAGCAACATAAAAAACTTGAAATGAAAAAATGAATGAAAAATACTTCTTTGAAGTCATGACACCAAAATGCGGTTTAAAGACCATGGAGTGTGTTCCACTGCTCTATCCAAAATGGAAAACAAGATCTAGAAAGACAGGGAAACCTGGAGTGTTATGGGAGTTAGGGGTTTTACAGCTTGGGAGAGTTTTAAATATGCTGAACTGATTTCTGGGACTAACCATTCCAGAGGTTGAGGTGGATATCCTAGATTTTTACAAGATTCTCTTTCCACATTTTTCATTGTTTGATTTCTGCAATTAGCCTGAAAATGGAAAAAAGTCAATTTGGCAGACCAGGACCCAGAAAATATAGTTTTTGAGGTGTAAATTTGTAAAACAGTTGCAAATAAACATTAAATCATAGGACAGCAAGAAGAAATGATAAAACAATATAATTTTGGTGACAGTGCTCAAACCTGATGAAAATCTCTTCAATACTATTAGCAGCCACATACCATTAGAAACCCATCTAAGCTGGCATACAGCAATGAAGATCTATAAAGGCAAGGCAAAACTGTACTTGACAAGATGAGGGAGGATTCTTGGCACCTGTGAAATTTTACTGCCAAGCAATCCTAATGTCCATTGACTTTAGCCCTGCTATTACTTGTTACTGAGAATGGACCTCCTCTTAGCACATAGTTTATAATAAATACAATCCTCTCAGCAACTCCCATGTTAGAAGTCATGACTACCTTTTGCTGTCATATACCATGACATCAGTAGATTGCATCTAGCTCCCAGTCTGCCCATAAACAATTGAGCAATC
Organism: Protopterus annectens; assembly: GCF_019279795.1. Classification (NCBI taxonomy): domain Eukaryota; kingdom Metazoa; phylum Chordata; order Ceratodontiformes; family Protopteridae; genus Protopterus; species Protopterus annectens. The sequence goes on along the minus strand of NC_056741.1, from coordinate 260,560,116 downwards.
ACACATCCTGCAAAATCAAGAAAAAATGACAGCTAACCTGTCTGGAAAATATATGTGGATATCTATCCAGCTTACAAACTTATAGAGAACTCCAGCGGAAGGTGATATATGGAAGGGCTGTCCAAGCAACAGCATTGAGGTATTTGTAATACACTAACAAGGGTCATCTCTACACCTAATACAACAAGAATGTTGTAACAAACAAATTTTGACCTTCCTTGTTGGGTTTATGAATGGGTTGAAACTGAAGCATTAACCTATCCTCAAGGTGTTAGAAGCTGGAAGGACTGCAAAGAGGAAGGGATCAGAAGGCCAAGTAATGAATTACAAAGCAGGTCATACTCCTGAAGATATTGTCGAATAATGACTGGTGAGGTCTAAACTAGTGACCATGAGGACACAGCGCTAATGTCTACAATGAAGATATCTTAGAAACAAATACTGGAAGAAGCTAAGCCCAGGTACAGTAACCTTTGACGGAAACATTTTCCAACAGACATTTCAACAACCAATGGCACAAAATAGCATAGCTGGCTAGTCACATGGCATTTACTTGACGAATGAGCCCTTCTGTTAGTGCATTAATGGAAAACCCTGCTTTGTTCATGAGAAAAAATGTGGGCTGGCACTGCAGTGCGTAAATGGACTGTTATCAGTTGGTTCTGCCACTGCAACGAAAGAAGGATATGAATCATTTTGAAAGAAAATGTGGAGTGATCCTACTAAGGAACAACAGCTTCTTTCAAAACACCAAACAAAAGCCCCTGTAGATAGATACGTGAAGTTCTGTGGTACTGCATGCACTAGTGATGGACAACAGGAAACATTTTACATGAGATGAACATTAACTGGGAAAACTACTCATGTACCAACACCTTTGCCCAGTGGTTCTTGGAATTCATAAATTCCCATGCCCTGGATCAACTAATCTGTAGTCCCAACATGGGCTCCAATATCTTAAAGCTTGTGAATCACTTTATTCAAGCACAGAAAGGATTAGCCCATGAGTATCAAACCTCACTTCTCAAGGACAAAGTATAATTGTGTAAGTAAAGTTACCATAACAGTAGATATCTGAGTGATCACTTCTGCAGTAACCTTAAGCAACATGGACTATATCCTGCCTAGAACATAACAGCTGGTCAGCTTACAATGCTTTCAGGGCACCATCCACATGCCCAAACTGTTAGCTTAAGCGGAGCTGGCTAACAAGTCTTGTTTGGGCACCAAGCCATTCTGAGTTTTCATGCCAGCTTTATTAGAAAGGCTCACCCAGACTCTGCTACACTTTGCTGTGATGGAAAGGTTAGTTTGCTTTTTATTTGTTGTATTTTGTATTAGTTCATTGCCTTTTTATATTTTAAATACTGTGATTTGTTTACCTTGTGTTTTAGTTGTATTCTGTTTTTTAACTGCATATTAAAACTTCAAAAGACACCACAGCTCTCTCTCTTGCGAGTCACAGGCAGAAATCCCACCTCCCCACCCTGTCACTGTCGTGTTCTTAAATACCACTGTCTTTCTAGTTGCCTGCCTCTTATGTTAATTTGACAATATATCTCATTTCCTCTCTGCTTTCACTGGCTTGTGTGAGTAAGTACAAAATTATCATTTTGTGAAATCACTCCCCTTCAACTATTTATATTTATTGGCCATTCTACTGTATTCCATAATACCGGAATACAAAAGTGATCACCCCCTTTCAATCTATCTTGCTGTTTTAAAAATAGTGACTCTCCACTAAAACTTAACTTTTTAGACAGGTAAAACTTAAGTTACCTACTTTCACATGTAACTTCTCTAGTGCATAGTGCAGTGTTTAGAATAAACCATTTTTTTCATCTTACTTTTAAGCATCCCTGTGACTAGCACTTGCTCTAATACCTACTGGAAAGCACTAGGAAGCCTTAAACTGATACAAGCACTCAACTCTCCTTATTAATAAGGAGAAATTAATCATAGGCAGTAAACAGCCTATAATTGAAAAGTACCTTACTAAGGTAAAGGAAAATAGCTCCTGTACTTTTAAAAAAAAGCACCAAACCAGGCATGTCCAAGGGTCAGCTTCCGGTGATTTCTCCTGTCCACCTGGTGAATCATGGCATACTGGGGCAATGCAGCAATTGCCTCATGTACACAGACAACCCTCTCCTCCTACCACCCAACACCACAACCTGTGAGAGATGCACTTACATAGCCAAACTGGAAGCAAAGCTCTCTCCACCCAAGATTGTGCAAGTTAGTCAAGAATGGAAGGTTAACACCTGCACTACACCTCAAGCAACACATAGCCCTTCTAAACTCACACCACCAACACCCACACATAGCAACACTAAATTCACATATGCGGAGTCCCTTAACTGTAACCTGCCCAAACAACAAAAACCTCTGAAGCTGAAATGCAAACACCAATCACAACCAAAGTGTCACATAGCTCACAACACCAGTGTGCCACCCAGCAACAGCCCCTAAGGCAAGACAACATACTTAACACTTTAGTCATAGGTGACTCTATAGTCAGGCACACTGATGTCTCACTAACCAGGCTGAACAAGGAGAAAATTACAGTCAGCTGCCTGTCGGGTGCCAGGATCCGCCACATAACTCATGCACAACAAGTACAAATATGACTGTCATTGTCCATGTTGGAGTGAATGACTTGAGATGTACCTCCCTGGACTACATGAAAAGAGACATGGAAGAGCTCTTGGATCATGTGGCCCAGGCAGGTATGATCCTAGCCCTGAGTAGTATCCTGCCTTCACCCAGAATGACACCACAATATAAGGACAAAATGACTGACTTCAACAATTGGCTAAGCTTCTGGTGTCATTCAAAGGGGATCCAGTATCTGTCTGCCTGGGACGACATGATCGACAGACCATGATGCTTTGCCAGAGATGGTCTGCACCTGTCGCCCCTGGGATTCAGGTTACTTGGTAAGGCTCTTACCACCCCTATAATGCCTTTTTTAGGCAAAGTTCAAAGGACAAAACCACCACCGTAACAGGTACAAGCATGCAAAATCTGAAGGCAATGCTAGAAGTTTAAACCTCAAAATGCCCTCTCGAGGCACTTCTAAAAATGGAGAACATTGATATTTGTGCAGTAACTTGAGACCTGGTTCAAGGCTTCAGAGAGCACCCCTGCAATACCAGACTACAACTCTTACCACACTTTTCGGCCACCAAACCAGGATCGAAACACTAAAGGTGAGGGAGTGTCCATATTCACCAAGGATATTCACACCACTAGATTAGTTGCCCAACACAATGCGTCTGAAATTCTCCAGGTACAACTAACACTAGGTAAGACTGCAGTCGAAATTGTAACTTGCTACAGATCCCCCACCACGTCCCAAGATTCTCACTACACCTTTCTAAACATACTGGAAAATATTAATATACAACCGAACACCCTAATACTGGGTGATTTCAACTACCCTGCCATTAACTGGGGAAAACTACTCGTGTACCAACACCTTTGCCCAATGGTTCTTGGAATTCATAAATTCCAATGCCCTGGATCAACTAATCCATAGTCCCACCAGGGGCTCCAATATCCTAGACCTGGTCATTATCAACATGGGAAATCGATGCTCCACACCTATGGTCATCCCCTCATTGGTCAGGTCAGACCATAAGCTAATCACCCTTAACATTCACATCCCACCCACCCCCCCACAGTAAGGAAACCTCCATAAAAAACTTCTCCAAAGCCAACTTCATGATACTCAAGTCAGAAGTTACAAACTTCATGACACCCATGCAGATGGGAACTGAAAGTTTGACTGCTGAGTCCTACACTAAGGCACTGTACGAGCACATCCACTCATGCATGAATCATGCCATCCCAAATAGAATCAAGATGCTCACCTCCAAAAAAAGGAAGCCAATCTGGTGGTCCCCTGCCATAAACAAACTTTACAACAAAAGGAAGAAACTGTTGCAGAAAAGAGAAAAATCCCAGGATGCAAAAAACTCCTTTACCAGCCTCAGTAAGAAGCTGAGATCCCTCATAAAATCCTCCAAAGCTAGTTATGAAAAAGAAATTGCCAAAGATTCCAAAGACAACCACAAGGTATTCTATAACTATGTCAAGAATCTAAATAGCAATGCTCAGATCTGCTCTGAGCTACAACAGAATGGCATTAAATATACTGATCCCAAGGATATTGCCAATGGGTGCTTATAGCAGGCATCTGATGTTTTTGGAGCAATAGCAGAAGAATACTGGCTTTTCGTGGCTGCATACATGGAATCAATGACCACAGAATCCATAGAGATAATCAAGGCTCCCTGTCTCTTTCTCCCAACATAGTCATTTAACCACTTTTCTGTGGAGTTGTAAGAATTTCAGAGGTCATATCATGGTAAACGTCAACAGCCTCAGGGTTTCTGCAAAGGAAAGAAGGTTCTCTCACCATTCTCTCTTTCACACGTTAATAACAGACTCAAGTCCTCTGATTACTCAATGGTGCAACAGGTGGCACATTCACCTTTTAAGGCTGGGGGTACTGTTCCCACATAAGGTAGTTTGATTTCTGACACTGCACTGCAGTATAAGGGAGGAGGGTGCTGCACTCGTGTATGTCATCCTTTGGATGGTAGCTCAGGAGGATGTAAAAGATCCACTGGCACCTATCAAAACGAGTAGGGGTCACTTATTCATACAAAGACATTATTTACAAAATTTAAATTCTCCACCCCCCACCTTTTTTTTTACATATTATATATTCATGCTTTATGTCAAAATGTTATCCTTATTTGACCCCCACACCTTTTTCCATGATGACCATCTGATTTTACTCAATATCACTGCCCAAATCCATTTTTCATTGAACATAATTTCATTTATACTTTCATTTCATAATATAAAACAATTTATCTATTTTAACATATTCTTTACTTCCATTCTTATACTGTCCATGTTTGTGTTCATATTTATCTCTTTGAAGAAATTTTCTTTACATAACTTTTCCATAATTTATTACTCTTTTACATTTTAAAAACACATGTTCAATAATTTCCTCTTCCCCACAATACAGACATTCTTTCACTTTTCTTTTTATACAACATTTCCTTTCCAGTGGTAATTTATCTATTACCAGTCTCCACAAAAAAAATCTTGGCAGTCTACATTTTCATTACACCATTTATTTCTTATTTTTTATACCTTTAATTTTATCTTCTGCTAACTTTTTTATTGTTTTGGCAAAGTAATATTGTATCATTATATTTTTATACCATATTTTCTTTCCTTTTTGATTTTATTAATAAGTTACATACTCCCCATAACTAGGTATCTGTGTTGTCCATTTTCATTCTTCCTCACTTATGGGTTATGGACCTGATACTCAGATCTGACTCAGCCACATACTTTAGACTTCAGATCCAACTCTCAAGGGCATCCCTCTACCCATAACACCTTACTTCCTCCCTATTGCCTCAGATTAACTTTGCTGCCCTATTTCTTAATAATAGAACGGAAAAGCAAATATAGACCGACAGAAAAGACCAGGCTCAAACTTGGAACTGTAGGTTCCAAACACAATCCAATACATCCTTCCAGAAGAAAATATGGATGTGGAATGGATGGCAGGGGAGTTGAAAATGAAAATGGACAACACAGATGTCTAGTTATTGTGAGTACATAAATCTGAAGTTGTCCTTTTCATTCTGCCTCACTTATGGCACAGAGTCCCCAGCTATGGTGACCTTGGGTGACCCTCATGGAAGGATATTCCGCAGTACTGCTGAAACAAAGGAAGCCCTAATTCTGGATATGTTGTCCAACTTGTAATGAGAGACAAAGGTATGAGTCTTGGTCCACATAGCTGCTGTCCAAATGTCATGAATAGATGTTCTTGACCAAAAAGCAGATGAAGTAGCCATGGATCTAGTTGAGTGAGCTCAGACAGGTTTTTATAATGTCATACCCTTTTGAGAGAAAATCTATGAGAAAACCTGTACTCCATTTAGCCAGGGTAACTTTAGAAACTGACTGGCCTAGGTGATTTGGAGAAAAAGATACAAAAAGCTGGTTTCACTTTCTAAACTGTTGTGTTCTGTGAAGGTAAAAATGTAGTTGTCTGTACACATCACATACTCTCCTTTACTGGCAAAATTTGGAAAGTAAACTGGCAAGTGAATGGATTGGTTGACAATATTTTCAAAGGCTACCTTAGGTTTAAAAAAAAAAAGAAGGGTTAGTCTGCAGAAAAACCCTATCACTGTGAAAAATATGTTAAAGAGTTTTTGCTGAAAGACCCCGGAGTTCAGAAATTCTTTTTGACAAAGTTATATATACCAAGAAAACCATCTGTCATGACAGAAATTTTAGATCAGATTTGTCTGACTGTTCGATGTGATTTGTTTTAATTTATATAAATGTATGACTGCTTATGTCGTAAGTGATAGTTTGATAAAGATGTTTCTTGTTTAAAAAAAGGGGCAGGAACTGAATAATCTATGTAATGTTGCTTAGTTATATGATATATAGCAATATATGTGAAGCATAATGTTTGTTAATTTTAACTTGTTAATACAGTTTGATTACTTTTATATAAATGTAAATATGCCTATGTCACAAGTCATAATTCAATAAAGGTGTTTAAAAAAAAGTGTCTGACGGTTCAAAGGGTTTTTGTGTTAAACCCTCAAATACCACATTAAGATCCCAAGATGATAAATGATCCTTTACATGGAACCTTAGAAGAAAAATGCCTTTCATAAAAGCTTTACACAATCTAGAGGAAGCCAAGGAAAATATTTATTCCCTGTGTGGAAATTTGCAATTACTGCCAACTGAAGTTTAACTGCAGAGAAACTAGTCCTATCTTTGAAGAGAGTTGTCAAAAAAGAATATTAGCTGAAATTGGTGCAGAAAAAGGATCTGATGCCCAAATAGATAACATTTTCCATTTACTAAGATACATTATTTTGTTAGAATCCTTTTCAGAAATCAAAATAATTTCATGAACTGGGGAAGAGAGCCTGGACTGTTTAACTATTACTGGAAGGTGAAAAACCATGTAGTCAGCTTGAGGGCCTGTATGTTTAGGTGTCAAATCCCTGATATGTGAGACAGGAGATCCTGAGTGGGCTCCAGATTCCAATGAGGGTAACGAAAATGAGAGTGTAGAAAGAGGAAACATACTTGCCAAGGCCAGATGGGGAGCAATGAGGATTACTGAGCTCTTCAGCCTGCTTGCTTTCTGTAAAAATCTTGGAATCAGGGGAAGAGGAAGATGAGCATAAAGGATACCAGAGGGTCAAGTATGAAGAAGAGCATCTCTTGATGAATCTCCCTTGGGAGGGGTCAGTACGAAGTACTTGCTGCACTTGTTGTTGAGAGGAGTGGCAAATAGGTGGAAACAAGGTTGGCCTCAATGCCTGAAGATTATATTCACTACCAACTGATTGAGCGGCCACTCGTGAGGCATCAGAATGACTCTGCTTAGTTTGTTCGCAAGCACATTGATTTTCCCCAGGGTGTGCATCTCAGTTAGAAGCCAGTCTGATGAGCTTGCTCATTCTCAAATCCTGATGGCCTCTCCGCAAAAGGGGTAAGACTGGGTTCCTCCTTGACTGCTGATGTACCAGACTACAACATGTTGTTGGTCTGAATTGAAATAGTCCCCAAGGGAAAAGCATCTTGAAAAGCCTGCAACATTAAAAGGACTGCTCTCATTTCTAGGACACTGACATGCAACTTGGCCTCTTGGGGGAACCACATGCCTTGGACAGTTCTTCCCAAGAAATGCCCCCCTACCCAAGTTGTGAAGCGTCTGTGGTCACTGTGGCTACTGGATTCAGTAGAACAAAAGGTCTGCCCAGAAAAAAGATTGTCTGATTGAATCCACCAGCAAATATCTTGCTTGCAAATCAGGGTGAGTTTTACTTGAAAAGATATGGGTTGATATAGAATGTACCACTGTACAGCTAGAGTCCATGCAGAACATGTATAAAGAAGCATGGAAGAGGAAGAAGCATTATGGGAGCTGAAATCGACCCAAGTGCTTCAAGCACTAGCAATACTGGAGGAGATGAATTGAAAAGGATAGCCTGAGCCTGGTTTCTGATGGAAGCACTGCAGTGGAGAAACATGCTACATGTACTGCTGTTTTCAAAACTGTCCTGACAAATTCCAGGCTCTGAACTGGAGCAAGTATTGATTTGGCAAGATTTATCACAATGTCCAAAGTGTCGCAAATCTGGAGCAAATAGTCCTTGGCGTGTTGAAGTTGATGCTTGGAAGGGGTGGTTAGGAGCCAGTCAGCTAGATATGGAAACACCTGGAATCCCCTCAGTCTCAATTGAGCTGTGACCACTGCCATGCATTTGGCATCCTTGGGGCTCTGGTGAGTCCAAAGGGCACAGCTCTGAATTGGTAAGGACTGGATCCCAGCCAAAAGCAATGTCTTCTGGATCACCTGTCTATTTTGATATGATAGTATGTGTCCTGAAGACCTGGAGAGCACATCCAATTTGTCCTTGTGCAGGCAGGATGGGCTGAACTATGAGAATTCAAAACTTTGCTTTCTTTACATACTGGTTCAATTTGCTTAGATCCAAAATGGGTCTGAGGTCCCTGTTTTCTTTGGCACTAAAAAGAAGCATGAATAAGTTCCGAACACTATATGGTCAGCTGGGACCTTTTGGTTGGCTCCTTTTTCTAGCAGCTTTTTTATTTCTTGTGCTGCAGCCTTCCTCCAACTGGGCGGAATATCAGGAAGTGTCTTCCTTTGACAGTGGGGAAGAAGGAAAATGGTATGTAATAACCTCGGGATATTATTCTTAGCACCTATAAATGTCTTGTAATGTCTGTCCAGGCATTTAAGTGCCAACAGAACAGACCCCCAACTGCCTCCAGAGTTGGACAGTCAGGCAGCATTTCAGGAGCACTGATAGGGCCTGTCTGACAAAGAATCTCTGATGTCCTGATTCTGCAAGCCTCCTCTACCTCTAGGATGATGTCCACCATCAAAATTTCTTCCTCTGCCTCTGGAGGAATTTTCCCCACATGATTCCTGTAAAGGTCCCTGATATTTATGGAAGCACATTTTCCTACTACCTCTCTGGTTCTTAGAAGAGGTCCGTTGAGGTGCAGAAAACATGATCCCTACAGCAGACAGGGTCTTTTATCTAAGTGTATCCTTTATTGATGGCCAAAACAAGGAAGTGCCATCAAATGGGGCATTAATAAAGGACGTCTTAAAGGGCTCTGCAAAGTTGCATAGCCGCATCCAGGTATGTCTCCTTAAGGTGATACCTGAACCAGCTGCTTGTGAGGTACCTTTAGCTGTGTGAGAGATTAACCTCATTGAAGCAAAATCCTCAGCAGACATGTACTCACAGAGAGCATTTAAAAAGCTCTTTAGTCAAATCTCTCTGAGGCCTAGTAAAGTGCGCCAGGTGCTTAAGTGACCTCAGAGTAAAAGTAGCTGAGGCAAACACTTGCTTTCCACACATGTCCATCACTCTGGACTCCCTGTTAGGCAAATGGGCAGAAGAGCTCTGTTCTGCTAGCTCTTTAATAGTGACTGCCACCACCAGCATAGCATCAACTGGGACTCCTTTGTTCCAGTGAAGTCTGTCTGCAGATGGGGTCAAAAACTTGTCAGGGTGCTTGATGTTATGCTCAACAATATCCGGCTACTTCCATGCCCTGCAGGAAACCAAATCAAGAAGTTCATCCACCGGGAGTTACCCAAGACATAGATGGGCCAGAACCAAAAGCCTCCAGAAACACTGATTTTTCAGGAGAAGGGGTTTGGGATGACCAACCACCCTTCTGCTTCAGGATATCTAGGGTATCTCTAAGGAGATGTCATCTGGTGGTGATCTGGGGGATCCCACTCCATCAAAATCAGCATCTTCCATGAGAAACTCCATGGGGAAGTCTATGCATCTCCTTTTACACATTCTCTTCTGAGACACCTCCTTTGTGGGATGTTCTGTACAGGTGTTGGAAGAGAGAGGGGAAGTTCCTCTACCGGAGCTGGTCGGAGACTAATTGGAACTGGCCATTCCTATGGAATAGGTCTGACCAACATGGAGCTCGGAACTGATGGGAGAAAAGGGGCAGTATCTGAAACATGAGAGATGGTCCTCAATGGAAGGAAAAAGCCTTTTCCACCACTTCAGAAGCCAAGGGTCCGGGGAAGCCCTGACCCACCCCTCAGAGGTGAAACCTCTGAAGAAGGTAGATTTAGGCCACCCCCAGATCCTAGCCTTGAGGTGAGAATTGGATCTGAACTGACTAGGGCCAAAGCTCAGAGTGGAAGGGATGGATATGAAAACTGGAACCAAACTCACCCTCTTGGATCTGAGACTGACACTTTGGCTCAGAAACTCGTTCTGATCCAATGGTATTGGGGCAGAACCATTCAGGGAAAAAGACTAGATGAGGAAACTTTCTTCGGATCCAACGCTGACCCTCTTGGGTATCTTGAATCCTGGGACTCTGAAGCCACTGAACAGATCGGAGAAGGGGAAATAACAGTCTTAGATGTGATGGGCATACACAGATCCAATAGGAGCTGGTAAGATCCCCACATCTGGAGCTGAGCTCTGAGAAACTTTCACATCATCCTATCCACATCTACTTCCAACAACCTCCTGGAGAACCTACAGGAGGTGGTGGATGGGGACCTGGAATGCTTCATAGGTGTTTGAAGAAGCTTAGCAGGTAAGGTGGGTGAAACTGGTTTCAAAACACATTCAGGAGTAGTTATACTCCTGAAGGAAGTACCCAGCTTTGCAGCCGATGATTTAGGTTCTGAGGGGGGAAGTTGGTGGACTAATTGTGATTACCATTGAAGCAAAAGCCTTAGGATCAGAAGGCTTCAGAGAAGAATGATGAAACACCTTTGGATCCAGGGAGGCTGGATCTGAGAGTCACTTGGTCTTTGCTAGTGGCTCCAATGAAGACCTAGGGGACTTTAAAGGAAAACATTTACAATATTCCAGCAGTGCAGACTTGCTTGATTTGAGGGGGGGTTGAGCCCCTGAAGGAGAAGAAGAGAAGACCCCTTAAAATGAGCTTACTTCTTCTGTCTGCCAGGGCCCTAGGATTAAAGGTGGCACAGACTCTACATACTGTGTCCAACTGCCCGGCTTGAGGCAATAAACACACTCCTTATGGGCATTTAAGTTTGGGATCTTATGCTCACAAGAAGTGCATTTCTAAAATCCTGTATGTTTATCCAATATATTGGAAGAATGGAGGACAAACACTGGAAAGGGAACAGTATAGCAGAATGTTTTTTCCCACCAAGGGAAAGATACAAGAAAAAGAACTACCAACTATGGTACAGCAAAAAAAATATCCTAAGGTAAAGAAAGAGAGAGAAAGAATACCAGCAATGGTAACATGTAGAACACTGTAAAAAAACAGTATGGAAAAAGTCCATAAAGACCTGTGACAACTAGAGGGAGGAGACAGATTGAAAATAAGATGTTATGTACCTACTACAACGTTCCATGTTAGTTGTCTTCTTCTCGCCTTCTTTCTTGCTGGTTGGGTTCAGAGCTGATCCTCGGCTCCAACTCGGCCATCTACTAAAGCTCGAGAGCTATTTACTGGCTTGAGGCCTCCCCTTATCCCACAATGCTTGGCGCTAGATACCCAGATCTCGTTTGGCAGAGCTAACACCATAGAAAAAATTTTAAGGACACCTGCCCAAAATACAAGGTTTACCTACAGTACTAAAACAGAGGACGACGTAACCCAGATAAGACTCAGCCAGAGGAAGAAGGCCTCAAAAAGGGACTCTTTTCAGTCTGTCCAGGCTAGGGGGATGGAGGGTGGGATGCAAGAAAGAAGGCGAGAAGAAGACAACTAACATGGAACGTTATGGTAGGTACATAACTTCTTAATGTTAAGTTGTCTATCTCGTCTTCATTCTTGCTGGTTGGGACAGCGTCCCTAGCACCTTAGTCCTGGGTGGCTCATCGGAACAGACTCTTGAGCACAGTGGAACCAAAATCAGCTCTACTCCTAGAGGCCATATCCAGCTTATAATGTGAAATGAAGGTATGAGGAGTGGCCCATGCGGCTGCAACACAAATAGATTCCATTGGTAGTCTAGCTTGAAAAGCTACCGAAGTAGCTAATGCTCTGGTGGAATGACCTTTAGGTTTAGTAGGGAGTTCTTTATGTCTCAGCTGATAAATCAAAGTAATAATAGAGGACAACCACCTGGATAAGGTTACTTTAGAAACTGGCAGGCCCTGTTTGCCCTCAGCATAGGACAGGAAGAGTTGGTCTGATTTTCTTGTTTGCTTAGTCCTGTCCAAATAAAAATGTAATTGCCTATGAACGTCCAATTGGTGTAATTTTTGTTCAGCTTTGTTCGAATAGTTAGGAAAAAAGACAGGTAGATCAATAGCCTGATTCAGGTTTGTTTCAGAAGGTATCTTGTGCAGAAAAGAAGGATTAGTCCTGAGTGACACACTATCCATGTGAAACACAAGGAAAGGAGGACGAATACAGAAGTTCCGAAACTCTCCTAGCTGAGGTGATGGCTACTAAAAAGAGAGTCTTCCAGGAGAGTAATTTTATGGAACATGAAGCTGCAGGTTCAAAAGGAGGGAGAATCAAGGAAGCTAATATCAAGTTTAAATCCCACGGAGGCCCAAGCAAAATAGTCCCTTTAAGAAAAGCCTTGCAAAGTTTGTGGGACATGATGGTGGTTTCTGACAGGCCAGCATGGAAATTTGCAATAGCAGCTAATTGGACCCTAATGGTGGCAGATGAGGAACCAGCTTGAAAAAGTTCTGCTAGAAAATCTAGAACGTGATGGACAGGGGCTGTAAAGGGGTCTATATTCCTAGCCTCTGCCCAGAAGGAGAAACGTTTCCACTTACTAGCATAAGTCTTCCTGGTGGTAGATTTGTGCGAAGAAAGGATGATTTCATGCACCGGCTGAGAAATATGTGGAAGCCCGGCTAAGGGTGGAAGTGGAGCAACCAAGCTGTGAGGTTGAGAGACTGAAGGGATTGGTGCAGACCGCCCGAATGATGGACCAAGAGGTCTGGCACTGGGTCCAGATTCCAAGGCTGCTCCAGCAGATGACGATGCAGAAATGGGAACCAAATTTGTCGAGGCCAGTAAGGGGCAATGAGGATCATCCTGGATCCCAATGCAGTTGCCTTCTGAATTAGTTTGGGAATTAGGGGAAAAGGTGGAAATGCATACAGAAGACCCCGGGGACAATCATGAACTAGAGCGTCTCTGGGGGAGTGGCCGGGGAGGGGGAAGAGAGTGAAGAAATCATCGCACTTGCTGTTGAGAGGAATTGCGAAAAGGTCGCAGCAAGGTTGACCCCATCTGCGGAAAATTTTGTCCACTGACTGATTGAGAGACCACTCGTGAGGCATGAGAATAGCTCTGCTTAGCCTGTCCGCTATGACGGTGGACTTCCCAGGGATGTGCATTGCTATCAGAAACCATTGAGAGGAGACCACCCACTGCCAGAGTCTGAGTGCTTCACGACATAAGGGATAGGACTTGGTTCCGCCCTACTTGTTGATGTACCACACTACAGATATACTGTCTGTTTGAATTGCAATAGTCCCGGTGGGTAGAGTGTCCTGAAGAGCTTGCAATGCTAAAAGCACCGCTCTCATCTCCAAGACGTTTATGTGCAGGTGGTACTCTACAGGTTGCCAAGTGCCCTGGACAGTCCTGCCCTGAAAATGCCCCACCCGATCAGGGAGGCATCCGTGGTCACCGTGGCAATAGGAGGAGGAAGAATAAATGGTCTGCCTTGGAGTACTAGAGGGGAGACCATCCACCAAGCCAGGTGGTCTTTGCATGATTGAGTGATTATTATGTTGTGAGACATCGGAAGTTGTTGAAAAGACCATCGGGTAAAGAGCATCCACTGAAGATCCGCATGTGAAAACGAGCCAGGGGAACTAGTATGATTGCTGCTGCCATGAGACCCAAGGTTTTTAGTACAAATCTGGCCTGAATCCTCTTGCACTGTAGTAAGACCTGTACATGTCGGCGAATGTCTGACACTCTGTCTAGAGGAAGTTTTGCAGACAGCTCTTTTGTATTTAATCTTGTGCCTATAAAGGTTATAGACTGACAAGGTGACAATGCAGACTTTTCGAAATTTATTGAGATACCTAGCTTGGAGCAAGTTTGGATGGTATAATCCCAGTAGCTGATGCCTGGTGGAAGCAGTAAGGAGCCAATCGTCTAGATATGGAAACACCTGGAATCCTCGCCGTCTCAGGTGAGCCGTAACCACCGCCATGCATTTGGTGAACACCCTGGGGGCTGTGGTGAGACCAAAGGGCAGAGCTCTGAATTGATAGTGACTGGCTCCCAGCCGGAAGTGGAGAAACCTTCTGGAGCACCTGTCCATTTTGATATGGTAGTACACATCCTGAAGGTCTATGGAGCACATCCAATTGTCCTGACCTAAAAAGGGTAGAATGGACTGAAAAGTGACCATCTGGAACTTTGTTCTTTGAACAGATTTGTTTAAACTGCTGAGATCCAAAATAGGTCTCCAGTCCCCTGTCTTTTTTGGTACCAAAAAGAACTTGGAGTAAATTCCGGATCCTTGCTGGTCTGCTGGGACTGGCTGGATGGCCCTTTTTTCTAGCAGTTTTGAAATTTCTGGCACTGCTTGTTCCCTTAGACTGGGTGGAACATCTGGAAGGGACTTGGTTGTTTGTACAGGGGTGTGGACAAACGGGATTTTGTAACCCTCAGATATGATGGACCGTACCCATTTGTCTTGTGTGAGGAGTTGCCAGGCTTCTGGGTACAGTGACAATCTTCCCCCGACTGCCTCGGAAGGTGGACAGTCAGGCAGCCCCTCAGGGGTGCTGAAAGGGTTTGTCAGAGAAAGATTCTCTGCTGCCCTGATTTTGTGGACCCCCTCTGCCCCTCGGGCGGCATCTATTATTGTTCCCCCCCTGCCCCTGGAGGGAAACTTGCCATGTGTGTCGGGCACGACTCCCTGGGGTTTCCAAAACCACATTTTCCCACTCTTCTGACCCTTAGGGTATGGTCTATAGGGAGTAGAAAAACGGACTCCCACGGCAGAGAGAGTCTTGCCTTCCTGCTCACACCTGGTAAGGGTATCCTTCACCTGTGGTCCAAACAGAGCCGAAACATCGAAGGGGGTATTGGTGAAGGATGCTTTAAAGGGGTCAGCAAAGTTACATAACCGCATCCAGGCATGTCTTCTCAAAGCCACGCCTGTACCTGTGGCCCTACTTGCCCCATCAGCTGCATAAGAAATGAGCCGCATGGAGGAGTTGACGATAGAGTTAAGGGTCACCAGCTGGGAGTTAATCTTATCCTGAGCCCCCGCAGCTGATGGATCCTGAAGGGTATCACCCAGTTCCTTGAGAAGATCCCTTTGAAGGCGGGTGAAATGGCACAGATAATTCAGTGACCGCATGGAAAAGGTCGCTGATGAAAACATCCACTTCCCATACCTGTCCATTGTCCTAGACTCTTTATTAGGTGGATGGACAGGCACTGAAGGGTCAGCCAACTCCTTCTTAGTGGCTGCTGCCACCACCATGGCATCAACGGGGACACCTTTTGTCAAAAATTGTTTGATGGGTGGGACTGTAATGAACTTAGTTGGCCTGCGGGGAGTTGGTTCCACTGTGTCCGGGGCTAACTATGCCCTTCGAGCCACTACTTCCATGAGCGGGTTGAAGGGTGGAAACACCCAGGAGTTGGAAGGGAGAGAACCAAACGCGTCCAGGTATACCGACTCATCCTCGGAAGGGTTAAGGGCAGTCCAGTTCCCCCTCTGCTTAAGGATCTCTAGGATGTCTGAAAAAGAGACATCCTCAGAGGGGGATCTTGGGGACCCTTCCGAATCCTCCAAGTCGGTATCAGACGTGACTGACTCGGGGGAGTCGACATGTTTCCTCTTACATTTTCTCTTCCAAGGGGGCTCCTCTGAATGATCAGGGGAGGCCTCAGAAGAGGAAGATATGCCCAATGGGGCAACCTGGAGCGTCTGTTCTCCATGCTTGGGGTCAGGAGGGTGGACAGAGACCGATGCAGGCACCATGGGGGGAGGAGCTGAAGGGGCCGATCGAGGAGCCGACTCAGGAGTCAGCATGCTCATGACTTCGAAGGCACCCCTATCAGGCAGAGCAGAGGGTCCCCACTCCGGAGATGTGAACCCCTCCCGGCAATGAGAGGGACAGCTCTGAAGCCGACGGGGCCAAGCTCACCTGCACCGAAGCCCCGAGAGGGAGAACGGGGTCAGACAAGGGTCCCATGCCACTCGCCCCCTCAGAGCCGACGAGGGAGTCCAGGCGCTGAGATCCCTCCAAGGAAGGAACCAATGAAGAGATCGGAGCCGACGAAGGAGCCGAAAGATGTGGTATCGGCTCCGTTTCCAAGATTCGAGCCCCAACCAGCTCCAGATCCGAACTCAAAAGGGGAGTCGGAGGAGGAACTGCTGAAGACACCAGGACAGCCACAGTCTGTTGAGAAGGGCTGGTTAACATTTTGGCCAGGGCTTGCGATTTAAGGAGTCTACCCTCTCCAAGTCATGATCAGATAACCTGGAGGACCGAGAGGAGTGGGACCTATGGCTTCATTCTGACTGAAGCAACGGTGACCTCGGAGCCGAACAAACCGATTCTAGGGAAGCGGACCTAGAACATTTTCGGCCCAACGATGGTTCCGACACTAAAGTCAGAGCCGATTGAGGTCTAGGGATGTCGGCTCCAGCCGGAGCCGAAGAGGAGGCAGATGCTCCGCCCGGCGACGGCTCCAAATTGGGAGCAGACGGCTTGGCGGGCTTTGAGGATTTCCCCGACTGAGGCTTCACCGGGGATCCCTCTGGCTTAAGTAAGCCTCTCAAAATAAGCTTGTTCCTACGCTCCTGCAGGACTCTCGGGCTGAAGGTATGACAGACCGAGCAGGAGTCCTGCAGGTGTAGGGAACCCAAGCAATAAACACAAGAAGTGTGACCGTCTGTCAGAGACATCTTCTGACAGCACAAGTCACACTTCTTGAAGCCTGAAACTTAAGTATCCTTGGACATACCGGCCCGGGGATACTAAAGAGAGAAAAATGAAACTAGTGCTTAAACAAGGCACACAGAAACACTCACACACCCACATTAGTTAAGCTAATTATAATAACCACAAAAAACTATCACACACACTTAATAACAACTATCCTTAATAAAAATATACAAATACTACAAGGCTAAATACTACTCCTATAGGTACAACAAGGATGGGGTTAGCCACTAATAGAGAAAAACAAGGGGGGGGGAGGGTAGAAACTCTCTAACAGAAAACGAGTTTTCTTAGTTGGACAAACTAGGGGATACACAGTCTAACTACACTACAAGGGAAAGACAATCTATATTTAAGAAAAATACAAGGTAAATATTAGCTAGTAATACAAAAACAGGATTAATATGACCTGAGCCAGTAAAAGCGCAACCTCATAACTGAAATGGCAAACGAGATCTGGGTATCTAGTGCCAAGCATTGTGGGATAAGGGGAGGCCTCGAGCCAGTAAATAGCTCTTGACCTTTAGTAGATGGCCGAGTCAGAGCCGAGGATTGGCTCCGAACCCAACCAGCAAGAATGAAGGTGAGATAGACAACTTAACATCAATAGTTCTGTAGGAGAACTAGGAAAACAAAGTTATCTAACTGCAGAGTGGAACCTGTGTCTGTTCGTGAAGGCAGAAACCAAAATCTGAGGCAATAGGGATGGAGTAGGGCATTAAAGGTAGAGGGAAGAGCTCAACAGTTGGATCTAAGTATGCACACGAGTTGGATCTGAGGAAGAATGAAAAGGACACGATTAGATCAATTTTTTTTTTATTTTCCATATTAATCGTTTCCTAATGACACTGCATTTCTTCATTTGTACCTTCTTTTTCTCCTTGACTCCTTTTGACAAATTATGGGATACGGTATACTTATATTTAAACATTTTTTACAACAAATCTTTTATTGTTTTCATTTATTCACTTTAACAGTTTATATAAATTAAGTGATGCAATATATGCTACTGGGTTAATTAACTGTAAACCTCCTTATTCTTTATTTAGATATAACATTCCTTTTTTTACTGGATTTAGTCTAGAATCCCATATAAATGAAAAAAAAAATGATTGGCAAGAATTATTTTTCAAATGCCATTAGCAACATAAATAAACTTGCTAAATATGCTATTTTCCCACTAAAATTGAGTTTATAAAATTAACCTTTTTACTAAAGGATAACCTATATGTTTTTCATTGAATTCTACTTATATTCTTGTGCCCACATCTATACTTGACAGATTTCATTCACTGTAAAATATATTCCCCCAATTGTTACCACATCTCCTAATTATTTTTCTCTTTGTCTAAGGTCATCCCTATTGCTTTTAAACATCAATTTAAATAAAATATTACTTCTATCTTTTTTTTTGCAATTGCTATAATATCATCTGCATAAGAACCATAATTCTTAATCCCACCTGTGTTACAAACTCTGCTTCCTGCATGTTATAATTTATTTCACATACAATCACATCCAAAATTAAAGCAGAGTATACAACTCATTGGACATTCCTGTCTTTTTATGACTCCGCATATGTATCTCTTCACTTAGCCAACAATTTACTAAATGTTTTACTTTATTATTTCTATAAGCAGACATACATAACTTCCTGATTTTCTCACTTATATTGTATGTTTTTTCATTATTTCCCATAAAATGTCACATCCTATTGTATCAAATGCCTTATTAATATCCCCTACTATAAGTTTTTCTTCTTCTCTTCTGTTTATATAATCGATAATCCCTCTGATTAATTCTTGACACCACTTCTCTCTCATGCTATATTTACTGTTCTCCATAACACTTTTCATCTTTGTTTCAAATCTCTACTGTATTATTTTCATAAAAATCATATAATCCTTATTGTTCAATGCTATCGCTCTCCACTTTTTCATTTAAAATTTGGAAGAGGAAAAATTAAGTATTCTACAACATAGTTCTTTGTAAATTAAAGCTTTATTTAACCATTCATTCAAAATAGTTAAGAAATATTTTTTTGACATTAAATTTTTATACATTTCATAATCCATTCCATGTGGTCCTGCAGCCGATGCTTTATTCACCTTTCCTAATACTTCATCTAGTTCATGTACTGAAATCACTTTTTCAAATTCTTTATTTTCTTGCTCTAAAAATTTTTTATTTCCCATATAGTCTTCAATTTCTTTTTTTAAGTGGGTCTTCTATGCATTTTACCACTATATTCAAAATTTGTTCATGTTTCTTCCATTTTTCCTTTCACATTTTTAATTTCTCTCATTACAATACTATCTTCCTTTACTATTCCACTTATGCTAACACTACTACTTTTTCCCTTGTACAAAATATATTTGTTTAAATAACTTATTTTATTTTGAAAAAGATTTATATATAAAAGAATCTTTATCAAAATACTAAGTATCCTAGTCCTCCTTTATGTGCTCTCAAACATTTTTACCCACTTTTTTTACACCATACTGCCAATGTAAATAACTTTATATTTAATCTTAAACATCCACCATTCAGACCCATTTTTACAGAATTTTATCATTGTAATATATGAATCTTCATAGCTGCATTATTGATCTCTTTCCTTCTTCACCCCATGTTCTCATTTATCCCTTTTATTCCTTTGTCTATTTTTATATATTACTTATTTTACTTTATCTCTATTCGCATCACTAGATAATCCCAAAAACCTATTTTAATTGTTTCTCCTTCCCATATATTTAATCCTTCTGATATTATAAAATAATCTATTTTGATTCTGTAAATACCCTTTATGTAAGTCCATGTTCCCGAAACACATTACATTCTCTTTTAAGAGGGGGAAGAATCTAAAGGAATTGTTGAATCATAATTTTGTGAAAGGGAATAATATTAATTATTTACCTTCTGGCACTTTTCCATGTGGCCATTGTAGTATATGTGACAGGGTTAAGAATCTGAATGTTATTAATGGTATAACATTTGTCCCTAGATTATACTTTAACTGCAGATCAATAGGGGTAGTATATATTCTGGGTTGTTCTTGTGCTGATATGTGGTATATAGGACAGACTAAATGTATGGTTAGAACTCGGGTTCTAGAACACTTAAAAGATATCAGAAACCATAGTGAACTTAGCCCTGTTGCCCAACACTTCCTTGTAAAACATGGTGGTTCCCCTAGTAGTTTAAAGTTTTGTGTATTAGGTAAGCCTTTTTCAAAGAGAGGGGTGACCATGTAAGTAAACTGCTTGAGTTAGAAACTAGAATGATCTTGAAGTTTAAGACCTTAAAGCCCCTTGGTCTGAATCATGAATTGGGTATTTAACAATTAATGATTATTGTGTTGTTCAATATCCCATATATTTAATTTATATTCATATTTATATTTGTATTGATTTATTTATATTTATATATTTTTGTAGTTAAATACTGATGAAATGGTGGATGTATTATATGTGAAAGTAATATGAATTGTATCACTTTAAATGTCTAATAGGAATGAACTAATTAATGCTAGTTGGCTGTGTTAGAGTGTGTATGTATATATATATATATATATATATATATTTGCTAAAATGTGAATGTATTGTGATCCATGAAGGTGAAAGGCCGAGGTACCAGATCGCTATTTGAATAAAGAAGAAATGCTGGTGATTGTGTGTTTTTTATTAAATTATCACATTTCATAACATTTTCCTTGCATTTCCTTTTCTTTATATCATATCACAATTAAATATGAATATTTTGGTGACAGGGTATTTTATCACTATATAATCTAAAATCTGGTGATTTAAACATTCATTTTTTTACAAGTAACATAAGCATATAATGCTATAATTTGACATTTATTTGTTCTCTCCATTTTTAAATCCATAATAGTTCATCTTCCCAGTCTTATTTAATGTTGAATCTAATATTTTTACTGTAGTTTTATAAAATATTCCTATTCCAGAACACTGGTCATTTCCCAAATGATCTTACCTCCCCTAAATTATTTTGGTTTATAATAAGAATCATGCATCTTCTAAAACAATTACATCTATATCATATTGCACCATTCCAAAACTCATATCCTTTTACTATATTCTTAATACTGTTTACAGAAAATACTCTACAATTACTTTCTATTTTTCTTATGCTTTTAGAAAGTCACATTTTTTAATCTATTTCCTTTCTTTTTTCTTACCCCTTTAAATTTCCTTTTCCTATCTTTAATTTTACCGATATAATTTGTTCCCCATTATGTTTGGCTTTGTTCAGAATTCTTGAGCAAAGAAGTTCAGAAGTATACAGAGATGGAAGATTGAGAGTAGTTGTTTCCAGACTGTTACTGCATTCATCCAGCTGGTTTACTGAACTGCATCTGGGGCCATAGTATCTGATGTGGTACCATATATTCCTCGGTACACAGATAGCCAAAGAAAATACAACTGTGTAAGTAACTTACCATAATGTTAGATATTTGCGCATATCATGGTTTCAGCTTGCATTACAAATGGAGTTTAGCTGACAGATACCCATATGTCTAGCCAGTCTACACAGCTTGGGCTCCTTTGTGTGTGATGTACATCCAGCCTTAACACAAACTGATATGCTAGACGCAGATACAGACACAGCATCTTGGAGGTTTCTTGCCCCCTAGATTAGAGGCCAAAGCCTAGAGCTCTAAGTCAAGTTCTAGAAAGAGAATCCAGGGTGAGAAATAAGACACGGATTATGGTACCACACTAAGGGGATGGAGGGAGGGCATACACATGGCAACACTGACTTATTTGACTGTCTATAATTATTGCAAGTTATCTACACAATTGCAATATGTTCTTTATTAGAATACTATTGCAGCACTCCTTACACACAGGACAATCACCAAAGCTTAAGTATAGTGGGTAGAAGGAGCTGAACTACAATCCAGGATACCTTGCAGAATACAGCTTTGGCATATCTAATTCTGGCTCTGCAGAAAACCTTTATTCTGTTTGGTAAATGTGTGAATAGAGAACCAAATAGCTTCTAAAACAGTTCTAAAGTCTAGCTCTTTCAAAAATGCATTGCCCTGGTAATGTCTGCTTTTAAATGTTCCAGCTGGCCCTTGCCATGATTAGAGCAACACGAGCAAACAGAATGAGAAAGTCATCTAGAAAGTGTCTGTTTAGAAACTGGCTTTTTTTTATCATATGAAACAAAAAGTTGGTATGTTTTTCAACTATTTAGTTCAATCCAAATATGATCTGAATTGTATGTGGATGCAATCCCAGCAGTGAAAAATTCTTTTTTATTTTGGGCAGAGGGTAACGAGAAGGGAGCTGAATTGTTTGGTTAAGGATAAATTCAAAGACCCTTTTAAATATAAACAACGGGTTAGTTTTGAGACTCATCCTGTCCTTGTGAAAAACCAAGGTTGAATACACACAAGGGCCTGTAACTCAGATACACCTCTTGCAAAGGCTAAGGCTACCAACAAAATTCTTCCAGGTTAAGAATTTTAGAGAAGAGCTGGCTGCTAGTTCCCAGATTGGATTAGCTTTTTAACTACATAATTTGAATCTCAAGGAAGAGACACCCTTTTCTTTGACATTCTAATATGAAGTATTTCCCTAAAAAATATTCAAGGTACAAAAAGAGGGGATTGCAATGGCAAACAGAAATGGCTGAAAGATGCACCTTGACAGAAAATTATGCTAAGCCAAAATTAAGTAATTGACGCAAATAATGCTGACCCAGGGAAGCCTCTGCTTGTAAGTGCTTTTTTCCTTTGTTTAGGCCTGCAACAAAAAGAAAACATTTTCTATGTACATAAATAAGATTCTCTAGTGGCAGATTCTCTTGTGTCCTTAAATAGTAGCAGCACATCCACAAAATAAAAGTGCCAAAAGGGAATCAAAAACCTACCCTATCAGCCAATGTATTAGACTTAGGGTTTGACAGTTTGGGTGAATAGTGATTACTTTTCCTGTGCAATTAAGTGCACACTGTCTGGTAATTTTTGATGAGTGCCTTTGGCCAGATGCATTACTAGGGTGAACCAGTGTTGACGAAGCCAAAAGGGAGTCACTAACAGCACCTCTGGAAGGTACTTCCTTATCTTCTGAAGAAGCGAGGGGAAGGCATATAAAAACACCCATCCAGGGAACTGAAAAGGCATATGTCATCCTGGCCACTTTTTAAGGTATCATGGAGTACACAAGTTTTAGCCGTTTGTTACGTTTAGAGGGAAAATTATGTATCTGGGGGATTTCCCCACTGGTAGACTATTTGCAAGAAGACATCTCTGTGGTAGCAACCACTTGTGAGAAACTATCAAGGGTGACTGCACTGTATTCTGCTCTGAAGAAATAGGTTATGCTGAAAGTTGAATAGGTTCATAGGTTGGTATTAGGCTATTGGCCCTAGGGCCTATACAAGCCTAGACATAACAATTCCCTGGCTATTTCTTCCCACACTATTTTCTTCCCTGGACCCCTGTCTAGCAGGGCAACTGATGTGATCCCTGGGGTGAATTTCCTTTCTCCCATCCAATCATCAAGGTTCCTGAGGGCCAAAGAGGCGCTTTGCTTGACATGTATGGGCAGTCTATTCCAGAGTCTGGGGAGTCTCTGGGTCAGGAACCTATCCCTTCAGCATGTTTTGTTTATTGCGATAACAAGATTTAGATCCCTGGAGCGTGTGGCTCTGAGGGATTGGCATTTCTTTAAGTGTAGCATGTCGAACAGCTCTGGGTTTGACATAGCCTTGTATGTTAAGCAGAGATCATCTTGGAGTAGACGATATGCGACAGAGTATAGCTGGAGTTTTTTAAGGTGGTCAGCATAGGGAATCTACTTTAGGCCTGTGATCCTTTTAGTGAGGTATTTCTGTTGCCTTTCCAGTTGTTGCAGATGTCTTGAGAGGTACATTCCAAATGGGGTGGTGTATTCTATAATGGGTCTAATGAGGGATGAGTACAGTGGGACAATGACCTCCTTTTTTCTGGATGAAAAGCCCTTAGTGATGAGGTATGCCACACAGAAGGATTTCCTGACTGTTTTGGCGATGTGGTTATTGAAGGTAAGACCACTGTCCACCTGTATCCCTAAGTCTCATCACACTTTTGGTGTTTAGTGTACTGACACCTATGTGATAATTCATGGGCACATGTTTTTTCCCAAAGGGGACAACTACATTTCTTGGCATTGAGCATGAGCCCTTGGCTCTGGCACCAAGCAGCTGTTTCTGTAAGGCGCTTTTGTAGAATATCCACATCATTTGGAGATTCAATAATCCAAGACTATCGTGGCCAATCTGCAAAGTGTGTAAGCTGTCCTCAATTACATATCACAGTAGTGTCTGTTGCCAACTGTAATATGCCTGGAGTTTAGAGTTGGCTTAGAGCTTTCAGGGCATTGAAAAGAGCCACTGTCTGCTTGAGACTGGTGTGTTTTTGTGCTACAGTCCCATACTACTTGTACTTTGATGCCTTAGGAGTAGGCTTCTCAAAGACTGAAGCATCTCAGGCAAAGTTCTTACAAGAGTTTGAAGAAGGGGAGGAGCTCCCACATTGAATACAATTTGCTTGGCTTACCAAAGCAATTGTTTTTTCACAAAGTGGAGAACTGGAATTCTCTGAGTGAGAAGATGAGAAAGATGGCCCTCGTGGAGTCTGACATGAAGAATCATCAGATTGGAAGAGGCCATGAATCCTAAGTCTATGAGGAATTTTCTTGCTGAAATTATTTGTTCTTTTGACAAGTGTGTGAAGTAAAGTTAATACATCTGTATCTTGTCTGTTTGAAGGCAGGCAGTATTATCTAAGAGACATCCCAGGAATACCACTCTGTTAGCAGGTTCCAGGGATGACTTTTTGAGATTCACTGTAAACCCAAGAAGGTGAAGAACATTCTTGGTAAATTCTAAGGCTAACATTTCCTGTCTGGGAGAAGATTAGACAGTCATCCAGGTAAGAAAAATGTGAATGCCTTGGAGCCTGCTGTAGGATCTCACTGGAAGGGAAAGGCATTTATTAAAGACTAAGAGTGGTAGAGACTTGAAATGGTAAATAAATACACTGATAATATAAACCCTAAAGCAAAGAACTTACAAAAAAGATCTGCAATTCCTGTGAATGGAAATATGAAGGTAAGCACCCTCAAACTCTAGGGCTGCCAAATGGACTTGTACAGACAATGAGGGAACCAGGGTCTGAAGAGTTAGCATTCTAAATCTTGGAATACACATGCAGAATCTGCTGCATCTAAATCCATCTGCTGCTAAAAGAAAATAAGTATTATTTTTCACTTATGATTATTTTTACTGTATTTCATAAGAATCAGGTTTCAAAACTGTTTGCACTCCTGTTGTACTACTTAACTACACTGCATCTGCTAGTTTTACAAGACAGTAGTACATTGACTGTGTGATTTCCCTGCCCTTGAGCTCTACAACCTGCATTTTTACATTAAGAGAGCTTTCTGACTGCACTCTTGTGACAAGTGTGCTGTAGCAAATCTATCTCGAGTTGGAGGCTGCTGGCTGAAAGCTTATTGTGTATGTTCCTGATTGGTCTGTAGGTCTTGCTGTTATAAAACTTGTTTTAATGATTCTGCATAAGCCCAGTCTTAGCACTAGGCTACTCTCTGCACAGCAGCAGTTAGCAGTGCCCTGTACAGATACAAACACTATCAAATTAAAATTCCCCAGAGTAACTACCTCTGCAACCTTTCCTAGACCCCCTGCTGCTCTAGGAGCATTTGAGTGGAGCGCTGAGCAGCATCACCTTGTTGGACAGCTGCAGGTCAGAGATTATTGCACACATTCTTCACCTGTGTGGTATCATCCCAGTCGAGTTAAATTTCCCCACTCTTTTCCAGGTTAAACCCATAGTCAAAAACCTGAAACCATGGATAAGCATTTTCCTGCTCTCTCAGTGGCCAGCCTGGGTGACATGGGTATCCAGAGGCTATGTATGTGAGAGATGTAGTTACATTATGAAAACTGAAACACAACTTCTCACATACTGACAAATCAAATGACAAATGGGTTGCCAGCACAAGCACAATCACATGTCCCTCACTAAATAAGGCCTCGACACATAAAACTACATATGCAAAAGTACTCACAGGTAACTTACCAAAACCTCAGAGGTCTCCCATTCAGTGATGTCTGAAACCACATGCAAACAAAACGAAGTCAACACCAACCACTACACAAAAATGTACATCACAATGTCTCCACAAGCAAGCCCTCAAGGTGAAATGCCACACATTCAAACATCTTGGTCATACTAGACTATCGTGAGACATACAGACACTCCCCCTTACCAAGATGGATAAAAGAGGATTACAGTCAGTTGCCTGTCAGGGGCCAGGATTTGCCAGATCATGCAGGCATTCAGGTCACTCAACCACAAGTACCAGTATGACATCCATGTGGATGTGAATGACCCGAGATGTACCTCCCTGGACTATATGAAGAGATACATGATGGACCTCTCTGAATGTGTCACAGACTGCTAGGAGCCTCACACTCAGCAGCATTCTACTCTAATCAAGAATACCACCACAATACAAGCAGAAAATTACTGACTTCAATAATTGGCTTACCTACTGGTGTTATTCCAAGGGGATCCAGTATTTGTCAGTCTGAGACAACATGATTGAAAGACCATGCTGCTTTGGCAGAGATGGTCTGCACCTATCGCTGCTAGGCTTTCAAAAACTGGCCAAGGCATTAGCCACCCCCATAGTGCCATTTTAAGGCAGTGCCAAACCAACAGACCTACCAACGTAACAAATTCTTCTAATGCCAAGCTGAGGGTACTGCTACTCAATGTTATGAGTTTTAAGAAACTGCACTACCAAGAAGCTCTCCTTGCCCTGGAGAATGCTGACATCTGGGCAGTTATAGAGACATGGTTCAAAGCTGCAGAAAGCACCCCAGCAGTGCAAGGCTACAGTACCTATCACATATTCAGACCACCCTCTGAAAAGGAAAAAATGAAAGGAAGTGGTGTTTCCATTTACATAAAAAAAATCACAGTCCTCGACTGGTCAAGCCTGATAACTCACTTGAGCTATTCCATGTCCAGATGGCCATACGCAAACCCCCCTCACCATATCATTGCTAGAACCAGGTCTCCAATGATGAACAATGAAAACTATTCCGCATACCTGAAGTTACTGGAATCACTTACCATTCAGCCCAACACACTACTCACTGGCGATTTCAACTACCCTTCCATAAACTCAGAGACATGTATAACTACTAACATGCAGGCTCATAGATTCCTGAGCTTTATCGATGCAAATGCTCTGGAACAACTGGTCTGCACTTCTACCAGGGGCTCAAAAATCCTTGACATAATACTCACAAACATGGGGGAGCATTGCACCCCCTTTCAACATAATGTCCTCGTTGGTAAGATCGGATCATAAATCAGTCTCCTTTGAAAAAAATGTAATGGTAGAACCCCCATCAAACCCTAAAACCCTAAAGGACTTTTCCAAGGCAATATACCTTCCATTAAGTGACAGCATAGATAATTTTAAAGTTCTCCCTAACCCTGAATATACGGAGGACTATGCAGAAGAACAAATGCCCTTGTACAACCACTTAAACAGTTGCAAAGAAATGGCAGTATCTGACCAAACTAAACACAAGTCTAGCCAGAAAAACAAGCCATGCTGGTGGACCCCTAGTATAAATAGACTATACACAACAGAAGGAAGTAATTACTGTCTAGAAGTAGATTAATGCACAACTGGGAAAAAATCCCTCAGTCTCAACAGGCAAATCAGACAACTAGTCAAATCTTCAGAAGTGAAATATGAGAGTAAAACAGCTTCCTAAACAAAGGATAACCACAAACAATTTTATATCCGAAATCTTAAAGGAAACACTCATGAATGTGCTCAGTTGGCTGTAGATGGCACTACCTATAATCAGCAAGAAGAACCAACAAACCTGTTGGCTGATAAATTCAGCTCAAATTTCACCCCCTCATCACCTCCAGTCACTCCCCATGAAATACCGCCTACCATTCCTTTTTCTATTATCACAAAAGAACAGATAATCCCTGCACTCTCAAGCTAGAAGTACAGCATCAATGATCCCTGATGGAATCCCAGGGTACCTATTAAATAGCTTGAAGCATGACCCAGCAGACCCACTCAGGTCTCTATTTAATGACAGTCTCCAGACAGGTTTTGTCCCACTAGAGTGGAGGACAGCAATAATCATCCCTCTGCACAAAGGGGGACTATCAGCTGACCCAAGAAACTATGGACACATAAGCCTGACTATCCTCATAAACAAGGCTATGGGAAGGATAATCATGGACCTGATTAACAACCACAGAGGAAATCTAAGGACTCTAGACCCAACCTAATTAGATATCACCAAGAGCAAGTCCTGCCTCTTCAGTCGAGTGGACGTCTTTTGAGAAGGTTACCAAGGTCATGGATGAGGAGACAGTACATACCACCTACCTTGACCTGGCCAGGCATTTGACACAATACCCCACTTGGGCATTATAGATAAACTCACAAAAATTGGCCATAAGCCTCTCCATCAACAGATGGATAGCCAAATGGCTCATGAATAGGACACACATTGTTAGAGTGGGGGTGACCCACATCCAGCAAGAGGCCAGTCACCAGTGGAGTATCACAGGGCTCAGTGCTGGGCATCCCTCCAGTTTGGGATATATGTCTTGGATGTCAAGGCAAATGTAGATGGCCTTTGGTTGACCAAGTTTACTGATGACTGCAAGCTGGGTGCAACCAGTGACACCCCCAACAATGTTAATAGCCTACAGAAAAGTCTGACGTAGACTAATAATTGGTGTAAGAGCCATGTCCTCAAACTAAATGTGAAGACATGCATAATAATGCCCTTTAGGAAATCAAATACCCTTGCTAATTACAGCACTCCCCCTAAGAGAGGACCTAGTGGTGAGACAGCTAGGTACTCAGCTAGATAGTAATCTGAACTTTGACCACATGCATCCACTGTGGTGAGGAAATCCTTCTATGTGGCTGAGCTTGTACATAAGTGTATGGCATCCAGACATAAGAATGTCAGTAGTACCATTATGCTCTGCCCTCATCATACCAATAATTCAGTATGTGCCCTTTGGCATGTGCCTTGCCAGACAGCTGCAACAGTTGGAGCATCCTTAGAGCAGAGTTTTTTCACCCCCAGAAAATAGAGACTATAACCAACATTTCATATGCGGACCAATTAAAAGCCCTCTCACTATATTCAGTTTCTTACCAATTAGTGAGGGACAATCTGTGCTTGACCTACAAGGCAGTTTCTGACCCAGCACCGATGGAAATGCTACATATTTGCAAAACTAATTGTGTGAGGGTGACTCACCCCAAAGATCTAAACCTCGTCTCTAACATGACTAGATCATGCTGTAGAGACAGAGGTGTGTCCCAGATATTGCTCCTCCTCTGGAACAGGCTTCATATTTACATAAAGCAGAGCCCTTCCGTAACAATCTTCAAGTGCAATCTGGAACAATGGATGGGAAACCACAAATTCACTCCTGGGATGGTGTCCATGTCCCTTATGGACAGAGGCAGTCTGCAAAAAAATAGTAAAAACCCTGGTTACTGACCTTTATCTTTCCCCTAGGGATAAAAAAATTGGGTAAAATCTGGGTAAAACTGGCTAGGCTTGCAAGGGCTCTTAAGCCATTAGCCTAGTAATCCCCTATGAACCCATGTTTCTTCACACAAACCATAATATACAACCTTGACATTTCTGTACAGAAAATATAGATTTCCAAAAACTTTGCTAACATCCATTTCCACATAACAAGCCTGATAAATTCTGCTACAGATAATGTAAATATATCCACTGAGAACTACTGCAACTATCTGAACACTTAATGAGAAATGCTATTTGCCACAGAATTGCAAATGCAATTCATTAAAGAAGACATTTTTAGTATTTTCTTTTTGTTGAACTGAATGATCAATTACTGTTACACAGATGTATTTTTTTTAATCAAAACTATTTCATTGTTGAAGTATATGTCAATTTTCTTGCCATGTTAGCCCAGGTCATATATATGGGTCTGCTGACCAGCCTATTTACTGGGTTAACTAAATAAATAAATCTGGAGATCTCTAGAATGGGTTCCCAAGTTCCCTTTCTTGGTAACAAAGTCTTGAACAAAAACATTTGCACCACCAGTTTACAAGAAGTGGTTCTAGGACTTCCAGAAGAAAGTCTAAGAGGATTGGAGGAATGGGGTGTAGTTGGTCTTTGGGAATTTATGATATTCCTGAGGTTGAAGGAAAGGATGCATATTGGAGTCTATAGCCATATTTATGATGCCTAAGCCCTCACAAGTCTGTTATAACGGATTCCCAGACTGGAAAGCTGATTGAGGTTTCCAGCAATTGTTTGAGGGCATATGTCAAAAGGTGGGGGAAAAGGAAAGGGTGACTTGGCAAAGATACTCAAATTGCTTAATTGTGAACTGGATCCCTATGATCCATTGGTCATGTTTTGGGATATTCATGCAATTTCTTTTTGAACTGATCCTTCCCAGATTTTTTCTTGGATGGATTTAGGCAGTTTACTAAAGAAAGGTCCTGATTACATGGATAACTTCTTTGACATTTAGGTACTGGAGACAGAAAAAAGCTGTTTCACACACCTTGCATACATATCCCTCTTTCATCCATCTTTTTCAAAACTTCTGCAGAAGGATTCCCAGATAATAAATATTTACCCAAGGGAGGATTTAGTAATTGAGCTTTGACATCATGAAGCCTTAGCCATGCATGTCTCCTCATGACAGAGCCAGTGGCTGATACCCTAGAAGTGGCATTAACTGCATCATACAAACACTTTATGATCTGTTTAGCCACCTGGGAGCCTGAATGTAGCATATCCAGAAAGCTTTAATATCAGCATTAGGGATGTTACCTATAATCTCTACCACATTATCCAGAATGGTTAGAAGATATTTCATTGGGTGAGTCTGACCACTTATAGCTAAGAATGGTACAATGACAAGACAGCAGGATCAGCAATATTTTTCAGAGATATTTATGAGTGGCAGGAATTGTATAAAATGCATCAAGCTTTCTGAGGGCTGGAAGTTGCAGGCCAAGGGATAAGGTAACAGCAAAAAAAAAAAAAAAAAAAAAAACATCTTTTAGTGCTCCCAAAACAGGAGGGATAGCTACCAAATAAGGGAGTATCCACATTTAAGAGTTCTTAATATCTCCTCTAGGAGTCAGAGACTTCTCTGCCTTCTCATTTGAAATAAACTTTCATTATTGCAATGGCATTCCCAAAAGAAATATCTTTATTAAGAGAATATTAATCATCATCAAGATCCAACTCAAACCTGGAAGGGAAGGGAATCTAACATGCATATTCTAACACCCACCCCTGGTCTGAATCAGAAAAGCCTTTCTTCTCCTCAGGAGAATTTCTTTTTAAAGTAGAGGAGGAAGGCTGACCAGTCTGAAAAGCCTGAAGAGCTTTGAAAAGACCCTGGGCAAAATGGAACCAATCATCTTTACTAGACTTCTAACTGGACTGCGAGATGGTGTGGGGGATATGCTTAGATTTTTTGAGTACGTTAACAAATTACATCCAGATGTATAGTCCTAGGGGTGGAGATGAGGAAGTGTGTTCTATCAGAGAGCTCTGAATGTCCTCATTAACAAGGAGATGGTGTACAAACCTTTCTCCCTCAGTTAAATCTAACCGGAGTTCTCCATTCCCAGCTGAATCAGTCCTACAGTGTTTGTGATTGGACATGCTAAATTAATTTGACATAGCCACCAAAGAGGCAAAGTTAGATGGCTAGGGAAAGAAGACAGATGTTCCATGTGCTGCAAAGGTGCCTTGGTGAATTCAACCACCTCAGACTAACAATGAAACACAGAAGTTTGGTTAAATTCAAGTAGTGAAAGGTGATGTCAGAGGACAACCTCATGGCATTATGAGCAAACACCTGAATCTGTTTGTTTTATACATATGTTTTAAGAGACTGTTTAGTCTAATGCAGATACTTTTAAGGGCGAATACCTGACCAATGGAACAAATGTTTTCATAGTGTTAAGTTGCTTATTTTGCCTTGGGGCTGAAGTGGGAGTCCTTTTGAGCAATCTGATGTTCACAATCACACTCTTCCTTTTTTTCCTGACCAACATAAAGTAAGCCTATCACAGAAAAATAATGAAATAGAGGATAGTCTCCATCAGTGTAATTATCTGTCTGTGCCTCTGATGTTGAAGCCAAGTGAAACACGACAACTGAATGCAATACTACCAGAAATCTGCAAATGAGAACTACTGGTAAGAAAGTTCCGAGTTGTTCTGTGCATACATTCCTCTTAATTTGCATGTTACCTTCTAATGGTGGATGTAAGGTGCACAAAGAAGAAACCATAGGTTTATAGACTGGTTGGGCACATGGGTATCATAGCAGGCAAGTCCCATTTAAAGGGAGTACAGTAACAGCAATCTTAATGAAGATCACAAAATGTTGAGAGGTTTTCAACTTAGGTACAGCATGGTGGTACTGGCAACAAACATATTATGGATATTGTTTGGGCTCTTCCTCATTTTAAAGGTTTGACAAACACAGTGTGTGCCATTTCTAAGTAACAAATCAGAACTGCAGGTAGTCAGATGTGCTTATGTTGTTTCATCTTTCTTTTAAGCATGTCTTTAGAATTTCTATGTAGCCTTGGCATTTTGTACACTCTTCGTATGTGCAAAATACAGGATTCATTTTCACTTTGTTCAATAGATACAATAAATGGTTTCGAGTAATTTCTAAACTCTAAGAAATATAGTTAAAATGCCTTTCTAATTTATAAGGTATGTACTCACCATAACTAGGCATCTGTGTTGTCCATTTTTATTCTTCCTCACTAACAGAGTCCCCTGCTACGTTGACCTTGGGAGGCCCTCATGGAAGGATATTCCAGAGTATTGACAAACTAAAGGAGGCTCTCCTGGATATCATGTCCAATTTGTAATATGAAATAAAGGTTTGTCTTAGACCACATAGCTGCTGCACAAATGTCATCAATAGATATCCTTGACCAAAAAGCCGATGAAATACCATGGATCTAGGTGAATGAGCTCGGGGAGGTCTTGGTAATGTCATACCTTTTTGAGAGCAAATCAGTGAGATACAGTCTGCAATCCATTTAGCTAGGGTAACTTTGGAAAATGATTGACTTGGGGGCAATTTGAGAATAGAAAAGGATACAAAAAGCCGATCTGAATTTCTAAACTGTTTTGTTCTGAATGTAAAAATGTAGTTACCTGTGTATATGATGGAGGTGTAGCATGTACTCTCCTTTACTGGAAAGAAGACAGGTAAATTAATAAATTAATTGCTCAAACAACAGATGCCCAGTGGAGAAGGTCGCTGAAGTAAAAGCAGGACAAGGACTTAAATAAAAATCCTCTGTTTTATTACAAAATGGTGAGCGCTTTTGCAATGGTGACCATTGCTTCATCAGACAATTCATTCAAGTTACAATTTGTGAGAACAACCAATGGCAACCTGAGATTTAGCAGACGACTTAGCACAAGAGGGAGCAAGCTGCCTCTGTTGAGTGACAGGAGCAGACGAGGGAGGAGTATTGAGCATGGTCTGAAGAGACATCCAATGCCCTTATTGAAGCATTAGAAATTATGAATCAGCAAGAAGGAGGGAGTGTTCTTTCACCAACTGAGGTAACTTCGGTTTATGCAACATCGATGGAGGTTCCTTCCACTTTGGTGGTTAATGACAACTCATTAAATAATTCTACGACAGTTTTTGTAGTGAGATGGAAAATCAACTTGGAAATGGGACATCAGGTTTTTCCAGTTTTACCTCTACCATTTCGAGCAGGGAGGAAGAAATCAATGGAAAAGGACATTTACAGAGGCCAGAAATGGAAAGAAGCACCAGGTCAGTTGCAGACTCGTACCCTAAAGAAAATGTGGGAGCATGGTCAGGAGACTTAGTGTGGAACATTTCTAACTATGAATTGACTGTAGCTGAAAGTTCTTTGCTTAACAAAGGTCTGAGTTTCATTCCTTCAGTAAAAATGAGAAGTTATGTACCTACCATAACGTTCCATGTTAGTTGTCTTCTCTCGCCTTCTTTCTTGCTTGATGGGTTCGGAGCCGATCCTGGCTCTCCATCTACGAGCTTGCTAAGCTCGAGAGTCACTTTTACCAGCTCGAGGCAGCCCCATATCCCATGATGCAAGGCGGTAAGTACCCAGATCTCGTTTGATGACAAAAGGGCAATAGCACCTAGCATAAAAACTTCCCAAAGGAAGAAAGAAGAAGAGAAAACCTGCAGGATGGTAGAAGGACCAGCTCTGTATGGTCTCCAGAACTATCATTCTTTGTAGAGAAAGGTCTGTCCAGGCCTGGGGGAAGGAGGGTGGGTCGCAAGAAAGAAGGCGAGAGAAGACAACTAACATGGAACGTTATAGTAGGTACATAACCTCTCAATGTTAAGTTGTCAATCTCGCCTTCATTCTTGCTTGATGGGACCGCGTCCCTAGCACCTCTATCCTGGGTGGCTCAATGGAACAGACTCTTGAGGACTGTAGAGCCAAAACTGGCTCTGTCCCTGGAGGCCAAATCCAATTTGTAATGGGAAACAAAAGTATGAGGAGTGGCCCAAGTGGCCGCTGCACAAATAGTGTCTAAAGGAAGTCTAGCTTGAAAGGCTGTAGAAGTAGCTAAGCTTCTGGTTGAATGTGCTTTAGGTTTTGAGCACAGCTGTTTTCCCCTGAGCCAATAAATTTCAGAGATGACAGAAGAAAGCCATCTAGATAAGGTCACTTTTGAGACAGGAAGGCCTTTTTTGTTATCAGCATAGGAAACAAAGAGTTGATCGATTTCCTGAATTGTTTTGTTCTGTCCAAATAATATCTGAGTTGGCGGTGGACATCAAGATAATGTAGTTTTGTTCGATCTGTTTGAATAGTTTGGAAAAAATACAGGGAGATCAATGGCTTGATTCAAATTGGTCTTTGAGGCGACCTTAGGCAAAAAGGTCGGATTAGTTCTCAATGATACTCTGTCTTTGTGGAAGACCAAATAGGGGGGGCGAACAGATAGAGCATGAAGTTCAGACACCCTCCTAGCCGATGTAATAGCTACCAGGAATAAAGTTTTCCATGAAAGAAATTTCAGGGAACAAGAAACAGCTGGCTCGAAGGGGAAGAATCAAGGATGTCAGCACTAAATTTAGGTCCCATTGAGGAGGAGGACTCCTGACTGGAGGCTTCAGGAGGAAAATTCCTTTCAAGAAGGCTCTACAAAGCCTGTGGGACATAATGTTGTGATCTGCGAACCCGACATGAAAGTTCGAGATAGCAGCCAACTGAACTCTAACTGTGGAAGAAGAGGAGCCCGCATGAAAAATCTCCACTAAAAAATCCAAAACTGCTTGAACTGGAGCAGTGAAGGGATCAATATTCTTGGCTTTAGCCCAATAAGAGAAACGTTTCCATTTGCTTGTATAAATCCTCCTGGTAGAGGATTTTAAGGAAGCTACTAGGATGTCTCTAACAGGGTTAGAGATCATAGGAAGCCTGGCTAAGGAAGGAAGTGGAGCAACCATGCTGTGAGGTTGAGAGAAGGGATAGACCGGTGCAGCTGACTGGATTGGTGAATCAGAAGATCTGGCACTGGGTCCAGATGCCACGGCTGCACCAAAAGGTGACGATGGAGGAACGGAAACCAAATTTGTCGAGGCCAATAAGGAGCAATGAGAATCAATTTGGCTCTCAAAACGGTTGCTTTCTGGATAACTTGAGGGATCAGAGGAAAAGGAGGAAAGGCATAAAGAAGTCCCTGGGGCCAATCCTGGGTCAGAGCGTCTCTGGGGGGATGGCCTGGCAGTGGGAAGAGAGAAAAGAAGTCTGGGCATTTGCTGTTTTGGGGAGTAGCAAAAAGATCGCAACATGGGCGACCCCATTCCAGAAAAATCTCTTCCACTATAGATTGCTTGAGAGACCACTCGTGAGGCATGAGAATAGCTCTGCTCAATCTGTCCGCTAAAATGTTGGTTTTCCCAGGGATGTGCGTTGCTACCAGAAACCGATGAGAGGAGATCGCCCATTGCCAAAGTCTGAGTGCTTCTCGACACAAGGGGTAGGACTTGGTTCCGCCCTGTTTGTTGATATACCAAACTACAGACGTTGTCTGTGTGGACTGCAATTGTCCCTATGGGAAGAAAGTCGTTGAGGGCTTGCAACGTTAAAAGCACTGCTCTCATCTCTAGGACATTTATGTGCAGGTGGTATTCGAAAGGTTGCCACGTCCCATGAACCATCTTGCCCTGATAATGACCCCCCCACCCGATCAAGGAGGCATCCGTGGTGACAGTGGCTACCGGGGATGGGGGTACAAAGTGTCTGCCTTGGTGAATCTGGGGAGAAGTGATCCACCAAGCAAGATGATTCTTGCAAATCTGTGTCACCAGAATTTGGTGACGCATTGGAAGTTGTTGGTAAGACCACTGAGTGAACAACATCCATTGAAGAAGGCGCATGTAGAAGTGAGCCAGGGGAAGAAGAGTAATGGCCGCAGCCATGAGGCCTAACACCTTCAGAACCATTCTGGCCTGTACCTTCTTGTTGGCTAGAATGATCCTGATGTGACTTTGAATGCCTGAAATTCTTTGATCTGTAAGGGTAGCTGACATCCGAACAGTGTTTAAGTTTGCGCCTATGAAAGTAATAGACTGGCAGTGCAATAAGGATGATTTTTCGGAGTTGATCGAGATGCCCAATTGAGAACAAAGATTTATTGTGTAATCCCTGGCTTGAACAAGCTGATGCCTGGTGGTGGCTGAAAGGAGCCAGTCGTCGAGATACGGAAACACCTGGAATCCTTGACGTCTCAGGTGAGCCGTGACCACTGCCATACATTTGGTGAACACTCTGGGGGCTGTAGTGAGACCAAAGGGCAGGGCTCTGAACTGGAAATGACTGGACCCCAGCCGAAAGCGGAGAAATCTCCTGGAGCGTCTGTGAATTTTTATGTGATAGTATGCATCCTGAAGATCTATTGAGCACATCCAGTTGTCCTTCTGCAAGAAGGGTAGAATTGACTGAAGAGTGACCATTCGGAATCTTGTCTTTCTCACAGACTTGTTGAGTCTGCTGAGATCCAATATTGGTCTCCAGTCTCCCGTCTTTTTGGGGACCAAAAAGAACCTTGAGTAGATTCCGGGCTCTGAATGATCTGTTGTAACTGGCTGAATGGCTCTTTTTTGCAGTAGTTTTAAGACTTCCAACTCTGCAATTTCCCTTAGACCGGGTGGTACATCTGGAAGGGAATTTGGGTGATAGAAGGGACTTTCCTCGAAAGGAATTTTGTAACCCTCGGATATGATCGACTGTACCCATCTGTCTTGAGTGAGGGAACGCCAGGCTTCTAGGTACAGCGATAATCTTCCCCCGACTGCCTCCAAGGACGGACAGCCGGGCAACATCTCAGGGATGCTGAAAGGGCTTGTCAGAGAGGCTCTCTGCTTCCCTGGTTTTGTGGACCCCTCTACCTCTAGGCGGCATCTGTTGTTGTTACCCCTCTGCCTCTAGGGGTAAACTGACCACGTGAATCCGGCGTGACTCCTTGGGATTTTATGGAACCACATTTTGCCACCCTTCTGTCCTTTGGGGTAAGGTCTAGAAGGGGTGGAAAACGGACTCCCTCGGCAGAAAGAGTTTTGCCGTCCTGCTCACACCTGGTCAACGTTTCCTTCACTTGAGGGCCAAACAAAGCTGACCCATCAAAGGGAGAGTTTGTGAAGGGCCTTAAAGGGATCTGCAAAATTACAGAGCCGCATCCAGGCTTGGCGTCTAAGAGCCACACCTGTACCCTCTGGCCCTACTCGCTCCATCAGCAGCATATGATATCAGTCACATGGAGGAGTTAGCAATGGAGTTAAGGGTTCCTAGCTGCGAAGCAATTTTTTCTTGAGCCCCTGCAGCTGTAGGATCCTGTACTACTTCACCTAGCTCCTTAAGGATATCTCTCTGGAGTCTGGTGAAGTGACAAAGGTAGTTCAGCGAAGGCATAGCAAAGGTCGCTGAAGAGAACATCCGCTTACCATATCTATCCATGGTCCTAGAGTCCTTATTAGGAGGATGGACAGGTATGGAAGGATCTGCAAGTTCCTTCTTAGTGGCGGCCGCCACCACCATGGCATCAGCAGGGACACCTTTTGTGAGGAATTGCTTGTCCGACAGGGCAGTAATAAATTTAGAAGGCCTCCTAGGGACTGGCTCTACAGAGTCAGGAGCAGCCCACACCTTTCGAGCAATAACCTGCATAAGGGGGGGTGAAAGGAGACACCCAGGAGGTGGAGGGCCGAGATCCAAACGCCTCCAGGTATACTGAGTCATCCTCAGTAGGATTATTGGTGGGCCAGTTTCCCCTCTGTCTAAGGAGTTCTAGGATGTCTGAGAAGGAGACATCCTCAGAGGGGGATCCCTCTGACTCATCTAAGTCAGTATCTGAAGTGATAGACTCGGGGGAGTCTACGTGTTTCCTCTTACAGGTCCTCTTCCGCGGAGGATCCTCTGACAAATCAGGAGAATCCTCGGAAGAGGGGATTCTTCCCAGTGGGGAAACCTGAGGCGGAGGATCTCTGGGTCCGGGAGCAAGAGAAGTGTCAGAGATGTCTACAGGCACCATAGAGGGAGGAGCTAAGGGAACAGACTGCTGGCTGAGTCCAGTGGCCAGCACACTCTTCATCACCTCGAAGGCTCCCCTCCCAGGGAGGTCCGAGAGAACCCGTTCCGAAGAGCCAGGAACTCCAGGACCCACCGAAAGGGAAGACTCTAAGGCAGATGTCGGAGCTGAGCTCACCAAGGCCGAGGCTCCAAGGGGAAGAGCGGGGACGGACAAGGGTCCGATGCCACTCACCCCCTCGGAGGAGACCAGGGAAGCCCGACCATCGAATCCCTCTAAGGAAGGTCTCGAAGAGGAGATAAGAGTAGAGGCTGAAGGAGCAGAAGGGGGTATCTGTCCCTCAGCCGTAACAGAAACTATTCCCGAAGACTCCAACTCCAAACTCTGGGGTAGAGTCGAAGGAGGAACTGCAATGGGGTGTGGACTAATAGTCGTCTGTTGAGACGGACTATGTAGCATTTGGGCCAGTGCCTGTGACTTTAATAATCTGACCACTCTCTCTAAATCATGGTCAGAAAGCCTGGATGACCTGGAAGATCGGCTCCGATGGCTCCGTTCCGAGAGGAGAGGAGAAGCCGGAGCCGAGAGTATCGGCTCCAAGGAAGGGGACCTAGACCTCTTCCTCGAAGGAACCATCGGAGCCAATGAAACTATAGAAACTGTCGGAGCTGACAACTTCTCGGCACCGGCAGATGGTTTCAATGCATCGGCTCCGGCCGGAGCCGATACAGACTTAAAGGTAAGTGTCGGAGCGATCGGGCGCCGACACGGCTTGAGCCACATGGTGATCGG
Organism: Protopterus annectens; assembly: GCF_019279795.1. Classification (NCBI taxonomy): domain Eukaryota; kingdom Metazoa; phylum Chordata; order Ceratodontiformes; family Protopteridae; genus Protopterus; species Protopterus annectens. The sequence goes on along the minus strand of NC_056741.1, from coordinate 260,520,602 downwards.
AACCGACCGGAGCCGACACCGAAGTGGTCGAACCAGAATCGGCACCGATAGCCATCGGTGCGAAGGTTAATGTAAACCAGAGTCGGCTCCAGCGAGCCGATCTCGACTCTGATAGAGTCGGGCGAGGCCGCAGGCTTGGACACAGAAGCCTGGGCCTTGGAAGACTTAGAAGTCTTAGATGGAGCCGACCTGGCGGAGAGCCCTCCGGCTTAAGAAGGCCCCTCAAAATGAGTTTATTCTCCTTTCCTGCAGGACTCTCTGGCTAAAGAATGACAAATCGCACAGGAGTCCTGCAGGTGGAGAGGTCCCAGGCAGTAAAGGCAGAAGTGTGACCGTCTGTCAGAGACATTTTCTGACAGCACGTCACACTTCTTAAAGCCTGAGACCCTTTCCTTAGACATATTAAAACACTCACAAAAACCTGTCTAAGAAATTTTACAATCCCAAAAGGGAAAAATAAACTTTTTCTCACAAACACACACACCCTAACAAGGGGATGGGATGGGAGAAGGCCTGACTAAAAAGTTTTAGAAGAGAGGAAATTTAGTTAGGAAAGGACCAAAACTAGTGTAAAACTATTAAATTTAACTATAACTATAAGTTTAAACTGAAAAAGGGGCAAAAGTATTAGTGTATAAATCACTTACCAGGAGCTGGTAAAAGGAGGACCTCATCAGCTTAGCGGCAAAGCGAGATCTGGGTACTTACCTTGTATCATGGGATATGGGGCTGCCTCGAGCTGGTAAAGCTCTCGAGCTTAGCAAGTGCCGAGTCGGAGCCGAGGATCGGCTCCGAACCCATCAAGCAAGAATGAAGGCGAGATTGACAACTTAACATTGGATATTAATGATGTTTTGTTGTCTTTACGGATTTTCACTAGAAATGTGGCACTTAAACAGCAATTTGGAAATGTGAATGTGACTAGGAATATTCAATTTAGGAAACATAGTACCTTTGTACCGGTGTTACCACATAATATAGAAACCTTCCATAAAGCTTGTGAAAATGCTGTGTATAGTTTTGAAAATAATTGTTTCATGGAAGAACAAGGTTATAATTTGACATTAAGTGAATGCAATGCATTGCATGAACTGCAAATGAATGATAAAATAGTTATATGACCTGCTGACAAAGGGGAATCAGTAGTGGTACTTAACTCTGACTTTTACACTGCTATGCATGATATGTTATTGGATTCAAATGTATACAAAACAGTATTAACAGCAATTGTTTTTGATATGAGTGAACGCATCAGAAGTAATTTACATGAGTGCATGTGTACGGGATTATTAAGTAAAGAACTTTTTCAATATTTTGTTGTTGAAAACCCAATTATTCCTCAAATTCATGGTCTACCCAAGATTCATAAGGACCCATTCAACCCAAAGTTAAAGACCAATAGTAGCAGGGGCAGGGTGCCTAATGGAACCCATTCCAATTTATTTAGACAGAGAACTGAAATCTGTATTTGCAGAATTCACTTATGTCCTGAGAGACATTGAACATTTTTTAGTGGACTTGTATGGGGCAATGAAAGATATGGGAATGTTGGCTACATCACATGTGGTATCCTTGTTTACAGGTATATCGAATGACCAAGGGATCAACATGGTAAAATCAGTGTTGGTAAGAGACAGAAAATTTTCTAATACTAAGATAGACTTTCTATGCATGTTATTAGAACTGGTGCTTGAACATGATATCTTCATGTTCAATGGCATCTGTTATAAGCAACTATCAGGAGTTGTCATGGGCACCATTTGCGCCAACACTTATGCAAACTTGGTGATGGTGAATTGGGAGAATGAATATCTAATGAAGAATTCTAAGATAGCCTTCTATAGGTGCTTTGTAGATGATCTTTTCATTTCTTGGAAGGGTACTGAGGAGCAATTGAGCTCCTTGCACTCGTATCTTAATACTACTAGAGACTTTTTACAATGAGTTATTCTGATAAAAGTCTAAATTTCCTGGATGTTACCATCTATAAAGAAGGTAATAAATGGTTAACCAAGATGCACAGAAAACAGTGCTATAGACCATCCTTTTTGCATAGGGACAGCATGCATAATCAAACTATCTTTCCCAATATTATCAAGGGGCAAGCAATGAGAATATCACACCTATGCTGTCAGAATGAAGTATATGAAGATGAACTGAGCAATCCAAGAACAGGTTTTCTAAGTAAAGGATACAATGAATGAGAAATTAATAAAATGTATCACAAAGTGAATAAGGAAAGAGAAGACAAGGCAAAACCTTACTACTCGATTACGATGGAAGGACAGGTACTACAGGTAGTACACCAATATATACTCCCCATGGTCTTGCCATATACTAAAGATGTGAAAAAAATTGAAGCCATCATTCATCAGAACTGGCATATGCTGCTGGTTGACGAGAATACCACTAATGTTGGCATAGAACCATATTTTGTATATAAAACAAGAGAAATTTAAAAAAGCAACTGTGTTATTCAAGAACAGTTAATGAGAAAGAAAATATAGTGGAAGGCATCCACAAATGTGGATATTGTGCCTACTGCACTTATACTGATCAGTCCAGATTTTTGAAACATCCAGGAGCAGGGCATCTATGGCAACTTAGGGACTCAGCTGACTGTAATACCAGTAATGTGGTATATGTGGTCCATTGTGTAACATGTTTTCAATTCTATGTTGGCAAGACCAACCATCACCTTAAGGAATGGATTAGGGACCACCTATACTGTACCAGAAAAGGTCAAGAGTACAGTGCCCTAGCTAAGCATACTCTTGCTAAGGGTAAGAAACATACATTTTTATTTCAGGTTCTACATGTTCAAAATATTAACATTAGAATGGGGGACATAGTTAACACCACAGAGAATATGGAAGTGAGTTGGATTTTGAGATTGGGGGCACATAGAGGCTTAGGCCTAAATTATAGTGTTCCCTTGAAACCAGCACTAAAATCTAGAAAGTTAAGATAAAAACATATAAAGAAATGATAGATTTATGAAGCATTTTTATTATAGTGGGATTAAGCTGCATTAACACATGCACTCATTTATTACTAGTATGTATTTTAAGATATATATGTACACATGCCTTTAATTTTTTAGGCTTTTACTAATTAATTATTTTTAGTTGAATGAGATGTAATTAGGGCAATTAACTTTTTGAATTTTTTGAGTGAAAGGATTGGTTAGTCTGTTTTGAAATAAAATATATGTGCGCCTTTGTAACTTGAATGAATTGTCTGATGAAGCAATGGACACCATTGCAAAATCGCTCAAGATTTTGTAATAAAACAGAGGATTTTTATTTAAGCCGTTGTCCTGCCTTTACTCCAGCTTTCTCCATTGCGCATCTGTTGTTTGAGCATTGTATTTATTCTGGGCTGATTGGAATTGTTTGGCTGTTGCATCTTACTTTTAATAATGGCAGAAGGTACTGTGGTTGCTACTGAGAACGCAAATGTTGGCATAAATGTAGAAAGAAGGCTTCTAAATCTGCTAACAAACCAAGATGATACACTTTTGGGTACAGGTACACTCAACATGAACTCAAGAACTGTTACCATTACCAATAATGAAGCAGCGGTACGTAACATGAAAAGAAATGTTGAAGATGATCTCTACAGGTTTAAATGGCTTCAAAGTCAGCGTTTCACTTTGAAGCATGTCTCAGCCTGAATGTAATACCGAGGACTTAAGAGTCCTTAATATGCCAACCTATGGGAATACTTATCCCAATTTACTAGCACAATGGCAACAAATTAATTTGAATACCAGCAAAGCATATTTACAACTTGTACTTGATTTCTTTAAATCAATGGAGCAGGAATTAAATGAGAAAATATGCCAACAACAGGAACCGTCATCAATGCATGGGGAAGCAGAAACTGAACTTTTCATGCATGAGCTTATTGATAAAATATTGCGATATGAGACCAGACTATTGGAACAAAAGAAAAAGAAATTAGTTAGGGATCTAACAGACTTTACAAATCAGCATGTTTTTACTTGGCCAAAGCCTGCAGAGTCAATGGAGCCATCAATTATTAATCGCAATTTGCGATTTGCAAGAAAAACCAATGGGCAACCTGAAATTCAGCAGATGACTTATTAGCAGAGGAGGGGGCGGGCTGCCTCCATTGAGTGACATGAAATGACGAGGGAGGAGTATCGAGCACTGTCTGAAGAGACATCAAATGCCCTTATTGAAGCATTAGAAACTACAAATCAGCAACAAGGGAGTGTTCTTTCACCAACTGAGGTAACTTCGGTTTATTCAACACCGATGGAGTTTCCTTCCACTTCGGCAGTTAATGACAAGTCATTAAATAATTCTACCACAGTGCCTGTAGTGAGAGAGAAAATCAACTTGGAAATGGGACAACAGCAGGTTTTTTCAGTTTTACCTCTACCATTTCGAGCAGGGAGGAAGAAATCAATGGAACAGGACATTTACAGAGGCCAGAAATAGAAAGAAACACCAGGTCAGTTGCAGACTCATACCCTAAAGAAAATGTGGGGGTATGGTCAGGAGACTTAATGTGGAACATTTCTAACTATGAATTGACTGTAACTGAAAGTTCTTTGCTTAACAAAGATCTGAGTTTCATTCCTTCAGTAAAAATGGATATTAGTGATGTTTTGTTGTCTTTACGGATTTTTCACTAGAAATGTAGCACTTAAACAGCAATTTGGAAATGTGAATATTCAATTTAGGAAAAATAGTACCTTTGTACTGATGTTACCACATAATATAAAACCCTTCTTAAAGCTTGTGAAAATGCTGTGTATAGTTTTGAAAATAATTGTTTCATGGAAGAACAAGGTTATAATTTGACATTAAGTGAACGCAATGCATTGCATGAACTGCAAATAAATGATAAAAATAGTTATACGACCTGCTGACAAAGGGGGACCTGTAGTGGTACTTAACTCTGACTTTTATTACACTGCTATGCATGATACGTTATTGGATTCAAATGTATACGAAACAGTACTAACAGCAGTTGTTTTTGATATGAGTGAACACATCAGAAGTAATTTACATGAGTGCATGTGTATGGGATTATTAAGTAAAGAGCTTTTTCAATATTTTGTTGTTCAAATCCCACTTATACCTCAAATTCATGGTCTCCCCAACATTCATAAGGACCCGTTCAACCCGAAGTTAAGACCAATAGTAGCAGGGGCAGGGTGCCTAATGGAACCAATTTCAATTTATTTAGACAGAGAACTGAAATCTGTACTTGCAGAATTCACTTATGTCCTGAGAGACACTGAACATTTTTTAGTGGATTTGTATGGGGCAATGAAAGATATGGGATTGTTGGCTACAGGGATGTTAGCTACATTAAATGTGGTATCCCAATTTACAAGTATACTGAATGACCAAGGGATCAACATGGTAAAATCAGTGTTGGTGAACCACAGAAAAATTTCAAATACTTAGATAGACTTTCTATGCATGTTATTAGAACTGGTACTTGAACATAATATCTTCATGTTCAATGGCATCTGTTATAAGCAACTATCAGGAGTTGCCATGGGCACCAATTGCGCCAACACTTATGCAAACTTGGTGATGGTGAATTGGGAGAATGAATATCTAATGAAGAATTCTAAGATAGCCTTCTATAGGCGCTTTGTAGATATTTTTATTTTTTGGAAGGGTACTGAGGAGCAACTGAGCTCCTTGCACACGTATCTTAATACTACTAGTAACTTTTTAAAATTTACAATGAGTTATTCTGATAAAAGTCTAGATTTCCTGGATGTTACCATCTATAAAGAAGGTAATAAATGGCTAACCAAGTTGCACAGAAAACAGTGCTATAGGCCATCCTTTCTGCATAGGGATAGCATGCATAGTCAAACTATCTTTTCCATTATCATCAAGGGGCAAGCAATGAGAATATCATGTTGATGCTGTCAGAATGAAGTATATGAAAATGAACTGAGCAATCTAAGAACAGGTTTTCTAAGTAGAGGATACAATGAATGAGAAATTAATAAAATGTATCACAAAGTGCGTAAGGAAAGAGAAGGCAAGGCAAAACCTTGCTACTCGGATGGAGATTACGATGGAAGGACAGGTACTAAAGGTAGTACACGAATATATACTCCCCATGGTCTTGCCATATACTACAGATGTGAAAAAATGTGAAGTCATCATTCATTTTATTTTACATTTGTTGATTGGGCTGGTCCAGCTGGATATATGTCTATTTTCAGCAGAGGCCCGGGGAGAAAAGCTCCAAGTGAAAACATTAATAAAACACTAATAAACATAGTTACAAATATAGGTCAGAGAAGAATAATAATAGCATTAGCATATTTTTACAGTGGCAACAATAAATAATTAATTACCAATAGAAAGAGTTCAAATTGAGCATGATAGCAGAAAAGTAAGTTTTAGTAAAGGTTTGTATGTATGATAAATGAGAGTACTAGGAGCAAATAGCAAGCTAGTCAGGGTTAGTACAGGGGCAGAGTCGGTGAGTTTTGAGTAGGGATTTGAAACTGGGAGGAGAGGAGATAGCAGTGAGGTTGGCAGCAAGGGAGTTCCAGGCTTTTCCTATTGAGTTAGAGAACAAGGAGTCGCCTGCCAAGTTGTTGGATTTACATGTTGATATAAGAAGTTTGTTAGAAGAACGTAGGCTTTTGAGGTTGCAATAAGGAGTAATAAGGGTAGTAAGTATAGGGGTGTTGGTAGGTTTGTAGAGGATTGTATGGGTTAAGGAGAGCTGGTGAAACAGGATCAGATTTTGCAGCTCAAAACATTCCAATTGCTTTAAGTTTAAGCAGTGGGGAGTTCTAAAGGTGGAGCCAGAGGCAAATCTGGCAATACTGTTGTAGGCGACAGCCAGTTTGGTGAGGTTAGATTTGGACAAATATGTGTAAATAGGGGAGGCGTGAAGGAGAATAGAAATCAGATGGGAATGGGCAATGGAAGTTCTGACATGTGGTGTAAGAAATGGTATAATTCTAAACAGGGAACCTAGTTTTCTGTTAACTCATTTTTGTGTTGTTAATGTGAGAATCAAAGCATAGGTTGTTGTCTATCTCTACTCCGAGGAGCCTGGTGGTAAGGTCAGGTGATATGTTGGTGCCATTACTAGACAAGACAGAGAAGTTGAGCGGTGAGGATTTACGGGTGGGGGAGAAAAGTAACAGTTTGTTTTTCTTGGGGTTAACGATTAAGCATCGTTTTAAGAACCATGTTTCAACATTTTGGAAAGTCTGTTGGGTGACAGAGTGCAGTTTGGAGGGGGATGAGGCAAAACAAATCAAAGTATAATCATCAGCATATTGTATACAGGCTGCAGAGGAAATACTGGTATGTAGATCATTAATAAATATGGAAAACAGAAGGGGGCCAAATCTTGAGCCTTGGGGAACTCCGAGGGTAATGCGTAGGAGGTTGAATAAGTTATTTTGCCACAGCACTGCCTGTTGTCTGTTATGAAGATATGACTCAAACCACTTTATTGCACTGGAGTCGAGAGCAAAAGCTTTAAGTAAGTTTAACAGTATATGATGATTGACCATATCGAAGGCTTTGGAAAGATCAATAAAGAGAGCTGAGGTAAGTACATTATTGTTCCGTTTTTTGTTGATGCAGTCAGTAAAGGAAAGGAGGGCTGAAGTGGTGCTGTGGAAAGGCCTGAAGCCATGTTGACAGTCCGCTAGTAGGTTGTAATTTAACAGGTGTTTAAGAAGTTGTTTTTGGATGCATTTTTCCATGATTTTAGCTAGGGGGAGAGTAAGGCTATGGGACACTAATTTGAGAGTTCTGTTGAGATCCCACCTTTATGCAGGGGAATGATATGTGAAATTTTCCAGAGTGAAGGAATGTAGCCTTCAACAAAGGTTCTGTTAATCAGAATGGAAATGGGATAGGCTAATGGTTTGGCTGCAATGTTTAGATACTGAGCCGGTAGAAGGTCAGCAGAAGGACAGGAGGTTTTAAGTTTGTGGAGAAGAGAACAGATAAGTGATGTGGGTACAGGTTGCAGTTGAAAAGTAGGAATAGAGGTGTTAGAGGAGGAGGACTGAGAGGAGATATTGAGGGCTAGTTGATTAGCTAGAGACAGGACAGTTTCAGAAAATAAGGTATTGAAGGCATCAGCAGTTTGTTTTGGGAAGTGCCTAAGGGGCATGGGGTGTCAGAGTGGCCAGGCTTTAAGAGAGTATTTATACCTGCCCAGAACTTTTGTGGATTTTGTTGGTTAGCTTGTTGTAAATGGCAGTAGTAGTTTCTTTTATCTAGAAGTACAGCTTTTTTAGTGGAGTTTCTTATTTGTCTAAAGTTAAGTTGGTCAGAGGGATCTTTAGTGACACAAAATTTGGTCCAGAGTTTATTTTTCAGGATAATTTTATGCCTTGTATCTTTTGAGAGCCAAGGGGCAGGTTTTGAGCTAATTCTAATGGATCTTAAGGGAACATGAGAGTCTAGAACATAAAGGAACTTGGAGTTGAAGAAAGCTACAGCATCATCCAGTGGTAGTTGTTTAAGAGGAGATCAGTTGCAAGCATTTAGTTCTGTAAGGAAGCTTTCAGGGTTAAAGTTTTTATTTGATCTGACCATTTTGTATTTAGTTAGGTTAGGGGTAGTAGTTTTATGTCTGATTAGGTAAGAGTGTGGTCACTTAAATTATCAGGTAGTGTCCCTACTGTATAGGTTTGGTGGTGACTATTTATCAGAATCCAATCCAATATGCTTCCTTTGTTGTTAGTTTTGTTAGTTCTGGTTGGGGTTTGAATGGTTTGTGAAAAACCGTGAAGATTTAAGAGGGTGGGAGGGTCTACTGAGGTGCAGGTTTTCTAGTCTACATTGACATCACCCAGGACTATGGTTTCTTTGTGGGAATTGAATAGAAAGCCAGCTAAAGATCTCTTCTAGGGAACTGATATTATTTCCAGGGGGAAGGCAAATGCAGATTACATAGATAGATTTGTGTGTATTAAGCTGCACTTTGGAGATAAGGATTTTGGCATTACTTATAGAGGGAGGTTTTTCATGTATGACAGTATTTGCATACCTGTTTTGTAAAGAATAGCTATCCCACCACCCTTTTTGGCTATACGGTCTAGTCTGTAGATGTTGTAGCCAGGGGGAGTAATCTCATTGTCTAGGGTTGCTGGTTTGAGCTAGGTTTCAGACAGGCAAAGGATGTTGAAAGAGTGCATTTCTAGCAGTGCATGGAGGTGGGCAATATTATTATTAATGCTGCGGATGTTTAGGTGAGCTATAGAGAGAAAGTTGGGGGGGGGTTGGAGGGTAAGTATGAGCAAGAAGGAGGGGGACAGAGGGGGGTTTAGAGTAGCAGTGTTGTTTGGACCAGGGTTGTGATGAAGGTCACCTGCTAGAAGGGAGAGTAGTAGTCTTTTTAACAGGTCAGACAGTTTGGTGAGGAAGTGTAAGGATTTTCTGTTAACCTGATTAATGTAGGAAATGTGGAACTTTCTGTGAAACTTTGCAGGAAGGTAGCTTGGAGAGGAAATGATGTTTGAGAATGGTTGGAATGTGTTTTGGGAAGGTGAACTAGTATGTTGACTGCCAGAGTGTGGTTCTTTAAGGCTAAGGTGTTCATATGAGGTTAGAAGGTAGGGCAACATGAGGAAAGGAAAAAGTGAGAAATGGAGAACTGGTATATATTGCTGGTTGATGAGAATACCACTAATGTTGGCATAGAACCACATTTTGTACTTAAAAATAAGAGAAATTTAAAACAGCAATTGTGTTATCCAAGAACAGTTAGTGAGAAAGAAAATACAGTGAAAGGCACCCACAAATTTGGATATTGTGCCTACTGTACTTATATTGATGAGTCCAGATTTTTTTTAAACATTCAGGAACATGGCATCAATGGCAACTTAGGGACTCAGCTGACCGTAACACCAGTAATGTGGTATATGTGGTCCATTGTGTAACATGTTTTCAATTCTATGTTGGCAAGACCAACCGTCACCTTAAGAAACGGATTAGGGACCACCTATACTGTACCAGAAAAGGTCAAGAGTACAGTGCCCTAGCTAAGCATACTCTTGCTAAGGGTAATGAACATACATTTTTATTTCAGGTTTTACATGTTCAAAATATTAACATTAGAATGGGGGACATGGTTAACACCACAGAGAATATGGAAGTGAGTTGGATTTTGAGATTGGGGGCACATAGAGGCTTAGGCCTAAATGATAGTGTTCCCTTGAAACCAGTACTAAAATCTAGAAAGTCAAGATAAAAATATATAAAGAAATGATAGATTTATGTAGCATTTTTATTATAATGGGGTTAAGCTGTATTAACACATGCACTCATGTATTACTAGTATGTATTTTAAGATATATATGTACATATGCCTTTAATTTTTTAGGCTTTTACTAATTCATTATTTTTAGTTGAATGAGATGTAATTATGGCAATTAACTTTTTGAATTTTTTGAGTGATAGTATTGGTTTGCCTGTTTTGAAATGAAGTATATGTGTGCCTTTCTAACTTGAATGAATTGTTTGATGAAGCAGTGGTCACCATTGCGAAAGCACTCACTATTCTGTAATAAAACAGAGGATTTTTATTTAAGTTGCTGTCCTGCCTTTACTCCAGCTACCTTCTCCATTGGACATCTGGTTGTTTGTGCATTGCATTTATTCTGGGCTGGTTAGAATCGTTTGGCTGTAATAAATTAATTGGTGCTATTTTCAGAAGCCACTTTAGGTAAAAAAAAAAAAAAAAAAAAAAACGAAAAGTTAATCCGTACAGAAAGCCTATTTCTATGACAAACAATGTAAGGGGGGGGGTTTGCTGAGAGAGCCTGGAGTTAAGATATTCTTTTTGCTGAAGTTATAATTACCAAGAAGACAGTCTTCCATGACAGAAATTTTAAATCTCATTTGTCTTACAGTTCAAAGGGTTTTTGAGTTAAACCTTGAAGCATCATAGTAAGATCACAGGGCGGCAAAGGATCCTTTATCGGAGATCTCAGCAGAAAATGCCTTTCAAAAAAGCTTTATACAATCTGGAGGAAGAGAAGGGGAAGGATATATTTTCTGGAAGGAAATCTGAAATTGCTGCCAACTGAAGCTTTATTCCTTGTCAGAAGCACAAAGAAAATCTTTCCCATTTCCATCTATAGACTTTCTTGGGAGAATGTTTTTAAGAAGCCAGAATAATTTCACAAACTGGGGAAGAGAACCTGTACTGTTAACTATTACTGGAAGTGGAGAAATCATGCAGTCAACCTGAGGGCTTGAAGGTTTCGGTGTTGAAGCCCTGATGGGTGACAGAGGAGACTCTGTGTAGACTTCAGTATCCATAGAGAATAATGAAGATGAGACAGTAGAAAGGGGAACCACACCTGCAAAGGCCAGAAGGGGGGCAATGAGGAGTACTGAGCTCTTCAGCCTGTTTCTTTCTGTATGAATTTTGGAATAAGAAGAGACCTGAAGGTCAAGCATGAAGCAGAGCATCTCTCGGTGACACCCCCTGAGGTGGGACAGAGTGAAGTATTTGCTGCATTTGTTATTGAGAGGGATGGCAAAAAGGTTGCAGCACGGTTGGCCACACCTGATGATCATATTCACTTCCAACTATTTAAAGACCACTCATGAGGCATCAGAATGGATCTGCCTAGCTTGTCCACCAGCATGTTGTTTTTTTCCTGGGATGTTCATCACAATAATAAAGCACTCTGATGAGGCTGCCCATTCCCAAACTCAAATGGCCTCTCTGCACAGGTGGTAAGATAGAGTTCCTCCTTACTTGCTGATGTACCAGACTACAGACATGTTGTTTGCCTGAACTGCAATAATCCCCAATGGGAGAGCATCTTGAAATGCCTGCAACGCTAAAGAGACTGCTCTTATCTCTAAGACACTGATATGCAATTTGGTCTCTTGGTGGGACCACATGCCTTGGACCATTCTTCCCATGAAATGCTTCCCCACACCAATTGGGAAGTGTCCATTGTCACTGTGGTGATTGGGTTCAGAAGAACAAAAGGTCTACCCAGAACAAGATCATAAGATTGTATACCCCAACAAATGTGTCACTTAAAAATTAGGGTAAGCTTTACTTGAAAAGACGGGTTGATGTAGAATGGACCATTGTGCTGCTAAAGTCCATTAGAGAATTTGCATAAAGAAGCGCGCAAGAGGGAGCAGTATTATGGCAGCTGACATAGACCCAAGTGCTTGAAACACTAATCTTGCTGGAGGAGAAGGACGAGGAAGGATAACCTGTACCTGATTTGTGATAAGAGATAATGTGGTGGAGAGGTAAAAGATGCTACCTGAGTTGTGTTCAAAACTCTCAATGAATTCCAGGCTCTGAAGTAGGGCAAGATTTGATTTGGCAATTACTGAGATGCTCAAGGCAATGAAGTCTGGAGCAAATAGTCCCAGGCATGTTGCAGTTGATGCTTGGAGGGAGTGGTGAAGAGCCAATCGCCCAGATATGGAAACACCTAGAATCCTTTCAATCTCAAGTGAGCTGCCACTACTGCCATGGATTTGGTAAACACCCTAGGGGCTGTACTGAGTCCAAAGGGCAGAGCTCTGAACTGTTAATGATTCGCTCCCCAGCTGAAAGCGAAGATGTCTTCTGGATTGTCTGTCTACTTTTATGTGATAGTATGTGTCCTGAAGATCTATAGAGCACATCCAATTGTACTTGTGCAGAAAGGGCAGAATGGACTGAACCATGACCATTCAGAACTTTGCTTTCTTTACAAACTGATTCAATCTGCTTAGATCCAACATGGATATGAGGTCCTCTGTTTTCTGTGGCACTAAAGAAGTGTGAGTAGGTGCCAAATCCTGTCAGTGGGACCTTCTGGATGACTCTAGCAGCTTTTGTACTTCTTGTGTCGATTCCTTCCTCTGACAGGGTGGAATGTCAGAAAATTTCTTCTTTGACGAGGAGGAAGAAGGGAAAACTGTTAGTAACCTCTGGATATTATTCTGAGCACCCATAAATCTGTTGTGATGTTTGTCCAGGCATCTAGGTGCAAACAAAATTGACCCCTGACTGCCTCCAGAGTTGGACAGTCTGGCAGCACTTCAGGAGCACTGGCAGGGCCTGTCTGAAAAGGAATCTCTAAAGCCCTGCTTCTGCGGGGCTCCTGTACCTCTAGGGTAATGTCTACCATTAAACATTCCCCACTGCCTCTGGAGGAATTATCCCCACATGAATCCTGGAAAGGCCCCAGAGATTTACAGAACCACATCTTCTTACTACCTCTTTGGTTTCTAGAAAAAGTCTGTTGAAGGGTAGAGAACATGATTCCCCATAGCAGATAGGGTCTTTCTTTCTTGTCTGTTGCTGGTAAGCATATCCTTAACTCATGGCCCAAACAAGGAAGTGCCATTAAATGGGGCATTAACAAAAGACATCTTAAAAGGGCTCCGGAAAGTCGCATATCCACATCCGGGCATGCCTCCTTATGGTGATAACTGAGCTGGCTACTCATGAGGTACCTTCAGCTGTATGAGAGATTAACCTCATAAAACCGTTTGAAATAGACAAAACAGTGGCCAATTGAGAGAAACTCCTTTTGAAGTCCTCAGCAGACACAGAGTCAGAGTATTTGATAGCTCCTAAGTCAAATCTTTCTGCAGTCTAATAAAATGCACCAGACAATTTAGTGACCTCAGAGGAAAAGTAGCGGAGGCACTCACTCACTTTCCAAATCTGTCCAATGCTCAAGATTCTCTGTTAGAAGGATGGACAGGAGTGCTCTATTCTGCTAGCTCTTTCTTAGTGGCTGCTGTCACCACCATAGCATCAATAGGGACTCCTTTGCTCCAGTGGGGTCTGTCAGAAAGTGGGGACAAAAACTTTTCAGGGGGCTTGGGGATGGGCTCGGCAAGTTTCTGGTTCTTTCCATGCCCAGCAGGAAACCAGGTCAATAAGTGCATCCACTAGGGGGTCACCTAAGATGTAGATGGTCCAGACCAAAAGCCTCCAAGAACAGCAATTCTTCAGGAGGAGGAGTTTGGGAAGACCAACCACCTTTCTGCTTAAGGATTTCTACAATATCTCCAGAAGGCATGTCATCAGATGGCGATTTGGGGGATCCTTCTCCTTCATCAAAATCAGTGACTTCCATGACAGACTCCATGGGAGAGCCCATGTATCTCCTCTTACACATCCTCTTCTGGGCAACCTCCTTCATGGGATGCTCTGGGGAGGTGTCGAGAGAGAGAGAGGAAGTTCCTCTACTGGAACTGACTGGAAACTAATTAGAGCTGGCTGACACTGTGGAGTAGGGTCTGACCAACTCAGAGCTCAGAACCGAGGAGGGGAAAAGAGGTAGGATCTGAAACATGAGAAGATGGTTCTCTGTGAAGAGAAAAAGCCCTTTCTACCACCTTGAAAGCTGACAGACCAGGGGAAGCCTCGACCCTACTCCTTGGAGCCGAAGTTTCCGAAAAGGGTAGGTCGGAGCCCTCCTTAGATCCGAACCTCATGGGGAGAATTGGATCACAGCTGTCTAGGGTAAAGCTCCAACAGGAAGAGATGGATCTGACAAAACTGGAGCTGATCCCACTCCCTCAGATCCCAACAGAGATATCTCGGCTCCAAGACCCACTCTGATCTGAGGGTATCAGTGCAGAGCTAGTCGGGAAAATTAGTGTGGAAGAGGAAACTCTCCCCAGATCCGAAGCTGAATCTCTCAGAGATCTCGGATCCTGGGGCTCTAAAACCATGGGTCGGATTGGAGACAGAGATAAAATGGACTTTAAAGACAAATTCACGGATCCAGCAGGGGACAGACCTGGCAGGATCCCCATCTGGATCTGAGCTCTGAGGACTTTTTGCATCATCCTATTCACATCCACTTCTGACAAACCTCTGAAAGATATAGAAGATGATGTGGAAGGAGGTCTGGAATGTTTCTTTGGGGTCTGAAATAACTGTACGGCAAGAAGGGTGAAACAGGTTTAACCAAAAACTCTGACATAGGTCTCCTATAAGACATACCAGGCTTTGGACCATTGGACTTAGGATTCAAAGAAGAAGCTGTTAGTGAGGGCGATAAAACTATGGGAGCTGACACCTTTAGATCCAAGGAAGGTTTCGGATCTGAGGGAAGGCTGATAGACTTTGGATCCAAGGATGTCAGATCCATGATTTTTCTCACTTTCTCCACAGGCTCCGATAAAGCCTTTGGGGGCTTTGGAGGAGACCTTTTCCTGGATTCTGAAGAAACTGTTTTTGAGGGTGTTTGAGAGAGACCCAGAAGAAGCAGGAAGCAAACCTTTCAATATAGGTTTGTTGCGCCTGTCAAAGCACTAGGGTTGAACATAAGAGTACACTATACAGGCCGCATTCAAGTGATTGGATCCAAGACAGTAAAAGCACTTCTTATGGGCATCTGAATTAGGGATCATATGCCCACAAGAAGTGCATTTCTTAAAAGCTGTTGGATTCTCAGACATTGAAGCAGTATACAAGAAATAATATACAGCAACAGAAAAAGCAAGTTTTTTTTCCCTAACACAGAAACAGAAAATGTTATTGCCAACAATGGTAAATACAGAACTACCAATCAAGGGTACAAAGAATACCAACAATAGCACTGAAACAATACTAAGAATAGTAGAAGGAGAGAAAAAAGAAAAATATTCCTAGCGCCAGAGAAAATTTAAAAGGGAGGATTAAAGGAAAAATGTCAAGTTATTTAAATTAATAAAATTTTATAAAATTTTAAAGGCTTTGAAAAACAAACCTGCACCTAATCATGATGGCAGCAAACAAGATCTGAGGCAATGGGGATGGAGTAGGGCATCATGGGTGCAAGGAGGAGCTCAAGAGATGGACACGAAATCTAGTATACGCAGTCAAGCCAGGTCCAAGGATCAGATCCGAACATATTACTGAGGAAGAATAAAAAAGGCCATCATCAGATTTTATAGTTTCTTACTAGGCCATTGACACTGAAGGATCTTTAAAAGCCTAGCCATGCATTCCCATGACTTTTTTTAACCCTTGTAATTTAAATATGAATTACCTAGAGCAAACACTGCATGTACATGTTACCCCTTTCCACAACGGGACACAGATGCTAAGAAAGACCTTTTTCACTGTGCAGCATATTAATAAGAGTATGGTGTCCAGATGCAAAGATGGAATCATTCCATTGTATTCAGCACTTATTAGATCGATCATTAAGTATTATGCCCCTTTTGGCATGTACCTTTCCAAACAGTTGACACAACTTGAATGCCCACAGCATTTTCTCATAAAGAAAACCAAGTGTCTAAATCATAAGCGCTATAGTGATTGTCTCAAAGCCTTGTCCCTATTATTGGTATCATACAGGTTGCTGAAGGGTGACCTCTGCCTCGCATAAACAGCCTGAAGAGATAATATCCTGTCTGACCTACTGTACCTCCACATGTCCAATGGTGGCATAAACACCCACTCAAGAGATCTTAATCTTTTCCAGAACAAAAATAATACATGTTGGAGGGACAGATATTTTACATGCCAATCCTCTGTTCCCTGTTGGTACAAATTTATGTATAAGCAAAAAAAACGATCTCTGACCCTTTGCCATGATTTTGAGATATGGTTCTTCTCTTTCTTATCTAGGAACTAATTAAATGCATGGCTTGTCATGATGCCTTTTTCAAGTAGTACTACTAAATCTAATACCTTTAAACTGAAACACAAAAGTTACAGTACAGCTGACTCACAGTAATATATACAAGTCTTGTCAGCAGCCTTATGCTTCTATCCTGCATTTATTAAATCACATTAAAAATCTACTACCCGACATCAGTACATTTCTTGTGCAGTTTAATGCAAACAGATTTCCTCTTACAGTTCTACCACAGAACCTCTGATGCAAGAAAGTTGTGAAAATTATGAATAAAGTCAAACATATGACATTTATTTTAACAGCAAGGCTTGTGTAATACCACACATACAAAAATAAAATTAAATAAAAGCAAGAGTTAAATACAATGTTAAGACCCACTGTATTCAGTTTTCCTAAAACATCCCCATGTTTGGGACAAAATTCCTCTGAAACCTAATATAACACTTCTCTACATCTCACAAAGAAAATGAAAACATGTACAAATGGCCCCATTCACAGTGTTCTTTATATTAGCAGATGCATGCTAACACAGCACTACTTTAAAATTGCATGTTGTGTGTGTGTGGAGGTGGGTGCATTTCAGAGTGTATCTTTTTGTAAGCAAAATGTCTGTTTTTTCTCCTTTGAAGAGCAGTACTCCTTTGCATAGACGTGCTGAAACAAAACAAGTACAATTTCTGCACCTGGCTATGAAATTTCAGAGATGTTCCAATTTAACTTCTGACACTCAACATTTTACCTTAACAATAAACTTTTCATTAAAAAAATCAACCAGTAGATGAATTTGCTGTGACCACTTGAAATGCAGCATACTGAAAAACAAATGTATTTATACATCAAGCAGAGGGGGGGTTAATGAAGGAAGAATGGTAAGATCAGTAGCATAGCTAGGGTGTGGCGAAGGGGGCAGCCCTCCAGGCATAGAGTGTGTCAGAAGATGCCGATCAATCAGTAATGCTGGCGCAGAAATTAATATTTATACTGCTTTCTTTAGCTCTGCGCTTCAGTGCTTTGTGTGTGGTATAAGTTGTAACATGCTGCTTGCTACCATTTTAGACTTAGAAGCAGTCATTTTTTACTTGTCGCTCTCAATTACGAACAGCAGAAAGGGATTTGGCTTGGCTTGCAGATGGAGAAAGGACTTTTTTTTTTTTTTGCTCATAATCTTTAAAACTGACAGGTACCAAACTGGAGAATGGCATCAGGTGCTGGATGAGCCGGCTATGGTTCCAAGTAAGGTTATGGTAAGACCAAAAGTACCCGAGTGTACACTTCTGCTCCCTGGGAATCATTTGTACCACCTGTGCAATTCAACTTTTTAGCAACACAAGAAAAATACTTAGTAAAATAATTTTTAGTGTGTATTTCTATGGCAAATGCTCACATTACAACTTTATGACTCTTAATAAACAGACTGACTGGATGTCTGAAGTGGAATGTTAGAAATGGATTTTCAAAGATGTTTAAGTGTTGTCCTTAGAACTGCTGTTGGAGGTTCCCTAACAGGATAAGGACAGAAATATAACCATCACTTCAACAAATCCTCCAACATTACAAGCTGGACAGTATGAACATAAACCACATTGATATACCCTCCATGTGAATTAAACTCACATCATGGACACAAAAAACAGACATCAAAGTCCCACAGCATGGAACTCAATGGCCTGAAATTTAGGACATGAGGAAGAATGGCAAGTCACAGCTGCAAAGATACAAAACAAGTACGTCAGTAAACTAACTCCTGCCAAAAGTTATTTTATCATCTTTATGCACATAAGCTTAACTAGTATAGATGCTAACAATTCAACTAGTGGGCACACAAGTTTCCAAAGTAAATTTAGCAGAGTGCCAGTGCTAAGTATGGTACTGGACATGTCCTACTCTTTAGTCAATGTCTGGAAAGGGTCACGTTTGCTTAAAATAGCAATGCATACAGACAATACTGGTTATTCTCCATTAGGCAAATACAGTAATGGCACTTCTTTACATGTATCAAAGCTGACAGCTTCCGCCATTAAAGAATGGAAATTAACACCAATAAGTATTTTTTGCCTTGATATGTTATTACAAAATACAAGACTGGATTTCAAGCACCATGCAACTATTTTGCTTTCAAGGTGAAGTGGCCCCAAGCTTCTAAAAGACAGAGACAGCTGTACAATGTTCTTCATAATTCATTTTGTGCAACAGAAAATTGTTCTGCATGAAGTGTATGTAATATCCCATTGATTCTGATATTAAAATACTCAGGAAAAAAAATCACCAGTGCCAAACCAGAACAATCTTGGCCACAAGAAAATAACAAACCAGGCAGCAAGAGACCACAGTTCTAAAATTTTCTGTATGCATTCCCAACTTTAAGGTTTCACTTCAGAACTTTGAGGCAGTCCAACATATTGTGAGTAAAACACCCAGTGTTGGCATAAACAGGAAACAATGTAAAAATGTAACAGTCTCTCTCTAAATATGCTTCTTGCCAATGATTCGCTCTCTTTAAAGCAAACCATTTGTGACTATGATAGTGCTCCTTCTCAGCATTCTCACTTTGAAAGTGTAACAGCAGTTTTACTCATATTTTAGATTACCAATAGTTTAAGACATTTTCCAAAAACAACCTTACCCCACTGCTTTCAATTAACACTATTGGCAGATGCAGGGACTAAAGCAGTTTTTTTCACCTGCCATGTAATGCCTTTCGACGCCATCACCTAGCAACAATCATTCACATCTACCAGCAAAAACCTGTTGGGATTACAAAGTTGGCAGAGTTGCAGGACTTGGCAAAGGTTTCTTACTTACACTGCCCTTTGGACAGTTAGCTGTGCAGGTCAATAATTTGAATGTTTTTATTTTTCTAAATGAGTTACTGCAGTGGTGGTGCTGTGGTAGCGTTGTTGCCTCACAGTTAGACGTTGCCCGTTCGATTCTCAGTTAGAGTGTTTTCTGTGTAGCGACATGCGTGAATGGGCGTTCCTTCGTTAAAGGTTGTGCGTTAGGCCCGGCAAGCCAGTACGTAAAAATCTACTGCCAATCATTAGCGGACCAGAGTTCCGCTGTGGCGACCCCTAACCGGGAAAAGCCGAAAGACACAAACAAACTATGGGTGTTGGCTATGAACTGACAACAGTGGTTTTAAAGTATTGTGGACAAGCTATCCAAATTTAACTACTGCAAAGTAGCACTGGTAAAACTGACTGACAATATATACACTGTTTCAACTAGTTTTTGAAAGTCTGGGTAAATATGACTGGTTCCGTTACTTGTGGTAGGAACAGCTGTATATAGCTAATTTTGTTAAATTCTGTCAAGGTTCTTACAACTTTCCTGCTTTCAGACATAATGAAGATAGGACACGAAGCAACAACATTACTGATTATCAAAACAGATACACAGATAGACATTATCCTCCATACACCAGAAATATGAACATTTTCCAAAACTTCTACACAGTGACAGTTTCCATACATTTTACTTAAAAATATGCTAACAATAGCATATTATGAACAGCATGTAAACAATATCATAAAGACAGTGGCAATTTCTAGACATTTTACTTAAAACAGGCCAAGATTAGCATATTACAAACACAGTGTAAACAATATCCATTCTGACTCTACACTCAAAGAAAAAACAACCAAGATGGACGAGGCACCAATAACAGTCACTGTAACTGACAAATGGTGATATGTTGCATCAGTCACAATATACTTATTGGCTAGCTTGTTTTAAAGCTTGATCCCATGGAGTTCTAGACAGTCTGTTACCAAAGTCAGGAAGTGGCATTCGAAAGCAAAACAAACCACGTTATCAACTGTTCTCCCCACATCCCCAATCTGCTATCTGATTTCACTTTACTGTTGTGCATTTGCTCCACACTGTACTGTTGTTGCAACTGCCATCCTATTCCTGCTAAATATTTCCTGTACAAAACATTTTTCCTCTTTTTTTCTTGGACAGAGTAGTAATTCAGACCGCCAGTAGCTCTTCAGGGTTTTGGAACAAATTTCCATTTAGACCACTTTAAGTTGCATGTAATTTCCAGATACCATCCTCAACAATCTTAATTATGGAGACTGCAAAAGAATGAATTCAGCAGTTATTTCATCATTAAAGCAGCACTTGTATTCAGTATTCACATGACTTATCAGTAGCATGTATAAAAAAATATATGTAGATATGTATAACTGTGAGTCCACATAAAATATATATTGATCCTCAGGATTTACTGCTGTGTGCAGGTGTGGGTGTGTACACACGCATGGATACATGGAACAGCTTGCTCAATAGATTATGTGTGTTAATCTGATCAAAGAATGAAAGTCACAAGTTTATTCTGCAGAAATATAATGATGACATTAATCCTGAGGAACAAAACAATTTCTCTGAAATTGTCTGAACTGTACGACTGTTTCAGTATGATGTTTAGAACAGCAATACAAGAACTTCAGTGCACTATTTCTCAGGAAAAATGAGGATAATTTTTTTCTGGGTCAAGTCCAGTCACATTTTTCCTCTTTGGTCAAGAGTAAAAAAAAAACAAATTATACATCTCCTCATTCAGCCTGTAACTCAGGCACAGATGTGCAAGTATGCCACAGATTTAAGAGCTCTCAAAATATTCAGCTATTTCTCTCACTTTTACATCAACTGCAATCAAGCCCTGTTATCTTCGTGAAATGCCAGTCAAGTGGGCCAAATAGCAGGCAGCAATGATAGCAAAGCAATGTTTACAATTTTCTGTATAGGCTACAATGAATGGAGGATTCAAGCAATCAGTGTTACCAGTTATCACACTCCTCTGTTGTTAAATGAAATCAATTTTTTGAGTGAGTAAACCCACTGGCACACTCCAGTTGACCCTGTGAGGATTAGCACTGCACCTTAAAACGCACACTGAATACTGTTAACAAGCTCAAGGTATCTGACAACTAGCATCACTTTTGAGAAATCCAACAAATAGGAACACATTTCACTGATCTGACACTGTAGTCACATATTTCAGTTTCCAAATGGAAAGCAGGACCTGTAGCTTTCTATTGCAGCTCTCATGATTTCAAAGGATTCCAACTTCACCATGTGGGCCAATTAATTCCCCAAGTCAGTCTGGTGAGCTGTCAACACTGGCTATTGGGAGTTAGTCAAGGTAGTCCAGTTGCTACATTAACATTCCAAAGTGGCTCCAAAGGACTTTCGGCAGTCTAGGGCTTTAGTGCTTGGTGGATTTACTCGCTTTTTCTTCAATTCTTCCTTGCTAAGAGATCCTACCAACTTATTGTAAGCAGATTTGTATTTCTTGTCAAAAACAGCTATGAAGAAAAAAGAAAATGAGGCATTAGGGAGACAATAGAGAGCAAGGTACACTAAAAAAAAATGTGAGACTTTACTCTGCTCAGTCTGTTCAATTAGCGAGGCATACCTTGCTATTTTAACTTCTCTAACCATGTTTGCCTGCTACAAGACGCATACAGTCTCACAGCAGTTCCTTATTTATTACCACCACCCATTACAGGAAAACCACCATTACAGTGGAGACAGAAACAGGCAGTAGTACATCTGATGGCAACAAGAATACCATGGCAATCTAGTACAGTGGGCATTTTTTTTTAAATACTTACCATTTGCTTCTTATAACAACCCAATATAATTCCAGTTTCTAAAGGTAGTGCAAAATATCTCTGTCAGACCTACTAGACTTCAGAAACCAGAATGTCAAAACCGAAAAGATACTTGTTCTGGTGATTCCCTTCTGACACATCAGACTGCTTCACTAATAAAGTAACACCTGCTTTGTAGTAAGGGTTTGCTCCTGTTCTTTCATGCTTTTAAAATGTTTAGAAACTTCAGTCATTTTTGCAATTCCAGGAAGCCTAAAATAATACAGGTCACTATGGCTTATTAAACTAATACTTTGTTGGAGCACCTTTTGATTTAATTACAGCATTCAGTCTTATTGGGTAGGAGTCTATCAGCATGGCACATCTTGACCTGGCAATATTTATCCACTCTTCTTTGCAAAAGTGCTCCAAATCTGTCAAATTGCGAGGGCATCTCCTGTGCACAGCCATACCTCTCAACCTGGAAACATCAAAAATCTGGACAAGGCCCATGAAAAATAGGTACAAATCTGTATGCTGATTAACATAAAAGTTGCATACATAATTACACAACCCCACCCACTCCAATGGAATTGTGGGATACCAACTTTCAAACGCAAACTGAAGAACAGAACCAAAATATGGCACCAGAGTCCCACTGCTGCCATTCCAATGTCCCATTACCTGGCTTTTTAGGAAACACTTAAATGATGCACTTTTTTATCTTTTGTGTCCTTTACTTTTCTTTTACTACAAAAATGCAATACAAAATGTCACAACTTCACTAGAGGACTAGGGCCCTTACATATAGCTTTAGTCAGGGAGGTACAGATTGGGAACAATGCTTATTACCACAAAACAGTGCTAGGTTGCCATTGCCTGTCCTATCTCATTTAAAAAAAAAAAAAAAAAAAAACAACTGTTACAGCTGTAGACCACAGAGAAACGTACTATAGCA
Organism: Protopterus annectens; assembly: GCF_019279795.1. Taxonomy (NCBI): domain Eukaryota; kingdom Metazoa; phylum Chordata; order Ceratodontiformes; family Protopteridae; genus Protopterus; species Protopterus annectens. The sequence continues at coordinate 260,497,441 of NC_056741.1, read as the reverse complement.
CCAACTATAATGAATTTTGGAATTACCACAACGAGAACACAAAAACAAGACTTGGAATATAAAGACTGGTATTTTATTCCAAAAACTGGTTCAGTAAATATGGAAAAAAAATAAAAAAGTCAAACCTATGCATATAGCATTAGATATTTTTTCTTGTTAATGTTATATAATTTTATATGATATTATAGATCATGTGGCAGGAGATTTTACAGTAGGTGTTAGGAAACTGGCTTTAGAATATGGGGAATATAGCTACAAAATATGCTGAAGGTATAGTTATATCTTGGTTTGAAAATAATTTGTCAGTTTTTATCAGTGCATTAAAAAGAAAGAGGTCATTTAAGCATAAGAAAAGGCAGACACCTACTCTCTCAAACACACACACACACACACACACACACACACACACACTATGGTTAAGTGAAAAAAACTCATAATGAGACTGGCATTATCTACATTCACAGGTGTATTAATGCCTGTAACAGGCTGGAACTGTGTGGCATTATTTACATGTGCAGCTAGATTACTGCCTGTAACAGGCTGGAACTATGAGGCATTATCTGTATTTAAGGCACAATAATATAAAATGAAAGAAATGTAGTACAGTACAAGAAGGAGAAGTAATGAAAAAGTACAATACAGTAAAATACAATGCAGTAAAACATAGCTAAAAATTGAATGTGACAAAAGTCTGCAACAGAAGTGGTTTACAAATGAGTAACAACATTGCTTTCATTTCTGTATAGTTTGTATTTACTGTACATATGTCCGATAGAGGTAGAATTAAGTTTTCCTGCCAGAGAAGACAGTGTTAGTCAAGGATGTTTCTGTTTATGTTATGTCCATCAAAAAGACAGGGCAGACAGAAACATAGCAGAAAGTATGGTGTTTTTCACTTTTGACATCCCTTAGGTACCTTAAGGTCGCCAGCTACTTCTGCAGCAGTTGTACAATCCAGTAGCTCCGCTCGCTTCCTCTGCAGTTGTAAAATCCAATATGCCCGAACCAGCTCACTAAGAAGCCCGTAAACTACAGTATTCAAACAATTTCAGCCTTCTAAATAAGCTCCATTCTGCCCGAACAGCCCGCCTGACAGCATTCAAACAGATGCACGTCACACGCGCATGCATCTAAGCTTAATTCCGACAGGCTGATGGAGCTGACGTCATCGCGCACATGATGATATCAGCTCCAAAAGCGCGGAATCTAAAAAATTAGATTGTAAAATTGGAAATGAAGGGGTGCCACTCGGGAATCGTGGCACCCCATTATTGGGACCCCAAAACTCGGTAAAAAATGAGTAATTCGGGATGGTTGGGAGGTCTGTGCACAGCCCTCTTCAGGTTACCCCACAGGTTTTCTAATGGAGTTAGGTCTGGGCTCTGGCTGGGCCATTCCAAAACTTAAATTTTCTTCTGGTGAAGCCATTCTTTTGTTGATTTGGTTGTATGCTTGTGGTCATTGTAGTGTCCTCTTCATCTTCAGCTTTCTAACAGATGCCTAAAAGTTTTGGGCCAAAAGTGATTGGTATTTGGAACTGTTCATAATTCCCTCCATCTTGACTAAAGCCCCAGTTCCAGCTGAAGAAAAGCAACCCCAAAGCATGATACTGCCACCCCCATGCTTCATCGTGGGGAGGGTATTCTTTTGGTGATGAGAAGTGTTGTTTTTGCACCAAACGTACCTTTTGGAATTGTGGCCAAAAGGTTCAACCTTGGTCTCATCAGACCGTAACACATTTTCCCACATGTTTTTGGGAGACTTGATGTATTGTTTTGCAAATTTTAGCTGGGCCTGGATGTTTTTCTGTGTAAAAAAAGGCTTCTGTCTTGCAACCCTATTCTATAGGCCAGACATATGAAGAATACGGGCGATTGTTGTCACATGTAGTACACAACCAGTACTTGCCAGAAATTCCTGCAGCTCCTTCAGTGTTGCTGTAGGTCTCTTGGCAGCTTCCCTGACCAGTTTTTGTCTCTTTTTCATCAGTTTTGGAGGGATGCCCAGTTCTTTGCAAAGTCACTGTTGTCCCATATTTGTTCTACTTTATGATGACTGTCTTCACTGTGTTCCATGGTATATTCAATGCTGTGGAAATGTTCTTGTACCCTTTGCCTGACTGATACCTTTCAACAATGAGATCTGTTTGATGATTTGTAAGCTCTCTGTGAACCATGGCTTTTGCTCTAGCAGGCAACTGAGTAAATGTCAGGAAAATCCTACTAGGACAGCTGAACTTTATTTGGGGTTAATCAGAGTCTCTAACTGATGGCAGGTGTGTACCCATGAAGACTGAATGCTGTAATTAAAGCAAAAGGTGCTTCAACAAAGTATTAGTTTAAGGGTGTGCACACTTATGCAACCAGCTTATTGTATGCTTTTTATTTTTTATATTTTTTCCCCTAACAGATTTGTTTGTTTTTCAATTGAATTGTAAAGGTTATAGGTCACATTAAAGGTGGGAAAAGATTTGAAATTATTTATTGTGGTCTCATTTTTTTATATCACAAAAACCTGTCATTTTACCAGGGGTATGTACACTTTTTATATTCACTGTACATAACCAAGAACTATGTAAATGGGACTGGAGGAGTTTTTTGAAATTATTTCTGTTTTCAGTGGTCCTAACATCTACGAGGATGGTATTCTATGTTTTTGCAAAAGAAATAGAAAACAAGGAGTCCCCATAGCTATTGTTGCTTTTGCCTATGTCAGCCAGTGCTTTACTGGTGGATCTTAATAGGCATTTGTTAGAGGGTGAATCAGTAGCAAAAATAGCTATTTTATTGTAGCAAGTGTTTAGTTTGTTAAAGTCTGCTTTGTTTAGGTTGATGAGTATGGGGGAAGCATACAGGAGTGTGGATAGTAGGTGGGTTCTTGCGATGGTGGCTTTACTGTCATTGGTGAGGTACTTTTTGCATCTATATAGGGTTCTGAGTTTTTTATTGACTTTCTTTATTGTCGATGCAATGTGCATATCGAATTTCATGTTGTGGTCTATGATAACCCAAAAAATAAATGAAGCCAGCACAAATCCTGTGTGAAAAACAGTGTATTATAAAAAACAAAATAACCAAATTCACTTCAGACCGGTTTCGGCTATGCAGCCTTCCTCAGTGAACAGAATAAAACTTGAGATTTCCCTCCAGCAATATATATACATACATTAGCCAATAGGCACATTATACATCAATACAAAAACTTAATTGCCTTAATTAGAAGTACTCATCAAGGCCAGGTGGAAATAGTGCCCCTAGCTTAACAATCCACTTTTTTTCTTTTAGGTTTAATATTTCATGTAAAGCAGCCCTGCCATTTGTTTTCCTTATGATGCAATCAATAATAGTAAATCTAAAAATGCCAGTCGTATGGGAGCAAATGTGTTTATACAATGCACTGGATTGTTTGTGATTCCTGATATCACTCATATGTTCACTAATTCTCATTTTCAGCGGCCTAGATGTTTGTCCCACATAGAAAGCATGGCATGAGCAACTAGCCAAATTGATCACCCAATTTGTACGACAGTTGGCAAAGAAGGAGAGGTCATACACTTCTGAAGTATTTTTAGTGCTACAGCTATCACAGTTTTAAAGACCCTTGAACAATGTGAGCAATGGCCACAGGGACTGCAACCTACCAATTTATACCCTGTAATGTTTCCCTGAATCAGCATCTTGTCTTGATCCTGCCCACCTTTTATAGTGGCTAAATAATGACCCCAAGGATCGGCCCTTTCGGAAGGAATAAGAACAATTTTCTCCCAACAGATCCGCAAGCAAACCCTCACCCTGTAGAATATTCCAATGCCTGGAAATAATATTCACAAAGGATTGCGTATTCTTACCATAGGTAGTTGTATACCTTATTTGATTCCTGTTGTCAGTCTTATGTCCCCTGTAATATAATAAATCAGATCTTTCCTGTTGATTAGTAAACTGGCATGCCTTACTTATGTCACCAACCCTATACCCCCTGTGCCTAAATCTGGCAGACAGGTCCACCTTAAAGCGATCGTAGGAGGAGGAACTAGAAGAAATTCTCTTGAACCTAAGAAATTGAGATTTGGGGATATTCCTGATGACATGTTGGGGGTGGAAGCCTGATGCATGTAAAAATGTGTTATACTGAGGAAATTTGCAAAATACTTCAGTCTCCAGAGTACTGGATGGGGTACGTTGTACTAAAACATCCAAAAATGTGATCTCATTTTTATGCCATGCACCTTAAAATCAATACCCCACTTATTTTAATTCAAATACTACACAAATTCCTAAAGGGATCCTACATCCACTTTCCACACCACCCAACAGTCATCAAGATATCTCCTCCAAATATCAATTTCATCAATATATATATTATGAGACCTGTCATAAATAAGTGCCTCCTCCACATACTCCATAAAAAGGTTGGCATATATGGGAGCAAAAGATGCCCCCACAGCTGTACCATGGATCTGCCACACACATTGCTGTTGAAAATAGAACATGTTTTTATTAAGAATGTGTTCAGCTAAACAGACCAGAAAGGAATTAAAGCCCGGTCTGTAAAGTTCTACTCTGTTCAACCAATACTGAAGTGCAGTCAGACCCGCCCAATGGGAAATACTAGTATAGAGAGAGGTGACAACGAGGGTGCATAACAGCCAATGTGACTCAAGCTGGAAATCTGATATAATAGTTAGAAACTGGGTTGTATCTTGAATATGAGCATGTATATGTGACAACAAAGGTCTCAAATATTGAGTGAAAAAATTCAGAAAGGGGTTCAGTCAATGAACACCTGCATGAAACTATCGAGCTGCCTGGAGGATTAGTGGTATCCTTATGAATTTCAGGCAATATGTATAGATATTGCTGTTTAGGATGATCCACCTTCAAATGATACCCAATGTCCTTAGAAATAATCCCTTCCTCAACTGCCAAATCCAAAAATTGATCAATTTCTACCTTAAATTTTGCTGTGGGGTCTAAATGCAAAATCATGTAATGTCAGTTGTCAAGATGTTGTTGTTTTACTTCCTGATGATATTTGGTCCAGTCCTGTATCACATCAGGTCCTCCCTTGTCCGCCGGCAAAATTATAATGTCCCTATTAGATGTGAGCTCCTCAATGCATTGCCTCTCAACCCAAGTGATGTTATCCCTGATTAAATAATCCTTGCCCAAATTTAAATGTAAATATTTTAATACCCTATTCTGAAATGCAGAAACAACCTGAGACATAGGTGGTTTAAAGGATGAATCCCGAAACCTAAAAGGTCTATCATCATCATTGTCATCCTTGTCCTGAAAAAACAAACATAAGTTAAGTAAACGACAGAAATCTGTCACATCTTGGGCAAAATGTTCTTCAGGGACAAAAAAAAAAAAAAAACATGAACAAAGCTCAATCCTTTAAGAATATTTATTTGTAAATCCGACACTACAAGCGAGGAGATGTTGTGTACATTTATTGCTACAGGTTACTTCTGAACCATCACTTTGAGAATTCCTTCTAAATCTGGAGGGCCTTCTGTGTTATTTGTCTGGTAGCGGGGGGGGGGGTATTATTGTTTGCAGGGCCAGGGTTTGGGTGCACATCTCCACCAAGTATGATATGAGATGCTATCTGGATTATAGTCTTTAGGCATTTGATAATAGATGCATTATATTCTGAGGAAATGTGGTTGTTTAGTTGGTGTGGGGTTACTTTGAATGTGGTAAGGTTAAGATCAAAGATGTTGTAGAAAGAAGGATATATTACTGAGAAGGCTGATTTATGTTGTGAATGGGTAGGGCAGGTAGGGGATTTAGTCTGAAATTTTGACTTGCTAGTGCAGTGGTAGGAGGTTAAGTGTAAGGTGATGGTGAGGTTTATTATTTATGTAAAGGTTAGGGGCCACATTTTGCTCAAGGTGTTGCTGTATTGTTGTGAAGTTTTAGTATGTATCTTTACAGTATTGAGTAGGGATTTAGGTGTGGCTATACTTTATGTAGGTTGTGGTTAGAGAGGGGGATTAGGTGGGGGTATTTGTTTGACGAGACAGTACAATTTGGGTTCTGTATGTGAGGTGATGTGTAGTGAAGGTAGACAGTGATGTGGTTTGAACAGAATGAGAAGAGGAGTGGCTATATAGAAATGAGGCTGGTGTGAGAGAGAGGCGTACGGGAGTGGTTACGTATAAAGGTCAGGAGCCTGAGGTGGGTGGGAATTGAGGTAGGGTAGAACAGAGAAGGGAGTCTGAGCGTAGCAAAGGGCGAATGGAGCCAGAACAGCCAAATTCCAGGTATGTGCAAGTAAACAATCAGTTGCTCTGAGCTATTGGCTTCTTAGTAGTAAATTAATTTGTCCATTAAGCTACAACACTTATTTTAGACATTAGTGAGACTGCCTTGGTAAGGGCAGCTGGGAGTCTAAATAAATTTATACAGTAAGAGGGCTATGGTTAAATAGAATGATAGAAAAGTGAAACATGTATTTAAGTTGGGAAGAGAGTCTCTAGGGAAGATATAAAATTCAAAAGACGTTTGGTGACCAAATTACTATAGGGAGTAGAGGAAAAACTATCATCCAATACCATGTGGAAGCTACTGTAATAATACTGGAGGAGGAAGAAAGAGTAAAAAGAATCCCTGCTGCTGACTCAGGTGTTTGTATTTAGCAAGTTACAGAGCATAAACTACAGCTTTCAAAATAACCTTTATGTGGTGAAACATACATGTAATAGTGTTTGGTTCTTCAGGGCAGAATAAACTCCTGGTATCTTTTAGGTTTTACAGAGCTGGATTTTTGTGCTTTAAAAGCAGTGTCATGAATGCTGGAAATGCACAGCAATTTAGGGCTAAGGAAAAGAGCAAGAGGGAAAAAGAATGATAAGAAAAATAAACAGTAACTATGTAGAAGAGCAGTATCACCCACTAAATAAACATAGTAGTATTACTTCTAGACTATTCTTTCCGTTGTAAGAATCAATATAATGCAACTTATAAGAAATAATGTATAATAGACTATGCTCCTGTACCACCCCTGGCTATTAATTCATTATGTTTTTGCAATTATCAACTAGAGTAATATTGTAACTATTGGCTTTTATTGTCCACGTGTTTAGATGTAAAGTCTCATCATTGACAAGAAGACTATTGTACATCCATATTCTCTAAGGTGTAAGAAATGTGTCTTATGTATGTTGTTAAATGTGCCTTTTTGTTTTACTTGCCGTCTTATATGTTAAAATTGCTATGGAGCTTTTCTCCCTGAGCTTCCACTGAAAATGGACCTATATCCAGCATGAGTCTCCCGGTTAACAAATGTAAAATAAGTATGTATTACTGCAACATAAAAGAAATATGTATTACTGGCTACAACAAATAAGAAAAATAAACAGCAACTTTGTAGAAGAACAGTATCATCTACTAAATAATGACATCAGAAAGAAGAGCCCAAGTTTAGGGGGACAGACAGAAGGCCCAACTTCACAGTCAAAGACGGGGAAGGCTGACTGGAAAAGGAGATATGAGAGTCCAGAGCGCCATGGTAACTAAGCTTGACAAGAGAAGACCATGCACATGCTGAAAGCAGCTATTCCAAAGAACAAGTAGATAAACTGCAGCCAAAGAAAGTATACAATATGCATAACAGCCTCAAGCACTCAAAAACACACCCTTGTGGGAGTGAGGGCAATCACATACTCCACAACTCCTAGGGTGCTGGCAGGTAAGCAACCATACATCCAAAACAAATGTTAGCCACTTCTGGAGGGGATGTACCCCCATATGACTTCACTACTGCTGGGAGTGAGGGGAACACACATTCCTCCCAGTTCCCACCTTCTGAAAAGAAATTGGGATAAGACAAGACACACTCAAGACAGGCGACAATGTCCTAAGGAGAAATGGACAGGGTCACAGTCAATGGGACAAGGAAAACACACCTCCTCTAGGATATCCAGAGGATGAAGGTTGCCAAGAAAACAGAGAGAGAATTCACAGATGACCTCCTATGACTGGCTACAGGAACCGATGCAAAGTACAGTTGTGTTAAGTTACCTATGACAGTGGATGCTTGAAGTCTTTACTGCTGACAACCTATGAGTTGTATCCTGCCAAGGATACAGCAACCAGCCAGCTTCCAAATGATGTTTTCCCCTTCCACAGTCACACTAGCTGCTTACTGGCTGAGCCCATTTGGTGGTGGTGGTGAGTTACATAAACAACCAGGACTTTCTTGCCCCAAACAAAAAGTGAGGAGATTATCCTGAACAAACCAAGATATAAATAACAAAATTCAACACTATACACCATACAAGCACTATATACAAAAGAAGGGGAGTGATGGGTGGGTATAGCTACTGTAGCAGTTAAGTATTTGAACATCTACTGCTCTAGGAAAGTGCAGCCTACACAACTATACAATGTTCATCATTCTCATTGTTGCAATAGCCTATGGGTAGACTACCACACCTTATCCAACCTGGCAGGAGGAAGGAAATGGGTCTGGAAGCCCCTGGATAACAGTCCTAGCATGGCCTGCTCTGGAAACTTGTAAAGGAATCCAGTTTCTAGTGTTTTGTACATGTATGGATGGAAGACTAAGTTGCTGCCTCTAGAATGCTTCTAGAGTCCACCCCTTTCCAGTATGTCACTGTAGAAGTTAAGGCTCTAGTAGAATGTACCTTAAAAACTGCTTGGACTAGATTTTCCATGGTGACTAACAAAAATTAACTATAGCAGATGGTAACCACCTGGAAATAGTCCGTTTACACATGGGTTGACCCTTCTTAGTCCAAAAATAGGAAACAAACAGCTGGTTAGTTCTATTAAAGGACTTAATTCTGTCAGGACAGTATCACAGTTGCCTATGCACACGCAGAATATGTATAATCTTTTCTCATCTGTTTTTGGGTCTGGATAGAAAACACAGAGAGTGAAGGCTTGATTCAATTTGAACTCAAAGAACTATAAGCATAAAAGAGAGGTTAGGGTGCAAAAGTAACAATGTCTTTGTGGAAAACAAGATAGGGTTCTCCCACCACGAGAGCTTGCATCACAAGATGCTCTCCTTGCAGATGTCAGTGCAATCAAAAGAGCCGTTTTCCACATAATGAATTATAGGAGTAGACCTTTTTAGAAGAGAAAAATAAATAAATGTATCACTGATGCTGTTAGCCGTGGCTTGTCATCAATATAAATGTTATTGCTACATCTGTTATTTATTTATTGACATTTGATTACCGATAAAGTCTGACTGGGTAGAAGTCCATTTTCAGTTGGGGCCCAGGGAGAAAATTTCCAAATTATTACAAAACATTTTGAGAACAATAATTTTACAATCTTCAAAAATAAAACAAAAACATCTGCAGTTTAAATAATAACAAATTAGCCACAATATAAAAACATTGCTTAAGAATCTATACAAGTTGTATGAAAATCATTTAATATTTAGAAGTTTTAGACAGTTTGTAGAAAAATTAAAGTAGTTAGTCTAATACAAACAGGAATTGCAATATGAAGTGAGGGGGAAAAACAAGCTTATTGTATATTTAGAGAGAAAGTCAGAGAAGAGAATTTGATAGAAGTCAGGATGCGCCGGAAGCTATTGAAGGCTGGGGATGGGGAGGTGGAGGGTGAGAGGAGTACTTAGTGATCTAAAAAAGGCAATTTTTAAAACTATTTACTTCCACAAAATAGGTTCACTTGGAGGACATTTTAAGCTTAGCCAATTTTCATTTTGTTGCTTGAATTAACACTTCCTGATTGGTCTTACCTATCCCATGGCTGATAATTGTATATTAGCCCTAGTATGAATAACTGTGATTATATCATAGAAAATTTGAGGGGGCCCATGTAAGGGATGCAGCATTTAGGAACTGTCTCTATCCATTAGTGACATGAGGACAATCCTGGAGTACATTTTCTATTACCCATCCTTAGATACAAGTTGCATTTGAATATGGACAGGGATGAGCTTTGTTTTACTTGAATGGATAATCTGTTCTGAAACAGTGGTAGCCTCTGTGATATATATCCATCTTCTCCACAACATTCAGTTTAGATACCTGGACTGAGCGTTTCTGATGCCATTTGACTTGCTCATGTTCAGTAGGTCCATCTGTATTAGGTCGGAGGATGCCTTGTATGACAGATTCAGGTCACCTCTAAGCACTCTGCAGAATACTGAGTGTAGTGATAAATCTTTGAGTAAAGCAGGACAATAACATCTCTAGATCTAGTCGCAATCAATTTGTTTATAAACAGTGTAATATAGAAAGACTTTCTTATAACTCTGGGCACATGTTGGTCAAAAGTTAGGTCATCGTACGCACAAGTTCCTGAATACCAAACTGGGTCAGTTCTCACGGGGTATTGTTAATTTGACAGTTCTCTGGATTAGATGACTTCTGAAAGGATACGATAATGTATTTTTTTGGAGTTTAGTTTTAATTCATGATTCTGGCACCAGTTACTGTTTGGGACAAACCTTCCTGCATGATGGTTAAGTCATTTGGGGATTCAATAACTGCTCCTAGCTTGCAGTCATCTCAGACTTAATTGGCCGCAGCCCTTTGGTATTTCCTTTAACTTTGGAAATGTATATGCCAAACATAAAAAGTCTCAGCACCAAACCCTGGGGGACTCCATTGGTGACGGGTCTCTTTCTAGAGGTAACTTCCCCTATTTTGATCTCCTGTATCCTGTGAGCAAGTTGGCAATCCAGCTAGTGATGCACGTGTTTACTCCTAGATTATTTATCTTTTGTACTATACATGAGTAAGGGATTGTGTCAAAAGGCTTGACCAGATCAAGGTAATGTGGAATGAACTGTCTTACCTTCATACATTGGTTTGATGACAAGAGTATAGCTTAAAATTTGCCTAGGATTTTGAGCCTTTCACACACTTTCTCCCGATTCTTGTCCTAAGAGGTTGAAAGATCAGAGCATATGTTTGACTGTCCCTGAGTTTGTGTCATATTTTTGGTCTGTTCTTCATAATAGGTGTGATTTTCTGGCATATTTATGAGGATTACAAAACTTAAATCATGATAGCCACTTGGGTTTCAGACTTCAACACTTCATATCCTGCAGAAAATGCAGGCTAATGCAAAACCTGTTATTCTAGCAACAAAGCATAAGTTATATATTTAAAATCTGTCCCTGATTTTAGACCTCTGATCTTTATCTTGACCCATTTGATCTTTATCTCAACACATTACTTGTTTGGCTTTATCCCTTGAGCTATGAGGTTTTGAAGTTTAGACCCATTATGAGCAAAAGCTGTTTACCACTTTCATTGATTTTTTTCATTTGTTTAATTAAATAAAATAGTGCAACAAAACAGGGCAACTTGAAAAGTAACAATAATAAATAACCTAACTGAAGGCTTAAACTCAGGCAAGAAGCTTTAATAACTTTTTTATAAGCAGAATAAAAATCCCACAGTATTTTTTTTATTTTTCTATTAAATAAATTAAGGTTTCTGGCATGACTTTAAAAATCTAACAAAACTGGGTCCAACTTGCATTCATGAAAAAAATGAGTTAAGGCAAGGAAGAAACTGTATTAACTTCTGAAAACACATTAAGAGCAAAATTATTCCAGTTTCTTGTCCACATTAAGTCGTATTTTATCATCATCATTTTTATAGGTTGGTACTAGGCTATCAGCCTGAGGGCCTATACAAGCCTAGCTATAACAATTCCCTGGCTATTTCTTCCCACGCTATTTACTTCACTGGACCCCTGTCTAGCAAGGCAACTAATGTGATCCCCGGGGTGAATTTCCTTTCTCCCATCCAAACGTCAAGGTTCCTTTTGAAGAGGGCCAAAGAGGCGCTCTGCTTGACATGTATGGGCAGTCTATTTCAGAGTCTGGGGAGTCTCTGGGTCAGGAACCTATCCCTCCAGCATGTTTTGTTTATTGTGATGACAAGATTAGATCTCTGGAGCGTGTGGCTCTGAGGGATTGAGATTTCTTTAAGTGGAGCATGTCCAACAGCTCTGGGTTTGACATGGCCTTGTATGTTAAGCAGAGATCCCCTCTGAGTAGACGATATGCGACAGAGTATTGCTGGAGTTTTTTTAAGGCGGTCAGCGTAGGCCATCTGCTTTAGGCCTGTGATTCCTTTAGTGAGGTATTTCTCTGGCCTTTCCAGTTGTTGCAGATGTTTTGGGAGGTACATACCAAATGGGGCGCTGTATTCTATAATGGGTCTAATGAGGGATGAGTACAGTGGGACAATGACCTCCTTTTTTCTGGATGAAAAGCCCTTAGTGATGAGGTGTGCCACATAGAAGGATTTCCTGACTGTTGTGGCGATGTGGTTATCGAAGGTGAGACCACTGTCCACCTGTGTCCCTAAGTCTCTTATCACACTTTTGGTGTTTAGTGTACGGCCACCTATGTTTTAATTCATGGGTACATGTTTTTCCCAAAGGGGATAGCTATACATTTCTTGGCATTAAGCTTGAGCCCATGGCTCTGGCACCAAACATCTGTTTCTGTAAGGCCCTTTTGTAGAGTATCCACATCATTTGGGGATTCAATAATGGTTCTCAGTTTGCAGTCATCTGCGAACTTTGTTAGCCTGAGTCCCTTAGTGCTGGCCTGTACTTCAGAGAAGTAGATGACAAACAAGAGCGGCCCCAGGACTGAACTCTGAGCTACTCACTTGTCTGGAGCTAGATTTGGAGTCGGCTAATTTTACAGTGTGGGTTCTGTCAGTAAGCCAGTTGACAACCCATCGAGTGACGTAGGGATTAATGCCCAGCTTAGTAAGTTTATCTATAATTCCAGCATGGGGGATGGTGTCAAAGGCCTTGGTGAGGTTCAGATAGGCTGTGTGGACTGCCTTACCCTCTTCCATGGCTCTGGAGACTGATTCGAAGAAGACTGTTGTTACTTCATAAATGACTGCCTAGAATGTACCTGGGTGGGCTGCTGCCACTTCAGTTGACGTCCACAGACCTTGCACTGACATGTTCACAATATGACTATTAATTACTATTAATTATTAAATAACAGTGAAAAACATAAAATATCAGAACTTGGAATGAAACAATGAAGTGTCAGTTGTAAAAAATAAGTGCTTCCTTTCCTTTCCAGCTTCTGATCATTTATAGTAAACAACAGTGCAAAATACCAGAGGTGGATCATGGTTAAATGGGGCCCTACGCAAGGTAATAGATTGAGCCCCCCCAAAAGTAGCCCCTCCTGCAGCAACCCCCTACTGCTCCAGCAGCAGTCCCCTCCCCAGCCACTCCAGTTGTCCATTACTTGGCTATTTCTCCTCTCTTACCATAAACACTGTTCAAATCTGTCAGCATGCATACTGTTTTCTTATTTACTTCTACAATGATTACAGCTATTGAAATAAAATAGGACAAACACAGATAGCATAGCTCTCATCCTGGAAACATCAAAAATCTGGACAAGATCCATGAAAAATATTTACAAATCTGCACGCTGATTAACATAAAATATGCATACATAATTATGTAACCCTGTCCACTCCAATGGAATTGTGGGATACCAACTTTCAAACGCAAACTGAAGAACAGACAACCAAAATATGGCACCATAGTCCCCCCTGCAGCCATTCCAGTGTCCCATTACCTGTCTATTTTGCCCCATTTACCATAAACACTAATGTGTACATACTGCTTTACTTCTACAATGATTATTTGGATTTTATTTTTACATTTTACAGCACAACGCACAAGCACCAATAGACATATGCTAAACAACAAAGCTGCTAAACAAAGCAATACTGTCTCACAATGAAAATAGACTTGGCATTAAAACTTCTTTGCCCTTGAAACTTACATTCATTGAAACCCACATGACATCCAAAGAAAATGCACCTGGCCAGTGGTGGATAAAGATTACCTTTGGGCTGTTTTCAAATCATTGGCCCCTTGCACACAAAACAAGAAACATACGTGTGTTCTTTGGTGCACCCTCCTGACTTTATTAAATTATATTCCTTGTATAATACAGCACACTTGTTAGACAGAGCGCATTTTAAATTTACTGTTTGAACATTTTTCCAGTAGGCAATGAAGCAAAATGCATGAACCAATATTGACAAAACTGCCCAATTCAGAATTCATAACATGTCCATCATAAATGTCTACTTCCACACCCACACTATATATATATATATATATATATATATATATATATATATATTACACACACACACACACACACACATATATATATATATATACATATATACATATGTGTTTATAACTAGAATGACAGTAGTGTCAGCCACAGGCATCTTGCACAGCTTCTTGCAATTATTTTCAATTTTAGTTTTTTTTTTTTTGGGGGGCAAACATTTTGCAAAGTTGTTAGAATAAAATGTGTTACCAAGATGCATTTTGCTGCCAAGTCTTGAACCCAGGACTCTGTGTGCTACAGTCAGAGCATCATACCACTATACCAAATCAGCAGTTTGCTGAAAGATAGGAAGAGTGAAACTTAAATGGCTATCATTTAGTGAATTCATTTCTCACTTCTCACCATAGCTCTGAACCTCTTAGCACAAAAAACCTGGACAAAGACAATAATGGGGGAATACAGACCCCAAATAGGGACAATTTTCAAATACCGATCTTATAAACTTAGAAAATTGCTAAAATAAAATGTTTTGTGTTAGTATTTATTTTCTGAAGAATATGGCATCTGAAATTCAAATGCCTGCCATTATTTAGTGAATTCAATCTTTCAGTGATTTGCCACAATCATGAAAACCATTACTGATGTTATAAGCTTAGAAAATTGCTAAAATAAAATATTTTGTGTTGCCATTTATTTTCTGAAGAATATGAAGTCTGAAATTCAAATGCCTGTCATTATTTAGTAAATTAAATCCTTTAGTGATTTGCCACAAAAATCCTGAAAACCACAAATTTTATGAGGAGCAGGTGGTAGCTAGGGACTTTAGGCTTTTTTACCTTGTACTCAAGGTACAGGGTTTGAGCCAGAGTACCTCTGGCCACACACACACACACACACACACACACACACACACACACACACACACACACACACACACACAGAGTACAGTATCAGCGATCCATCTGCATACTGTGGGAGTAGAACCCACATCTTTCTGCATCAAAAGCAAGTATACTACCTGTTGGGCTACTAACAATTCAAACAGACTTGGCATAAGCAGCACTAAACTTCTCTTCCCCTGAATCTCTCAGCTCCTTGTAAAATCCACTTGACACTCAACTAAATCTCTCAATTTTGCAGCACAAAAATCTGTAAAAGCCAACATTTATTGGGGGGGGGGACAAAGGCCCAAAACCAAGGACACAGCAAAAGGGCATATAAGCGATTTCTTTCCCTCCATTACTTTGCCATTTTCCCCACTGTAGTGCGATCTTGGAGTTGGTATATTTAGTTAGGGTGTGTGTGTGTGGGGGGGGAGGTGAAGCCCCTCACTTTGTTTGGTTTGTTGTGATCTTTTTTTTTTTAATTGGGCCAAGCGATTTCTTTCACAGGGAAAGAAATCACTTATATGCAGTTTCGCTTTTTTAAATTTTCGTTCTTTTAAGTTCGATAAAGACACATTAGAAGGTTTGCGTCTTCAAAGATATAATAGGGACTCTTAGAAAGATGTTAAGAGATGTATTTGAGTCATAGTAGGAAGAAAGATGGTACAGTAGGAGGAAAAGAATAGAGGGTAAGCTGAAGAGTGACATAATTAAGTACAGGAATC
This sequence comes from Protopterus annectens, assembly GCF_019279795.1. Classification (NCBI taxonomy): domain Eukaryota; kingdom Metazoa; phylum Chordata; order Ceratodontiformes; family Protopteridae; genus Protopterus; species Protopterus annectens. The sequence goes on along the minus strand of NC_056741.1, from coordinate 260,481,729 downwards.
CGTATTTTATAGATATCAGGTAATGGGGAAGTGACAATGAAGAAGGAAACAAGAAGTTGCAAAACAGGAGGAGATTCAGCAATGGTGGATTTTGAAATCTGGTAGAGGATAGGTAAGGAGAGAAGTATTTCTATACAAGAAAATAGTTAGGTTGCCCTGATATCTTCTCTGGAATGTAAGGAATAGAGGGGTATTAAATGCTAAAGTATAATGATGTAGTCAAAATAAGAAGAAATGAGGGTTTACTTGGGAAAAGTAAAATATACAATGTGGGACAGACAGGTACTATTAGGGAGGATTGTGATTATGAATGGACATAGTGTAAAGTAGTATGGCAGAGAGCATGATATTTGGGGGTGGGACTCAAAATTAAATGGAGATAAAGAAGTAGGAAACAAGAAAAGTACAATTGTGTACCTACCATAAATGTAGATGTTCGAGTGTATTCACTGTTGCAGTCATTACTCTTGGGTTATCCTGCTGGCAGGCTACCCGCAGTCGGCCTGAATTCCAAAGTCTTGGTCCGGCGTCGGTTGCTGTCACCTCTTCCCTCACGTCAGTGCGCCAGGGGTATAAAAGATGCAGCAGATGCCATTTTCTTCAGTTTTTCTTGCCCCAGATGATGTCAGGTGCCTCCAAAAAGGTGTGTCAGATAGATTATGCCAAAAAACATGCATGCACTAAGGTAAACATTTCCTTCATCTACAAGCAAATACACCACATAGGTTGTATAGAATAGAGAAGTACAGATAAGACCCAGCAAATGAAAGGGGGATGGTGGGAGGGTAACCTGGACTGCAACAGTGAATACACTCGGACATCTACATTTATGGTAGGTACACAACTGTACTATGTTAGTGTTTCACTGTTGCAGTCATTACTCTTGGGTTGAATCCCAAAGCTGAGGATGGGTGGCTGGGCTAAATAGGATTAGGAAAGGCTATGAAGCCCTGCAGAACTGCAGTGGCAAAGCCTGCTCTGGATTTAGAGTAGAGAGGTAAGTGGTTTTGTAAAAGTGTGCACTGAACTCCAAGTTGTAGCCTCTAAGATATGTTTGGTTGGTACTCCTCTGAGGAAGGCTGCTGAAGTGGCTGCTGCTCTGGTAGAATGAGGCCTAATGTTCTTAGGCACTGATTTGCCATGCTGTGAGTAGCAGAAACGAATGCAATGGCCTATCCATTTTGAAATAGTCTGCTTTGAGATGGTCTTTCCTTGTGATCCTGCAGCATATGCTACTAAAAGTTGCTCAGTCTTTCTGAAAGCTTTAGTTCTGTCCAAGTAGAAGCGTAGCTGTCTGTGTATGTCCAAAGAATGCAGAAGTCTCTCACCCTTGTTCTGTGGGTTTGGATAAAAGGTAGGCAAGTGAATGGTTTGGTTAAGGGCCACACTGGACACCACCTTAGGCATAAATGTAGGGTTCATCCTCAGAGAAACCCTGTCTGGATGGAAAATGATAAAAGGTTCCACAGCCATGAGTGCCTGTAACTCCGAGACTCGTCTTGCAGAGGTTATTTCCAGGATAAGTATTTAATATCCGCTGCTGAGGCTGGCTCAAAAGGAGGCAGTGTGAGTTTTTCCAAGACATAATCTAGGTCCCATGCAGGTATTGGTGCTCTTCTTGGGGGTCTTATGTTTTTGGCCCCTCTGAGGAACTGCCTTAGCAATGAATGAGGAAAAAATAGGTGGTTCCGTATTGTAATGGGCTGAAATGGCAGAGGCATGAATCTTAATTGATGAAAAGGATAGGCCTTTGTCCAGCATCTCAGTTAAATATTGTAAAATCTGAGGAATATTTAGTACAAACGTGTCCATTCCTTGTTTCTGGTTCCAAACACAGAATCTCTTCCATTTTTCTGCACAAGATTTTCTGGTACTGGGCCTCCTGGCCTCCAAGATAACATCCATTACAGCTTTGGAGAGTGAAGTGTTCTGAATGGCTACATTATCCACCATGCTGCCAGATTTAAGGTACTGATGTGGCTGTGCAGGATCTGATTGTTTTGTTGGGTCAGTAAGTGAGAAGTTTGAGGTAATGTCCAGGCTGGTCCTTGAGACAAGTTCTTTAAGATTGGGTACCAGTGCTGGCATGGCCAGTCTGAGGCAATAAGTATCATTTTTGGCTTCTCTTGTCTGACCTTTAGGAGTACCTTGGGGTGGAGAGGCAGTGGGGGAAAGGCATATACTGTTAGGTTTTTCCAGCTGAAGGATAGGGCATCCACTTTCCATGCTTGCTTGTGGTAAATTCTTGTGCAGAATTTCTGTAGTTGGCAGTTGTGAGGGGAGGCAAATAAATCTATGTCTGGGCATCCCCATTTCCTTGTTATCACGCTGAAGACTTGTAGATCCAGTTTCCACTCGTGGGGATCCATGAGCTTTCTGCTTAGTTCATCTGCCAGAGTATTTATTTTTCCTGGCAGGAATGGTGCTTGCGGGTGAACTTGATAAGTCAATGCTGTGTCCCACAAAGTCATGGCTTGTCTGCAGAGGGGGTAGGAATGTGTGCCTCCCTGCTTGTTTATGTACCACATGACTGCAGTATTGTCAGTCTTTATTAGTAGTTGTCCTGGATGAAGTAGATCCTTGAAAGCTGTCAGGGCATTCTGAACAGCTAGCATCTCTTTTTGATTGATATGAAGATGCATCTGGCTTGCGGGCCATGTACCCTAATACATTTTCCTGCCATGTGGGCCCCCCAGGCATAATCTGATGCATCTGTTGTTAGTGTCTGCCTGGCTGTGGGTAAAGTGAATGGCTGTCCCTTGTTGTGGTGACAGGCCTGTGCCCACCATTGAAACTCGTGTTGTAGGCAGGGAATGAGGGTAAGTAATGTTTCCAGGCTGTGGCAATGTTGAGTCCAAACACTTTTAGATACCATTGTAGTTTCCTCATATGCAGTCTGGCATATGGAATTAGCAGTATGCAGGATGCCATGAAGCCCAAAGCCTGCAGAATTTGTCTTGCAGATAACTGGGTCTTTGTTGCCAACATTTTGAATTAAGAAGTCAGTTGTCTTTGTTTGTCTGGTGTGAGATAAGCCATCTGGGCAGTTGTACTTAAGCTTGCACCCAGGAATATTATCTCTTGAGAGGGTACTTGTTTTGATTTCTTTTCGTTTACTGTGTACCCTAGGCAAATTAGTAATCTTTTTACAAACACCAGATGCTGTAGTAGAATGTCTTTATTCTCTGCTTGAATAAGGCAGTCGTCCAAGTAAGGATATATTTGAATTCCTCTTTGTCTGCAAAATGCAATTACTGGTGCCAGGCATTTGGTGAAGACCCTGGGTGCAGTAGATAAGCCAAAGGGCAGTGCAGAGAATTGGTAATGCATTGAGCCAGTTATGAATCCGAGTTATCTTCTGCAAGATTGTCTGACTGGGACATGCTGGTATGCCTCTTTTAGGTCCAAAGTAACAAGCCAAGCCTTCTTGCCCAACATGGGCAGTAGCTGCTGCAGAGTTAACATTGTGAATTTTGGAATGTCCAGAAATGTGTTTAGAATAGACAGGTCCAGTATTGGTTGCCAGGCTTTGTCCTTTCTGGGCACCAGGAAAAGTCTCTAGTAAAATCCTTGTCCCTGCTCTTGTTGTGGTACCTGCTGAATGGCCCTCATGTCCATGAGGGATGAAACTTGCTTTTGTGCCTCTGCCCATTGATTGTGTGGCAGGTCTGGCATACCTTTTGCTCTTGGCAGGGTGTGAAGTGGAACCTGTAGCCCTGAGACACTATGTTCAAGATCCATTTGTCCTGAGTAATCATGTGCCAATTTGGTGAAAAAAGTGCTAGTTTTCCCCCTAAGGGGGATGCCAAAAGATAAGTGCTTGGTTCTGGCAGAGGAAAGTCATTGGGACTGTTTCCTGTATGGTTGTGACTTGTCCTCTCTGCTTTTGGAGATAGAAGCACCCCATTGTTTAGGCCTGTAAGAGCCTTGGGGCTGGGATCTGCCTCTGGGGCGTCTGTATCTGCCACTTTGTGGCTTGTCTGACAATGGAAAGGACCACTTCTTTGTAGGCCAGTTCCTGCTAAATCTGGGTGGCTGTACCTGTAGGAAATCCTTAGCTGTCTGCATGGATTTCGCTTTATCCTCCATTTTCTTCAACACCTCTTCTGCTTTAACACCAAACAAAGTATCGTGCTGCAATGGAGCATCCAATAATTTTGCTTTAACATGATCAAGCAGATTCTGTTCCTATAACCAACCATGCCTTCTAATGACAGAACCCGTTAACTGCGGCCCTGCATGAGGCCTCCAGTGAATCAAAACCACATTGCAAAGTATGCTTTCCCACTTGTTCAGCTGCATGCAATAAATCTTGCATTTCCTTGTTATCAGAACATTCAGAATTTGTCAACATTTTCTGTTTAAGCAGTGACATTAAATATTGCTGATATTTAAGCATATGAAACTGACAATTTAAAGCCCTTACAGCCAAGGTAGCAGAATTGTAAACTTTTTTCCCCCATCTGTCCAGTGCCCTAAAATCCCTATCAGAGGGGACAGGGTTTTTTGCAGTGGAAGCCTTGACCCCTTTGGGACCCTGAGATATAGTTTCTGGGTCAGCAGCAGGGTTTTTATATAGAAATTTATGAGCGTCTGGAACCCTGTAGTATCTGTCTGGCTTGGCAGGTGCAGGGGGTAAAGAGTCAGAAGACAGGCCGGATTCTGAGAATACATCATCTACAATGTCTAGAACAGGTGGAATAGCAAGAGGTCTGTGCTGAGGTAGTAAAAGAAAATCTCTGAGCTTTTTCTTAGATTCTGAATAATCTTGGCTCTCCCAGTGAAAATGCTCCCTCGTGGTATGCAGGGTTTCCCCAAAAGAATAATCCTCAGGAGGAGAGTCTGAAGGAATAGATTCCTCAGCATCAGAATCCTCACAGGGAGGAAAAGAGTATCCCTGTTCAGAAGAGGAGTCAGAGGAAATTGAAACCTGATCTGAGGAGTCATATTCTGTCTCTTGCCTAGGCCCTATTATCAGGAGAGGGTTGGGAACCCCTTAGGTCTTCGGCCATTTTAAGCATCTGTTTGTTGGGCATGGAAGTCTGTCCTGGAGAATGCTGTACTTGTTTCTTTGTCTTTAGAGCTGTTTTAGTCTTTGAAGCTGAGGAAGGCTTGACATATAATTGTGTAGGTCTGAAAACACCCTCAGAAGCCAATGCCTGCTCAGCAGCTCTGGACCCATCTGAGGGAACAGTTTCCGAGGGTCCAATACCTTGAGTATCCAGACGCCTAGTCGGCTCCACGTGGGAGTCGGTAGCGGCCTGTGGCTCTGAGGTAGGTGGCGTCAGGGGCTGCGTAAGCGCCTCACTGAGAACTGGCAAGTGGCCTAGCGGAGGCCTCGTCGTCGGTTTTGGACCTCGGATGCCTGTTCTTTTCCTTGCGCTTTTTGTAAACTCCAGTTGTTGGCTGTTCTGACTGCATTATATAATTAAACCTTTGGCCAAAGTAATGAAAGGCAAAATCGTACCGACGCTTAATAGTGCGTTGGTTAAATCTAGCACAAAACCGACAACTAGCAACGTTGTGATCAGGGCCTAGGCAAGGAATACAGTAAGAATGAAAATCCTTATGAGGTATTTGCTTCCCACAAGAAATACAACTGTTAACTTTTTCTGATATCGGTCTGGAGCAAGAAAAAAGTTTCCCCAACGGGGTACTTAGGTTTAATGAAGACTTTGGATCTGAAATTCAATTTTGAAACTCTCAGGAGTCGGCAGACCGGCACTTGCGAACTGCTTTTGCTTCGGGCACTGCACGGCAAGAAAGACTGGAGAAAATGGCGTCGGCTGCATCTTTTATACCCCTGGCGCACTGACGTCAGGGAAGAGGCGATAGCAACCGACACCGGACCAAGACTTTGGAATTCAGGCCGACTGCGGGTAGCTTTCCAGTAGGATAACCCAAGAGTAATGACTGCAACAGTGAAACACAATGAACATCAGAAATGTATGTATGGAAGTAGTAAGGTCATTTGGGGGAGACTTTTGGAATAAGACTCACAAGTTAAATGAGAACAATCAGTTTACAGCCAGTACAAAGCAATTAACAAAGAGATACAAAGTAAAAACAGGTTTTCTGTCATTTACTGAGGCTAAATAACTTGCATATGCAATACAGTCTACTGGCAACAAAAGAGGGACAGTGGACAACTTAGGAAGAGGTCCTTGGAGTACACAGACTACTTCACAGAGACTTTCAATCACACAGCAGCCAAGTATTTGACTGATTAAAGTTAATACACAAAGCTCATCATTTTAAATGTGCTTACATTATACAATGACAAAATTCACAGTAAACTTGCAGGAATAGAGCCTTGTGGTAGAGCTCCTCCAGTAAAAAGGTCAGATTAGTGACCACATGCTATTATACCACAATGACAAAATTCTCAATACACTTGTCAGAGCTCCTGTAGTATCGAGGCTGGATGCAGTGACCGCAGGCTCTGCTCTATGAAGGAAGATAGTGACTGAGTTACTGTTGTTAATGCCATTAAGTATTACATGCATAGTGACTTTGTTACTGTTTCTTGATTGCATTTATTAATTTAGCTATCACACATGGCTGTGTATTAATTTTGATATTTCCTGGCATATCCTGTAATAAAAATAACGAAAAATATAGGGCATTTAAAAGATGCATCCTTCAACAAAATGCATGCAATCAAAGCTTGTTTTCCTAGCAAAAAAGCCTCTGGAATGTCTAAAAAAATGTGACATGATTTTAAAACAAAGGCCTCCATCTGCTAAACTCTGTCTGACATCTAAATTGAATACATTTGTCTTCTGCACAGTCAAAGAGGTGCCATAAACATACAAAACCACTGAGATGATACATAAAACCACATGCCATTCTGTTCTCAGACATTAAGGTGTCAAGAGGTGAGAAAGGAGTAATAAACTCACAGGATGTAAAGAAAGTAATCTCTGCAAGTCCTGCCTTTTCGCAAGATGTGTTGTTATTAAAAGAGATAATGTAATGTGGTAAAATAAACAGCAAAGGCTGGACTCCATCAACTGCAGAGACAGAACAAGGGAAATTCATAGCCCTCTCTGTCCTGCAAAGATATATACTGCAGGGGAACTGAACTTTCGGGCATTCGAGTAATTCTGACTTCTAGTCATTTTGGGACAGACAGACATTCTGCCCAGTCAGACTTTGGAGCACTCAGACAGAGTCACACATGCAGTCAACCAGAGAATTCAGACCTTCAGATTTTAAATTCTTGTTCCATTAATATTTGCCTACTGTTTGCTGACGAGCACTGAAAGGGCCCTGCTGAAGGACTGAAACAGCCTACTAAACTCTAGAGAAAGCACTATAGACTGTGATATCGTACCTTGGCAACTCTAGGACTTGCAAATACCAAAGGTAAATCCATTCTCAGCAAGAGAAAGTTGTGTGCGCCAGACAGGAGCATTTAACCATGATTCCCTGCAACTGAACTGGACTTTAACTTATTAAAGGAGCCAGCATCCAAGTGTCAGGAAGTGTTACCTATTTTGTGGATCTCCCCAAAGAGAGAATGGACAGAGAATGCAGAACTATGGCACGGTTCTCATTGAGGACCAAAATACTTTTAGCCTGGACATTTCAAATTTATTGTGACCGCATGGTATGCTGCATGCCTTACCACACTGCCAGAACTACTTTAAGTAATCTAAAGTTTTTCCTGACTTTCAGGCTGTACAGCAAGTTAAGTTTTACTAACTGATGCCAGCTCAAAATTAAGTTAATGTTATTTCTGATGTGATAAATCCTATTTTTATACAAAATTCAGCTTGGTGCATGCTAGCTGTTTTAATTTTGGCTTGATTGTAAACTAACATGATTTGGAAAGGGAGCCAAGTAAGTGCTTTTAATATAAAGTATTACATTCTAGCATAACTGATCTGACAGAATCTTAAGTCAGCCTGACTAGCAGATTCAAGGAGTGACTTTTTTCTAACACAAAACTGAAATCACAAGGAGGGGGAAACCACTCTACAAAGAGGTCTCAGGTGTAAAACTCCTTTTAGAAACTGTATGACAAACAGAGGAGAAAGATGGGGACCCATGGGAAGACGTGCTGAAAAGGACAAGATGAGCTTTTAGAGAGACATGAGAGAGGCCAGATGGTCACTCACACAAACATTTTAAGTACCAGTGGTGCAAAATCCCTGATGGGTTACTGGTCACTGGGCTAGGTACCAACTAGAAAATCTCTTCCACTTATCCTTATATGATTTTCTAGTAGCAGGTTTTCTTGCCTCCTTCAATACCTGCTGCATGTCTTCATGAAAGAAGTGCCTATAAGGTATCAAAACAGGAGTTAAGAATTCTAAAGGCAAAAGTAGAGGAAGAAAAGAATCTTTTGACCAATGTATCCAACAGCTTACCCTCTTTATCCCCAGGAACTGGGTTAGGGATGCCAAGATAGGTGAGACGGCTGCTTAATCTGCTCTAAGATGAGAAAAGAGATATTTATTACACTGACAGATTATATTGACAGACTGCCTTTTTATAATGATGACTGAGAATTCTGAGCATTGCAGTCAGCATTAAAGCATCCTCTAAGGCTGGCAGCATGGGAGGAATGGTAGCATTAGGGGCTTCTTTTTCAGAAGATCATAGTATCTCTCCATGTCAGGAGAAACAGTCACTCTTCCAAAGTAAATGTAAATATATCTTTTAGTCTAGAGAGAGTCTTAGAAAACGATAAATCTCCACTTGTACAGATTCATGCTCACTATCTAAACCATCTGAGTCTTGGGCTGTGGAACCCATAACTGATACAACCCTCTCTATGTCCACATCAGAATCATCTGGAAAAAGAATCCTCAGCCTTTAAATCAGTGGAATACAAAACAGGAGAAGGCCTTGACACCCGGTATTGATAGTCTGTAACAAACTCCTGGTTAAGGTAAGAATGTCATTTTTATACATAAACCATCTCTCTATTATCAGAACGACTGATGTTCTGCTTCTTTTTTGCAGGAACATCCTTGGTAGAAGACTGAAAGGAGGAAGGCACATCATCCCAAGAAAGAGGTCTCTTTCCACAGCCAACCTGAGAAGACCCTCATGGGGTGTCACTAGCAGCTAAAATGGATGCTTCTCCTATCCCCACATCGGACACTGGAACAGCCAAGAGGACATGTCTAACTTCCCGTCCATAGTGGACAGTAATGCTATACCACAGGGATTTGAGGAAACCAGTAAGTGGTCTGAGGAACCAACAATGGCCACTGCAGTGTAACCTGGCATTGGCTGAGGCTTAAGTATTGACTGAGCCTGTGTTAAAGGCAAGAGCTCATGCTTTAACTGTTTTTTTTTTTTAGGTAGGCTGGAGAAAGTAACAATAGGACTGGGGTTAAGTATCTATGATCTAGCCAGGCAAGATGCTCGCTGTCACTTAGTTCACCTAAGCAGCACACAAGCTTTCTTAAAATTTCATCTGCCCAACACAATTACAAAAGCAGCACACAAGCAACTCCTGTCAAAAAGAGATACTTTTTCCCAAAGTGAGCTATCTGTAAAAAAGGAACAGCAAGGTTGCTACGAAGTCTACTGAAGTATTTTTCTAACACCACACACTTTCTGCCTAAGAAATGCACTTTCCAGGCTTTCAAGATGGCTACACACTGATAAACAGCTTAATTTCAGCTTTCCAGTGTGAAAAAAGAAACTGAGAAATAAGAGCTAATAATTCTGCCAGCTTGAGTAAAATTCAGTTACTGGCTAATTACATTGCCTGAATGCCAGAAAAGAAGAAATATGGAAAACCTAAAAGAAAATCAATGAGAAAAGTTGAAGAAAAACACGAATGGAAAGAATCCTGTAACACTTCAGCAAAAAGCAGTTCAGGTGCTAGCTTTGTTACAAGAGATGGCTTCTGGTTATTTAGAGGAAAAAATCAAATGCACTTAGAGCTGTTAAAAATAAATGAAACACTGAAACTGTACACCAACTCAAACAAACTGCAAAAATCTTAGGTTGAAATGAAGAAAAGGCTGGTTGAGGCTGAGTATGAGAGCTGTTTAAAAAAAAATGGTAGCGTTTGAAGACAACACCTAGAGGAAAACATGAGATTTTCTGCTGCACCAGTGAAACTGGAAGGAACAGACTTAATTTTTATGAAAGCACAAATATGCAATTGGACTGGTATTTCACAGCAGCACTGAATGCATGCTCCAAATCTGGCCACAAGAAAGGAGTCAAGACCTGTACTTGTAAAGATGCAGTCATACCAGCAGAAACAGCTGATCCAGACAAAACTGTGGCAGAAGGGCAATGTATAATTGGAAAGTGAAGACTGTTTGTGGGAAATGATTACTGTCTGTACACCAGGCAGACAAAAAGTAAATTTATCCAGCAATCAGGAGATGTCAAAAGGCAAGTGTGAGATTCAAGCTGCTGTATCCAGCTGTCTTCAGAATATTTTTCCCAGGAGGATTAAAGAATTTTTTTTTATGCAGGATAGGTTGAAGATGAAATACAAAAGTTTATCCATTAAAGTGTGTCAAACAGCAGGGGATTCTGCTTCGCAATCTTGCAAAATTAAATGTTTTCCAGTGTTTTACAGTAAAATGCTTGAGACAGAGAAAAAAGCAAAGGAGTTCACTATAAGAATTGAAAGTACTTGGACCTGAACCAGAGTCTGGTGTTAGGAAATGCAGCTGAACAGGAAGATGACCAACAACACTGAAATTAGTGAATAAATGTAAAATTATAAAGCATCAACAACATTTGTGAAATATGGCATTGCAAGAAAAAGTGGCTGAGAAAGACTGGACTTTTGCTGATGTTGTTAAACATGTGGGTGGACTGTAAAGCATATACTCCACTTTATGTCATTAATGATTAGAAGGACCAAAAGGGGAAAAAAAGTAACTAAGTAAAACAATTTATGTCCTTAAAGGAAATCTCCACCTTCTCCTTCAGTTTATCTCAACCTTTAGTTTGATTTTCTCCCTACAATATGGTTCCAGTACTGTGCAGGTATCAGAAACCTGTTTGTACTTTATAAAAAGTACAGTTTTGTACCTACCATAAATGTAGATGTTCGAAGATCCACATTGCTGCAGTCCTAACACTTGGGGTAGTCCGCTGTCCCAGTCGGCCCGAATACCAAAGTATATGGCTGACGTCGGTCAAGGCGCATTAGTCTGACGTCAGGACGTCAGGGTACAAATGCGCATGACCGACGTCATATCCTCAGTCTTTTCTTGCCCCAGATGTCAGAAGACCCTAAAAAGATAAGGCCAAAACCAAAAAACACCAAACACTCTTGTACCCAATATATATACAATATATACAAATTTACAAAGGTACAACCCCACCCACACAACCACCCCTAAACACAGAGGGGAAGGAGGGAGGGTAAATTGGACTGCAGCAATGTGGATCTTCGAACATCTACATTTATGGTAGGTACAAAAAGTACAGTTTTGTACCTACCATAAATGTAGATGTCCGAACTGGATAGCATCTGCAGTCATAACAACTGGGTTGTCCTGTCGTCAGGCAGCCCTTCAGTCGGCCGGATTCCAAAGTCCGGGACCGGCTTCGGCTGATGTCGCACTTCACCCGACGTCATCTCTGTTGGTCTTCGGGTATAAAAGCATCAGCCGGCGCCATTTTCCTCAGTGTTTCTTGCCCCAGATGCCAGTAGCCCTCTTGAAGGCTAAAATTTGGATAGATGCCAATGTTTCCAAAAGATAGAGGTAAACACAAAAATAAGTATGTATGTACATATATACAAACAAATACACCATAAAGACTCCCCACCAGCTAGCTATTAGGAGGGTAAACACCCTAGGAGTACCACAGAGGGAAGGAGGGGGTAATCCTGACTGCAGATGCTATCCAGTTCGGACATCTACATTTATGGTAGGTACAAAACTGTACTATGTCCTTCATGGATGCATCTGCAGTCATAACAACTGGGTAGAATACCATAGCCAACTAGGGGAGGAGGATAACAGTAGATTATGGTGTGTTTAGGATCCCTTGCAGTACAGCAGTGGCAAACCCTGCTCGGGATCTGGAATATAGAGGCAAATTATAATGCTTGGCAAATGTATGCACGGAGGTCCAAGTAGCCGCCTCAATAATGTCTTTGGTTGCCACTCCTCGTAAGAAGGCTGTGGTAGTGGCTGTTGCCCTTGTAGAATGAGGTCTTATGTTCTGTGGAATTGGTTTTCCATGGAAGGAGTAACAGAATCGTATGCAATTTCCTATCCATTTGGAGATTGTCTGTTTGGAAATAGCTTTTCCTTCCCTTCCTGTTGCATAGGCTACAAAAAGTTGGTCAGTCTTTCTGCTATTTTTTGTTCTGTCCAAGTAGTAGCGTAGCTGTCTATGTACATCCAAGGTATGCAGTATTCTTTCCCTCTGTTGTGTGGGTTGGGAAAGAAGGTAGGTAGGTGGATTGCCTGGTTTAAAGACACTCTGGATACCACCTTAGGCATAAATGTAGGATTAGTCCTCATGGACACTCTATCTTGGTGGAAGATTAGGAAGGGTTGCACTGCCATTAAGGCCTGTAGTTCTGAAACCCTCCTTGCTGAAGTAATTGCCAGTAGGAAAGCAGTTTTCCATGACAGGTGTTGTAGGTCTGCTGTTGCTGCTGGTTCAAAGGGTGATAGTGTCAACTTTTCTAGCACAAAATTTAAGTCCCAAGCTGGTAATGGTGGTTTCCTTGGAGGTTTTACATTCTTGATTCCTCTGAGGAACTGCCTGAGCAAAGGGTGCGAAAAACAGGTGGATCAAAGCTGTATTCTGCTGAAATAGCTGATGCATGTATCTTGATGGAGGAGTAGGACAGGCCTGAATGAAGAAGTTCGCCAGATACTCCAGAATGTTAGGCATATCTATGTTTGACACATCTTTTCCTCTTTCCGTACTCCAAATGACAAACCTTTTCCATTTTCCGGCATAGTTCCTTCTTGTTGAAGGTCTGCGTGCTTCAAGAATAATGTCTTTAACTCTTTGGGAAAGTTCTGGGTTAGCTGCTGCTATGTGATGTTCCATGCAGTCAGTTGCAACGTTTTAGGTTTGGATGTATGATGCTGTAGTTGTTCTGAGTTAACATCAAAGGCATCAGGGTATTGGCCACATATTGTTCCGAGACATGCTCCTCAGCAGTGGGTACCAGTGTTGTCTTGGCCAGTTTGGAGCTATCAGGATTATCCTTGGACGTTCTTCCTTGATTTTCAGTAGTACTTTGTGTATCAAGGGAAGAGGTGGGAATGCATATGCTGTTAGGCCTTTCCAGCTGAAGGAGAGCGAATCCACTTTCCATGCTAGTGGGTGGAATGTCCTTGTGCAGAACTTTTTGAGCTGGTGATTGAGAGGTGATGCGAATAGATCTATCTGAGGCATTCCCATTTCTTTGAGATGGTCTTGAAGATGTCCGGTGCAGCTTCCATTCGTGGGCATCCGATGTGGTTCTGCTTAATATGTCTGCTAGAGTATTTTCTTTTCCGGTACAAATATTGCCTGTAACTGGATGTTGTAGCTGAGTGCCAGGGTCCACAGCTCCAAAGTCATTCTGCATAGGGGTATGAATGAGTGCCTCCCTGTTTGTTGATGTACCACATGACTGTGGTGTTGTCTGTCCTTATCATCAACTGGCCCTCTTGGAGAAATGGTTTGAACTTTTGGATTGCCAGTTTTACTGCCAGCATTTCTTTTAGGTTGATGTGCAGGTGAAGTTGATCCTGTGTCCACAATCCTTGCACGCATTTGTCCAGCATGTGGGCCCCCATCCTAGGTCTGAAGCGTCTGTTGTGATGGTCTGGCTTGCTTGACATCTGCGAAAGGGTAGGCCTGGGTTTGACTGACATGCCTGAGCCCACCATAGGAACTCCTGCTTTAAGCATGGAATTAGTGGGATTTCTGTTTCTAGGCTGTGTCTGTGTTGGGACCATAAATTCTTTAGGTACCACTGTAGTTTTCTCATATGTAGTCTGGCAAATGGGACCAAGATTATGCATGATGCCATGAAGCCCAAGGCCTGCAGTACTTTTCTTGCTGTTAACTTGTTCAGTTTTGTTAGTGCCAAGAAGTAAAGAGGAAGTTCTTTTGTTTTTCTGTAGTCAGGAATGCCATTTGTTTTACTGTGTCCAATTCCGCCCAAGAATGTCCTTGTTTGGGATGGTATCAGCCTTGACTTTTGTAAATTGACTGTGTATCCCAGTGCTTGTAGCAAGTAAATGACCCTTTGTAAATCTGTTGTCAGCTTGCTTTTGTTGTCCCCTTGTAGCAGGCAGTCGTCCAGGTATGGGTAAATTTGAATTCCTGTAGTCTGCAATGGGCGATTACTGATGCCAGGCATTTTGTGAATACTCTGGGCGCAGTAGATAAGCCAAAGGGCAATGCTGAGAATTGATAGTGCTCTGATCCTGCAAGAAATCTGAGGTATCTTCTGCAGATTGGTCGAATGGGGACGTGCAGGTATGCCTCCTTGAGATCTAGAGTTACCAGCCAAGACTCCTTGCCCAGCATGGGAAGAAGTTGCTGTAGGGTCAGCATTTTGAATTTTGGGACAATGATGTATGTATTTAAGGTGGACAGGTCGAGAATTGGTCTCCAACTTTTTTCCTTTCTTGGAACTAGGAATAGTCTGGAGTAGAACCCCTTTCCTTGCTCTGCTGTTGGCACTCTTTCCACAGCTCTCATGTTTGCTAACTCCATTATCTGTTGTAGTGCCTCTGTTTTTTGATTTGGAGGTAGATTTGGCATTCCTCTTTTGACTGGTAAAGTGTGGAAGTGAAACCGGTAACCTTGATCTATGGTTTGTAAAATCCACTTGTCTTTTGTTATGTAGTGCCAGTTCTTTGAAAATAAGGTTAACTTTCCGCCTAGAGGAGCTGCTATTTGTTCCCTGGTAGGTGGATTTAGGGTTAAGTCACTGTGGTTGTGCAGATGTAGTGGCAGTGGTTGTGTCTGTGCCTCTGTTGTTACCTTGCCACTGTCGTCCTCTGTAGGCACCTCCTCTGGATTGGTTTCTTCCTCTGGAACGTCTATTCCTGCCCCTTTGAAATTTTGTGGAGTCAGGAAAGGACCAATTTTTGGCAGGCCAGTTCCTGCTAAACCTTGGGCGTTGAACCTGCAAGAAATCTTTAACCGTTTGAACAGATTTTGCCTTTTCTTCCATTTTCTTCATAACCTGCTGGGCAGGTGTACCAAACAAACTTGTCTTATCCATAGGAGCATCTAGCAACTTAGCTTTAACATGATCCGGTAAAGCTTGCTCCTTTAGCCATGCATGCCTTCTTATCACTGTGCCAGTCATGGCTGATCTAAATGAAGCCTCTAGTGCATCATAGCCACATTTTAAAGAATGGTTGCTAACCTGTTGTATGTTATTTACCATTTCTAATACATATTTCTTATCAAGAGATTCATCAGTGGTTAGTTTTTAGTTAACTGATCAAGCATAAACTCTTGGTATTGTATCATGTGAAACTGACAGTTTAAAGCTCTAGCTGAGAGAGTAGCTGAAGTGTAGACCTTTTACCCCATCTGTCTAATGACCTTGCTTCCCTTTCAGAAGGAATAGGGTTTTTAGCTATGGTCGCGGCTACTGCCTTGGGACCCTGAGATATAGTTTCGGGGTCTGCAAGTGGGGCCTTGTAAAGGTGGTGATGAGTATCTGGCACCCTGTAAAATCTGTCTGGTTTGGCAGGGGCTGGGGTAAAGAATCTGGAGCGGAGCAGATATCATTGAAAGCATCATCCACCACAGAGAACAGGAGGTATAGCTAAGGGCCTGTGCTGTGGGAGGTGCAGAAAGGTCCTAAGTCTTTTTCTGGAGTCTGAAAAATCCTGTTGCTGCCATTGGAACTGCTCTCGCATGGCATGTAAGGTTTCCCCAAAGGAGAATTCTTCTGGTGGGGAAGCAGCTGGAATGGATTCTTCAGCATCAGAATCTTCAAAATTGGAGAAAGGAGCCTCTGGCTGGTCAGTTATGTCTGATTCGTCAGCAGAATCATCAGAGGACACTGGCTCAGGGGGCTCTGCCCTAGGTCTCTTTTCTGGGGGCTGAGAGGCCCTGTCTGGGTGAGATTGAGATCCTCTAATTAATGAAATTAAATCTTCTGCCAAAGTAAGCATTTGAGAACTAGAAGAGGGCCTGGTTGTGGGAGGTTTAACAGGCACTGTCTTAGTAGTCTTGGCTGCTTTAGCCCTGGCGAAGGCCTTAATGGACATGGCTGCTGGAGGCCTAGCAGCACCACGTGCTGGGGTAGAGACATCCAAGGGAATGGTGTCAGATAAGTCAGTGGCAACCAGCGTAGTGGATAAAATTTCTGAGGCCGATTCAAGAGTGGTAGCAGGGGCCTCAGTTGTAGAGATAGATTCAGCTGTACTTTGATCAGTTTTCTCGGTTTGGCGAAACCGAGACACTCATGTTTGCTTAACCATGGTTTCGCCAAAACCGCGGACCGCGAGTGTCGGTCTTTATCTTTGCGTTTTGGCAGATTGGGTAGTCGGAGGATCCGGCGGCATAATGTACGCAAAATCAGAACCGAAAAACTGTTCTGCAAACTCCGACCGCGCCTAAGCGTTGCGGTTGAAAGAAGCACAGGCGAACAGGCTGCTACGTCGTGGGCTGGGCCTAAACAAGGCAGACAGTAAGAGTGGAAATCTTTATGAGGTATTTGTTTCCCACAGGTTAAACAATTATTAACTTTTTCTGACATCGGCTGAGGCAAGAAAGAGTCCCCAACGGGTACTTAGCTTTAGAAGTCTTCAAGTAGTATTCGTAGAAGTAATCTCTGGATCCGACCGACCGGCACTTGCGAACAGCTTCTGCTTGGCCACGCGGCAAGAAAGACTGAGGAAAATGGCGTCGGCTGATGCTTTTATACCCGAAGACCAACAGAGATGATGTCGGGTGAAGTGACACATCAGCCGAAGCCGGACCCGGACTTTGGAATCTGGCCGACTGAAGGGCTGCCTGACGACAGGACAACCCAGTTGTTATGACTGCAGATGCATCCATGAAGGACATCTGTACTATGTTCTTCATCCCACATTGCTGCAGTCCTAACACTTGGGTAGAATCCCAAAGCAGAGGTAAGGGAGGCTGGCAAATCATAAGGAAGCAGGAGCTGTCAACATGCCCTGCAAAATAGCCGTGGCAAAACCAGCCCTGGATTTAGAGTAGAGAGGAAGGTGGTAGTGCTTAGAGAAAGTATGCACTGAACTCCAAGTAGCTGCCTCCAAAATATCCTTAATTGCCACCCCCCTTAGAAATGCTGTTGAAGTGGCAGTAGCCCTAGTGGAATGAGGCCTAATCCCAGCAGGAATCTCCTTGCCATGATGGGAGTAACAAAATGAAATGCAAAACCCAATCCACTTAGAAATAGTTTGTTTTGACACAGGCTTGTCCTGAGAACTCAAAGCAAAAGAAACAAACAACTGCTGAGACTGCCTAAAATCCCTAGTCCTGCTTAAATAATAACGCAACTGCCTGTGTACATCTAAAGTGTGCAAAATCTTTTCCCCCTTATTTTGGGGATCTGCATAAAAAGTAGGCAAATGAATAGTTTGGTTTAAAGCCACACTAGAAACCACCTTAGGCATAAAGGAAGGATTAGTACGTAATGATACCCTGTCCTTATGGAAAATCAAAAAAGGCTCAACCGCCATAAGGGCCTGCAATTCAGAAACCATTCTTGCAGAAGTAATGGCCAACAAAAAAGCAGTCTTCCATGACAAGTATTTCAATTCAGCAGTAGCCGCATTCTCAAAAGGTTGTAGAGTAAGTTTCTCCAACACAAAATTGAGATCCCAAGCAGGAGTAGGAGCTCTACGTGGGGGTCTTATATTCTTTGCCCCTCTAAGAAATTGCTTGAACAAAGGATGAGAAAACAATGGTGGGTCACAATCATAGTGAGCTGAAATTGCTGCAGCATGAATCTTAATGGAAGAGAAAGACAAACCTTTGTCCAATAACTCAGTAAGATATTGAAGAGCCGCACTCAAATTAGGCTCAGAAACCTCCAAATCCTTTGCTGCACTCCAAAATAAAAATCTCTTCCATTTTTCTGAGTACACTTTCCTTGTACTAGGTCTTCTGGCTTCCATAATCACATTCAAAACTTGTTGAGGAAGTTGAGACCTGCTGTGTTTCAAAACAGAATATGCCAGGCTGTCAGATGAAGAGAGTGAAGCTTGACATTGAGTAGATGACCGTCCCTCTGAGACAATAGGTGTGGAATCAAAGGTAAAGGCCATGGAGGCTTCCTTACCAGACTCCTCAGTAATGGGTACCAGTGTTGCGAGGCCAATCTGGAGCTATTAAAATCATCCTTGGCTTGTCTTGTCTGACCTTTAGGAGTACCTTTGGGAGAAGAGGCAGAGGTGGAAAGGCATACACATGAAGATTTTTCCAACTGAAAGAAAGAGCATCCACTTTCCAAGCTGTGTGATGAAACCTTTTGTGCAAAACTTTGGCAGCTGGTGGTTTAGTGGAGAAGCGAACAGATCTATGTCTGGAGTTCCCCATGACACTGTCAATTTCGAAATACATGAAGATCCAGTTTCCACTCGTGGGGATCCATGATTTGCCTGCTTAACACATCTGCTAAGGAGTTCTGTGCTCGGCAGAAACCTTGCCTGAAGAGTTAGTTGCAAGCTGAGCGCAGTCTCCCATAAAATCATTGCTTGCCTGCATAGAGGATAAGAATGTGTTCCCCTTGTTTGTTGATGTACCACATGACAGTTGTGTTGTCTGTTAGAATCAACACCTGCCCTGGAAGAAGTAACTCCTTGAAAGCCATTAATGCAAACTGGACTGCTAACATCTCCTTCATGTTGATATGTAGATGCTGTAGTCTGGCAGGCCACTTGTCTTGTATCCACTTTCCATTCAGATGAGCTCCCCAAGCTATGTCTGAGGCATCTGTCGTTAGAATCTGACTCGCCTCTGGCCGGGTCACAGAGAGTCCCTTGTTTAGGTGACATTCCTGAGCCCACCACAAAAATTCCTTTTGAATGCAAGGTATTATTTGAATGACAGTGTCCAAATCCTGGCAGTGCTGTGTCCATACATTTTTGAGGTACCATTGCAGCTTCCTCATATGCAGTTTGGCATTGGGAAGCACCAGAATACAAGATGCCATGAACCCTAAGGCTTGAAGGACTGTCCTTGCAGTCAGCCCGGACTGAAGAGATAGTTGATGGAAGTACAGGGAAAGATTCTTTTGTTTGTCCGGGGTTAAAAAGGCCATCTGGGTTGCTGTATTCAGTCTTACACCCAGAAAGCACATGTCTTGAGAGGGTACTAGACTGGACTTTATTTCGTTCACAGAATACCCCAGGCATCTTAGCACTGCTATCACATATTCCAAATGCTGTAAAAGGTCTTCCTTTTCTTGAGCCAGAATCAGGCAGTCGTCCAAGTAAGGATAGATTTGTATTCCTTTTAGCCTGAAGTAAGCTATCACTGGAGCCAGAACTTTTGTGAATACTCTGGGCGCAGTAGATAAGCCAAAGGGCAATGCAGAGAACTGATAATGGGAATTCCCAGCTCGCAAAAGCAGATACTTCCTGCAACTTAGTCTGATAGGCACATGAAGGTAAGCCTCCTTGAGATCTAAAGTTACCATCCAGTGATCTTTGCCCAGTAGAGGTAAAAGCTGTTGTAACGTCAACATTTTGAACTTGGGAATGTCCAGATAAGTGTTGAGGATAGATAAATCCAAAATTGGTCTCCACGTGTTCCCCTTCTTTGGTACTAGGAACAGGCGAGAATAAAATCCTAGGCCCCTTTCTGGCACAGGAACCGGCTGAATGGCCCCTATTTGGAGTAACAGAGACATTTGCTTGTGAGCCTCTTTTCTTTGTAGAGGAGGAATGTCTGGCATGCCTTTGAAAGGAGGCAAGGTATGGAAATAAAACCTGTAACCGTGGTGAATGATATCCAATACCCATCTGTCCTGGGTAATTAAACTCCAATTTTCTTTGAAAAGTGCCAGCCTTCCTCCCAAAGGTGCTGCCAGGCGAGAAAGCACTGGCAGCTGAAAAGGCAGGTCATTGGGTCTGTTTAAAGGGCTGACCCCTGCCCTCACCAGAAGATTGAGCAGGTGAACTCCCTGTTCTAGGCCTAAAAGAACCTTGAGCTCTGCCCCTACCACGTCTAGACCTACCCCTAGACTGGGAATCATAAGAAGGATATGTCCATCCCTTAGTAGGCCAATTTCTACTAAACTTCGGGGGCTGAACCTGCAAAAAATCTTTAACAGTCTGCATAGACTTAGCCTTGTCCTCCATTTTCTTTAAAACTGCTTCCACAGGCGAACCAAACAACACATCAGATTGTAATGGAGCATCCAAAATCCTTGTCTTAACATGCTCAGCTAAATTCTGATCCCTCAGCCAGGTGTGCCTGCGAAGAACAGAACCAGTGGCAGCCACCCTTGAAGAGGCCTGCACAGCATCAAAACCACATTGCAAGGAATGCTTACCCACCTGTTCAGACACATGAACTAAATCCTGCAACTCTTTACACTCAATACCTTCCGCCAGAGCATCCACCTTAGACTGCAATTGAAAGGAGATAATTTTGATATTTTAACATGTGGAACTGGCAATTCAAAGCCCTCATGGCTAAAGTGGAAGAAGTATACACTTTCTTTCCCCATCTATCCAAAGCCCTTGCCTCTTTATCAGGAGGAACATGATTTTTAACAACAGAAGCCTTAACACCCTTAGGCCCCTGAGAAACAATTTCTGGGTCTGCCCTAGGACTCTTAAAAAGGTACTTATGAGCTTCAGGCACCCTATAATACCTGTCCGGTTTAACTGGGGCAGGAGGCAAAGAATCAGGGTTCAGGGAAGCCTCTGCAAAAACATCTTCCACCACATCCAGAACAGGAGGTATAGCTAAAGGCCTATGCTGGGGTAAAAACAAAAATTCCCTAAGCCTCTTCCTGGAATCAGAGAAATCTTGTCCTTCCCATTTAAAATGTTCCCTCATGGAATGAAGAGTCTCTGAAAAAGAAAAATCCTCAGGAGGAGAAGCCGAAGGAGTAGAATCATCCACATCAGAATCAGAATAAGGAGGATACTCCTGTAAGTCTTCATACGAAGACTCAGAAGCCTCCGAACACTGCTCAAAACTCTCAAGCTCAGGTTCCACCCTAGGCCTCTTATCAGGAGGGGGCATAGAACCCCTAATCATAGTAATCAAATCTTCTGCCATTTTAAGCATATGTTTCTTAGGCAAAGATCCTGAAGAACTAGGAGAGACACCCACTGAAGTTAAACCTGGCCTGCCTCTCAAAGAAGCCTTGGAAACAGAAGGGGAGGGCCTAACCACCTTAGGAAGGGAGGGGAGAACAGCCACCTGAGAAGCCCCTTCAGCCTGGCCTACCTCCTGAGAGGACACATCTTGTAACAGTAAAGTCTCCCCCTGAGACTCCAAAGAAACTTCTTGCAGAACCTCCGGCTCCACCGAGCCTTCTAAAGAACCGACATCCGGGACTGACGGTTCTTCCAACCTAGGCTTTACTGCTTTGTCCTTGCGCTTTTGGGCGGCGGAGCATCCAACGGCATTTTATAATTACAACGCTTCCCAAAACTAACCTGGCACAGTCTAATCTTCTCTTTATAGTGCGTTTGTTAAATCTAGCACAAGAGCGACATCCAACAACGTCGTGCTCAGGCCCTAAACAAGGTATACACAAGGTATGGTAATCCCTATGAGGTATCTGTTTCCCACAAGAAATACAGTTATTCACTTTTTCTGACATCCGGTTAAATACTGAGGCAAGAAAAACTAAAATATTCTACGGGTACTTAGCCAACTTTGATTCGGTCTGAAACTCCGACTTCAGAAAATTTCAGAACGCCAACCTGCACTCGCAAAACTGCTTCTGCATCAGACCATGCGGCAAAAAAGACTGGGGATATGACGTCGGTCATGCGCATTTGTACCCTGACGTCCTGACGTCAGACTAATGTGCCTTGACCGACGTCAGCCATATACTTTGGTATTCGGGCCGACTGGGACAGCGGACTACCCCAAGTGTTAGGACTGCAGCAATGTGGGATGAAGAACATCTTTAATTTCCTTGCCTTGAAGTCAAAGGAAGGGAAATCCCATCCACTTTTTTCTCTTTCAAACTTAACTTCCCACATACTTTGCAGAGGAATTTGCCTTCACTTGCATGATATACCACAGGCATAGAAATCTGCAGTTTACCCTATTAGGTACTGCTGACAATTTTAGATGAGCAATCGGTTCTCTTCATATCAAGAGCTTAACACCCACTATAAACAAGACAGCGAGCTGTCTTTATTGCAGAGGGGAAGAGGTATTTTACTGATTCACAGTTGCTTCCAATGCAGCCATGCCTTTCATAGCAAAACAAAGCAAACCAATTAGATCAGTCAAGGGTTCAAAGGTAGTTGCCATCTTTTTTGACAAATTTACATAAGCAGCATCACAGTACTGAAATGCTAAGCTTTAAATGGCGGCTGTTTATACTACTTTATATATTAAGATGACGTAAATGTGGTATCAATGATTTGTGTGACATTTAGAGAAGTCAGTAATATTTTTTCTACTTAAGTATCAACCCATTTAACATTTTCATGCCCTCATCAGGACAGAACTGCTCAATAGGTTCATAGGTGTTTACTAGGCTAACGACCACAAGGGCCATTTTAAGGTTAGCCATGCATCCCAAATTTCTGACAAATTCTGATACCCTTAAGTGTAAGCACGGGCATGGGAGATGAACCATTTACAGGTTACCTGTTTGCATTAGAGACACAGGTGCCAAATCAGGGATGAATTTCCACTTTCCCATCCAGTTGTCCAAGTTGCACTTGAATTGGGTTAGGAAGGAACTCTACTTCACATGGATGGGGAGCCTGTTCTGTAGATGGAGTAGTCTCTGGGATACATAGCTCTCTCTCCAGCAGGTCCTATTTATATCACAGGTGAGGTTTACATCTTTAGAACAGGTAATTCTAGTGTTTGTTTGTTTTGTGGATATGCAGGAAGTCCATCAGAGTGGGGTCTGACAATACCTTGTATGCCAGGCATAGATCTCTCCTCAAAAGCTTGTTGGAGACCGAATACAGGGATAGGGCCTTGAGGAGGCCTGCATAGGACATACTACGTACGCCCTGTATTCTTTTAGTGAGGAACCTCTTTGGACGTTCCAATTGTTGGATATGCCTAGTTAGGCACATACCAAAGGGGGCATTGTACGTAATAACAGGTCTGATGAATGCCAAATACAGTGGAACAATGACAAGGGCTTTAATAGAAAGGCCCATCCAGACTCTGCTACACTTTGCTGTGAGGGAAAGGTTAGTTTGCTTTTGATTTGTTGTATTACTTTATTGCCCTTTTCTATTTTTAATACTGTAATTTGTTTTATTTACTTTGTTTTACTTGTATTCTGCTTTTAACTGCATATTAAAACTTGAAAAGAGACCACAGCTCTGTCTCTTGTGAGTCAAGCAGAAATTCCCCCCCCCCCCCCCACCCGGTTACTGTAGTGTTCTTAAACACCGCTGTCTTTCTGGTTGCCCTCCCCTTATGTTAATTTGACCATATATCTCATTTCCCCTCTGTCTTTACTGGCTTGTCTGAGTATGCACAAAATTATCATTTTGTGAAATCACACCCCTTCAACTAGTTAAATTTATTGGCCATCCTACTGTATTCCATAGTACCAGAATACAAAACTGACCACCCCCTTTCAATTTATCTTGCTGTTTTAAAAATACTGACTCTCCACTACAACTTGACTTTTTAGACAGGTAAAACTTAAGTTACCTACTTTCACATCTAACTCCTCTAGTGCACACTGCAGTGTTTAGGATAAACCATTTTTTTCATCTTACCTTTAAGCATCCCTGTGACTAGCACTTGCTTTAAAACCTGCTGGAAAGCAAGCACTAGAAAGTCTTAAACTGATACAAGCACTAAACTCTCCTTGTTAATAATGAGAAATTAATTGTAGGCACTAAACAGCCTATAATTGCAAAGTACCTTGCTAAGGTAAGGGAAAACAGCTCTTGTACTTAAAAAAAAAAAACACCACCACCAAACTGGGCATGTCCAAGGGTTAGCGTCCGGTGATTTCTCCTGTTCACCTGGTGAATCTGGGCATACTGGGGCAATGTAGCAATTGCCTCATGTACACAGACAACTCTCTCCTCCTACCATCCAACACTACAACATGTGAGAGATGCACTTACACAGCCAAACTGGAAGCAAAGCTCTCTCCAGCCAAGATTGTGCTAGACAGTCAAGAAGAGGACATTAACACCCACAATACACCTTAAGCAACACATAGCCCTTGTAAACCCACACCACCAATACCCACGCATAGCAACACTAAACACACATATGTGGAGGCCCTTTTTTGTTTTTTTTTTGGGTTGGGAAAAGGAAGGGGTTTTTTTTTTTTTAAAGGGTAGGGGGGGATTGCCTGGTTTAAAGACACTCTGGATACCACCTTAGGCATAAATGTAGGATTAGTCCTCATGGACACTCTATCTTGGTGGAAGATTAGGAAGGGTTGCACTGCCATTAAGGCCTGTAGTTCTGAAACCCTCCTTGCTGAAGTAATTGCCAGTAGGAAAGCAGTTTTCCATGACAGGTGTTGTAGGTCTGCTGTTGCTGCTGGTTCAAAGGGTGATAGTGTCAACTTTTCTAGCACAAAATTTAAGTCCCAAGCTGGTAATGGTGGTTTCCTTGGAGGTTTTACATTCTTGATTCCTCTGAGGAACTGCCTGAGAAAAGGGGTGAAAAACAGGTGGATCAAAGCTGTATTCTGCTGAAATAGCTGATGCATGTATCTTGATGGAGGAGTAGGACAGGCCTGAATGAAGAAGTTCCCGATACTCCAGAATGTTGGGCATATCTATGTTTGACACATCTTTTCCTCTTTCCACTCCAAATGACAAACCTTTTCCTTTTTCCCCATAGTTCCTTCTTGTTGAAGGTCTGGGGCTTCAAGAATAATGTCTTTAACTCTTTGGGAAAGTTCGGGGTTAGCTGTTTATGTGATGTTCCATGCAGTCAGTTGAAAGGTTTTAGGTTTGGATGTATGATGCTGTAGTTGTTCTGAGTTAACATCAAAGGCATCAGGGTATTGGCCACATATTGTTCGAGACATGCTCCTCAGCAGTGGGTACCAGTGTTGTCTTGGCCAGTTTGGAGCTATCAGGATTACCCTTTGGGGCGTTCTTCCTTGATTTTCAGTAGTACTTTGTGTATAAAGGGGAAGAGGTGGGAATGCATATGCTGTTAGGCCTTTCCAGCTGAAGGAGAGCGAATCCACTTTCCATGCTAGTGGGTGGAATGTCCTTGTGCAGAACTTTTGAGCTGGTGATTGAGAGGTGATCAAAAATTTTTGAGGCATTCCCCATTTCTTTGAGATGGTCTTGAAGATGCCCGGGTGCAGCTTCCATTCGTGGGCATCCGATGTGGTTCTGCTTAATATGTCTGCTAGAGTATTTTCTTTTCCGGTACAAATATTGCCTGTAACTGGATGTTGTAACTGAGTCCCAGGGTCCACAGCTCCAAAGTCATTCTGCATAGGGTGTATGAAAGAATGCCTACCTGTGTGTTGATGTACCACATTACTGTGGTGTTGTCTGTCCTTATCATCAACTGGCCCTTTTGGGAGAAATGGTTTGAACTTTTGGATTGCCAGTTTTACTGCCAGCATTTCTTTTAGGTTGATGTGCAGGTGAAGTTGATCCTGTGTCCACAATCCTTGCACGCATTTGTCCAGCATGTGGGCCCCCCATCCTAGGTCTGAAGCGTCTGTTGTGATGGTCTGGCTTGCTTGACATCTGCGAAAGGGTAGGCCTGGGTTTGACGGGCATGCCTGAGCCCACCATAGGAACTCCTGCTTTAAGCATGGAATTAGTGGGATTTCTGTTTCTAGGCTGTGTCTGTGTTGGGACCATAAATTCTTTAGGTACCACTGTAGTTTTCTCATATGTAGTCTGGCAAATGGGACCAAGATTATGCATGATGCCATGAAGCCCAAGGCCTGCAGTACTTTTCTTGCTGTTAACTTGTTCAGTTTTGTTAGTGCCAAGAAGTAAAGAGGAAGTTCTTTTGTTTTCTGTAGTCAGGAATGCCATTTGTTTTACTGTGTCCAATTCCGCAAGAATGTCCTTGTCTGGGATGGTATCAGCCTTGACTTTTGTAAATTGACTGTGTATCCCAGTGCTTGTAGCAAGTAAATGACCCTTTGTAAATCTGTTGTCAGCTTGCTTTTTTTGTCCCCCTTTTAAGGGAGTCGTCCAGGTATGGGTAAATTTGAATTCCTGTAGTCTGCAATGGGATTACTGATGCCAGGCATTTTGTGAATACTCTGGGGCAGTAGATAAGCCAAAGGGCAATGCTGAGAATTGATAGTGCTCTGATCCTGCAAGAAATCTGAGGTATCTTCTGCAGATTGGTCGAATGGGGCGTGCAGGTATGCCTCCTTGAGATCTAGAGTTACCAGCCAAGACTCCTTGCCCAGCATGGGAAGAAGTTGCTGTAGGGTCAGCATTTTGAATTTTGGGACAATGATGTATGTATTTAAGGTGGACAGGTAGAATTGGTCTCCAACTTTTTCCTTTCTTGGAACTAGGAATAGTCTGGAGTAGAACCCTTTCCTTGTCTGCTGTTGGCACTCTTTCCACAGCTCTCATGTTTGCTAACTCCATTATCTGTTGTAGTGCCTCTGTTTTTGATTTGGAGGTAGATTTGTCATTCCTCTTTTGACTGGTAAAGTGTGGATGTGAAACCGGGAACCTTGATCTATGGTTTGTAAAATCCACTTGTCTTTTGTTATGTAGTGCCAGTTCTTTGAAAATAAGGTTAACTTTCCGCCTAGAGGAGCTGCTATTTGTTCCCTGGTAGGGGGATTTAGGGTTAAGTCACTGTGGTTGTGCTGATGTAGTGGCAGTGGTTGTGTCTGTGCCTCTGTTGTTACCTTGCCACTGGTCCTCTGTAGGCACCTCCTCTGGATTGGTTTCTTCCTCTGGAACGTCTATTCCTGCCCCTTTGAAATTTTGTGGAGTCAGGAAAGGACCAATTTTTGGCAGGCCAGTTCCTGCTAAACCTTGGGGGTTGAACCTGCAAGAAATCTTTAACCGTTTGAACAGATTTTGCCTTTTCTTCCATTTTCTTCATAACCTGCTGGGCAGGTGTACCAAACAAACTTGTCTTATCCATAGGAGCATCTAGCAACTTAGCTTTAACATGATCCGGAAAACTTGTCCTTTAGCCATGCATGCCTTCTTATCACTGTGCCAGTCATGGCTGATCTAAATGAAGCCTCTAGTGCATCATAGCCACATTTTAAAGAATGGTTGCTAACCTGTTGTATGTTATTTACCATTTCTAATACATATTTCTTATCAAGAGATTCATCAGTGGTTAGTTTTTTAGTTAACTGATCAAGCATAAACTCTTGGTATTGTATCATGTGAAACTGACAGTTTAAAGCTCTAGCTGAGAGAGTAGCTGAAGTGTAGACCTTTTTACCCCATCTGTCTAATGACCTTGCTTCCCTTTCAGAAGGAATAGGGTTTTTAGCTATGGTGCTACTGCCTTGGGACGCTGACATATAGTTTCGGGGTCTGCAAGTGGGGCCTTGTAAAGGTGGTGATGAGTATCTGGCACCCTGTAAAATCTGTCTGGTTTGGCAGGGGCGGGGGGTAAAGAATCTGGAGCGGAGCAGACATCATTGAAAGCATCATCCACCACAGAGAACAGGAGGTATAGCTAAGGGCCTGTGCTGTGGGAGGTGCAGAAAGGACCTAAGTCTTTTTCTGGAGTCTGAAAAAACCTGTTGCTGCCATTGGAACTGCTCTCGCATGGCATGTAAGGTTTCCCCAAAGGAGAATTCTTCTGGTGGGGAAGCAGCTGGAATGGATTCTTCAGCATCAGAATCTTCAAAATTGGAGAAAGGAGCCTCTGGCTGGTCAGTTATGTCTGATTCGTCAGCAGAATCATCAGAGGACACTGGCTCAGGGGGCTCTGCCCTAGGTCTCTTCTCTGGGGGCTGAGAGGCCCTGTCTGGGTGAGATTGAGATCCTCTAATTAATGAAATTAAATCTTCTGCCAAAGTAAGCATTTGAGAACTAGAAGAGGGCCTGGTTGTGGGGGGTTTAACAGGCACTGTCTTAGTAGTCTTGGCTGCTTTAGCCCTGGCGAAGGCCTTAATGGACATGGCTGCTGGAGGCCTAGCAGCACCACGTGCTGGGGTAGAGACATCCAAGGGAATGGTGTCTGATAAGTCAGTGGCAACCACCGTAGTGGATAAAATTTCTGAGGCCGATTCAAGAGTGGTAGCAGGGGCCTCAGTTGTAGATAGGTTCAGCTGTACTTTGATCAGTTTTCGGTTTGGGCGAAACCGAGACACTCGTTTGCTTAACCATGGTTTCGCAAACCGCGGACCCAGTGTCGGTCTTTATCTTTGCTTTTTGGCAGATTGGGTAGTCGGAGGATCCGGCGGCATAATGTCGCAAAATCAGAACCAAAAACTGTTCTGCAAACTCCGACCGGCCTAAGCGTTAGTCGGTTGAAAGAAGCACAGGCGAACAGGCTGCTACGCGGGGCTGGGCCTAAACAAGGCAGACAGTAAGAGTGGAAATCTTTATGAGGTATTTGTTTCCCACAGGTTAAACAATTATTAACTTTTTCTGACATCGGCTGAGGCAAGAAAGAGCCCCCAAACGGTACTTAGCTTTAGAAGTCTTGTAGTATTCGGTAGAAGTAATCTCTGGATCCGACCGACCGGCACTTGCGAACAGCTTCTGCCACGGCAAGAAAGACTGAGGAAAATGGCGCGGCTGATGCTTTTATACCCCAAGACCAACAGAGATGAGCGGGTGAAGTGGGCATCAGCGAAGCGGACCGGACTTTGGAATCGGCCGACTGAAGGGCTGCCTGGCGACAGGACAACCCAGTTGTTATGACTGCAGATGCATCCATGAAGGACATCTGTACTATGTTCTTCATCCCACATTGCTGCAGTCCTAACACTTGGGTAGAATCCCAAAGCAGAGGTAAGGGAGGCTGGCAAATCATAAGGAAGCAGGAGCTGTCAACATGCCCTGCAAAATAGCCGTGGCAAAACCAGCCCTGGATTTAGAGTAGAGAGGAAGGTGGTATGCTTGAGAAAGTATGCACTGAACTCCAAGTAGCTGCCTCCAAAATATCCTTAGTTGCCACCCCCCTTAGAAAAGCTGTTGAAGTGGCAGTAGCCCTAGTGGAATGAGGCCTAATCCCAGCAGGAATCTCCTTGCCATGATGGGAGTAACAAAATGAAATGCAAAACCCAATCCACTTAGAAATAGTTTGTTTTGACACAGGCTTGCCCTGCGAACTCAAAGCAAAAGAAACAAACAACTGCTGAGACTGCCTAAAATCCCTAGTCCTGCTTAAATAATAACGCAACTGCCTGTGTACATCTAAAGTGTGCAAAATCTTTTCCCCATTTTGGGGATCTGCATAAAAGTAGGCAAATGAATAGTTTGGTTTAAACACACACAAGAGACCACCTTAGCCATAAAGGAAGGATTATGCGTAATAAACCCTTCCTTATGGAAAATCAAAAGGCTCAACCGCCATAAGGGCCTGCAATTCAGAAACCCTTCTTGCAGAAGTAATGGCCAACAAAAAAGCAGTCTTCCATGACAAGTATTTCAATTCAGCAGTACCCGCAGTCTCAAAAGGTTCTAGAGTAAGTTTCTCCAACACAAAATTGAGATCCCAAGCAGGAGTAGGAGCCCCTTTGGGGGTCTTATATTCTTTGCCCCTCTAAGAAATTGCTTGAACAAAGGATGAAAAAACAATGGTGGGTCACAATAAAGTGAGCTGAAATTGCTGCAGCATGAATCTTAATGGAAGAGAAAGACAAACCTTTGTCCAATAACTCAGTAAGATATTGAAGAGCCCCTCAAATTAGGAAAACCCCCAAATCCTTTGCTGCACTCCAAAATAAAAATCTCTTCCTTTTTTCTGAGTACACTTTCCTTGTACTAGGTCTTCGGGCCCCATAATCACATTCAAAACTTGTTGAGGAAGTTGAGACCTGCTGTGTTTCAAACCGGAATATGCCAGGCTGTTAGATGAAGGGAGTGAAGCTTGACATTGGGTAGATGCCCGCCCCTCTGAGACAATGGGTGGGGAATCAAGGGTAAGGGCCAGGGGGGCTTCCTTACCAGCCCCCTCAGTAATGGGTACCAGTGTTGCCGAGGCCAATCTGGAGCTATTAAAATCATCCTTGGCTTGTCTTGTCTGACCTTTAGGAGTACCTTTGGGAGAAGAGGCAGAGGTGGAAAGGCATACACATGAAGATTTTTCCAACTGAAAGAAAGAGCATCCACTTTCCAAGCTGTGTGATGAAATCCTTTCGTGCAAAACTTTGGCAGCTTTGGGTTTTGTGGAGAAGCGAACAGATCTATGTCTGGAGTTCCCCCTGAAATTTAATTTCGAAATACATGAAGATCCAGTTTCCACTCGTGGGGATCCATGATTTGCCTGCTTAACACATCTGCTAAGGAGTTCTGTGCTCCCCGGGAGAAACCTTGCCTGAAGAGTTAGTTGCAAGCTGGGCAGTCTCCCATAAAATCATTGCTTGCCTGCATAGAGGATAAGAATGTGTTCCCCTTGTTTGTTGATGTACCACATGACAGTTGTGTTGTCTGTTAGAATCAACACCTGCCCTGGAAGAAGTAACCCCCCTTTGAAAAGCCCCCAAAATTTAAAGCAAACTTTTTTGGAAACTGGGTAACATTTCCCCCCCCCCCCCCCCCCCCCCCTTTTTTTTTTTTTTTTTTTTTTTTTTTTTTTTCCTTTTCCTTTGGTTTTTTATTTATTGGGGGAAAAATGCCTGTAAGGTTCTGGCAGGCCACTTTTTGGGGTCTTTTTGGTTTTTAAAAACCCCTTTTTTTATTCAGTCTTTTCCCCCAAAACCCAGGGGGTGCATAGACTTAGCCTTGTCCTCCATTTTCTTTAAAACTGCTTCCACAGGCGAACCAAACAACACATCAGACTGTAATGGAGCATCCAAAATCCTTGTCTTAACATGCTCAGCTAAATTCTGATCCCTCAGCCAGGCGTGCCTGCGAAGAACAGAACCAGTGGCAGCCACCCTGAAGAGGCCTGCACAGCATCAAAACCACATTGCAAGGAATGCTTACCCACCTGTTCAGACACATGAACTAAATCCTGCAACTCTTTACACTCAATACCTTCCGCCAGAGCATCCACCTTAGACTGCAATTGAAAGGAGATAATTTTGATATTTTAACATGTGGAACTGGCAATTCAAAGCCCTCATGGCTAAAGTGGAAGAAGTATACACTTTCTTTCCCCATCTATCCAAAGCCCTTGCCTCTTTATCAGGAGGAACATGATTTTTAACAACAGAAGCCTTAACACCCTTAGGCCCCTGAGAAACAATTTCTGGGTCTGCCCTAGGACTCTTAAAAGGTACTTATGAGCTTCAGGCACCCTATAATACCTGTCCGGTTTAACTGGGGCAGGAGGCAAAGAATCAGGGTTCAGGGAAGCCTCTGCAAAACATCTTCCACCACATCCAGAACAGGAGGTATAGCTAAAGGCCTATGCTGGGGTAAAACAAAATTCCCTAAGCCTCTTCCTGGAATCAGAGAAATCTTGTCCTTCCCATTTAAAATGTTCCTCATGGAATGAAGAGTCTCTGAAAAGAAAAATCCTCAGGAGGAGAAGCCAAGGAGTAGAATCATCCACATCAGAATCAGAATAAGGAGGATACTCCTGTAAGTCTTCAGCCGAAGACTCAGAAGCCTCGAACACTGCTCAAAACTCTCAAGCTCAGGTTCCACCCAAGGCCTCTTACCAGGAGGGGGCATAGAACCCCTAATCATAGTAATCAAATCTTCTGCCATTTTAAGCATATGTTTCTTAGGCAAAGATCCTGAAGAACTAGGAGAGACACCCACTGAAGTTAAACCTGGCCTGCCTCTCAAAGAAGCCTTGGAAACAGAAGGGAGGGCCTAACCACCTTAGGAAGGGAGGAGAACAGCCACCTGAGAAGCCCCTTCAGCCTGGCCTACCTCCTGAGAGGACACATCTTGTAACAGTAAAGTCTCCCCCTGAGACTCCAAAGAAACTTCTTGCAGAACCTCCGGCTCCACCGAGCCTTCTAAAGAACCGACATCCGGGACTGACGGTTCTTCCAACCTAGGCTTTACTGCTTTGTCCTTGCGCTTTTTGGGCGGGGCGGAGCATCCAACGGCATTTTATAATTACAACGCTTCCCAAAAACTAACCTGGCACAGTCTAATCTTCTCTTTATAGTGCGTTTGTTAAATCTAGCACAAGAGCGACATCCAACAACGTCGTGCTCAGGCCCTAAGCAAGGTATACACAAGGTATGGTAATCCCTATGAGGTATCTGTTTCCCACAAGAAATACAGTTATTCACTTTTTCTGACATCCGGTTAAATACTGAGGCAAGAAAAAACTAAAATATTCCCCAACGGGGTACTTAGCCAACTTTGATTCGGTCTGAAACTCCGACTTCAGAAAATTTCAGAACGCCAACCTGCACTCGCAAAACTGCTTCTGCATCAGACCATGCGGCAAAAAAGACTGGGGATATGACGTCGGTCATGCGCATTTGTACCCTGACGTCCTGACGTCAGACTAATGCCTTGACCGGCGTCAGCCATATACTTTGGTATTCGGGCCGACTGGGACAGCGGACTACCCCAAGTGTTAGGACTGCAGCAATGTGGGATGAAGAACATCTTTAATTTCCTTGCCTTGGAGTCAAAGGAAGGGAAATCCCATTCACTTTTTTCTCTTTCAAACTTAACTTCCCACATACTTTGCAGAGGAATTTGCCTTCACTTGCATGATATACCACAGGCATAGAAATCTGCAGTTTACCCTATTAGGTACTGCTGACAATTTTAGATGAGCAATCGGTTCTCTTCATATCAAGAGCTTAACACCCACTATAAACAAGACAGCGAGCTGTCTTTATTGCAAAGGGGAAGAGGTATTTTACTGATTCACAGTTGCTTCCAATGCAGCCATGCCTTTCATAGCAAAACAAACCAAACCGATTAGATCAGTCAAGGGTTCAAAGGTAGTTGCCATCTTTTTTGACAAATTTACATAAGCAGCATCACAGTACTGAAATGCTAAGCTTTAAATGGCGGCTGTTTATACTACTTTATATATTAAGATGACGTAAATGTGGTATCAATGATTTGTGTGACATTTAGAGAAGTCACTAATATTTTTTCTACTTAAGTATCAACCCATTTAACATTTTCATGCCCTCATCAGGACAGAACTGCTCAATAGGTTCATAGGTGTTTACTAGGCTAACGACCACAAGGGCCATTTTAAGGTTAGCCATGCATCCCAAATTTCTGACAAATTCTGATACCCTTAAGTGTAAGCACGGGCATGGGAGATGAACCATTTACAGGTTACCTGTTTGCATTAGAGACACAGGTGCCAAATCAGGGATGAATTTCCACTTTCCCATCCAGTTGTCCAAGTTGCACTTGAATTGGGTTAGGAAGGAACTCTACTTCACATGGATGGGGAGCCTGTTCTGTAGATGGAGTAGTCTCTGGGATACATAGCTCTCTCTCCAGCAGGTCCTATTTATATCACAGGTGAGGTTTACATCTTTAGAACAGGTAATTCTAGTGTTTGTTTGTTTTGTGGATATGCAGGAAGTCCATCAGAGTGGGGTCTGACAATACCTTGTATGCCAGGCATAGATCTCTCCTCAAAAGCTTGTAGGAGACCGAATACAGGGATAGGGCCTTGAGGAGGTCTGCATAGGACATACTACTTATGCCCTGTATTCTTTTAGTGAGGAACCTCTTTGGACGTTCCAATTGTTGGATATGCCTAGTTAGGCACATACCAAAGGGGGCATTGTACGTAATAACAGGTCTGATGAATGCCAAATACAGTGGAACAATGACAAGGGCTTTAATAGAAAGGCCCATCCAGACTCTGCTACACTTTGCTGTGAGGGAAAGGTTAGTTTGCTTTTGATTTGTTGTATTACTTTATTGCCCTTTTCTATTTTTAATACTGTAATTTGTTTTATTTACTTTGTTTTACTTGTATTCTGCTTTTAACTGCATATTAAAACTTGAAAAGAGACCACAGCTCTGTCTCTTGTGAGTCAAGCAGAAATCCCCACCCTCCCACCCGGTTACTGTACTGTTCTTAAACACCGCTGTCTTTCTGGTTGCCCTCCCCTTATGTTAATTTGACCATATATCTCATTTCCCCTCTGTCTTTACTGGCTTGTCTGAGTATGCACAAAATTATCATTTTGTGAAATCACACCCCTTCAACTATTTAAATTTATTGGCCATCCTACTGTATTCCATAGTACCAGAATACAAAACTGACCACCCCCTTT
Source organism: Protopterus annectens (assembly GCF_019279795.1). Taxonomy (NCBI): domain Eukaryota; kingdom Metazoa; phylum Chordata; order Ceratodontiformes; family Protopteridae; genus Protopterus; species Protopterus annectens. The sequence continues at coordinate 260,447,312 of NC_056741.1, read as the reverse complement.
CAATTTATCTTGCTGTTTTAAAAATACTGACTCTCCACTACAACTTGACTTTTTAGACAGGTAAAACTTAAGTTACCTACTTTCACATCTAACTCCTCTAGTGCACACTGCAGTGTTTAGGATAAACCATTTTTTTCATCTTACCTTTAAGCATCCCTGTGACTAGCACTTGCTTTAAAACCTGCTGGAAAGCAAGCACTAGAAAGTCTTAAACTGATACAAGCACTAAACTCTCCTTGTTAATAATGAGAAATTAATTGTAGGCACTAAACAGCCTATAATTGCAAAGTACCTTGCTAAGGTAAGGAAAAACAGCTCTTGTACTTAAAAAAAAAAAAAAAAAAAAAAAACACCACCACCAAACTAGGCATGTCCAAGGGTTAGCGTCCGGTGATTTCTCCTGTTCACCTGGTGAATCTGGGCATACTGGGGCAATGCAGCAATTGCCTCATGTACACAGACAACTCTCTCCTCCTACCATCCAACACTACAACCTGTGAGAGATGCACTTACACAGCCAAACTGGAAGCAAAGCTCTCTCCAGCCAAGATTGTGCTAGACAGTCAAGAAGAGGACATTAACACCCACAATACATCTTAAGCAACACATAGCCCTTGTAAACCCACACCACCAATACCCACGCATAGCAACACTAAACACACATATGTGGAGGCCCTTAACATTAACCTGCCCAAGCAACAAGAGCCTCCGAAGCTGAAAAGAAACAAACACCAATCATAACCAAAGTGTCAACATAGCTCACAACACCAGTGTGCCACCCAACAACAGCCCATAAGGTAAGAAAACATACCCAACACTTTAGTCATAGGTGACTCTATAGTCAGGCACACTGATGTCCCACTCACCAGGCTGAATAAGGAGAAAATTACAGTCAGATGCCTGTCAGGTGCCAGGATCCGCCACATAATGCATGCACTCAAGTCACTCCACAACAAGTACAAATATGACACTGTCATTGTCCATGTTGGAGTGAATGACTTGAGACATACCTCCCTGGACTACATGAAAAGAGACATGGAAGAGCCCTCGGATCATGTGGCCCAGGCAGGTATGACCCTAGTCCTGAGTAGCATCCTGCCTTCGCCTAGAATGATACCACAGTATAAGGACAAAATGATTGACTTCAACAACTGGCTAAGCTTCTGGTGTCATTCAAAGGGGATCCAGTATCTGTCTGCCTGGCACGACATGATTGACAGACCATGATGCTTTGCCAGAGATGGTCTGCACCTGTCCCCCCTGGGATTCAGGTTACTGGCCAAGGCTCTTGCCACCCCTATAGTGCCTTTTTAAGGCAAAGTTCAAAGGACAAAACCACCATCGTTACAGGTACAAGCATGCAAAATCTAAAGGTAATGCTACTCAATGCTAGAAGTCTAAACCTCAAAATGCACTCTCTCGAGGCACTCCTAAAAATGAAGAACATCGATATTTGTGCAGTAACTGAGACCTGGTTCAAGGCTCCAGACAGCATCCCTGAAATACCAGGCTACAACTCTTACCACATTGTTTGGCCACCAAACCTGGACCGAAACACTAAAGGTGGAGGAGTGTCCACATTCACCAAGGATATTCACACCACCAGGCTAGTTGCCCAACACAATGCGTCTGAAATTCTCCAGGTGCAACTAACTGTAGCACTAGGTAAGACTCAAATTGTAGCTTGCTACAGATCCCCCACCATGCCCCAAGATTCTCACTAAACCTTTTTAAACATACTGAAAAATATTAAGATACAACCAAACACCCTAACACTGAGTGATTTCAACTACCATGCCATTAACTGAGAAAACTACTCATGTACCAACACCTTTGCTCAACGGGTTCTTGGAATTCATAAATTCCAACGCCCTGGATCAACTAATCCTTAGTCCCAGCAGGGGCTCCAATATCCTAGACCTGGTCATTACCAACATGGGAAATTGATGCTCCACACCTATGGTCACTCCTCGTTGGTCTGGACTCACCATAAGCTAATCACCCTTGACATCCACATCCCACCCCACCCTCCAGTAAGGAAACCTCTGTAAAAAAACTTCTCCAACGCCAACTTCATGCAAGTCAAATCAGAAGCGACAAACTTCATGAAACCCATGCAGACGGGAACTGAAAGTTTGACTGCTGGATCCTACACTAAGGCACTGTACGAGCACATCCACTTGTGCATGAATCGTGCCATCCCCAATAGAACCAAGACGCTCTCCTCCAAAAAAAGGAAGCCAATCTGGTGGTCCCCCTTGCCATAAACAAACTTTACAACAAAAGGAAGAAACTGTTGCATAAAACAGGTAAATCCCAGGATGCAAAAAACTCCCTTACCAGCCTCAGTAAGAAGCTGAGATCCCTCAAAATCCTCCAAAGCTAGTTACGAAAATAAAATTGCCAAAGATTCCACAGACAACCACAAGGCATTCTATAGCTATGTCAAGAATCTAAATGGCAATGCTCAGATCTGCTCTGAGCTGCAATAGAATGGCATTAAATATACTGATCCCAAGGATATTGCCAATATCCTGGCAGATCAATGCAGTGCAAACTTCACCCCCCTCTCACCCCCTCAAGGGCCCATCTCAATACAGACAGATTGCCAAATTCCAGTAATGGCCACACAGGTAAAAAAAATAAACTCTCTCCAAAGCTAAGAATACAGCATCCATGGGACCAGACGACATTCCAGGCTGTGTACTACATGAACTACAAAATGAACTGGCACCTAAGTATCATGTTTAATCATAGCCCCACCTCAGGCTTCGTGCCCACTGAGGGGCGGACAGCTACAGTTATCCCACTCCACAAGGGGGGGATCCACCTTGGATCCCAGGAACTACCGCCCCATCAGTCTGATGAGACTGATCTGCAAGGCCATGGAACGTATTATCATGGAACTTATAAACAAAGACAATGGCAATCTTCAAACACTGGACCCCATGCAGTTTGGGTTCGTGAAGGGCCGATCTTGTCTCCTGAACCTGACTGACTTCTTTGAATCAGTTCCCAGAGCTGTGGACAAGGGTAAGGTGGTCCACACAGCCTATCTGGACCACGCCAAGGCCTTCGACACCATCCCCCCACTCTGGAATCATAGCTAAATTTACTAAGCTGGGCATTAATCCCTACGTCACTCGATGGGTTGCCAACTGGCTTACTGACAGAACCCACACTGTAAAAGTAGCCAACTCCAAATCCAGCTCCGGACAAGTGGAGTACCTCAAGGTTCAGTCCTGGGACCGCTCTTGTTTGGCATCTACTTCTCTGAAGTACAGGCTAACACTAAGGGACTCTGGCTAACAAAGTTCGCAAATGACTGTAAACTGGGAGCCATTACTGAATCCCCAAATGATGTGAATATTCTGCTAAACAGCCTTACAGAAAGAGATGCTTGGGTGCCAGAGCCATGGGTTCAAGCTCAATGCCAAGAAATGTATAGTTATCCCCTTTGGGAAAAAACATGCACCCGTGAATTACCACATAGGTGGCAGTACACTAAACACCGAAAGTGTGATAAGAGATTTAGGGACACAGGTAGACAGTGGTCTCACCTTCGATAACTACATCGCCACAACAATCAGGAAATCCTTGTGTGGCACACCTCATCACTAAGGGCTTTTCATCCAGAAAAAAGGAAGTCATTGTCACACTGTAATCATACCTCATTAGACCCATTATAGAATACAATGCCTCGTTTGGTATGTACCTTTCAAGACATCTGCAACAACTGGAAAGGCCGCAGAAATACTTCACTAAAAGAATCACAGGCCTAAAGCAGATGCCCTATGCTGACAGTCTAAAAAAACTTCACCTATACTCTGTCGCATACCAACTACTCAGAGGCAATCTCTGCTTAACATACAAGGCCATGTCAAACCCAGAGCTGTTGGACATGCTACACTTAAAGAAATCCAAGTCCCTCAGAGAGACACGCTCCAGGGATCTAAACCTTGTCATCACAATGAACAAAACATGCGTGAGGGATAGGTTCCTGACCCAGAGACTCCCCAGATTCTGGAATAGACTGCCCATACATGTCAAGTAGAGCGTCTCTTTGGCCCTCTTCAAAAGGAACCTTGATGATTGGATGGGAGATAGAAAATTCACCACGGGGATCACGTCAGTCGCCCTGCTAGACAGGGGTCCAGGGAAGTAATTACTGTGGGAAGAAACAGCCAGGGAATTGTTATGGCTAGGCTTGTATAGGCCCTAGGGCCGACAGCCTAGTACCAATCTATGAACCTATAAGGCTGCTCTGCAGGAAGACAGACAGGTGGCAAACCTATGAACTAGGTGCACAGATAATATTTATTAAAAGGTCTTTTATGCTTCCTTGTGACAACTTTCCAGACAGGAATACACATCTGGTGCACAGATCCATGGGAAAAGACACTTCCCAATGACTTTGAGTCAGTCCTTACACAGGTGGAGTGAGTGAGCATTTTCTAGTCTAACAAAATAAATGTGACCATTGACAGCAACCAAGATATACAGCAGAATTTACTTTAGCATACATATGTGTTGTATGCCCTTTCATTAAAAACATTAGCAGAAGGAAATCAAAAGTACTTTAACTATGCATACATGTGTGTGTGTACGTCTGAGTCTATGCCTGTTTTTGTGTGTGTATGTGTGTATTTTATATATTTGTGTGTGTCTATCAAGGAGTCAGGTTGTAGAAGAGTGCTTTTGCTGTAAGTTAAATCATTAGAATAACAGGAAAAGTCAGAAAATACAATGCCTCGACATCTCTGCCTCAGAAAAAATAGTGATTCAAAGTTATTAAACAAAAAGTTGGTCATATTTTGTTGACAATTTAGTAAGGGAAAAAAAGAATATAAAATTAATTATAAAACAAATAGATGCCACTTACATGATACTCCAAATCTCTCTCAGTGCAGTGACAGTTTTGACACCTCAGGAATGGTGTGTGTGTGTGGTCTAAAAATTTATCTTGAATTACAAAGGATTACTTAGAACAAAGGCCTGAAATTTAGCTATTTTTTGGCTGTGGCTGTATAACTCCTTAGTATAATGTAAAACAGGTTGGGGAACACACAAATAAGGATAATTCCAGAGGAAGCAGCAGTAGTCCTATTACAGAAGGTATAAAAAATTGACAGTGGCTGACACTAATCCCATTATATGCCAATGGGATGGAATACACCACTACTTCCTTATGTCTAGCATGACTCAAAGTAGACGTGAAATGTCTGGGACCCCTACTGTTTGGCATCTATTTCTATTTCTCAGAGGTAAAAGCAAAGACAAAAGGCCCGTGGATGACCAAGTTTGCCGATGACTGTAAGTTGGGTGCTGTCACTGACTCCCAAAATGATGCTAACATACTGCAAGAGGGTCTCACAGCAACTAATGACTGGTGCCAAAGTTATGGCCTCAAGCTAAATGCAAAAAAATGTATCATCATACCATTTGGAAAAAATACAACCCCTACTGACTACCACATCAATGGCAACCCCCTAAGCACACAACCTGTGGTGAGAGTCCTGGTCACTCAGGTATAGAACAACCTCACATTCGATCATCATGTAGTGGCAGTGGTCAGAAAAGCCTTTTACTTGGTTCATCTCATAAGTAAAGGGATTGCATCCAGAAAAAAGGGGGTTATTACCTCTCTATATTCCTCCCTCATTAGACCAATAACTGAGTATAACGCCCCATTTGGGATGTACCTCTCCAAACATCTGCACCAACTGGAGAAATACCTCACAAAGAGAATCCATGGCCTCCAACACATGTCCTATGCAGACAGGCTCAAATCACTATCACGCTACTCGGCATCATACAGATTCCTCAGGGGGTGATCTGTGTCTCGTTTATAAGGCAGTTTTGGACCCTGCCCTACTAGAGATGGTCCATATCATTAAGTCTAAATCCTCATGCACAACCTGCTTAAAACACCTGAATCTAATATGTGACATCAACAAAACCTGCTGGAGAGACAGGTTTGTCTCCCAGAGGCTGCCCTGTCTCTGGAATAGACGTCCTATACATGTCAAACACAGCATCTCACTGACCCTCCAAGTACAACCTTGATGAGTGGATGGGAAACCACAAATTTGTCCCAGGGGGTTCCACCTGTGTCCTTCACTGACAGGGGCGACAGGTGCTGAGGTTTCTTTCTGGGGATAAACTCTTGACTAGGCTTGGAAGGGCGTCAAGGCCATTAGCCTAGTAACCTCCTATGATCCTATGAAATGTATTATGGGAGAGAAAGAAAGATTTGATGAAAAGATCATGTTAATATGTCAATCCCCACTGGCAGCCATTTGTGGAAAAAACATATTAAAACTCTATAAGAAGCACATACAGTGATTTTGAGATGTTAAAATAGCTTAGGAAACAAAGATATAGTGAATAAAATACAGATTTTTTTTCATTCTAAAGTGGAGTTTTCCTTTAATAGTATTTGTATAAAGCATTTTATGACAAAGTGCATGTTTATATAGTAAATCAGATTTGTGTATTACATAGTCAGAGGTATCTTAACTGTGGGGTGAGGGTGAGACTTTTCAGAAACTGTTGTATGTGATAAATATATTAAAGTAAACAAGTACTTTAAGTGTTAAGTATAGACATTACAACGTAAATAGTGAAAAAAACTGAGCAAAAGGAAGTATAAATTAATATGCTGCAATATTGGGCGGTTGGGGTGAGGGATGGGGCACAAAAGTGCAGTGATTATATTACATGAAAAGTCAACATGTTTTTCCTTATTTTTGCGTAGGCAAATGCCTGGATTAATGCCCTTGGCTTAATCTAAAAACAAGTGATTTCTGTAAGCAAGTATGCTTGAAAAATAAGAAAAAATGATGAATGCCATGAGAAGTGCTAAGTTTCTTGCGAATACAAAGATATTAGCTTGATTTTTTTCTCATTAGCAAATGTTCTTTGGGTTACAGTCTGAGTAAACTTGTGAATTCTGTTTTTATGTTTCCATGGGAATGAGCTGTCTGCAGGTGCAAGCAATTAATCTCGAGTGCTGAGCATTGTTTGCTTAGCGAAATGAAAAATGTAAAGATACAAGGGCAAGCAGATCAGTAAAAAAAAAGTTTGAAATTATTGGAAGTGAATAAGAGACAACAGCTTCCCTAGCAGTCTTAACACATTAATGCCTTTAGAACAGTGTATAATTTAGGGTTTATTTAAAGATAGTCAGTATACTTTTTCCTTAAGGCTAAAAGTTAATGTTTTCTGAAAGATACAAGCTGTTTTTCAGATCTGGGAGGGGAATAGAGATACAAAAAGAACAGCTAGCTATCAGTGCAAGTGGAAGCATAGGCTGTAACATGCATTTTTGCATGGGTAGCCTTAATTTTAGGGCAGGTCATGTATGTGGGTGCAGCTTTCGATTTGGAGCAATTGTCCCTATCATTAGGGTTAAGAGCCGTGGTGGTGCAATGGTTAGTGTTGTCGCCTCACAGCAAGAGGTTCTCCTGTTCTATTCTCGGCTGGAGCGCCTTCTATGTGGAGTCTGCATGTCCTCCTGGCGGTCGAGTGATGTTAAAGACATGCAGGTAGGTGTGATCGTGAATGGGCGTGCCTTCGTTGAAGGTTGGGCTGGCAACTCAGCACCGTAAAAATCTACTGCCATTCATGAGCAGATGGAGTTCTGCTGTGGCGGCCCCTAACCGGGAAAAGCCGAAAGTCTTAGTTGTAGTTCCTATCATTAGGGTTAAACTTCATCTTTGAAAATATACACAGTTTTGTCTGTTTATTTGAAGTTGTAAAAGTCACAAAAAATTCACAAAAAAAATGGCCAGAGTGCAAACAAAACTCTTATTTAACGAAATACATTTTTTTTGCAAGCAAAACTCTTATTTAATGAAATACAGTGAAGCGCTTTTCACTTGTAAAATAACAAACTTCATCAGACCAAAACAGTATTAAACCGCAACTGAACTTCTTAAATAGCATTTTATATGCACACCCTACCCTAGAAAGGAAATGTCATAAACAAAATTTTAAATTTTAAAAATATAAAGCTTATATATATATATATATATATATATATATATATATATATAAAAACACTCATACATAAAATACATTAACTGAATTCCTTCATTAATAAATAATCTAAAGACATCCTAGTTGATTATTATTGCTTAAAATATTTCGTTATAGAAAAATATATTTAAATAAATATATATAAGTAAATATACTTACTAAATCACTACCCTAACACAGGTCAGCAATAATTAAAATCAGCTTACAAATGATCTCACCTAAGTAATGCTTTTAGCCTGAGTATACTATTGATTGCACAGTAGTCATTCAAACCCAGCCATACATAAGAATGTAGTTTTAGTTGCCAGATTAATTCTGCTCTTTCTAAATGTAGCATCCATGCCTCCCCCCAAGTTGCTCATGGACCTGCTGGATACCACAAAATTCAAATCTATGTTCACCAAACTCCTGTATGTGTTTTGCAATTTGTTAAATTCATCTTTTTAATGGCATATAGGTGCTCATATACTCTTTCTTTTAGGGTTCTAGTAGTCTTCCATATATAATAAGGTGGACAGTGCTTACACATACATACACCAGCCCTTTCGAATTACAATTTAGTTTATCATATATATTACATTTCTGACCATTAATCTGAACATATTTTACCCTCATACATATGCTTGTATAAATTCCACATTCCATATTCTTTTCATGCCTTTTACTTGTTTTTTTTTGTTATTTTACACATTTCAAGGAGAGTTTTTAAATTCTTGCCTCTCCTGGCTATCATTTTGACATCTTCCTTAAATTTATTAATAACAGGTGCTTCAACCTCGATTAAATTCCAATTCTTTAAAATTAGTGTTTTTATCTCATAAAAAATGAATGTTAAATGTTATAATGAAGATTGCATTGCAATCTATATGATTATCTTCCTTTTGTATATAGACCTGGTTCACCTGTTGATTTAGGATTGGTGAAAAATGTCCATTATTCCTTTTATGGCTAACCTCAGTATACACTTCATCCAATAAACTAACAGGACAACCCCCTATTTATAAACATCTCTGTGAGATGCCTGCACTCAAAAATAAAATCTTTTTCCAAGATAACCATTTTAGCAGCACGGACAAATTGTTCTTTTACTACTGCTTTCTTATTTGATAAAGGATGGGAGCTTGTAAAATGCAGGAAAGAGTTAAAGTTGGCATCCTGTGTATTTTTGCAATAAATCTTTGGATAATTCTATCCGTACTAAGGTTAACATCCAGATAATTTATTTCTTGCTCATCTATGGCATGTGTGAATTTTAAATACTGTGTCGTGTTATTAATATATCCTAAAAATTGTTCTACATATTGTTGGTCACCTTTCCATAGGATAAATATACTGTCAGATAATGGAGATACAACAATGTTATCAGCATAATTGCCTCCCAGGACATATTTCTTTTCCCATCCTGCCATAACTAAATTGGCGAAAATGGTCTCACAACGTGACCTCATCGCAACTCTTACCTTTTGAAGATAGTAGCTGTTATTAAATATTAACAAGTTATTGGAAAGTATGATGTCAAACAGATCAACATACAAATTGATTTCTGATTGTGGCATGGCTTGTTCAAATAGAAACTGCTCTATGATCTGAATACCCTCCTGTTGGGGTACGACAGAAAATAGATCCTTTACATCCACTGCCAAGAACAAAACCTGATCAGAATATTCAATACCATTCATCAAGCTTAGAAAGTGCCAAGAATCCGATCTGTACTTGCCCATCCAAAAACTTCTTTAACCTGCTATCAAGAAATCTGGCATAAAAGTATGTAATGGAGTTGCGACTATCCACCACAAGTCGTAAAGGTGGACTGGTTACATCCTTATGTATTTTTGGAGTACCAAATATAGTCGGAATACTGGGTGAAATAATGTTCAAATAATTATGTGTCAATAGTAATTCTATTTTCCAAAAACATATCATTCAAAGCAATAGAGATACTCCTATAGGCCATATTAAACTCATTTCTAATAACATCTTCATACGTGTCAGTGCTAAGTATTTCATACATCCTTTTATCATAAACATGGATGTCCATGATTAAAAGCCCACCCCCTTTATCTAGCTTCATGATCCTGATCTTCTGTTGCAATAAATAAGTAAATCCCTTTCCTCCATATTTAAATTATCCTGGAAAGTACTACTTTTCTGAGCTAGTAATATCAAACTCTCATATTTTCTCAAAAAATACCAAAGCTCCCGGATGCAGAGGTGGGTTGAAGGTACTACTGATACTGAATTCTGCATCATCTTGAACCATGTCCTTCCCTGAACAGGATTTAAAAATTTAACTTTCTTAAGAAACATCTCAGATCAATGAGCACTGAGGCCAAGTTGGCACCAGTAGCTGGAACAAACGCGAGTCCCTTACATAATAAATTGACAATTTCCTCATCAATAATTGTTTCAGAGAAATTATAAACCTTAAAATCTCCCTCTGTATTCATAATAATAGAAGGAACATGTGCACCACCATGACTACTGTGACAAGTATCAATATTACTTAAATTAACCAATAATTCATCCTCCTGAACCAACCCTGTGCTTGAAACCCCGCCCACTCTCTGATTCCTCCCAGATGGCGTGTAAAAATCCTGCCTGGAACCTGGATGAAACTTATTGCTGTTATCCATGTTATTATTATTGTTGTTGTTGTGTCTTTCGGCTTTTCCCAGTTAGGGGTCGCCACAGTGGAACTCCGGTCCGCTAATGATTGGCAGTAGATTTTTACGTGGCGAGTTGCCAGCCCTGACGCACAACCTTCAATGAAGGTACGCCCATTCACACATGTCTCCACACAGAAGACGCTCTAGCTGAGAATCGAACAGGACAACATCTTAATGTGAGGCGACAACGCTACCGCAGCACCACCACCTCCATGTTATTATTATTACGATTCCCAATTCTCTCAGATCTCCTTAATGGTGGAAATTCCTGCTCATAATCATAACTACTATTCTCATTAATAGCCTGCTGTTCAGTCTGCTTATTATTGTTAATGCTACTTTAATTAGTGTTATTTTGGGCATACTGCCTGCCTTGACCTGAATTAAAATTGCCCACTCGTGGTGGCTTTGGATATGCATGACCTTTACTGTATTGCTGCTCGCCCCTAACTTACACTTTTTCTTACGCTTTAAATCAACAATAATATTTTCTATGCTTGAATAGATTCATTGGTGTTCATATTTATATCTATCATATTCAGCATCATCTTGCAATTGTAACTCAAGCTCATTAAAATTCAGTTATAATAATTTGATAAAATTTAATTGTAAATGTATTGAAAAGTTCAAGCAATTCTAGGCCGTGTCTGTCAAACATAGCAATAAGTTCATTATGCAAAGATGATTTATCAGTTAGGACTGCTGGACAACTCCATGTTCTTAGGCTTCTAGGTACAATACGATTTGCAATACAGTCTTTTAGGTAGCAATTCTCTACCTGCAATTTTTTTTTAACTTAAAAAGTTTTTTGTCAAGCTCATTCAATTTATTTTTAACATTGCTGGCACTGTTCACTTCAATGTCCTGTGCCTCAGCATTGCTAACTTCCCCCACAAGCTAGTCTTTCAATACTGGGGGTTTCCAAAACACACCACTATTACTAGCAACATGAGCTGACAAATTAACATTAGAAACTTTAAAATACCTTGCCACCTGTAAACCTAAGAAAGTGGGTCCAGAAAAGCACTGGTGAATATCCCCATAACTCCCGCTTGTAATCTGCTTATGCTGATAAGCATTAGGTTGGAAGGGTTAGACTTTCCTGTAGCCTTCTTTCTTCCCCAATTAAGGTAAAAACAGTGCGCTTTCTACTGCTCAACAGATGAGCATAGTGTGCTTTGCAAGCGTGCTACAAAAGGGAATTGGAAAACGGGCTCTCTGCATTTTAAACTGAGAAGCAGGCAGGGAACTGTGTAGTTTTTAACAGTAGGGCCTAGGGACAGAGTATTGGGCATATAAAAAGAAACAAAAAAGCATGCTTGTAACTCATTTAACAGCAGGGCTTAGGAACAGAGTATTGGACATATAAATAGAAACAAAAACGTGTACTTATAACTCATACCTGCACATGCTGCCTCTAGGCATCTGCTTTACTGGTTTAGCTTTGCTTGCTCTGCGCCTCACCCTGCCCCCATATCCCACCCACCCCCGGTAGTACTATGTTTATAGTACCACTGGCACACCCCCTTAATTAACTAACTACATGTGCTCCTAGAACCCAGCAAACTCCTAGCACAATACTACACCCTCTATCCATTTCCACCCCACTATCCATATTAACCCACCCATAGCTATTCTATTCTCTCTAATCTTTTATTGACCACATACACTCAATACAGACCCTACCCTAGTAATTTACTATGACTACAGCTGAAACACTAATGCTGATATTCATTCCTTATCACATAAGCTCCTGTGAATATGTACAGCATCTTGAAATCCAATACCCAAACTCTCAGACACCAACCCAGCATATCCAACACATAACCACCCCCTCTCCTAATTCCTCAACCCCCCAATTACCATCACCCGACTAAATATCGCTACATTAGCTTAAACACCAAAAGCTACGAAAAAATCATACATTTTTAAGACTCATAAGCAACTTAAAAATTAATCTTATGAAGGATGGAGACATCCACCCCAACCCTGGCCCATCCACAACACTAGACCCAAGCACACCATCTAACAACCCACTGTGTACTGCCCAGATTGATAGACTTCCAAACTCATTTCTGGTCCGTCATCGCAACATCAGAACCCTAAACAACAAGATCCATAGCCTACATGGACTCTTAGCTGTTCACTCCCCTGATATCCTCTGCCTCACAGAAACCTGGCTAAAACCAATAATCAAAGATAACAAAATAACCCCCCAGAGTACAGCATCCTTAGACTGGACTGGATCTCCAGGAAAGGTGGCAGGGTAGCTGTACTATACAGATCTACCCTAACAATAACAATTGACACCCAACAGCTACCCCAGTTTGGCAATGCAAAATTCTCATCACCAAACTAATAATAAACAAAAATAAATGCAGATACACTGTCTGCATTTATATTCCGCCCGGCAAAAATGATAATACTTTAAAAAATAATCTTACACTGGCAAGCTCCTAACTATCCCCAGGAAACTATTGTCTTGCGGGACTTTAACATTGATTGGAACACCTATTTCTCTGAAAGTCCCTCCACCCATTTAAACCTCCACGGGTTTACTCAGATCATTGCCACCCCCACTAGATTTAAGATTTAGCAAAAATAGTGTCAAAGATAGTATCCCTGAATGAATACTTATTAACAGCCACCCCCAAAAGTACAAGTCAGGTACATTACCCGATGATCTAAGTGTTCACTGTGTTATCTATATTAGTAGGCTCAAAGCCGACATTCCCAACCAGCCCACATACAAAACTATAAGAAACATCAGGAACTTTAACCTTGACAACTTCCAAAATTAACTCAAAGCATGTAATTGGAATGTCTTGAAACGACTCCCATTACAAGAAGTAATTGAGTACTTCAATACCAGATTTCTGGCTATCCTTAACCACCATGCTCCTACCCGTACCATCCGCTTAAAAGCCACAATTGCACCACGGCTATCTAAAGAAACAAAAAACAAAATTAAACTAAGAAACAAGGCCTGGGCCAGGTGGCATGTTACCAAAGCCCCTATGGACCAAGTAAGATACCAGCAGCTAAGGAACCAGACAAAAAATGTGTCATTCTAGACAAAAAAATCACTATACCCTCCTACAACAAAAATATCAGCTAAAACCTTAAAAGTTCTGGGCTAGTATTAACAATCTTCTCCACCCAGGCTGTTCTGCCACTCCTACCCCATCAGCTGCCCTTCTTTACTGAAACTATCCAGTCTCTAGCTACCCATCTCACTCCATCGGACACAAACACCAGCTCTGGCACATCTAGCCCTGATCCACCCAGCACCCAACCCACCTTTACCTTTCAAACTGTACCTACTAACCTGATCCGGACCTTACTCACAAAGCTAAAACCTACCACACTAGCTGCCAACCACCTCCCAGCTGAATATCTTCAAAAAGCAGCTGATGCCATAGCACTTACCATTTCTATTCTGATCAACAGATGCATCTCAGAAGGATCCAGCCCAGCAATATGGAAAATATTGTTATACCTTTCCATAAAGGAGGATGTTCCACAGAATTATCTAACTCCAGACCTATAGCCATTCTTTCACCACTAGCTAAAATAATGGAAACATGCATACACAAACAAATCATGCACTTTCTTATTCACAACGGAAAGCTCGCCGAATCTCAGCACGGCTTTAGGCCATTCCACAGTACCACCACGGCTCTTCTATCTTTCTCTAATGTCATCAGTCTTCATTGTAACAACAAACTATCTTCAGCACTCTTCCTAGACCTCTCAAAACCTTTTGATATGGTGAACTGTCAGCTACTGCTCAATACACTACAAACCATTGGTTTAGACCAACACGCAATACAATGGTTTCACTCCTACCTAAACAGCAGACAGCAGGTTGTCTTGTGACAGAGCAAGCAGTCATCCCAACTTCCGCTAACCCTAGGTGTCCCACAAGGGTCCATACTAGGTTCCCTTCCTTTCTCTATCTTTATCAATGATCTGCACACCACCATCCCAGGAGCCACCTGCATCCAAAGTGCAGATGACAATGCTAATATGCTCCGCCTCCTCTCCTACACAACTTCTAACCTTCACCCAGACCACTTTCAGCACAGTAAAAACATGGCTAGCTAATAGCCGCCTGCTTCTAAATCCTAACAAAACCAAGCTACTACTTTTCTCCCCAACCGTCGATTTTCTCCTCCTTCCTTAAACATCAAATCTAGCTATGACACCATTATCTCCCCTGATGATCATAGAAAGCTTCTAGGCGTAATAACAGATGACCTTAAATTTGATAAACATATCAATCACACTATTAAGTCAGTCAACAAAAAACTTTGCTCCCTGTACAGAGCCATGCCTTTCCTCACCTCCCTAGCTAGGGTAGCTATTGCAAGATTACACCTCCTCTCTACCCTTATGTATGCCTCCCCTGTACTCAACAACCTATCCAAAACCGATCTCAACAAATTATCAGGATGTTACAATCATATAGCCAGATTCGCTACTGGCATGGCTTTAAGGACCCACCATTGCCAGAACCTCAAAGCACTGGGATGGCTAGAGTATTCTATCTTTCTACAGTTCAACCAGCTTATAGTAGCGCATAAAATACTCCATCAACCTGATAACACTCCTGCCCTCAAAAATATTCTCACCTCTCATAATGCCCCCAGGCCATTACTCTCAGCTGATAAACTAATGATACTGACCCAAAAATCCAACAACTCTGCAGGCCATGCTATATTTGCCAAATCAGCCAGTAAAATCTGGAATCTACTCCCTACTACTGTTACCAAGGAAACCTCACTACCCCTATTTAAGAGAACTCAAAAATTACCTCACATCTCATTGGCTGTGCTCGATCTAAACCTAACAACTTCACTAATACATGTCTTGCTACCAAACCTGCTGTTTAGCCAAGTATCTATGCCTCATAGCATTTGAATGTCTAAGCATTGTGAATTATGAAATCTGATTGTATTCTATGTTCACATTTTCTGATACGTCTTGGGCAATCAGATGCAAGTCTGCACATTGTGTATATTGGTATCTGCCTGTATTCTTTGTCTATATTTTTCTAAACATGTCTACCTGAATTGATCACTCAGTGATGTATGTACTGTCTCTTTTTTGGTATGTGAAGCTTTTCTCCCCGGGCCTCCACTGAAAATGGACATATATCCAGTTGGGCTATCCTGGTCAACAAATGTAAAATAAATAAAATAAATAAATAAAAATGAGCATTTCCAACTGCCCCAACATTATGCAACAAATTACATTCCTGGGAAGCAGGATTAGGATTAAAATCAGTACTTGTTGGTTAAACCTGCTGAATAACTGCAGGTAACTGTTGTACTGTTCCAATATGCCTCTGTTTAGGCCGCACAACACCATCAAAAGATGGCTGAGATAATTGCACTAGCTGTCCTGCTAAAGAAGATGCCAAGTCCTGGTTCCGTTGTTGGTTTAAAGTACTTCCTTCTGTGTTTACAGGTAAATTACCTGAAAGCTATTTTACTGGCTCTCCTAATACAGAAAAAGCCAAACCCAAGTTCCACTGTTGATTCATGCGGTTTCCTTCCAGAAGTACAGGCAAAAGATGAACGCGCTGCTGCTGTTCAGTTAAATACGACTCTGCTGCCATCTGCTGGCCAGTTTGTGAAGCTTGGCTGCTTTTGATAATTTCCACACCATCAGGCAGGCTCTGAATACGCTGCGACAGTCCTTCGATGAGTTTTATTAACTGAGCCAATTCATTAGTATTGGTTGCCTTCCGACTTTGTTCTTCAGTATCCTCTTGTGAAAATAATACTTGTGAAGAGTTGTTGCACTCCATGGTCATAAAATAAACTTCCAAAAGCAAAAAAAAAAAAAAAAAAAACTGTAAAAATCACAAAAAAAATGACCAAGAGTGCAAACAAAACTCTTATTTAATGAATTTCATTAAATAAGAGTTTTGCTTACACTCTGGCCATTGTTTGTGATTTTTACAGGGTTTTTTTTGGATGTTTATTTGAAGTTCACAAGTTACAGGGGTGTTCTAAATATCTATCTTTTTGTTTGAGGGTTTTCATTAAAAAAAAAAAAAACCTTGAAAAATGTGACATGGATTCAAATGGAGATGACAAGAAACTGTATAAAACAAAAACCTGCCAAACATTGGTGAGCACATGTAACACAAAAGTTGGAAATACACATTCAAAAAACTTTCATTTGCAATAGACATGGATGTGACATGGATTCAAATGGAGATGACAAGAAACTGTATAAAAGAAAAACCTGCCAAACATTGGTGAGCACATGTAACACAAAAGTTGGAAATACACATTAAAAAAAGCTTTCACTTGCAATAGATGAGAAAAATCACTTTTTATCATAATGGCTATGATGTCTATATTATTTTGGAATATAAGCCTCAAATATAGACAAAAAAGTAACAGTATCGAATTATATTAAGAAACTTAAGGTGGCAAAAGCAATGTCACTGTACGCAACACTTGTAAAGAAATAAGCATGTGAGTTTGATAAAGAAAGACTTTCAGGATGGATATTCAGCAGAATATGAGGGAGAATGAAAAGGAGAGTAATTACAATAATGGAAGAGGAGTTCCAATCATTATAGAAGAGAAAAAGGATGACAATGGTATATTTGTGGTACTAAAGGGCTACTGGTAAAGGAAGAGGAGGAGTATGTTAGTATGTATTTATATTCCACCAAAAACTGCTATTATGGTGTTTAAAAACATTTCCAGAGAAATAATCCACTTTCAGCACAGAATATTCCTTACAGGGGGATTGGAACTTGAATTGTAATACTAAGGATGTACCTAGGCAGCCTAGAAGGAAAATATAACGAGAGAGAGCAGACTTCTGTTATGAAAGACATAAATTCAGTAGTAGGAACTCAGAGAATTTACATATTACTCCCCAAGGTACAATAACTACGCTAGACTTGATAGAAATTGTATTTCACAGGAATGTGTACATTTAATTGAAGACTTCGATGTACATCAAATAACTATTTTAGATCATACATCAATAAAAACTAAGATAAAAATACATGGTAATGAAGTAAAAATGAGACTGGTGCTTTCCCACATACCTGTAAAAACAGAGCATTTAAGGAATTGATAGTGGAAATCATTCAAGAGTTATTAGGAAAGAGAGAAATTTCTTCAGGAGTTGTAGCTTGTGAATAGGATAAAATGAAAATGGAGTTTCAAAAATAGGGCAGAAATAAAAGAAAAAGAAATCTGGTTAAGAAATAACAGGAATCACTTAGAAGGGGTGATATGGGTTAAAGTATTGCAGAACAAGGGAAATGCCACAGAACAAGAGATGGCAGAAACGAAGACTGCTAAAGAGAAAATAAGGAAGCATCTGGATAATATGCATGAGTTTAGAAAGACTAATGTAAAGCAACTGTTTTTTTTTTGATAAACCCATTTCTCCCCTCCTCATCCTTTATTCCTGTTCTCCACTTTTACTACATCTCTATGCTTACTGAATACCTTACTCACATCCTCACCCTCTCTCCCCTACTGTCCATTTTCAATACATCTCTATTTGCTTACTGATCTTCTGTACGTATAGCATTAAGCATGACAATTTACAGTACCAAACAGGCATATCTGAAGCACTACTCCATTTTATATTAAGTTATTGCATCGCTGAGACACTACTCCACTGAATGATTTCTTGTTACCAAGTGTAACTGCCAAAACACGTGTTACTAAGTGATCCTGTTGGATGCACTACTAACTTGAACTGTGATGATGCGTGTTACTATGTGATTTATTACTATCATTTCTCTGATTGTTTCACTGTTTAAAATACTGACTTATGTTATTTATTATGTGTAGCTTTTCTCCCTGGGCCTCCACTGAAAATGGGCAAACCTGCCCAGTCAGACTTCCCCAGTAAACAAATGTTAAATAAAAATAAATAAAATAACTTCAGAGCACAAAAACTTTTAGCACAATGACTTAGGAAATAGAAAGTAGAAACAACTGTCAGAAAACTTAGGGAGCCTATAAAAAGGAAAATAACCAAAGATCTTGTAGATGTATTAAGAGATATTTCGGCAATTTTGTATAAAATACAGAAATATGGAAATCAAGGAACAGTACAAATGGAAATATTTATGAAAGACTTAAGTATGCCATGGTTAGGATATTCTAAAATACTTATCCCTAGAAGTGCCGTAACTCACTTTAATGACAAATGCTAAATGAACTAGCTCCCATCAGATCAAAATCGATCAAATTTAGCCCCACCCCATGGCTCAGAAGAGAAACCAGGAAACTCATGCTAAACAGAGATAAATCTTGGAAAACATGATCTACTGACAAAAAAGCACAAAAATGGCAATATTTTAAACAGCTTAGGAACCTTTCTAAACAACAGTAGCAACCTCCCTACAACCCGCATTAACCTATATGGGTTTTCTCAAACCATTACATCCCCCACCAGGATCAATAAAGCTAACCAGAAAGCAAGCATATTAGACTGGATTCTCATAAACCATCACCCACATAATTACAATTCTGGAACCCTCCCTGATGATATAAGTGACCACTCACTTACCTATATTATCAGGCATAAAACCCATACTCCCAATCCAACATCTGTCAGAAATATCAGATCCAAAAAGAACTTTAACCCTGAGCTATTCGAAAAGGAACTAAGAGCTTGCAATTGGTCTCCCTTAAAACACCTCCCTTTAGAAGAAGCCATCAATTACTTTAACTCTAACTTCCTTGCCATTCTTAACCACCATGCTCCAACCAGATTCATTAGAATTAAAACCAAGTCTGCCCCATGGGTTTCAAAAGTAACCAAACACAAAATGCATCTTAGAAATAAACATTGGGCCAAATGGAGAATGACTAAAAACCCTGTTGACCAACAAACCTTTAGACAATTAAGAAATGACACTAAGAAAGCTATACTCTCTGACAAAAGAAATTACTACCTACAATTTCAACAAACTAACCAAAACAACCCACAAAAATTCTGGACTAGCATTAACCAATTACTCCATCCAGGTCAATCCATCACACCTCACCCTCAAAATACTGACCATAATAATCCCATTAATACAGCCAATACATTCAATACCTTCTTTTCTAATGCTATCCACACACTAGCTAGTCAGCTATCACCTTCCTAACTCAACCTCACCCCCTCCTTTTCATTTTCAACCTGTTCCAACTACATATATTCTAACCCTTATACAAAAACTAAAACCATACTCTCCCTCAGCAGACCAACTACCTGCTGAATATCTACAGCTATCAGACAAAGCTATAGCATATCCCATTTCCATTCTGATCAATAGGACTATTACCGAAGGTCACACACCTAGCTTATGGAAAGTCTCTCATATTATCCCCCTCCATAAAGGTGGGCACTCCAGTGAGCTCTCCAACTACCGCCCCATTGCCCTTCTTTCTCCTTTGGCAAAGTTCATGGAGAAATGCATCCACAGGCAATTACTTGACCACTTAACCCAAAATAACTTACTTTCCAGCTGTCAACATGGTTTCAGACCCTCACACAGCACTACCACTGCACTCCTTTCCTTTACAGATTGCATAAACAAAAATCGCAACCTTAATAATCTTTCCTCAGCACTATTTATTGACCTGTCTAAAGCATTTGACATGGTTAATCATCATATTCTCATCAACATACTAAAATCCCTATCATTAGATGCACTTTCCATAAAATGGTTCCAGTCCTACCTAGATAAAAGACAACAGGCAGTAATTTGGCATAAGACTCTACCCTCCAACCGGTTACCCTAGGTGTCCCTCAAGGGTCCATACTAGGACGTCTCCTCTTCTCTATATTTATTAATGACCTTCATCTAGCCATTCCCCAAGCCACATGCATACAATATGCTGATGACTCCACACTTATATGCTCAGCCAAATCCACATCTGAACTTCACTCTCTTACCCAGAAGGTATTTAACACAATAGTTCACACAGCATTGCCTTCTTTTAAACACCCAAAAAACTAAACTCCTCCTCTTCAATCCTACTCACAAGTCCTGTCCATTTGATTTCTCAGTTACATCCATCAATGGTACCATTATATCACCAGACCCAACCACCAAACTACTGGGTATCACCATTGATAACAATCTGAACTTTGACATCCATATCAGCAACACTATAAAAACTGTCAACAAAAAACTTGGCGCTCTCTATAGGATTAAACCCTTCCTTTCCCCCACAGGCAGAACAACCAGAGCTCACACTCATCTAATCTCTACACTCCTCTATGCCTCACCCATTTTTACTAGGCTATCTAAAAATAACCTCAGCAAACTGGAAATGTCCTACAATAACATCGCCAGATTTGCAACAGGAAACCCTTACAGAACCCACCATTGCATAAATATAAAGCAGCTAGGATGGCTGGAACTACAAAGCTTGATTAAATTTCATCAACTAACCATTGCCCATTTATAAACCTTCCAATACTCCTATTCTATCTAACCTCATCACCCCATATATAAATCTGAAGTCCTTACGTTCCTCACACAAACATCTTCTACACACCTCTAAACCTAACAACATGGCTGGGGATTCTCTCTTTTCTCCAATGCTGTCGGAAAAACCTAGAATCTTCTCCTCAGTGACCTTTCCTCTCTATCACGCTTCAAAAACAGACTGAAATTTTACCTTAGAACACATTGGTTGTGCCCCTGTACTAAACCTGACTAGGCATCTATCCATCTGTTTAAACTTAGCTCTGCCTAGCCCAGACTACTCATGAACTGTTATATATTCCTTTTTGACTATAAATACAGACTCCCTCCAAAACTACACTGTGTCCAACCTCTGTAAATACTTTCTACTGAAGAATTTCTTTATTTTAATATAATTAACCTTTCTCTTTTGACTATTTCTATTTCTTCTTTTTATGTATTACACCTGTATGTTGTATTGTATATGCATTCTTACACTATAAGTACTTATTTTTTGTCCTCACAGAATTTTCTGTTGTAACCTGGAATATGCATTGTATATAATGACTGTTGCTATTTAGTCATTTTTTTGTTTTTCATGTATCTGTCTTGGAGCTTATCTCCCCGGGCTTCTACTGAAAATGGATATATATCCAGTTAGACTAGCCCGGTCAACAAATGTAAAATAAAAAAATAAATAATAATAATAATAATAAAAAGATTAGATGAAACAAAACTACCACCAATGAAATACTAAGCTTTTCTGGAATGCAATCAAATGACCATCACATCCAGGCCAAACTATGACTCCTTCACCAACTACCAACAATAACTTTGTCTCTATAGCTACCATACTCAATACCTATTTCATACACTCTCCTCTCTCCTTGCTTAACAAACCACCACCAGCTACACCTATCACAAACAGAACTAACAAACACTAAATTCCTTTCTTCCCCCAACCAATATGTACCTCACCTATCAAAAAATACCTCCTAAAAGTAAAAAATTCCACACCAGCTGCTGATAACCTGCCATCAGAATTGCTGAAGATGCTATAGTAAACCTTACGTCAGTACTCATAAAACAAGCAAATACAGAAAGCTACAGCCCTGCCATCCAGAAAAAATCCCACATCATACGTCTACATAAAGGGGAACTCCAAATATATCATGGCCATTCTACTTCCAGTCCCCAAAATATTAGAAAAATGTATTCATTCCCAGCTCCTTTTCACTTTTCACAATAACAATCTCCTCACCCAACACTCAACATGGTTTCTAAGCTCACCAAAGCACCACTACTGCCGTGCTCTGATTTGCAGAAGTCTTAAACTCTAATACAAATGCTGACAACCTAGTATCTTCCCTCTTTTCTTAGACATCAAATGCATTTGACACAGTTTCACACCAAATCCTGCTCTATGAACTATTCTCCCTAGGACTCTGCCATACATCCCTTAGCTGGTTCCATAGCTATCTCACCAACAGACTCCAGGCTGTAAAATGGAAATGAGATATCCTCCCCTTTCTGCCTCTATTGGCTTACTTCAGGGATCTATTCTAGGCCCTTTACTATTCAACATATTCACTAATCTTCACAAAGCTGCCAAAGAAGCCTCCATAGTACAATGTGTGCACATGCTGCCAAGCTCATCTGCTCTGCATGAAGTCTATTGCTAATCCACAAGATGACCTGACTAGATGACTACCAACTACTTTTAAATGCTTAAAAATAAATGCTGCTTTTACTCAGATCTCCACTGACACAGAAACAATCTACCATCAGGATATAATGCCCACAATTGAAACAGTTTTCAACACAAAGTTTCTTGGCGTCTTAATTGAAGATAGCTTAAAATATGATTGACCCATTAGTCAAGCCATCAGGAAAACTCGTCAAAAATTTGGGTTTCCTCAACAGAAGCAAACCCTTTTCAACTACAGGAATTCTATAGCAACATTTTTGTCTTATCCCTTAACTTCTCTCTGCAGCTGTACCCATAATGACTAATCTTCATTCCACCTTAAAAATAAACTAGAGGTTTGCAAAAAATGAAATAGCTAAGTTTGCATCAAACTTACCAAACTGTTCACACCACTACCTAGCACTGATACGCTTACACTGGCTAGAACTACCTAATTACCTTACCTACACCTGCTTAGTGCCCACAAAATAATACACCAACCTGAAACCTACCCATCACTACAAAATATCCTCAGACACTACCTCCCACCTTGGAATCTCTGCTCACAGAACAAACATCTCTTGACTAGGACCAACACTTATAACAGTGCAGTAGACTCACTTTACTCAAAGTTTGTTAAGCACTGGAACTCCATCCCACCCACGCTAAAACAATAGATTACCACAAGTTTCAAACACAACCTAAACCACCACCTGACTTCTTCATGGCTAAGCTCCTGCTCCTATTCTGACTAAACCCACTTTTTTCTGTTTCGCTTTCATTGCCAGTCTCTCTATCTAGCAATCACTCTGACTCTTTCAACTTTCTTATCCCCTTTCTCTTTCATCTCCACTACTACTCCTCCAACTAACCTATATCCTTAATCCTCTCCTATTAATATCCCTTTTCTTACCCACCTCATGATCATACCTATCTACCTCCTAAAGTCACATCTCCAACCAAGCACAAAAATTACTTTCCTGGGAGCAGTCATAGATTCAGTGCAGCAGGCGGCTTTCTTCTGGAGGGCAAAATAATTTTTGTTTCAAAATGCCTAAGAGACCTGTACTCCAATCACTCTATTTCAGCAATAGAATTCCTGAGGGCCCTGGGTTACATGGCTTCTTGGATTATAATGACCCCCTTGGCAAAGCTGCATTTACAAACCCTGGAAACCATACTCCCTTGGTTTCCATGTTTAAAAAACATAGGGACGCACTTGATCTTGTTAAAGGTAGTACAAACTCTCAAAATAGACAGCTCTGAAAGGGCTTGGGGGCCAACTTAGGACTCTTCAGAGTCCAGGGCGTTTGGGACCGGCTGCAAGCAAAGCAGGACAGCCATCTAAAGGAAGTGATAGCAGTTATCTTGTTTATGAAAGGATTCCAGGATCTGTAGGGTCTTAGGAGGGTGAGGGTCAGACCCACCTTCTGAAAGCAATCCATGGCAAGTTGCATAGCTGCTTGGAGTTCTAGGGGGGAACTTTCCCTGAATCAGGCAATCTTCTCAGTAAGGATAGATATGGACCCCCTTGTGTCTTACAGATGGCAATGACTGTGCCAATCATTTACAGAAAGCTAATCCAGCAAGACAGAGGGACTCCAAAATGGCCAGTTTCAATAAAAAAACTTTTATTATCGACACCACAACTGCTTTCACAGACTAAGCTGCTTCTTCAGGTAATGTCCATCAAACTAAAAAACTCAGTTTAAATATCATATACTACCTCCCTTGATTAATCATGTGACATCAAGGCACTCAAATTATTTAAACAAACAGTCTCCTAAAAGCATACGCATGGCACCCAAGTACAAAAATCACAATACATTCACAAAAATGCATATTTAACAAATATATATATATATATATATATATATATATATATACACACACACATATATGAAACGTAAAAATATAATAATAGAAGAGCAAAAAACATTCAACATCTTCCTAGATTTCAGCTTTAGTTTTATAGGGACCACTTCATTGAGTCCATGCCCACTATCACCTCTCAGTCTAATGATCCACTTTGACTCAAGTTGCTCAGTACTATTCCTGATGTCATCTTCTCTTAATGTCTCCTGCATCCTTCCTATAACCAAAAACATAAAAGTATGCTCAGTACCACTTGCAATGACATGTTTTGCAAGGGTATTAGTTTTATTCCATTTGCTAATATGATACAGATGTTCCTTTATTCTTTCTGTAAGCTTTCTATCCGTCTTGCCTACATACAATTTTGAACACAATAAACAGTGGGCCAAGTAAACAATGTGGGAGGTGCTACAGGTAGCAAAAACTTTAAACCTATATAGTCTGTCCCGGTCAGGGTGTGTGAAAGTCGAACTGCTGTCAATGTAAGTGCATAAACTGCAAGTGCCATATGCTAAAGTGGCATTACTGCTATATTCATGCTTATTCCTTGAGTAACATAAGGTCCTTTTTAAGGATTTCATGTTCCTAAATACAAACCTGGGGGTGGGCTCTATCACTCTGGAATTATCTTTGTCAAAAGGACTTTCCAGTGTTTTCTAGTAACATTCAATGGAGGTGCTGGTGACAGTCACAACTGCTCCCTAGGTTTGGTGCGATCCTTGAATCCACCAGGTCTGCAGCTTTACTTGGTTTGCCACTTTCTCTGTAATTTGGGATTTTTTGCCTTTAGTCTGTTCGTTTATCTAAAAGTGCTAAGACTTTTAAGGGTACTTTCTACTGCATCTGGGAGTGGGAGACAAAATTCTTCTACAGATTTCAATTGATTCCCTTTTTTTAAACACCTTTACTAATCTATCATGTAAGGCATAGACATTTACATTAAAAGAAAATAAACCATATTCACATTTTTCCATCTACATATATTATACATTGCATGTTTTCTTTTGTTACTATTATCACTCCAACATTACATGAATGCCTGCATTCCTGCCTTCTATTAAAACCTCACTCTTTCTCCTGAACATTATTCTGCATACATTGTTCCCACAATTTCCCTTTAGAAAAGGGAATGAGCAAATCACATAGAAATAAAGACCCCTTTTCCAGTTCTTTTACCTCTTTTATATACGAGAAAAAATGCAATACTTCAAATAGAGTTCGTTTTGATTTCAATTTTCTAGTTAATGCTTTTTTCAGTCAGCAGAATTAAACTTAATAAGGCCTTACTATGTCTAGGTAATTCAGATCCTATGCACTAGCTCAAAAGAATCATTTTCTAGTTGTCACCAAATATTTAAGACAGAGTATTCCGTAGGGAATTTTAAAAATCTGCCAACTCATTACACTCCCAAAACATATGGTCCCAGTTACCTCTTTCTTCCCCATCACACTTCTACCATCTGCTATCTACTGGTGGAAATTTTAAGTCTAACTTGGGTATAAAAACACCTATGCAAACACTTTCAAGCAAAAATCCTAAACCTTCTAGAAACTACTGCATACTTTGGAGCCATACATACAGTGGATATAAAAAGTGTATAAAACCCTGTTAAAATGCCAGGTTTTTGTGATGTAAAAAATGAGACCACAATAAATCATTTCAAAACTTTTCCCATCTTTAATGTGACCTATAACCCATACAATTCAATTGAAAAACGAATCGGTTAGGTGAAAAAATATAAAAAAAATAAAAAACGTACAATAAGCTGGTTGCATAAGTGTGCACACCCTTAAACTAACACTTTGTTGCAGCATCTTTTGATTTAATTTCACCGTCAGTCTTCTTGGGTAGGACTCTATCAGCATGGCACATCTTGACTTGGCAATATTTGCCCACTCTTCCTTGCAAAAGCGCTCCAAATCTGACAGATTGCGAGGGTATCTCTTGTGCACATCCCTCTTCGGTCACCCCACAGATTTTCTATTAAGATTTAGGTCTGGACTCTGGCTGGGCCATTCCAAAACTTTAATTTTCTTCTGGTGAAGCCATTCTTTTGTTGATATGGATGTATGCTTGGGGTCAATGTTATGCTGAAAGGTGAAATTCCTCTTCAGCCTTCTAGCAGATGCCTGAAGGTTTTGGCCCAAAAGTGACTGGTATTTGGAAATGTTCATAATTCCCTCCACCTTGACTAAAGCCCCAGTTCCAGCTGAAGAAAAGCAACCCCAAAGCATGATACTGCCACCACCATGCTTCACTATGAGGATGGTGTTCTTTTGGTTATGTGAAGTATTGTTTTTGTGCTAAACGTGCCTTTTGGAATTGTGCCAAAAAGTTCAACCTTGGTCTCTTCAGACCATAATACATTTTCTCACATGCTTTTGGGAAACGATGTATTGTTTTGCAAATTGTAGCCGGACCTGGATGTTTTTGTGTGCAAGACAAAGGCTTACGTCTTGCAACCCCATCCCATAATCCAGACATATGGAGAATATGGGAGACTGTTGTCACATGTAGTACACAAACAGTACTTGCCAGAAATTCCTGCAGCTCCTTTGGTGTTGCTGTAGGTCTCTTGGCAGCCTCCCTGACCAGTTTTCTTATAGTCTTTTCATCAATTTTGGAGGGACGTCCAGTTCTTTGCAATGTCACTGTTGTCCCATATTTTCTCCACTTTTTTATGACTGTCTTCACTGTGTTCCATGGTATATCCAATGCTGTGGAAATTTTTTGTACCATTCTCCTGACTGATACCTTTCAACAATGTGATCCCTTTGATGCTCTGTAAGCTCTCTGTGAACCATGGCTTCTGCTGTAGCAGGCAACTGAGTAAATGTCAGTAAAATCGTACTAGGACAGCTGAACTTTATTTGGGGTTAAGCAGAGTCTCTAACTGATGGCAGGTGTGTACCCAAGAAGACTGAATGATGTAATTAAATCAAAAGGTGCTTTAACAAAGTATTACTTTACGGGTATGCACACTTGTGCAACCAGCGTATTGTATGTTTTTTATTTTTTATATTTTTTCCCCTAACAGATCTGTTTGTGTTTCAATTGAATTGTACAGGTTATAGGTCATATTAAAGGTGTGAAAAGTTTTGAAATGATTTATTGTGGACTCATTTTTTTTTTGCATCACAAAAACCTGTCATTTTAACAGGGGGTGTGTACACTTTTTATATCCACTGTATGCTTCCCATTGTTCTCTTGTAAACTGGTTTTCCTGTCTCTCTTCCCAATCTTTTCTAATCTCCTCTGGTTGAGTCTTATACTTGTGCAATATTTTATAAGCCCTACTAATTATCCCCTTTTGACAAACTTCTGTTCTAGATTCATCTAAAAACTCTACCAGAGCAGGGCTTTCACTTATAATTCTCATAACCCTTTCTCTTTGCCTAAACTCTTGATATCAGTCCCTGGTAGAGAAAGAAGTCTCTAGCCGGCAGTTCAAATATTTTCTTGGCCTCATCCTGCTCTATTGCCTTTCCCTCTCTAGTTATTTGCTCCTAGTACCTTGGCTCCTTTGCCATTTTTTTCCGGTACATTCCATGTCCCTCTTACCTATCATCTGTAACCCTACCTGCAATCAACCCTACTGGCAAAATCTTTTTTCTTCATTTTTTGCATTGGTTTAGTTCTTGGAATATTTTCTGCTACTTTATGAACATAATATTCTGTATGGTTGCTGTTATTTTCCTTAATAATCGACATCCAAAATCCCACTTTCATTTTATTTCTTGAATTTCCTCCCTTCATCATCATCATCCATTTCCATTTTGAATTATAACCCTCATTTTTATGTTACATATATGAGCATTAACTGTGTAGTTTAAAAATATCCCTTCAAATCAGCTAATCCTAAACCAATCAGTTATACTGGAAGGATCATTGTATCCCACTTAACTTTTGCCTACTTCACCTCCCAGATTGCTTCAACACTGCTTACTTCTCCTCCTCTGTGTGATAAAAATATGGCTGACCCGTATATAAAATTAAAGGACTAAACATTTTCACTGCTTGTACCTTACTATACATAAACAGCTTCCAGTTTCTTAGCTTTTGTATTGTCTTTTGTTTAGTATCTTCCCACATATCCTTAAGCTACCATAACAGAAGCCTTTTTAATCCATGCTCCTATAACACTTCATCTTACTGTGTCTTAATAAATATGGGTATCGCTCAACCAATTCAGGTGTAGGTACATAATTTATGGCTATAGTCTGTTTTTTTTCCTCTCCAAACATCTTTATTAACTTTTCACATATGACACAGGCAATCTTATATTTATATAAATGAAAAAACATCCAAAATGATACCACTTTAGTTGTAAACAGTTTACATCACATACACCATTGAAACTGTAGTTGCAAACATTATACATTACTTATAAACCATCCAGTCATTGTCAGTTAAGCATTATATGGCTCATTCAAATCCTGCCTCTTAAACCTCGTTCCTGCTCTGCATATATTGTTCCCACAATTACCATTTTTTTCCTATGTACTTTGCTCCTTCCCTTTTCTAAAGATCCTAATTCCAGTTATCTCTGTTGCTATATTCACTACTTCTAGCAAAGGTGGTCTAGACTTTGATTTCTATTTTCTAGTAATTGCTTTTATGGCAGCTACCACAATTAGATTCAGCAAGGCTTTACTATGCCTAGGCAAGTCCGATTATGTAGCATAATTCAAAAAAAAAAAAAAAACATCTCCCTAGTCAGTCCAATCTGCTGACCCAGCAACCCCAACAGAGAGGTCTGCAGTTAATCCCTAAAGTCTGCCAGCTCATTACACTCCCAAAACATATGTTCTCAGCAACCTCTTTCTTGCCCGTCACACCTCCAACATTTGCTATCCACCTGAGAAAAATTCTTTGGAGTCTACTTGGGGTATACAGTATCTATGTAAACACTTCCCGGATAAGATCTTAAATCTTCTAGACTTTGTTTCTTATCTGGGAGATATACATATATCCTCCCATTGTCTCTTTGTGAATTGCTTTCCCAATCTCTCTTCCCAATCTTTTCTAAGCCCCTCTGATTTATTCTTACAATTATCATGCAATATTTTATATGCTTTACTAATTATTCCTTTATAAACGTCAGCTTTTGTTCTAGATTCTATTAAAACTCTACCAGTACTGGTCTTTCATTTAGGAGCCCCATATTTCTTTCTCTTTGCCTATACTGTGATAGCAATCCTTGACAGGGAAGGCAGTCTCTAACCTGCAATCCAAATAAATTCTTGGCCTCTTCCATTCTATTACATTTCCCTTTCTAGTTATTTGCTTCCAATTCCTCTTGCCCATTATCTGTATCCCTGACCACAGTAATCCCTATTGGTAAAAACTCCTTTGCTATAGTCTTTGTTTTATCTTCATTAATTTAATATTAAAAAAGGGAAACTGTCTCAAAATGTTCCACAACACTGAGATGTCCTTTTTTGTAACTGTCTGGTAAAAAATATTTGCAAATAAAACCAAATAAATTACCATACCAATTGTATCCTTGCATTTCTGAGTCCCTTAGTTTCTTTGCCAATGGTTCTAAATATAAAGCAAATAAAAGGGAAAGCGGACACCCCTGCCTAGTTCCTCCATTCAAACACTGCTTATCAGTGAAGAATGCTTCCACTTTATTTCCTGCCTTGGATCTCTCATATATCCTTCAAAATAACCTTATTTTTCTATCAGGGAACACAAATGCTTCCATTGCCCAACTCATGAAATCCCAGCTTACTCTACTGAATGTTTTCTCTGCATCAAGACCCACTATAACAGCAGCAGTATTTTCTTATATTCTGCTCCCTCTGGATCATCACTGTTCTATTAATGTTGTCAGATGTTTGCCTTCCCTCCACAAATCCATACTGATCCATATCTATCGATTCTGGCAATACCTTTGCCATTCTTTTAGCTAATGCAGGCATAAACACTTTATACTCATGGTTTAAAATTGAAAGGGGTCAATATAAAACTGGGTCCGATTGGTCTTTACCGTCTTTAGGTAATACAGCCACCACAGCTTCCTTCCAAGATGCTGGTTCTTCCCCTCCTTTTAAAACAATGTTAAACAAAATCTTCCAAATCTTTAACACTTTCTTCCATCCTAACATCAACAGGAATATCATCTTTTCCTGGAGACTTTCTTGAAGCTTGATTATGCGTCACCATTTTTATCTCATCTCCTCCTCTCTTGACTGTTCGTCCTCGAGACTCATCGACTTCTAATCTTGGCATAACAATCTTCCATAAAGATTTATACAAATGGAAATATTTCCACATTTCTCTGCTTTATACAAATTTAGAAAAAAACAGCAACTTACTCTACATATACATAACGGAATCTTTGTAAATTTCGGTCAGAACACAATGTACTAAATTCCCTTGGCAAATTGCCCTCAGCTGCAGACTTCATGTCTCTCCTTAAGAACATTTGCTAATGGAAAAATATTTAAGTAACATCTTTGTAGATGCAAGAAACTTAACATCTTTATGCTTTTCTTCATAGTCTTATTTTTTCAATCCCATTTCCTTACATAAAAAAAAAGTGTTGATAGCTCAAGCCAAGGACATTAATCTAGACCTCCACCCTTGTAAAAACAAGGGAAATTATCTTAATTCAACATACAATCAGTACACTTTTATACCCCTATTCTCACCCCAGCAGCCCAAGATTACAGTATTAGCATGATTCTGTCCAACCTTTCTTGTCTTGTTAGTATAAAGCCTATACTTCTTAAAACTAAGAAAAATATCCTGGTCACTGAAAAGATTCCCCCCACACATTTATAATACCCCTGACTGCACCCTATATAAAAATGCCTTACAATACAACATACAGTTTATATATAATAAAAGGTTTTGTACAAATACTAATTTGTTTGTGCCTTTTGGCTTTTCCCGGTTAGGGGTCGCCACAGCGGAACTCCGGTCGGCTAATGATTGGTAGTTGATTTTTACGTGCCGAGTTACCAGCCCTGACATACAACCTTCAACG
The DNA here is from genome assembly GCF_019279795.1 of Protopterus annectens. NCBI lineage: Eukaryota > Metazoa > Chordata > Ceratodontiformes > Protopteridae > Protopterus > Protopterus annectens. The sequence continues at coordinate 260,415,587 of NC_056741.1, read as the reverse complement.
AAGGTACGCCCATTCACGCATGTCTCCACGCAGAAGACGTTCTAGCTGGGAATCGAACCGGACAGCGTCTTACTGTGAGGCGACAACGCTACCGCAGCACCACCACAGTGGGTAATTTTTGTACAAATACTAATAAAAACAAAAATTGTCTTGCTTACAATTACCACCCCTTAGTGTACTTCTAAAAATTCATAAAGTGGAAAATAAGGCATACAGTCTATCAAGTTTAACAAAATCAACAAAACACTAGTCTTTCTCAGCCACTTTTTCTTGCAACGCCATATTTCACAAATGTGACTGATACTTTATTGTCGCCCATTTAGTCACTAATTCCTTCTTCTTCTTCTTGGTATCTGATTCAAATCCAAGGTACTCCTGATTCTTCTATTCAATTCCTGTGCTTTTGGACTAAGGAAGCAAAGGAATGCATTTGGAGTATCAAACTATATGGCAATAAAGAGATTGGGATAGTGCCTCCTGATGCCCTTTTTATACCCAACCATCCAGACTTGATCCACATGGACATATTCCAGCTGAGGGAGGGTGAATAGACTCTGGTATTAGGGTTGGCTTCTACCTTCTGCATGGCAGGAAGACCCAAGAATCAGTACTGCAACAGCGATTACAATGAACATCTGTACTATAGTAGAAGTGATACACCCTGGCAAATGCTCTTCATGTACAGCTTTTTATGTGGAGGTAAAACTATATCAACAGATATGATGAAAACAATGCACTTTCTAAATACTATTTTGTAATAATTTAAAGCTGAAAGACCTCCGGGAGGAGGCTGGTGGGAAAACATACTTGCTTACAAATAAATGACATGCCAAATTAGATTAAATGAGAGCACTTCTATTACTGGTGTTTTAAATAAGGCAGGATCAAAATTACACATGTTTTTATTTCACAGATTTTTTTTTTTGTTTTAATTGATGTCACGTGACGCATGACAGGCAATTTCTTTGAATATGAACATTTGCAGTATGCTTAACATTCTGAAAAAAGCTGGATATTGTGGGTACAATACATGGAAAAACATGTTTTAGAGGATGAATGAGTTTCAAGAGAGGCCATGAATTGAACAATTATGTAATGTTGCTTTGATTTTATGGTACAGAACAATATATGCAAATCAAGTCTCTTTCTAGTCTGGTCAGGTGATGCAAATAGTTCAGAACATGAATGTCAAAACTGCCTAAAGCATATGTGCACTTCCCAAACATGTCCATCTCTCTAAACTCTCTAGCTGGGGGATTGGCAGAGGCACTCTGCTCTGAGTTCCTTCGTGCTGGTTGTTGCTACTACAATCGCACTGACTGCCGACCCATTGTTCCAATGTACCCTGTTGTGCATGGAACTAAAACCAGTCTAGCTTTTTAGAGATGGAATCTACCACTTCTGGTTCTCTTCACACCCTTCTAGACAATGGATCAATGTGCGTGTCTGAGGTGTACCACCCAGGCCTGGAAAGGCATGCACTGAAGGCCTCAAGAAAAACAAGACACCTCAGGGGAAGGTGATTCAGAGGTCCAACCTCTTCTCTTTCTCATCAATTCCTAGAGGTTGCCAAAAGAGGCAGCATCATAGGGAGATTGTGGGGAACCTTCTCCCGCATTGAGGTCTGTATTCTCTGTTAATGATTTCCAGATGGAGTCTACATGCCTCCTCTTGCACATATGTTTCGCGTGCTCCTCTGGGGAAAGAGAGACTGAAGGAAATAAGGAAACCTCAGGAAGCCATGACTCAAGGGCTGTTCCAGACCTCAAAGTGAAGACACTCTCTCTGAACAAGATGATGGGACACTGAGGCAGCAGGTAGACTACAGGATCAGGTTGGATCTGACATGGAGTGCAACTCTCCTAACTCCAAGGAGGACAGGATCCTCTCAACCTTGGATGCCAATGCTGAAGTCGGACAACTAGAGAAGGACCACCTCTGATCAGAGGATCTTGGTGAGGCCTTGATAAGCTTGACCCAGCCAGATTTGAGACAGAGACTGAAGCCTGCCACAGACCCTTTGTGGTCTTGGCCTTGCAGGGCTCAGAAAGCCTCAAAATAGACCCCCACCTCATGTCCTCTGCCCCAACTTCTCAGCTCTGAGATGCAATTAGCTCTGAAATGGCCTAAGTCAAATGCATCAAGGTCAAAGATGGACTCTTAAGGCTGCCAAGTTATCAGCACTGAAGGAATCATGCAGGAAGGAGTCAGATCTAGGACCACCATATCCTAGGTACAGGCATGTGAAGAAGCATCCAGAAGAGAGGCAGAGTCAATCTTCTGCACCCTCAGAGCAGAGGAGGAGAGAACGATTCTCAAGTCAATCTGCGCCTGCAAAAAGGTCTGCATCATTTTCCCTAATGCTCTGAGAGGAGCTCGTGACCTAGAGGATGCTGTCCAAGATGGCTTAGTGGGCCATTGAGAGAGTCTAAGTCCTGGTGACTAAGCAATGGAAATTGGTGCAGAGCTGGTAACAGCTCTGAGGTAAACACTGGTTCCAGGGTAGCCATTATGGTTGTTGAATGATAACAGGCTGTATGGGCAGCCAAGAAAGGACTTGGCACTTCTGAGAGTCAGGACCACTGCTGCTCCAATGTCCGTCATAAGAAGCACAGGATCAAGACTGAAGCTGTATCAATTCTGGATCTGAGGAAACAGAACAAACAGAATGCCTTGGGGTTCTTCTTTAATGGCTCATTCAAAACAGAAAAATCAGTTGACCTCTTTTCTAGAGTCTCTTTTCCTTTCTCCTTTACATTTTTTCTGCTAAGCAAATAGATTTGGTGAAAATTTCAATCTCTTATCCCCTCCTAGCTTGCAACAAACCCTCCCCCAAACTTCCCTCTCACCCCACATATCTGAAGGGCAGATCCTCAAAGCCTTGTCCAAGGCAAAAAACGCAGACCCTATGCGACCAGACGACATCCCAGGCTGTCTTCTAAATGGGCTACAACATGAACTACCATCACCACTAAGTACCTTTTTCAATCATAGCTTAATCACAGGCTTTGTTCCTGCGGAATGGAGAAAAGCAACAGTTATTCCCCTCCACCAAGCTCGCCTAGCAACAGACCCATAAAGCCTGACCAGCCTCATCTGTAAGGTCACTGAACATATTATGGACCTTATAAAGACATAGGTGACCTCCAAACCCTGCATCCTACCCAATGCAACTTCGAGCATGGTAGAGCCTGCCTGTTAAATCTGGTGGATTTCTCTGAAAATGTGACCAAGGCCACTGACGAGGGTAAATCTGTGCACACAGCATACCTCAACCTGAAAAAGGCTTTCGACACAATCCCACATTCAGGGATTACCAATAAACTTAGCAAACTGAATGTAAACCTCTTTGTTGTAAGATAGGTTGCAAACTGGCTGACAAACCAGGCACATAATATCAAAGTGGGTGACTCCACATCAATCAGCAGACCTGTAACCAGTGGGGTGCCACAGGGGGTCAGTGCTGGGCCCCCTACTGCTTGTTATACACTTCTCAGAAGTTCAGGTCAAAAAAACTAAGTGGTTGTGGCTGACCACGTTTGCAGACAACTGCAAACTAGTTGCAATCACTGAATCCCCAAATTATGTCAGTATACTCCAGGAGGGTCTCACTCAGACCAACGACTGGTGTATTAGTCATGGTCTCAAACTGAATGAAAAGAAATGCATCATCATTCCCTTTGGCACAATGTCCCCTCACACTATCAAATCAACAGCAATACCCTAAGTACCCATGAAGTGGTAAGGGACCAGGGATCACAAGCTGACTGCGACCTTAACTTCAGCCACCATGTGTCTACTGTAGTAACGATTCTTGTCTTTCATTCAGCTCAGCTTGAGTTGGCAGACATTTGGGTACATAGATGGTGCCCTGAAGCTTTGGAAGCTGTTTGGCTGTTACAGGATATAACCCATACACCTAAGGCTACTGAAGCAGCAATCAACATGATGAACATTAGCCAATTATCTACTTTGTATGTATTTAAGTTAGCCGTTAGGCTGCCATGACAGATTTGCTTTTGTTATTCTCAAGATGCTGTGAACTTATTTGATTTGAAAATAAAACTTGCTTGCTACAACCTGTCTCCAAGGATGTTATTCAAGACAATCTCCCGTCTGATGTTTACACTTATTCTTGCAAATATTTGATAGCTCTAAATATAGCTACTTCTTTCACAGGTTACATTAAGTGACGCTTGTGGGCAACAAATACACACTTGTAAATAAGGTCAAGATAACTTAACTGATCACAACGAAATTGCCATTTACATATTTTACATGTATGTAGAATGAGCCACCATTTGGGGAAGGGCCTTTTAAAGCTGGCCTACTTATATTAACAAAAACAAAATATTTAAACAATGGCAATGTACACTTTATACACAATAAGAAAGGATGGCAGATAATAAAATGGAGTGAATGCCAACTTCTGAGTACAAGAATTAAGTTGCACATTTCTATATTGTAACATATTTACATATAAAATAATTTACAGTTAGAAACACACACATGGTGAAATGCATAACTTTGGCTATTTATGTAGGAATTTGCCTACTTGACCAATATCAAAGTGTCTACCAGTATATGTGTGTGGGGGTTGTAGCATCTTGCACTGTATGCTTCTGAGGGCAACAAATATTGTACTATGGGTATCATTTATGTAACAATTCATTCACATGATCACAATCAGGTATCTGCGGTGCACCTTGAAGCATCTGTAACTAGTGGGCATGCCTGTGAGTGTATATGCACCTCTAAATATGCATGTGTTTGTGTGTATATTACATGTCTGTGCCTCTGCATCTATCCCTTCAGATTTGTATGCACAAGTTCACAGGAAAGTACTAGGCAATCAGTTCACAGTTTAGTACAAGCCAGTCCAATAAACCATACTGAAAATATTTCTTCCACCCTCAAGGACAACACAAGATAGACTGGGAGAGAATTTGAGGCTGCACCTCCAAATGTGTAGGTTTGCCTTGAAAATGGTAAGCGTGCTACTCTGCTTAACATGTAGTGGAAGTTTGTTGCAGAGGCTGAGATATGTTGGAATATAAATCTATCAAGCCAATGGGCCCTATCTGTTGAAGACTTAGGTCATTTGGCCAGATATTTGAGGAACCAACTGTTCTGTAAAGTAAAATGAGATTAAAAAGGTTTGATTCTTTCATGGCTCAAAATGGTGGAGACAGATCAAAATGGTGGAGACAGATCACTTTAGAGGAGTCTATAAGAGACACACTACAGACACAGGGCTGTTAATATATTTCATGGTCTTGAGGCCATTCATCATTTCAGTTATGGAATCTATCAGGTCAGTCCAGTTGAGCAATATGCTTGAATAAATATATACCAGATGGGGCAATATTCAATAAAGGTGCCTAATACAAAGTAAGCAAAGGAGAAACTAAGAGTTATTTTGATCTAGAGGAGATGCATTTGGAAATCATACCAGACAAAAAAAGTTTTTTCAACTACTAGAGACATGATGGTCAAAATACAAGGAATTGTCAACAAAAGTACCTGGATACCTTACAACACTGACCTGAGGGATGTGTTGCCCACATGGCATAATGTGAAAGTGAAAGGATGAATGTACTGCTCAGGTGGCATAAAATGAAAACATCTCATATACCAAAATTAACTATACTACATTTTTATGTTTAGTTTAAGACCACTGGGCTTACACAAATAGTTAACATATTTTAACCCACGAGGGAACAACTGGGAGGCAAGTAAAGGATCAAACTTCATCAGTTTATAGTCACCTGTAAATTCAGATAACCACAGGTAGGACTACTGGCCTGAAGGTCTCAGAAATAAGCTATTACACAGGAAAGGGTGCTTAACACTGAGGTCAGTGGTACACTACTGAATTTTTTTTTTCAGAAGTGACACCTAAGAATCTAAATGGGTTCTGTTGGACAGCTAGTTAGATATCCACTACATAACATACTGATTTATATTCAGATACACAATTTTGTCAATAACACCTGCATAGGGATACTATCGATAGTCTGGTCAGGTCCAGATATGCTGTTTTATACTTCATATCACTATCCACCGACATGGTGACTTTCTGAAATAAATCATCAATGTTAAAGCAGCAAGACCAGCTTTTGATAAAGCCAAATTAATGAGGGTCTGAAGTTAACAGACTTTCAATGTCCACATTAATGAGGTATAAAAGAGTTTAACAAATAAGTCTAGTGAGACTAATGGGTCTATAGCTACCAGGTTCCATGGCTGGGCCATCCTTGGGCAAAATCATTAAAATGTCTGCTTTTCTGGCTTTGGGAATGTAACCAGTGAACAGATTAAAGAAATTCAGATACACCATATCTGGCACTGATAATCAAGCAACCTGATACTTTATATCATGCTTCATGTATATGGTGATCTTACCTATCAAGAGGGATGAGAAGACTAATTCCATAATAATTACTGGGAGTAACTGGGGCTTTGAAAACTTTGGTATAGTTACATTAGTGGGCAGAAGACAACTTGCACTAAATTTGTCAACTATTTCCTTTGGGTCAGAGTTGACAGTATTACTATGGACAATGTTCATTGCTGGGTGGTAATTCTAAACTTTGAGAGTTTTTTTTAAGATTTGTATTTAACTTTCTTTAACACTCAGGAAGTTCAGAACTAACCTTCAGCAATGTGAGTCTGTGTTTGCATAACTGTGTGTGTGTATGTAACATGTGCGTGCGTGTATGTGTATATACATGTGTGTGTATGTATGTATGTGTATGTATGTGTGTGTGTGTGTGTATATATATATATATATATATATGCCCACACACACACACACACACACACACACACACATACACCTATATATACACACAAACACACTATTGAATACTAACTTAACGTTTTACACATCTACACTAACTCAAAAATATTAAGCAGTGGAGTTATATTAACATCAGAAACACAGTACATACACTCATAAGAATAATAAAACAAATACAAAACACTTGACAGACCATTTTCTAAGTGCTATAATGTCCTTCAGGACAGGGCATTACTGTTTGCTTTTACAGCAAAGTTTATGCTAATGAGCTCAAATCCACAATTCTAATTTGATCATAATGCACTCAAATGGAAGTAAATCCTGGAACAACTCCCTCTCCCACTGGAGCACTCACCCCAATAACTCTTTTTAAAAAAATAATTACTGAAACACATGAAAAAGGAAGTATCAAAGTGCGCACACACAAGCACACCAGTGAAGCACTCACTCCAATAACTACTTAAAAAAAATAGTGAAACGTGAAAAATGAGTTATCAAACTGCACACACACAAGCACACACTCGTTCTCTTTCTTTGAAGATTTCCAAACAAAATGTCAGCCTCCACTCCTCCTACCCAGGACAACTGGAGTGCTGTGGACAGATGTGCCCCTACAGATCTGCATAACTTTTCAGAGATTAAATCAGAACATGATACACTTTACAGAATATCTTTGTAAAGTGTATCAGTAAAGTTAAAAAAAAAAAAAAACTCTCAACCTTTCACCCTTGTGCTGATAACTACTGTCTACCATTGCGGTCTCCTTGATTGCAGACACAAGGACCTGATCTGATGCTTTTTCCACTGTCTGACAAGAGACTGAGACATCTCAGTGTAAACTTGTACTCAAAGAGGTAATGATTTTTTTATGTGCACTCCACTCCCTGCCCTCACATCTTACATGCAATGATGCAAAGCCATTATTGGCCGAGAACCTCTGTTGTCTGCCTCAGTGTCTGTAAGCTTTCAATGACCACCACCTGTTTCTATCCTTGAAATGCTTGCTGTAAATTCTGTCATGAGAAAGCATGACAACTTAAGTCAATACCGGAGTTATAAAGTCACTAAATACACACTTATTTTTTTGATAATCAGGTTGGTAGACTGGTCCAGAAAACCTTAGCAGCCATGACCTCAGCTGCAAGACTTAGACGCAATATACTATAACTTCAGCAATGGGCAAGAGCAGTTTATAATATTTATAACTGAGACAGTAGATGTTTTGGTACTTAGCAACCAAACTATGATATTTCTAAGAATACAAAAGAAGAGTATATTCAGTTACTTGTCTCCTAACAATTTCCTATACATTTACAGGTAGCCTATACACAAATAATGTTTTGGTGTATATCATGCTAAGTATTCATAGTATGAAAATGTACTGTGTTAAGGATAGCATTAAGTCCAACTATTGCTACACTGTTAAAGGATCATAACACAAGTACTACAGTTAGTTGTTTACAAAGAATTTTTCACTAAAAGGATATGTTTATGACTGGCCCTGATTTAATTTTTACCAATATGTCTAAAGAAGCAACAAGCACTGGAATCGTTAAGCTCATTTAGCAGCTTAATCTTGAAATGTAAGTCACTGCGAATATCTGCTGTGAGGCGATTCCAACTGGCTTCTAAATTCCTTGAAATGTTTTTCTTCAATGGCAAGAAGGAGCTTGTAACTGTGCAACAGTCAAGTAATTTCAAAGTCTGTTCAAAACTCATATGGGGATTTTTTTATTATTATTACTGAAATGATGACAATATAGAGCAGCACAACAGTTTATCAAAATACACTTAGTGCTTTGGTCATCATCAACGTTCAAAGGTTTACTAAAGACAAAAAATAGTTTATACAACAAAACAAACAACTGATTAATGTCTAGTGAAAACAGCCAATAGAAAAGAGAAAACAAGAACGTACTAATAATCTCATTCTGGAGAAAACCAGGACAAGATACTAAAAGTCTCAAAGTGACTGCACCACAAACCAAATATGGTTTTGACCCTTCTAAAAGAAGAAAAAAAAACTATGGGTAGAAAGTAATATGGTCTGGAGCACAGTGTCCTCAGTAAGAATATGCTAATATCTATTAAAATTTTCTTATCCAAATTACAAAGTAACATAAAAAAGAGCTTGGCATAATCTTACTGATGACACTAAGCTCTTAAAATGGTTTACATACAAGATGGTTAGTACCCAAACTCATAATATTAATAAATTTGGTGGCTGTGATACTGAATGTCTTTTAGAAAGGAAGGAGGCCATGCTCATTTTAAAATTCCACACTCTGGTACAAAAAAGGTTAACGTTTAGATTTCAGCAAGGAGATTTGATTATAATTATTTAGTATTTTTAGGTCAGATTGTTAGTACCCTCTTCCTTTTTCTAATGGTCGGTTTTTAACTAGTAATAAATATTTTTTTGGTTTGATATAGAAGCTCTTAATTTTTTTGTCTTGAGCAAATCTCTGACTATGGTGCTAGGTGATTTTTAATAAACTTTGATGTATGCCACGTAGTTGTTTAATTTTACACTATTTACAATAGTTTGATATATGGTACCTGGAGCTTTGCCAGTTTGGAATTTACATATACTTTAAGGCATTTCAAAAATGCCTAACGAAAAAAAAAAAATAACAACAAAACAAAACTGTAGAAGAATGTATTAATAGTGATGCTAGTTCTAATGAAGTGAATTGATCTAATGAAGGGCAGAATGGACAGAAAGTACAGTTTTGTACCTACCATAAATGTAGATGCCCGATAGGAATGCATCTGCAGTCCTTACAAATGGGTTGTCCTGTCGTCAGGCAGCCCTTCGGTCGGCCGGATTCCAAAGTCTGGGTCTGGCTTCGGCTGGTGTCGCACTTCACCCGACGTCATAGCTGCAGTTCTTCGGGTATAAAGGCATCAGCCGACGCCATTTTCCTCAGTGTTTCTTGCCCCAGATGCCAGGTGCCCTCTTGGATGGCTAAATTTGGATAAATGCCAATGTTTCCAAATAGTAGAGAGCAAACACATAAAATAAGCATGTATGTACATATATACAAACAAATACACCATAATAGACCCCCCCAAGCTAGCTGAAAGATGGCAAATACCCTAGGAGTACCACAGAGGTGAAGGCGGGTGGGTAATCCTGACTGCAGATGCATTCCTATCGGACATCTACATTTATGGTAGGTACAAAACTGTACTATGTCCTTCAAGGATGCATCTGAAGTCCTTACAAATGGGTAGAATACCATAGCCAAACTAGGGGAGGAGGAAAGAAGAGAGATTATGGTGTAGTTAGGATCCCTTGCAAAACAGCAGTGGCAAAACCTGCTCGGGATCTAGAGTATAAAGGTAAATTATAATGCTTGGCAAATGTATGCACGGAGGTCCAAGTAGCAGCCTCTATAATGTCCTTGGTAGCCACCCTCGTAAGAAAGCTGTAGTAGTGGCTGTAGCCCTTGTGGAGTGAGGCCTGATGTTCTCTGGAGTTTTCTTTCCATGGAAGGAGTAACAAAATCTAATGCAATTTCCTATCCACTTGGAGATTGTCTGTTTTGAAATAGCTTTTCCTTCCCTTCCTGTTGCATATGCTACCAGAAGCTGGTCAGTTTTTCTATTGCACTTGGTCCTGTCCAGGTAGTAGCGTAATTGTCTATGCACATCCAAGGTATGCAACAACCTTTCTCCCCTGTTCTGTGGGTTGGGGAAGAATGTAGGTAGGTGGATAGCCTGGTTTAAAGACACTCTGGATACCACCTTAGGCATAAATGTAGGATTTGTTCTCATGGACACTGTCTTGATGGAAGATCAGGAAGGGTTGCACTGCCATTAATGCCTGTAGTTCAGAAACCCTTCTTGCTGAGGTGATTGCCAGCAGGAAAGCAGTTTTCCAGGATAAGTATTGTAATTCTGCTGTTGCTGCTGGTTCGAAAGGAGGAAGTGTCAATTTTTCTAGCACAAAGTTCAAGTCCCATGCTGGCAATGGTGGTTTCCTGGGAGGTTTTACATTTTTAATTCCTCTCAGAAACTGCCTGAGCAGAGGGTGTGAGAAGACAGGGGGATCCAAGCTGTATTCTGCCGAAATAGCTGATGCGTGTATCTTGATGGAGGAATAGGACAGGCCTGTATGGAAGAGCTCTGCCAAGTACTCCAGGATGTTGGCTATGTTTACCAGTGACACATCTTTTCCCTTTGCAGTACTCCAAATGAGATATCTTTTCCATTTTGCTGCATAATTCTTTCTTGTTGAAGGTCTGCGAGCCTCAAGGATAATGTCTTTAACCCTTTGGGATAAATTTGGGTTAGTTGCTCTTATGTAATGTTCCAGGCAGTCAGCTGCAGAGTTTTCAGGTTTGGGTGCAGGATGTTGTAGCTGTTCTGTGTTAACAGCAATGGGATCAGGGGTAGTGTCCACATTTGTTCCCGAGACATGCTCCTCAGTAATGGGTACCAATGTTGTCTTGGCCAGTCTGGAGCTATCAGAATGATCTTTGGACGTTCCTCTTTGATCTTCAATAGCACCTTGTGCATCAAAGGAAGTGGTGGGAATGCATATGCTGTCAGGTTTTTCCAACTGAAAGATAGGGAGTCCACCTTCCAAGCAAGTGGGTGGTACGTCCTTGTGCAGAATTTCTTGAGCTGGTGATTGTGTGGGGATGCAAATAAGTCTATTTGTGGTAGTCCCCATTTTCTTGTGATGGTTTTGAAGATGTCCGGGTGCAGCATCCATTCGTGGGCATCCGTGGTAGTTCTGCTTAATATGTCTGCTAGAATGTTTTCTTTTCCCGGTACAAAAATTGCTTGTAACTGAATGTTGTAGCTCAGAGCCACATTCCATAGGTCCAGTGCCATCCGGCATAGAGGGTATGAATGTGTGCCTCCCTGTTTGTTGATGTACCACATAACTGTGGTGTTGTCTGTCCTTATCATCAACTGTCCTTCTTGGAGGAATGGTCTGAATGTCTGGATTGCCAATTTTACTGCCAGCATTTCCTTTAGATTTATGTGCAGGTGCAGCTGATCTTGAGTCCATAGGCCTTGTATGCACTTGTCTAGCATGTGGGCCCCCCAACCGAGGTCTGAGGCGTCCGTTGTGATGGTTTGGCTTGGTTGAATGCTGTAGAAGGGCAAACCTGTGTTTGATTGACAGGCCTGAGCCCACCATAGGAACTCTTGCTTCAGGCATGGTATTAGTGGAATTTTGGTTTCTAGGCTGTGTTTGTGTTGAGACCATAAATTCTTCAGGTACCACTGTAGCTTTCTCATATGTAGTCTGGCATGAGGGACCATAATTATGCAGGATGCCATGAAGCCCAGGGCTTGCAGTACTTTTCTTGCTGTTAGATGGTTCTGCTTTGTTAATGCCAAGAAGTAGAGAGGAAGTTGTTCTTGTTTTTCTGCAGTTAGGAATGCCATCTGCTTTGATGTGTCCAGCTCTGCACCTAAAAAGGTTATTCTTTGGGGTGGTATCAGCCTTGACTTTTTTATATTGACTGTATATCCCAGGGCTTGCAGCAAGTAAATGACTCTTTGTAAGTCTTCTGTTAGCTTGTTTTTGTTGTCCGCTTGTATCAGGCAGTCGTCCAGGTAGGGATAAATTTGGATTCCCTGAAGTCTGCAATGAGCGATTACTGATGCCAGGCATTTCGTGAACACTCTGGGCGCAGTAGATAAGCCAAAGGGCAATGCTGAGAATTGATAATGCTCTGATCCTGCAAGAAATCTGAGGTATCTTCTGCAATTTGGTCGTATGGGGACGTGCAGGTATGCCTCCTTGAGATCTAGAGTTACCAGCCAAGACTCCTTGCCCAGCATGGGAAGAAGCTGCTGTAGGGTCAGCATTTTGAATTTTGGAACAATGAGGAATGTGTTTAAAGCGGACAGGTCGAGAATAGGCCTCCATTTTTTCTCTTTTCTTGGTACCAGGAAGAGTCTGGAGTAAAATCCCTTTCCTTGTTCCATAGATGGTACCTTTTCTACAGCTCTCATTCTTACTAATTGAGCTACTTGTTTTAGGGCTTCTATCTTTTGATTTGGTGGTAGGTTTGGCATTCCTCTTTTTCCTGGTAGAGTATGGAAATGAAACCTGTAACCTTGGTCTATAGTTTGCAAAATCCACTTGTCCCTTGTGATGTAATGCCAGTTCTTTGAAAATAAGGCTAGCTTTCCGCCTAAGGGTGCTGCTAGCTGTTCCCTGGTAGGCGGTGCCAGAGCCAAGTCACTGTGATTGTCCTGTTGCAGTGGTAGTGGCTGTGTCTGTGCCTCGCTGGTTGTTACCCTGTCACTGGCGTCCCCTGTAGGCACCCCTGGATTGATTTCTGCCTCTTGTATGCCTATTCCTGCCTCTCTGTGCTTTAGAGGAGTCTGGAAAGGACCAATTTTTGGAGGGCCAGTTCCTGCTAAACCTTGGAGGTTGGACCTGTAAGAAGTCATTCACTGTTTGTACAGATTTTGCCTTCTCTTCCATTTTCTTCAGTACCTGCTGAGTAGGAGAACCAAATAAATTGACCTTGTCCATGGGAGCATCTAATAGTTTTGATTTGACATGGTCCGGCAAGGCCTGTTCTTTCAACCATGCATGCCTTCTGATAACTGTGCCAGTCATGGCTGATCTAAAGGAAGCCTCCAGTGCATCATAGCCGCATTTTAAAGAATGGTTACTAACTTGCTGAATGTTATGCACCATTTCCAGAACATATTTCTTATCTAAAGATTCATCAGAAGACAGTTTCTTAGTTAACTGATCAAGCATAAACTCCTGAAATTGGATCATATGAAACTGACAGTTCAAGGCCCTAGCTGACAGAGTAGCAGAGGTGTATACTTTTTTACCCCATCTCTCTAAAGACCTGGATTCCCTTTCAGAGGGGAGGGGATTTTTAGCAGAGGTAGATGCTACTGCCTTAGGCCCCTGGGAGATAGTCTCGGGATCTGCAAAAGGAGCCTTGTATAAATGGTGATGTGTGTCCGGGACCCTGTAGAACCTATCGGGCTTAGCAGGGGCTGGAGGTAAAGAATCAGGAGCAGTACAAGCATCATTGAATGCATCATCTACAACAGAAAGAACTGGAGGTATAGCTAAAGGCCTATGTTGTGGTAAATGCAAAAAGGTCCTAAGCCTTTTCCTGGAGTCTGAGAAATCTTGGCCCTGCCACTGAAATTGTTCCCTCATGGCATGTAAGGTTTCCCCAAAGGAAAATTCCTCAGGTGGAGAGGCAGAAGGGATCGACTCTTCAGCATCAGAGTCTTCATAAGGAGAATAAGGAGCCTCTGGAGGGTCTGTATTGTCTGAATCATCAGAGGAATCATCAGTGGGCACTGGCTCAGGGGGCTCTGCTCTAGGTCTCTTCTCTGGAGGTGGATGAGAGGCCCTGTCTGGATGAGGTTGGGATCCCCTTATTAAAGAAATGAGATCCTCTGCCAGAGAAAGCATTTGGGAACTGGAGCTGGGCCTGTGAGAGGGGGGCTTAACAGGCACAGTCTTAGAAGCTTTAGCTGCTTTAGCCCTGGCAAAAGCCTTAATGGACATGGCTGCAGGAGGCCTAGCAGCTCCACGTGCAGGGGTTGATATATCCAAGGGAATAGTGTCCGATAATTCCTGGGAAACCACAACAGCAGGTTGGATTTCAGAAGCCGATTCTACCAGGTTAGAAGAGGCCTCGGTAGAAGGCATGGTTTCGGCTGAAGAAAGAACCGCTTGCTCGGTTTCGGCCGAAACCGAGACACTCGCGGTTTGCTTAACCGCGGTTTCGGCCAAAAACACGGACCGCGAGTGTCGGTCCTTTTCTTTGCGTTTTTTGGTAATTTGTGTAGTCGGAGGATCCGACGGCATAATATAAGTGAAATCAGAGCCGAAAAACTGCTCAGCAAACCCTGACCGACGTCTAAGCGTCCGTCGGTTAAAAGAAGCACAGGCTAGACAAGCTGCTACGTCGTGGTCTGGGCCTAAACAAGGTAAGCAGTAAGAGTGGAAATCTTTATGAGGTATTTGTTTCCCACAAGTTAAACAGTTATTCACTTTTTCTGACATCGGCTGAGGCAAGAAAGAGTCCCCAACGGGGTACTTAGCTTTTAGAAGTCTTGATAGTATTCAGTAGTAGTAATCTCTGGATCTGACCGACCGGCACTTGCGAACAGCTTCTGCTTCGGGCGCCACGCGGCAAGAAAGACTGAGGAAAATGGCGTCGGCTGATGCCTATATACCAGAAGAACTGCAGCTATGACGTCGGGTGAAGTGTGACACCAGCCGAAGCCAGACCCAGACTTTGGAATCCGGCCGACCGAAGGGCTGCCTGACGACAGGACAACCCATTTGTAAGGACTGCAGATGCATCCTTGAAGGACATCAGGAGATAGATCCTTTTGCTTCTTTTAGACCTCAATAACTATAAGTTACCAGAAGACTATACATCTCACTCATAATAAACCTGAGAACTTGCTTATTAGTGAAACAAATATAAAACTTGATTAAAAAATGTGGAACTGTATAAAACTCTAAGATCAAAGCTTTTCCGACCCCTTCATTACCACTTAATAATGGCGATGAACATTGCTGTTTGAGGGTGGCTCCTTTAACTAAAGAAACACTAAGTTAAATATTTTATGTTCCTAGTTGTTGAATGATGTGAATAAGAGGTTCTTAATAGCAGAATCAATTATTTCAGTCAAAAATCAAAAGAAACTCCAAAACTTCCAAGATGATGTCCAAGTAACATGTTGATTAGAGCTCGCCCAGTGTGAAAGCCAAGAAATTGTTAGAAACCTCAGTAAAGGTGATCAGTTTAGGTAAAATGTAATAACTGGCTAATAACTAAATTGCCAGGATTTCAGCAAAGAGGAAATTTGGACAAAAGTAATGGAAAATGTAGATATTTGCATGGGTTAACTAAGATGGCACACTATTTGTATGCTCTAAATATGGACATCAGAAAGCAACAGAAGCCTGTAGAAGTAAAATGTAAAAGCAACAGCAGAAAGTGATGCTCCATAAAACCAAGTGTGGAAAAAATGAAAAATGTCAAAATATGCATTGTCACGGAGACCTGGTTCAAGACCAGTGAAAGCACTCCATCAATGTAGGGCTTCAATGTCTAACGCTTGTAAAGGCCAACAGCATTAGATAAATGCTCAAAGGTGGCGGTGTCACTAGATTCTTAAAAAAAACTCACCTGCTGACTCGGACAAGATAATGACATGGAACTCTTCTACATCCAACTAATTATGAACAAAATCCCTTATCACATACCTAGAAGGACCCCTTCTAGGTCTCCCTCAGACCATGCCTCTTACCTAACTAGTATGGACCTTCTTATGTATTAAGCCCAAAATCTTTCTCCTAAAAGACTTCAACTACCTCCCCATAAACTGGGAGACTTATACGTCCTCAAACATGTATGCCCAAAGAT
Source organism: Protopterus annectens (assembly GCF_019279795.1). Lineage (NCBI taxonomy): Eukaryota > Metazoa > Chordata > Ceratodontiformes > Protopteridae > Protopterus > Protopterus annectens. The sequence continues at coordinate 260,399,387 of NC_056741.1, read as the reverse complement.
TTTTGGACTTCATCAATACAAACTCTGTGGACCAGTTAGTCTCCTCCGCAACAGGGGTGATAAAATTCTGGTTTTGGTCCTGAACAATATGGGGCAACTCAGCTCCCTATCAACTGTAACCTGTCAGTCACATGCAATACAAGACTGAAGCCAACTCCAAAATCTCAGCTTTCAGATATTATGCAAAGGCTAATTTACTAAAACTGAATGATGACTGCAGTACGCAATCCTAACTCTGCCAACTATGGATACTATGCAAGTGTATTAATACAGTAATTAGATATGCTTTGTAAATAATGCTTGTTGACCGTTTGCTTTGAAATGCATTGCAAATAATTCAAGAGAAAAACAGTCAACAAACATTATTTACAATGTATTTCTATGCTTGTTTAGGAGATTTTTTTTCTCCAGGCCTCTGCTGAAAATGGGCATTTCAGTGCTAAGACAGACATTCCCAGTAAGCAAAAGTAAATAAAAAATAAATGACCTGGCTAATTCAAAAGCACCTTCTACCTCAAATATCCCAATGCTTATGCAGAATACTTTACTGCTAAATACTAGGTTCAATTAAATAAATGCATCTGTACCCTTCAGGAATAAATATGCCAAATTCAGAAGTAAACCACAGTTGAGGAACCCTAACATAAACAAGCTCAAAATACACGAAAAATAGTTTCATGGAAAAATAAATCTAACTCAAAAAGCCAAAAGCACTCTTTCTAAATTAAATGAAAAACATCAGATCCCAATCAAATCAACTATAGCTAGATATGAGGTAAAAATAGCCACCCAGGCGAAAGAACTACAAAGCCTTCTTTGAGCATGTTAGAAACAAAAACGATACCCAGTGCTGCACAGAGCTAATAGCAAATTATATTGCATACTCAATCTACCAGCTGACAAATTCAGGTTTAACTCCACCCCCTTTCCCTTCAATATTCTCATATCATATAACCGCACCTATACCTGTCCCAATCTCCCAAGAAAGTACAGTTGTGTACACCTACCATAAATGTAGATGTTCGAGTGTACTCACTGTTGCAGTCATTACATTTGGGTAATCTGCTGGCAGGTTGCCTTCAGTCGGCCTGATTAACAAAGTCTTGGGTCCTGCGTCGGTTGCTGTCCTTTCTTCCATGACGTCAGGGGTATAAAACATGCAGCCGACGCCATTACATCAGTTTTTCTTGCCCCAGATGTCAGGTGCTCCCCAAATGGGGAGCAATATATATATATATATATATATATATATATATATATATATATATATATATATATATATATAAAATTTAAAACACAAAAATATACCTCCAAACAAAAGCAAATACACCAACAAGGTTTTTAAGCATAGTAAAAGAAATGAGAGGTATAGTAAGAGAAAAACAGGGGGCCAGAGGGTGGGTAACCAGGACTGCAACAGTGAATACACTCAAACATCTACATTTATGGTAAGTGTACACAACTGTACTATGTTCTTCGTGTTTCGCTGTAACCGTCATTACATTTGGGTAGATTCCCAAAGCTATGGTTGGGAGGGTGGATTTATACCGCATTAGGACCAGCTATAAAACCCTGCAGGACAGCAGTGGCAAAGCCAGCTCTGGATTTAGAGAAGGTAAGTGGTAATGCTTGGTGAGCCTATGAACTGAGCTCCAGATAGCAGCTTCTAGAATGTCTCTGGTAGGAACACCTATGAGAAAGGCAGTAGAAGTAGATGCAGCCCTGGTGGAATGAGATCTGATCCCCTGGGGGTTATTTTTACCATGGTGCATATAGCAGAAAAGAATACAATGGCTTATGCATTTGGAAATAGTCTGCTTTGAAATAGCCTTCCCTCTGCAGCAAATGCCACCAGTAGTTGTTCAGATTTACTTAGAGATTTGGTCCTGTTTAAGTAAAATCTAAGTTGTCTGTGTACATCCAATGAATGCAGAATTCGCTCCCCCTTGTTCTGTGGATTAGGAAAGAAAGTTGGCAAATGAATGGTCTGATTAAGAGCCACGTTGGATACCACACCTTAAGCACGAAGGATGGACTGGTCTTGAGAGACACCCCGTCCGCATGAAAAATAATGAAAGGCTCCACTGCTATAAGAGCCTGTAATTCAGAAATCCTACTAGCTGAAGTGACTGCTAAAGGAAAGCTGTTTTCCAGGAGAGACATTTTAAGTCTGCAGTAGCAGCTGGTTCAAAAGGAGGGAGAGTGAGTTTTTCCAATAGAAAATTGAGGTCCCAGGCAGGGGTTGGAGCTCTCCTGGGTGGTCTTAAGTTTTTGGCCCCTCTGAGATACTGCTTTAGCAGAGGATGAGAGAAGAGGGGAGGTTCTGTGTTGTAATGAGCTGAAATGGCAGAGGCGTGGATTTTTATGGAAGAAAAGGAAAGGCCCTTTTGAAGCATCTCAGTTAAGTATTGTAAAATCTGAGGAATAGTGGGCGCTTCTGTGCTTATTCCTTGTGATTGGTTCCAGGCAAAGAATCTTTTCCATTTGCAGCATAAGATTTTCTAGTACTAGGCCTTCTCGCCTCCAAAATGACATCCATCACAAGTTTGCTGAGGGATGCTAAGGGTGAATTTAGGTGATTAGCCACGATGCAAGATTCAAAGTTTGAAGCTGAGTGTGCAGAATTTGGTCGTTCTGCTGAGACAGTAAGTAAGGTGTCTGAGGCAGGTGACACATTGCGCAGGCATGGGTACCAGTGTTGGCGAGGCCAGTCTGGAGTAATCAGTATCATTTTTGGTTTGTCCTGTTTGACTTTTAGTAGAACTTTGGAGAGCAGAGGCAGAGGGGGAAAAGCATAGACTGATAGGTTTTTCCAGCTGAATGATAGAGCATCCACTTTCCAAGCTTTTTTGTGATGAGTTCTTGTGCAGAATTTGTCCAACTGATAGTTCTGGGGTGAGGCAAAAAGATTTATGTCTGGACTCCCCCCATTTGCGTGTCAACATGTTGGAAATCCGTGGTTCCAGTTTCCATTCGTGAGGGTCCATGAGATTTCTGCTTAGTTCGTCTGCCAGAGTATACAGCTTTCCTGGCAGGAATTGAGCTTGTAGTTGTATTTGGTAGGTCAAGGCCGTGTTCCACAATGCCATGGCCAGTCTGCATAGGGGGTAGGAATGTGTACCCCCCTGCTTGTTCATGTACCACATAACTGTGATGTTGTCTGTCTTTATCATTAATTGTCCTGGATGAAGGTAGTCCTTGAAGGCTCAGTGCATTCTGTACAGCTAGCATCTCTTACTGACTGATATGAAGGTGCATTTGATTTGGGCTCAATTTGCCCTGAATGCACTTCCCTGCTAGATGAGCCCCCCCAAGCATAGTCTGATGCATCTGTAGTAAGGGTTTGGGTGGCAGGGGGTGGAGTGAATGACAGTCCCTTGTTTTGGTGGCAGGCCTCTGCCCACCACAGGAACTCTAATTGCAGGCAAGGTATGATGGGAATGATTGTTTCCAGACTGTGACAATGTTGACTTCATAAACTTTTTAAGTACCACTGAAGTTTCCTTATATGCAGTCTTGCATATGGAATTAGAAGAATGCAGGGGGCCATGAACCCCAAGGCTTGCAGAATTTGTCTTGCAGACAGCAGGGTTTTTGTGGCCACCTGTTTGAAGTAACCAACTGAATTTGCTTTTCTGGCATAAGGTAAGCCATCTGGGCAGTTGTATTCAAGCTGCATCCAGGAATGTAATCTTTTGAGAGGGTACCAGTTGTGATTTCTTTTCGTTTATGGTGTACCCTAGACAAGTTAGAACCCTTTTTACAAATGCCAGATGCTTTAGAAGAATGTCCTTGTTTTCTGCCTGAATTAGACAATCGTCCAGGTAGGGATATATCTGAATATTTCTTTGCCTGCAAAACGCAATTACTGGACCCAGGCACTTTATGAAGACCCTGGGTGCAGTAGATAAGCCAAAGGGCAGTGCAGAGAACTGGTTATGCAAATAGCCTGCTTTGAAGCGGAGGTATCTTCTGCAAGATTACCTGATTGGGATATGCAGGTAGACCTCTTTTAAGTCTAGAGTTACCAACCAGGCATCTTTGCCTAGCATAGGAAGTAACTGCTGAAGAGTCGGCATATTGAATTTTGGAATGTCCAGAAATGTGTTTAGAGTAGATAAGTCCAGAATTGGATGCCATGATTTGTCTTTTACCAGGAAAAGTCTTGAATAGAAACCTTGTCCCTTTTCCTCTTCTGGTACTGGTTGAATAGCCCCCATGTTCATGAGGGACAGAACTTGTTTCTGGGCCTCTGCCCACTGATTTGGGGGCAGGTCTGGCCATCCGTTTGGGACTGGCAACGTGTGGAAATGAACTCTGTATCCCTGGGATACTATATTTAAAACCCATTTGTACTGGGTTATAAAGTTGCCAGTTTCTTGCAAGAAGTGCCAGCTTTCCACCCAAAGGGGCAGCTAAAAGATAAGTGCTTGGTGAGTGTAGAGGGAAGTCATTGAGACTGTTTACCATAGGGAGGTGCCTTGTTGGTTCCAGATTTGGAGGTGAAGGCACCCCATTGTTTTGTTCTAAAGGTCCCTTGTGACTGAAACCAGGAGCCTTTGGAATGTCTGGGTTTGACTTGAGTGGCTCTCGAAGGAACTGGAAAGGACCAGTTCTTAGTAGGCCAGTGCCTACTAAATCTTGGAGGTTGCACTTGTAAGAAATATTTCACAGTTTGCATAGATTTAGCTTTATCTTCTTCAGCCTTATTATCAAAAAGACGGTCCTGTTGTAAAGGTGCACCTAACAATTTTGCTTTAACATGATCAGGCCAAGCATGCCTTCTTAACACAGACCCAGTTACAGCAGCCCTGCAAGATGCCTCCAAAGAATCAAAACCACACTGCAAAGTATGCTTTCCAACTTGTTCAGCTGAATGCAATAAATCCTGTAAATCTTTATTTTCCAGAGTCAGAAATTAACACCATTTTCTGTTTAAGCAGTCCCATAATATGCTATTGATATTTAAGCATATGAAATTGACAGCTTAAAGCCCTGATTGCCAAGGTTGCAGAAGTGTAAACCTTCTTACCCCATCTATCCAGTGCCCTGGAATCTCTATCAGAAGGGGTAGGATTTTTAGCAGTAGAGGCCTTAATGCCCTTGGGACCCTGAGAAATGGTTTCAGAGTCTGCAATAGGATTTTTGAAAAGGAATTTGTGGGAGTCAGGAACCCTGCAGTATCTGTCTGGCTTACAAGGAGCCGGAGGCAGAGAATCAGGAGCCATATTAGATTCTGAAAAAACATCAACAATGTCAAGAACAGGAGGAATAGCCAAAGGCTTATGCTGAGGGAGAAGAAGAAAATCCCCAAGTCTCTTTTTAGATTCAGAGAAATCCTGACTTTCCCAGTGGAAATGTTCCCTTAAGGTATATAAAGTTTCCCCAAAAGAAAAATCCTCAGGGGGAGAAGCGGAAGGAATGGAGTCTTCTGCATCAGAGTCCTCATAAGTAGGTATAGACAAATCCTGTTTATTAGAAGAGTCAGAAGAAATAGAATCCTGATCAGAAGACTCATAAACAATGTCTTGCCTAGGCCTCTTAGGAGGAGGAGGTTGGCTACCCCTGATCAGAGTAATTAAATCTTCAGCCATTTTGATCATTTGTTTTTTAGACATAGGGGCCTGCACATGTGGCCCAGGCATCGGTTTTTTAGACAAAGATTTAGATTTTGACCTTAGTTTTGAAGATGGAGTTGGTCTAATATACAAATCTGTAGGTCTGAAAACAGCCTCAGAAGCCGGTGCCTGCACAGCGGCTCCAGACCCATCTAAGGTAGAGACATCCGCTGGTTCCATAACTGAAGCATCTCGCTGAATACTGGACTCCGAATGGGTCTCAGTAGAGGCCTGTGAATCAGAAGTAGCTGGTATCAGGGGTTGCGAAAGCACTTCACTGAGTACCGGTAAACTGGCAACTGGCTTAGGAGAAGCGTTGTCGTCGGTTTTGGACCTCGACGGTATGTCTCGGTCTTTTTCTTTGCATGTTTTAGGTATTCCAGTAGTCGGATTGCTAACGGACGACATTTCTGGATAATTAAATCGTGAGCCAAAATATTTAGAAGCAAAAATATATAGACGTTTAATAGTGCGTTGATTAAATTTAGCACAAAACCAACAGCAAGGTACGTTGTGGTCAGGGCCTAGGCAAGGAATACAGTACAAATGAAAATCCTTATGAGGTATTTGCTTCCCACAAGTAATGCAATTATTAACTTTTACTGACATCGGTAAGGAGCAAGAAAAAGTTTCCCCAACAGCGTACTTAGCTTTTAGTTGGAAGACTTCGGTTCTGAAACGCGAAAATGAAAATTTCAGGAGGTGGCCGACTGGCACTTGCGAACTGCTTCTGCTTCGGGCATCGCACGGCAAGAGAGAGTGATGTAATGGCGTCGGCTGCATGTTTTATACCCCTGATGAGCTGATGTCATGGAAGAAGGGACAACAACTGACGCAGGACCCAAGACTTTGTTAATCAGGCCGACTGAGGGCAACCTGCCAGCAGATTACCCAAATGTAATGACTTCAACAATGAAACACGAAGAACATCAAGTTCTCAAGGCAATATCCAAGAACAAAAACACTGTCTGCGGGGGCCAACTAACATACCAGGCTGCCCTGCTAGTGAGACTGAAATATGATTCGTCAGTCCCTCTACACATTCTATTCAATATCAGCCCCACAACAGGACTTCTACCAGATGAGTGGACAACAGCAGCTGTTACCGTGCACAAACGTGGGGCTTCAACAGACCCAGTTAATTATAGAACTATAAGCCAGACAAGTCTCATCTGTAAGGTTATAGAAAGGATCACTTTGGAATTAATAAATAGAAATATAGGGAACATACTGACTCTCGACTCAGCCCAGTTTCGATTCATCAAGGGCAGGTCCTTCCTATTTAACTAGGTCAATTTCTTTGTCATGGAGACAGTGGATGAGGGCAAATCAGGGCACACTGTATATTTGGATCTCCCAAAGGCATTCAACATCAATCCACACTCAGGCATTATAGATAAATGCTCCCAGCTAAATGTAAACCCCTATATAACTTGCTGGATAGCACAGTAGCTGATAAACAGAACCCAGGAAATAAGGTTGGATGTCTTTGCCTCCTCCAGAAGGCCTGTCACTAGCAGAATGCCCCAGGGTTCAGACCTTGGCCCACTTCTCTTTGCATTTAATTACTGGAGGTCAAGGGTTTGGGGCTGACCAAGTTTGCAGATGACTGCAAACTTGGTGCTATCATAAACTCCACAGAGGGCACCAGGATCCTACAAGGCAGCCTTTCCCAAACAAACAGCATCATAACCACTGACTAAAACATAATCACAAGAAATGTTTGTCATCTTAGGCAAGCATGACTCTACTTGCAACTATCATGTTGGCAATACCCTCTCTAAAAAATGAGCCCATAGTTACAGATCTGGGAACATACATCGAAAACGGTATGTCCTTCCATCACCAAATATCCACTATTATAAGGAAGTACTTAACCTCAGCC